>NW_028274812.1:74864885-75527028 GCF_037043125.1 Eumetopias jubatus | reverse complement strand
TATGTATGTATTATATATACATATATATGTGCATAGTGTTTTTCTAATTTTCTAGATAAGTTTTGAAAACAAAAACCTAGAACTTGGAATATTAAGTCAAAAGATATAAACAGTTATATACACCTTTTATATTTATTGCTTTCCAAATATATTGTACCCAGGTATACTGCCAATCTCTTTAGGTATGTGCCAGTTTTACCAAGTATCACAAGCACTGGGGACAGAATTTAAATTAACTTTTCCTCTTACAACAAGTTTAAAATTAACACTTTTTTCCTTAGTTGTCGTAAGTCTCTGCAGGAGTAACCTCTGATCCCTATCAGCAAGTACCATGTCAAGACTATACTTTAGAGGCCAATAGCATAACAGTAGGTAACAGTAGGTAACAGTAGCTAACAGTAGGTAACAGATAACAGTAGCTAACAGTAGGTAACAGTAGATAACAGTAGCTAACAGTAGGTAACAGTAACTAACAGTAGGTAACAGTAGGTAACAGTAGCTAACAGTAGCTAACAGTAGGTAACAGTAGATAATAGTAGGTAACAGTAGGTAACAATAGCTAACAGTAGGTAACAGTAGCAAAATGAAAGTGTGCTGTCATAGCTATACATATACATCCTTATAAAGCATTAGATAACTTTGGTGGTTTCTGGTAGGACTGTCAGGGTTTTCCAGAGAAACAGAAACAAGAAGATATTCATATACATACACACACACACACACACACACACACACACACACACACACACGGAGAGAGAGAGACTGAATGATTGATTGATTGATTGATTTTAAGGAATTGGTTTATGTAATTGTAGATGTTGGCAAGTCTGGAATCTGTAGGTGAGGGCTGCAGGCTAGAGACTCAGGGAAGAATTTGATGGGGCAGCTTGAGTCCAAAGGCAGTCTGCTGGCACTCCCCATAGGAAACATCGCCAGTCTTTTTTTTCTTAAGACCTTCAATTGTTTGGGTGAGGCCCACCCACAATATGGAAGGTAATCTGCTTTACTCAGAGACTACTTATTTAAATGTCAATATCATCTACAAAATATCTTCAACAGCAACATTTTGACTAGTGTTTGACCACATATCTGGTTACCATGGCCTACCCAAATTGACACATAAAATTAAGGATTGCACTGGGTATTTTGGGTTTTGTCCAACCCCCCCCAAATGACCAAAACCTTTATGTTAACAAAGTGCACTGAAAAAGTTTACATTTATTTCCATATATTTTGTGAGGAAAATCTCTATTCTTGTTTATATTATATGTAGAAAATCTAAAGAAAATTATAATTTTGTTAGGTAAAGATGTTTTTAACTGTGAGTAGTATGATGGCTATAGGTATTTAAAGAAAATATAAATGTAGGTAACCTGAGAAATGACCTTTGTGATAGTCATGGATCCATTACTTCAACCTGAAACTATCTTCCACTGTCATTCACACACTATAAAGATGAGTCAAAAATTCATACCAACTTAATTCTTCCTTCCTACCTCCTAGGCACAAGTTTAGAAATTACTGTGGAAATTTAACCTTTAAAATGTAATAAACCTCAACAGCACTTCTCCTTTCCTCTTCTCTTTGAAAGTGTCAAGAAACATCATGCCATTATAGACCAAACTCCTGCCAACAGTGGAGGCCAGAGAAGTCATCAAAAGAGCAATGCAGAGATTTAAGATATTCTCGGGCAAAGTGATTACTTCTTTCCTTTCAGCTCTTTTACCTTCCAGAAGACCAGTTGCATGCAGGAGGTTGCATTTCAATTTCCTAAAAGAGTTAATACTGATTCAGCAGAATCTAAATTGAACAACAGAAACTAAATATGGCTCTTCTTTATAAGAAAATAAAACCCCACAAACACCCAACATCCCTACCCCAAAAAGAATAAAATGGAAAGATTTAGCCTACCAATATTTATTATAAATCTGTATCAATTAAGATAGAAACAGATAAATAGACCAATGAAACAGAATAGAGAACCCAATAAGATGGATACTTGATATAGGATGTGCTGGACCCAGCTTCTACCAGCTCCTAAGAGCAGATTGTTAAATCACTAGAAACTTGAAAATGATGTTTGGTTCCACAAGGTCTATTATGTAGGTTGAATCCAAGGCTAATAGTTGATCTCTTATCTGAAATCTTTATTTTTATCATTCAGTAATTTTTGAGAAGGCAGAAGGCTTATTTCATATTTACTCTCTATGTTATATAATTAATGGGTTAAAGAATGAATGAATATATTAACTGCCTTTAAACTTACAGGCCTTAGAAATAATTTTTGCCTTCTTGGATTTTATTTGCTTGGATATGGGATTCAAAATGTTTCACAACATAAAATTTTGCTTTAAAACCTCAGCCTGAAGCAAATTTCTAAAAGTATCTGGATTAAAGTTGTGAGATAAGACTGGATAATTATGAAATAAAGTGAGTTTACTTTCTGCTTACATTCTCTACTCAATCTGCCATTGCCTACTGAGCATAACAAGGTAATGGGGGGGCAGTCTAGATGCTTCAGCCAGTGGTTGGGGGAGAGGGACAGGAGGTACAATGGCTTACATGTTTCTACCTTATTTGGGGCAAGGGATCTGCTTGTAGCTCAAACCTCAATTACAAAGACATTTTTTTCAACCAAAGGTGTTTCAAAACTTCTTCCAGCCCCTAAGGATAGCAAAGAGCACAGAACAAAGAGTGATGGAACATACTCAATACAAAGATAGGTCGTAAACTGCAGCTTCCTGCAAACAGAGAGAAAAGTCCTTTGGGAGCTTACTGGTAGCAGGAATTTTTTTAAGAGAGAAAAAGAACTCCTTAGCTATACAGTTGAGAGAGTTTGTACTTAAAAAGAAATTTACACAGTGCATAAGTGAAGAGTGAGTTAGGTCTTGACTATAAACATGTATGCCCCAGTAAGGCTCCAGAAGAAGAGTAGCAGGTCCTATTATAGCTTGAGGGACCATGAAATCTGAGCTACCCCAGGACAGAGACTAGCTCCTAGAGAAGGAAATGGGAAGTCTGTGACAAAACCACTGCCATTCATTTGAGATTCACTGTTAGGTTAATAATTTAGTGAAATAATACAGCTTCTTTTCAGAATATGAGTAGGATCCACTATTCTCAATTAATCCTTTACAAAATCTGGAGTAAGCAAAATCCCTTGTCATAGATCAAGAGTCTTAAATGAAATCATGTGGGTAGACTTGCAGGGATATTTAGATCAAGACTAAAGATTTACACAAAATTTCATGTCAATATGTCAATTTTCCTAGGTAATGCATCCATGATTTTCTTTAGACCCTCAAAGAGAACTGTGACCCTACAAGGTCAAGAATCAGTATTCTGGAAAAAATCAGAACTGGGCAGGTCATAACTCATTTGTCTAGTCAAGATTCTGGTGTTCAGAGCAAGAAAACTAAGTAAACACTCCATAGTTAAAAATATTCACTAACAAACTTGTTTCTGTCTGAGTTTCCTACATGTTACACTATTTTCATAGAGAAGAAAACGTAAAACAGAGTGCACCATAAACATTTTTTTTTTGATGTAGTGTTCCATGATTCATTGCTTGTGCATAACACCCAGTGCTCCACGCAGAACATGCCTTCTTTAATACCCATCACCAGGCTAACCCATCCTCCCACCCCCCTCCCCTCTAGAACCCTAAGTTTATTTCTCTGAGTCCATAGTCTCTCATGGTTCATCTCCCCCTCCGATTTACTCCCCTTCATTCTTCCCCTCCTGCTATCTTCTTTTTTTTTTCTTAACATATATCACATTATTTGTTTCAGAGGTACAGATCTGTGATTCAACAGTCTTGCACAAGTCACAGTGCTCACCATAGCACATACCCTCCCCAATGTCTATCACCCAGCCACCCCATCCCTCCCACCCCCCCACCACTCCAGCAACCCTCAGTTTGTTTCCTGAGATTAAGAATTCCTCATATCAGTGAGGTCATATGATACATGTCTTTCTCTGATTGACTTATTTCACTAAGCATAACACCCTCCAGTTCCATCCATGTCGTTGCAAATGGCAAGATCTCATTCCTTTTGATGGCTGCATAATATTCCATTGTGGATATATACCACATCTTCTTTATCCATTCTTCTGGTGATGGACATCTTGGCTCTTTCCACAGTTTGGCTATTGTGGACATTGCTGCTATAAACATTGGGGTGCATGTACCCCTTCGGATCCCTACATTTGTATCTTTGGGGTAAATACCCAGTAGTGCAAATGCTGGATCGGATGGTAGCTCTATTTCAACCTGTTTGAGGAATCTCCATATTGTTTTCCAGAGTGGTTGCACCAGCTTGCATTCCCACCAACAGTGTAGGAGGGTTCCCCTTTCTCCGCATCCCCACCAACATCTGTCGTTTCCTGACTTGTTAATTTTAGCCATTCTGACTGGTGTGAGGTGGTATTTCATTGAGGTTTGATTTGGATTTCCCTGATGCCAAGCAATGCTGAGCACTTTTTCATGTGTCTGTTGGCCATTTGGATGTCTTCTTTGGAAAAATGTCTGTTCATGTCTTCTGCCCATTTCTTGATTGGATTATTTGTTCTTTGGGTGTTGAGTTTGATAAGTTCTTTATAGATTTTGGATACTAGCCCTTTATCTGATATGTCATTTGCAAATATTTTCTCCCATTCTGTCGGTTCTCTTTTGGTTTTGCTGACTGTTTCTTTTGCTGTGCAAAAGCTTTTTATCTTGATGAAATCCCAATAGTTCATTTTTGCCCTTGCTTCCCTTGCCTTTGGCAATGTTTCTAGGAAGAAGTTGCTGCAACTGAGGTCGAAGAGGTTGCTACCTGTGTTCTCCTTTAGGATTTTGATGGACTCCTGTCTCACGTTTAGGTCTTTCAACTATTGGGAGTCTATTTTTGTGTGTGGTGTAAGGAAATGGTCCAGTTTCATTCTTCTGCATGTGGCTGTCCAATTTTCCCAACACCATTTGTGGAAGAGACTGTCTTTTTTCCATTGGACATTCTTTCCTGCTTTGTCAAAGATTAGTTGACCATAGAGTTGAGGGTCCATTTCTGGGCTCTCTATTCTGTTCCATTGATTGATGTGTCTGTTTTTGTGCCAGTACCATACTGTCTTGATGATGACAGCTTTGTAATAGAGCTGGAAGTCCGGAATTGTGATGCTGCTGGCTTTGCTTTTCTTTCTCGACATTCCTCTGGCTATTCAGGGTCTCTTCTGGTTCCATACAAATTTTAGGATTATTTGTTCCATTTCTTTGAAAAAAGTGGATGGTATTTTGATGGGGATTGCACTGAATGTGTAGATTGCTCTAGGTAGCATTGACATCTTCACAATGTTTGTTCTTCCAATCCATGAGCATGGAACGTTTTTCCATTTCTTTGTGTCTTCCTCAATTTCTTTCATGAGTATTTTATAGTTTTCTGAGTACAGATTCTTTGCCTCTTTGGTTAAATTTATTCTTAGGTATCTTATGGTTTTGGGTGCAATTGTAAATGGGATCGACTCCTTAATTTCTCTCTCTTCTGTCTTGTTGTTGGTGTATAGAAATGCCACTGATTTCTGTGCATTGATTTTATATCCTGCCACTTTACTGAATTCCTGTATGAGTTCTAGCAGTTTTGGGGTGGACTCTTTTGGGTTTTCCACATAAAGTATCATATCATCTGCAAAGAGTGAGAGTTAGACTTCCTCTTTGCTGATTTGGATGCCTTTGATTTCTTTTCGTTTTCTGATTGCTGTGGCTAGGACTTCTAATACTATGTTGAATAGCAGTGGAGATAGTGGACATCCCTGCCATGTTCCTGACATTAGGGGGAAAGCTCTCAGCTTTTCCCCATTGAGAATGATATTTGCTGTAGGTTTTTCATAGATGGCTTTTATGATATTGAGGTATGTACCCTCTATCCCTATACTCTGAAGAGTTTTGATCAAGAAAGGATGCTGTGCTTTGTCAAATGCTTTTTCTGCATCTATTGAGAGAATCATATGATTCTTGTTCTTTTGTTAATGTATTGTGTCACGTTGATTGATTTGTGGATGGTGAACCAACCTTGAAGCCCAGGGATAAATCCCATTTGGTCATGGTGAATAATCCTTTTAATGTACTGTTGGATCCTATTGGCTAGTATTTTGGTGAGAATTTTTGCACCCATGTTCATCAAGGATATTGGTCTGTAATTTTCCTTTTTGATGGGGTCTTTGGTTTTGAGATCAAGGTAATGGTGGCCTCATAAAATGAATTTGGAAGTTTTCCTTCCATTTTTGTTTTTTGGAACAGTTTCAGGAGGATAGGTATTAATTCTTCTTTAAATGTTTGGTAGAATTCCCCTGGGAAGCCATCTGGCCCTGGGCTTTTGTTTGTTGGGAGATTTTTGATGACTGCTTCAATTTCCTTAGTGATTATAGGTCTGTTCAGGTTTTCTATTTCTTCCTGGCTCAATTTTGGTACTTGATACCTCTCTAGGAAGGCATCCATTTCTTCCAGGTTATCCAAGTTGCTGGCATAGAGTTGCTCATAATATATTCTTATAATTGTTTGTATTTCTTTGGTGTTGGTTGTGATCTCTCCTCTTTCATTCATGATTTTGTTGATTTGGGTCATTTCTCTTTTCTTTTGGATAAGTCTGCCCAGGGGTTTATCAATCTCGTTAATTCTTTCAAAGAACCAGCTCCTAGTTTCATTGATCTGTTCTACCGTTCTTTTGGTTTCTATTTCATTCATTTCTGCTCTGATCTTTATTATTTCTCTTCTCCTGCTGGGTTTAGGTTTTATTTGCTCTTTTTTCTCTAGCTCCTTTAGGTGTAGAGTTAGGTTGTGTATTTGAGACCTTTCTTGTTTCTTGAGAAAGGCTTGTATTGCTATATACTTTCCTCTTAGGACTGCCTTTGCTGTATCCCAAAGATTTTGAACAGTTGTGTTTTCATTTTCATTGGTTTCCATGAATTTTTTTTAATTCTTCTTTAATTTCCTGGTTGACCCATTCATTCTTTAGTAGGATGCTCTTTAGCCTCCGTGTACTTGAGTTCTTTCCAACTTTCCTCTTGTGATTGAGTTCTAGTTTCAAAGCATTGTGGTCTGAAAATATGTAGGGAATAATCTCAATCTTCTGGTACCGGTTGAGACCTGATTTGTGACCTAGGATGTGATCTATTCTGGAGAATGTTCCATGGAGAGAAGAATGTATATTCCATTGCTTTGGGATGGAATGATCTGAATATGTCTGTGAAGTCCATTTGGTCCAGTGTGTCATTTAAAGTCTTTATTTCCTTGTTGATCTTTTGCTTAGATGATCTGTCCATTTCAGTCAGGGTGGTGTTAAAGTACCCCACTATTATTGTATTGTTGTCAATGTGTTTCTTTGCTTTTGTTATTAATTGCCTTATATAATTGGCTGCTCCCATGTTAGGGGCATAGATATTTACAATTGTTAGATCTTCTTGTTGGATAGACCCTTTAAGTAGGATGTAGTGTCCTTCCTCATCTCTTATTACAGTCTTTGTTTTAAAATCTAATTTGTCTGATATAAGGATTGCCACCCCAGCTTTCTTTTGGTGTCCACTAACATGGTAAATGGTTTTCCACCCCCTCACTTTCAATCTGGGGGTGTTTTTGGGTCTAAAATGAGTCTCTTGCAGACAGCATATTGATGGGTCTTGTTTTTTAATCCAATCTGATAGCCTGTGTCTTTTGATTGGGGCATTTAGCCCATTTACATTCAGGGTAACTACTGAAAGATATGGATTTAGTGCCATTGTATTGCCTGTAAGGTGACTGTTACTATATATTGTCTGTGTTCCTTTCTGGTCTATGCTGCTTTTAGGCTCTCTCTTTGCTTAGAGGACCCCTTTCAATATTTCTTGGAGGGCTGGTTTCGTGTTTGCAAATTCCTTTAGTTTTTGTTTGTCCTGGAAGCTTTTTATCTCTCCTTCTATTTTCAATGACACCCTAGCTGGATATAGTATTCTTGGCTGCATATTTTTCTCGTTTAGTGCTCTGAAAATATCATGCCAGTCCTTTCTGGCCTGCCAGGTCTCTGTGGATAGGTCTGTTGCCAATCTAATGTTTCTACCATTATAGGTTACATATCCCTTGTCCCGAGCTGCTTTCAAGATTTTCTCTTTGTCTCTGAGACTCATAAGTTTTACTATTAGATGTCAGGGTGTTGACCTATTTTTATTGATTTTGAGAGGGGTTCTCTGTGCCTCCTGGATTTTGATGCCTATTTCCTTCCCCACATTAGGGAAGTTCTCTGCTATAATTTGCTCCAATATACCTTCTGCCCCCTCTCTCTTTCTTCTTCTTCTGGGATCCCAATTATTCTAATGTTGTTTTGTCTTATCGTATTGCTTCTCTCTCGAATTCTGCCCTCGTGATCCTGTAGTTGTTTATCTCTTTTTCTCAGCTTCTTTGTTTTCCATCATTTGGTCTTCTATATCGCTAATTCTCTCTTCTGCCTCATTTATCCTAGCAGTTAGTGCCCCCATTTTTGATTGCACCTCATTAATAGCCTTTTTGATTTTGATTTGGTTAGATTTTAGTTCTTTTATTTCTCCAGGAAGGGTGTCTCTAATAACTTCCATGCTTTTTTCAAGCTCAGCTAGTATCTTTAAAATCATGATTCTGAACTCTAGGTCTGACATCGAATTAATGTCCGTATTGAGTAGGTCCCTGGCAGATGGTACTACCTCTTGTTCTTTTTGCTGAGGTGATTTTTTTTCATCTTGTCATTTTGTCCAGAGGAGAATAGATGAATGAGAGAACAAAATGCTAACAGGTTAACAACGTCCCCAGCAAATATACTCTAAACAAATCAGAAAAGACCTGAAACCAGGGGAAAAGAAAGGGAAAGAAAGAAAAAAGAAAGAAAAAAAAAAAAGAAAAACATAAAGATAAAAACAAACAAAAACAGAACAAAACAAAAAAAAACAGAATATGATCAAATATGATCAGGCTAGTGCATATATCAGTGCCACACACTAGATTTTGGGTGTATTTTGATCTGTTAGAAGAAAGTGCCTCCTAAAATTTTAAAGGAAGAAAGACTTATCTGTACAAAATAAGGGTTGATAAAATGAAGGGATGGAAGATGATTGTAAAGATGAAAATTATAAAAGATTTTATAAAAGGAATTGATAAGATAAGAAGTTGTTTGAAAAAAGAAAGAAGAAGATAAAAAAAAAGGAAGAAAAAGGGAGGGAATGTGATCAGGCAGGAGACTAGAACAAAGCCATACACTAGTGATTTAGGGTATATTTTGATCTGTTAGAAGAAACTGTATCTAAAAATTTTAAAGATAGAACAACTTATATATATATGCCAAAAATAAGGGTAACTACTATGAAGGGATAGAATGTGACTCTAAAAATGAAAAATAAAAAGTTTTTTAAAAAAGGGACTGATGTTGGTTGAAAAAGGGAAAAAGAAAAATTAAAAAAAAAAAACAGTTAAAAAAATTAACTTTGAAAGAATAATGAATCATGGTAAAAAAGCCATGAATTCTATGTGCAGTATTCCCCTAGCGCTGGAGTTCTCCTGTTCTCATTGATCAGTAAACTTGGTCTTGGCTGGCTGTTCGTGCTGATCTTCTCGGGGAGGGGCCTGTTGCCGTGGTTTCCAAATGTCTTTGCCGGAGGTGGAATTACCCCGCCCTTGTCGGTCCAGGCTAAGCAATCTGCTCGGGTTTGCTCTTGGGAGCTTTTGTTCCCTGAAAGCTCTCGGTACAGCTTTGGAGGGCGTGAGTGAAAATGGCGGCCTCCCAATCTCTGCCCGGAGGAGCTGAGAACTCGGGGCCCCGCTCCTCAGTGCACCCCCAGAGAAAAGCAGTCACTCCTGTCTCCCTGGTCTCCAGCCGCACTCCATGCTCACCCGGCCTGTGACCGAGTGTTTCTATCTCTGGCACCCGACACCGGGTGGAGTCTCCAAACCCAGCAGATCCCTGCGGTGCGCTCCTGCACTGCTCCTCCTGGGGGAGGAGGGGGAGTCTCCCCAGATCTGCCGCTTGTTGGGTCCCTGCTGGAGGAGCAGTGGCCCGACTGGGCCGCGGATCACAGTTTATGGCAACCCCGAGCTGAGAGCCCACGCCTCGGCTCCGTCTCTGCAGCCGGCTTCCCCGCTCCGATACCTGGGAGTTCTGCCGCACTCAGGCACCCCCAGAATTTCTGTGACCCCAAGGTCCTGAGACCACACTGTCCCGCGAGGGTTCCACCCCCAGCGTAGCCACTGGAGCAACGTCCCTCAGTGGAGCCGACTTCTAAAAGTTCCGATTTTGTGCTCCGCGGCTCTATCACTTGCCAGAAGCGGCCAGCGGAGGCCCCCTCCTCTGCCGTCTATCCTCCCTAATATCGCCTCGGATTCACTTCTCCGCACCTTCGTCCTACCTTCCAGTAAGTGGTCGCTTTTCTGTTTAGAGGGTTGTTGCTATTCTTTTCTTCGATCTCCTGTTGAGTTTGTAGGTGTTCAGAATGGTTTGATCCCTATTCAGCTGAATTCCGAGACCAGACGAAATCCAGGTCTCCTACCCTTCCGCCATCTTGCTCCACCTCCAGCATAAACATTTTTTTCCAAAGTTATTAGACTCAAATTGTGTCCAACAATTATGAATCTTTTCTTTGCAAATATTTCCATCTATTTCCTGTTCAAGAGCAAAATCACCTGGTCTGCACATTGACTCCATCTGTAAATATAGATCTGAAAAAACTAGCAGGAGGGAAGGAAGCAGGAGAGACAAGGCACAGTAAGTGACTTGTAGGTCTACTGCCTTGTTTCATTTAGGTTAGTGACACAAGCATCATGACTACCACCTGCCTGGCTGTGATGCTCTAGCTTGTAAGTACGAACAGGGCAAGAGGCAGAAGATCAACTGACAGTCCTTACTGAGAACAAGAGAATTTCACAAAAAAAGCTGCTCAAATTCTAGAATGAACATTATTCCCATTCCACACTTGGGGAAAATACTAAGGTAGAGAAATATTTGGCAAAAAAGGAAGGAGGAGGTGCATGCGTGTGTGTAAAGGACAAGTGACAAGGGAGAGGAGCAGGAAGACAGGTATCAAAAAGCTACAGTGTGCCAAGAGAAATAGAGTCTCCTTTATCAAGTAACAAGCACACTTCCTGTCCCTGTGACAATGTAGGGTAATATGATTTGGCTTGTGTCATGAGTAGAAATCTGTTTATTATGGATTGCATATTTAGGATGATCCATTTAAGTATGTGCCCCTATGGCCTCCAAGTGAGTCACCTGATATCTACAGTGCACAAAATCAGATCCTTTAGAACAGTTGTGCACAATACATGCAAAACTGGATTTAGGCATCGGATCCCAGCATGTGATTGGAGAAAAAAGTTGGACTGGGCATGGTGGGTGAGGGAACCAGGAGTTCTGTAACACACAGTGAACACACATGTGCTTCGAAGAGCTGCTGCAGCAGATGCCATGTTGGCAGCGGTGCCCCTGAAGTGGTGGAGCCACTTCACATTGACCCATCTAGGACCGCACCAGGTAGGGATCATCCAGCATCAGGATAGAGCTGCCCCTGCAGCTCTATGTGTGAACCAGGCCTGTCTGTAACTCTAGGAAACGGAGGTTTTCCCCAGGCCATTTCAGTATTACCACTTGAGCAATAACAGATCGGATAACAAGGACAATATACACAACCTCCAACTAGAATCCTGCTGTGGTCTAGACAGTGAAGTGGGACGCCACTAGGAAATGTTAGAATTGCAGCTCTTTGGGATCCCCCGGAGTGTACATGTGCTCTCCTTCAAATGGGCCTCTTCCTCGGCAGTCAGAGTCACCTTCTGAGATTCTACTATTCCATCCCAAGGTGCAAGGAACACTAAGGAGGACATCATCTTTTATTCCACAGAGACCCTTAATCATGGTGGAAATTGGATGCACCCGCCTAAGAGTCTTCATTATACTTTCTGCAAAATCAGCCACAGTCCAATGGCCAGGACGTGCAGCCTAATATTTCACAATATTAGGAATGATGAATTTAAAGATGTTCATGTTAGGCTGGACCAAATTAAGATGGCTTTGCCCCTCTTGCTGATGCCCCAGCTGTGATAATAAGCAGCTTGGAGTTTGCAGTCACATTATAGTCTTTGACAGAGACAATTTTTGGTGTTCATCCATCTATGGAACTGTTATTGTGGATACAGTGATGAATAAGCTGCAGGAGGTCCCTGCTCTCGGGTACATAAAAGTCACATTAAGCCGAGGGAGTGTTGAGGTATCTGTGGTTAAAATAAAGTAATAAACCAGATGTAATGGCAAATTTTATGTGTCAATGTAGCTGGGCCATGGTGCGCAGATACTTGGTTAAACATTATTCTAGATGCTTCTGAGGGAGTGATTTGGATAAGATTTACATTTAAATTGGTGGACTTTGAATAAAACAGATTGTCCTCCATAATGGGTGGGCCTCTTGCACTCATTTCAAGGCCTGACCTTCAGAACAAAAGACTTAACCTCCTCTGAGCAAGAGAAGAACTCTAGCAGATGGCAGATTTGAACTGCAGCATAGGCTCTTCTCTGTGTCCCCAGCTGCCAACCCACCCTGCAGATTTTGGACCTGCCAGTCTCCAAAATTACATGAGCCAATTCCTTAGAATCTCATATATAAATATATGCACACATAGATGTATATATACACATGTACTTACACACACATCCTATTGGTTCTGTTTCTCTGGAAAACCCTAACTAGTACAACAAAGTAAGCTAAAATAAAGTTGCACTTTAGGTTGCACTTCTGATTTTATGAAGACTTTACAGATTTTCAATTAAATCTTCTAGTGGGAGCCAGTTGTTAGGGTCTAACAGGGGGACTGCCAAAAAGCAACTTTCTGCTAAAGGTGCTGAAACAGTAACAGCAGGTGATCCACCTGCCAAGGTACTGATGAGTTATTTCAGGAGGAAAGGGCATTTCCTAGGGGAACTATCCCTCCAACTCTATCATATAACCTTGAAAACAAGGAGTGTATCTCCCATGGATTGTCTTATGCTTTTTAAAAAAGATCATTATATATTTTATTAGAGAGAGAATAACACTCTTCCAGATTTGGGAGCCTAGCAATTCTGGAAACCCAGATATTCTGAGGAGGGTTCCAGCTAGAAATTCAGTGAATTAGCAGGGCCAGGCATTCTCCTCGATTAATGAGGGCCAACTCTGTGGCAAAACCATACATGGGGCTGAGGAAAAGTATAAAGGAAACAGTGTTTAGTGAGCATAAAACCTTCTTAGAGAAAAAAATGTGTGACTACCCAAATGTTTAAGAGTTTAAAAATGATATAAGAGAGCAATATAAGGCAATATACCTACCAACATATGAATCTCAGGTGAGTAGTTTCGATAAGAAGGTCAGTAGAAGGTCAGGAAAAGCTCTCTTTGGGCCGTAGTGCTCTGGAGAAAGTGGAGCTTAGTCATAGCCTTAAATGGAACTTGTAGTATCATGCGCTGACCTTTACATGGAGATGGACATATAAGATAGCCTTTCAATTAATATGACTTGACATGTATGTACACATATAAAAATATATTTTATATATATTTTAAAATGTATTTGTATTCATATTTAATTTTACATAAATATATATGAATTTTTTATGTAGCTCTCAAAAGTGTGGTAGAAGTAAAATAAAAAACTATGCCAGTAGCAAAAGGCTATGTTGTAATATTGTGAAATAGAGCCCAAACTGCAAGTTGCTTGTTGTTTCCAATCCAGTGGATATCTTGAACTATGTGGCTTGGAAGATAGGTGTCTTTCCCCAAAACTCTGTAATTGGAAGTGGTTGCAATCAGGATCCAGCCCGGTTCCATTACCTAATAGGAGAAAGGCTGGGAGTTTGCCCACTGAGCTGTCGTGGGCAGGTCCTCGGGGAGCGTGGAGACTCTAGCATGCCCGTGTGGAGTGGAGTCAATGTTGCTGGTGTCCCCTTAAAGAATCTGCACCCTGACTTAGGCGCTGATGCAGATAGGGAACAGCAGACAGAGGTTCACAAACAGGTGGTTGGCAATGCCTACAAGGTGAGCCACCTGAAAGGCTGCACGTTCTGGCCATTGGACTGTGGCTGATTTTGCAGAAAGTATAATGAAGACTCTTAGGCGGGTGCATCCAATTTCCACCATGATTAAGGGTCTCTGTGGAATAAAAGATGATGTCCTCCTTAGTGTTCCTTGCACCTTGGGATGGAATAGTAGAATCTCAGAAGGTGACTCTGACTGCCGAGGAAGAGGCCCATTTGAAGGAGAGCACATGTACACTCCGGGGGATCCCAAAGAGCTGCAATTCTAACATTTCCTAGTGGCGTCCCACTTCACTGTCTAGACCACAGCAGGATTCTAGTTGGAGGTTGTGTATATTGTCCTTGTTATCCGATCTGTTATTGCTCAAGTGGTAATACTGAAATGGCCTGGGGAAAACCTCCGTTTCCTAGAGTTACAGACAGGCCTGGTTCACACATAGAGCTGCAGGGGCAGCTCTATCCTGATGCTGGATGATCCCTACCTGGTGCGGTCCTAGATGGATCAATGCAACTAGCCATCTGTCACACCAACTAAAATTCTAAATAAACTTTGAACAGTGAAAAAATAAACAAACACATATTGTAAAACAATGATGACTACTAATCTTTAGTTATCTTTCTTTAAATCCTGCTGGAAAACCCTTGTTTATAAACATATCTTCCCATTTTAAATAACCCCCCCCCCACAACATTGGATGTGAAGTGAGTGGATAGCAAGAGCTCTTGGTTGATGCCAGGTAAGCAATCTTTAACTGTTACTATGAACGCCATATTGTCATTCAGTGATAAGATTCCTTATGAATTTGGCTTTGAGCTGATCCTGGGCATGGTTTCTTTCAGTCATTCTTTGCCTTCCCTCACTCTGCTCTGTTCTAGGGAGGTAAGGGTCGGTTGTTGACCCTTGTGGGTTGCATTTCAAAGGCCTCGGTACCATCTGGTTTCTGGCTGAGTTTGATTGATGAGGGCATTGGCAGTCAGGGGTAGGAAGAAACGGGGGCTACTTTTTCTCTTCCTTGTGTGCCTCAAGTTGCTGAAACACAAATCTCAGCATTATAAATTTTCCCATTTCCCATTTTTGCCTTATGGCAATGCTCTCTGGAATACTCACCACTAGGAGGGAAGGTTAAGACTATCTTCTTAAAATTAAAATAATAACAATAAATAAATAAGGCAAAATAAAATAAATCAAATAGAAGGAACCACAACTCAAGTGAAGATAAGAGAACACAGTTTGCAAACAAAACTTCTACACTTAATGCATTTTGTCAGCAAACTACAAAGCGTCCTTAAGAACCTTGAAAATGGTTGGAGGAAGCTATCAAAATTACTTTTAAGGGCCTTCCAAATCATCTCCATTGTGAGCTAATCTAAAGCTAGCAGAATTTAATCTCTATTTTTTTAAAAGTTCTTACAATAATGAAATTACCTTTTCTGTGAGACACTAAGGAAGAATGTTCACAGATGTTTGGTTTATGGTAGTGCCATAAATTCCAAAGAATGCACTGGCCATATTCAATAAATAGATTATTTTCTGAAAGAATGATTTTCCATTTCATAGTTGATGTAACCAGTATAGACCATGCTCTTCTATCTACCACAAACTTCACTCTTTTCCTCCCTAAAGATATACACACCTCCCAAGTTCTGTTTCTTTCATATTCTATGTTGACTCAACAGGGTATTTATCATTGGCACAGTTTTTCTTTTCTTCTTTGGCTATTTCTGGTTGAATTATTTAAGCTGTTTGGAACTATAAAATTCCCTTAGGAAATAACTATTGATCTGTTAGAACACAAAGATGACTCTCAAGCACCTTTCCCTAAAACTTTTGAGAAACACTGCCTAAGAAAGCAAGGTTACAAACCCCAGCTCAAATTGAAAACCAAACAAACTAATTGACTATATTCTGATAAGAATCATTAGAGACATCACTCCTTAGACTATGGATAAATAGCTCAACTACTATGAGTTCTAATTTTAGTTTTTATATGCCCAAAGCATTAATTTTTTTGTCACTGAGCCTGTGAGTCAGTATTAAAGGGTTTGGGGTCTATTCTTAGTTAACATATTTTTCTATATCCTATATATCTTTAAGGATTCATATGCATCACAAAATGCCCTTGATCCTTCATCCTGCTTTGCCTCAGATAAACTAAGTTGAGGTGTTTTCTTTTGTCAAAAGATGATACCACCACCTACCACAACTTGTTTTCCATTATACAGAGATGGTGTAATTTTCCCCTGACATATAAGGTCTAAGTTTGATGTTTTACAAAAAAAAAAAAAAAAAGACTTCAAATTGAGAGCTCAGGAAAAGATATATTCTTCCTGTGATTTGTGATTATGAGAAATAACAAAGGAGGACTGACTTTCATTATAGGTCTGGGGAAGAAATGCTGATGTTTAGTCACAAGTTGTCTAATACATTGGAAAAAGCAAAACAAACATTCATTCTGTCAAGTGAACCCAAAAACATACTGCTGTCTATAAATAAGGAGTTTGGACTTTAGACCACGTAAGGTTTTCTACTAGCTCTAAAATACTGTGATTGTAATGTGTGGTTTCTTTATACTCTCTGCTCTGGTGATGTGGAGCACTTAATGATCCTATGCTTATTCATCCCTTTCTCTGCATTTCTGTCATTTCATTTCGAAAAGATAATTATAAATGATATCTTCTCAAGAAATTTCATTCTCTACCTTTTTTTCCTACTTTGTAACAGAAGCCATTGATGCCACAGAAATTCTCTCATGACTTTATGGATATTCCTCACAGTCCTGTGTCCTTTACTAGGGTATATAAATGTTGAATTAACGAAGTAGCTTAGACTTCTGCTTCCAGTTAGGACGTAGAAGGATGCAAAAGACCTTTGCTTTGATAGTAACTACAAGAAAAGAACCAGACAAAATAAAAACCATACTTCTCTGTGAGGTTAGTGAAAACACTGACAGCAAAGAAGCCTTGATAAACTATATTCCAGAGAGAAATGAGCCCATCACAGGTGAGCAGAGAATGGCAGCAGCTTCCATACCTGGATCCAGGGCCCTAGGTGAGCTGTCAGAGATAGGAAGACTTTGTGGGGTGGGGGGGAAATAGTCAGTCCTTTCTTGGATGACTGGGCTGGTGAGCAAAGGGCAATCACATGGTCCTGGGCATTTAACAGTGATTGGACTTCAGGGCCAAAAGTGAATCCAGTATACCTGAAAGTGCAGTCAACCCCTCCCAGCTCAAGATAAAAGGCTCCAACGTTCTTTCATTCACAATGTTTGGAAATCTCTCCAAGTCTCACTTGCACTCATGCTCGCACTATCTCTCTCAAAAATCTGAGGAAGCAGAAAAATGTGATAAGATAAAATTTGGATGACATAGAAATAGACTCAGAGATAACCTAGTTACTGAAATTAGTAGACAGGAACTTTAAAACTACTATTATAAATTTGTCAAAGAATTTACAGGAAAATGTGTATTGTGGGTAAACAAATGGAATTTTCTCTTAATTTTCTGTGAAAAATGTAAACACTATAAAATAACCAAATAGAAGTTCTACAACTTAAAAATGCAATATCTGAAGTCAAAATTTATTAGATGGGTTTAACAGCAGATTGGATATTGCAGAAAAAAAGATGAGTGAATTTTGAACAAGTCAATAAAAATTACCCAAACCAGGGATGCTTGGGTGGCTCAGTTGGTTGAGAGTCTGACTTTTGGTTTCAGCCCAGGCCATGATCTCCTGTGAAGGTCCAGGATATGATCTCAGGGTCATGAAATTGAGCCCCATGTTGGGCTCTGCCCTCAGCGCGGAGTATACTTGAGATAGTCTCTCTCTCTCCCTCTCCCTCTGCCCCTTCCCCACTCACACACACACTCTCTCTCCAATAAATAAACAAATCTTTTTTAAAAAATTACCCAAACTGAAATAAAAAGGAAAAAAAGTTTTTAAAACAGAAGATCTGTAACTGTGAGATAATATCACACAAATATAATTGGAGTCCCAGTAGGAGAGAAATTGAGTCAGGAAAAAATTTGAAGTAGTTTTTTTTCTTGTAGCAACGAAGTGTTCATTTCACAGTGGGGTCTCTCTCTCCTGCCTTCTAACTGCTCTCTCCCTTCCACCTCTCCCTGGGCAAGAACTGGTATGGGTATGTGGACAGTGCTGTCTATTGGAAGCATGGTTGGTCCTGAATTACAATAATTAAGTCAGAGTACACTTGCTCTAAGACTCAAGGTGTAGTAACTTCCAAATCCACGGAAGACAATGAACCAGTAAGTACCAATAACTACTGCATTGTTCTATTTTTTAGTCCAAACATGATAACACCCAAACTCTGAATCTCTGGGGGAAGTGGAGGTTGCAAGGGAAGGGGCATGGAAGCAATATTAAACATTAACATTTCATTTAATCAGTTTACAAATAATCCCTCTGTTTTCTCTGCATGACATTTTCAAAACACAAAACTGAAGCCACTGAAGGGAAAGGAGCAGTGATGTAACAAGCAAATCTGGAAATGCTCCCTTTAATAACGTATTCTGTCAAATCTTAACATGGAATGAAATGGAAGTGACCAGGTGGGGAGAGGCTAAGGAGTCCAAGGAGCAGAAGTTCATCTATGAAGTGCATTAGTGGATGTGGTTGCACTGGATGAGGATTAAATACTACCTCCAGGTCAGCCTCGAGGTCCCTAAATGGTGGTGAGAAATTCCTGTTCTTCCTAAAAGATTTGCATGGGCTGGGGGGATGTTCTGTCCACACTGGCAGGAGGGAAAGGGGGAGCAAGCTTACTACTGGCAAGCTACCTCGGCATGCCTTCCTCTCCTGCTGGTACCTTGTCAAACACTCTGAACAAAGCAGACGACAAGAAAGGAAAAAAGATCAAAGATGTTTTAATCTTATATAATTATAAGAAGACTAAATGGGAAAATTCCTATTTCATTCCATATTTCACATTTCCCAGCTTGTCAGCCAGTATTTAATGACTCTTTGGCACAGTAGCCTCACTTTCTTAAGTTTTTCAAATTTTCTGATCATAAATTGTGTCATTATGTAAGTGTTGCCTATTATTTTGGAATGCTCTTGTTTGATGGAAGAATGACTAGTAGAAAACTTGTGATATTAGTTGGTCTGACCAGTGATTTCAGGTGATCTCTGGACATAACATGTTCTTGGGCAAGTGGGATAAGAATCAAAAAGAACAGCTGTGAAGGTCGTTGAGGATGGTGATAAACCACAGAGCCTTAGAGACCATGTAATTCTCCCGTAGCACACTCCAGAATGACATGATAGAGCAAAGGTGCAAGTGAGGGTGGAGAAAGGGGTTCCCGGTGGGGGTTGGTATGGAGGATGGGGAATGAATGGATTTAGCTGAATGACTACAATGCTGTGCAGAAAACAGGAGGGATAAAATTAATAAAAAGAAAGAAAGAAAGAAAGAGAAGAAAAGAAAAGGAAAAGAAAAGAAAAGAAAAGAAAAGAAAAGAAAAGAAAAGAAAAGAAAGGAAGGAAGGAAGGAAGGAAGGAAGGAAGGAAGGAAGGAAGGAAGAAAACAGACCCCACTAGTAAAATTCTAGGAGTTACCTGAGCAAATTCCATCTAAGGTTACTTTCAGCTTATGTTTGAATAATAGCTGCCTCCTTCCCCTTCTGAAAGGCTTCTCAGACTACCTTCTATCCCTTTCGGTCTAGGACTCTTAGGTTTCCCTGAAGAAACAGTCTTTGCTTTTTGAAAAGCTATAGTGAGGGGCACCTGGGTGGCTTAGTCAGTTGAGCGTCTACCTTTGGCTCAGGTCATGATCTTGGGGTCCTAGGATTGGGGCCCCTCATCGAGCCCCCCTTGGAGCCCCGCATCAGGCTCCCTGCTTAGCAGGGACTCTGCTTCTCCCTCTCCCTTTGCCCCTCCCCACCACTCTTTCTCTCTCTCTCAAATAAATAAATAAAATCTTAAAAAAAAAAGGTATAGTGAACATGTCTCCTTTTACTTTCAAGCTGAGATGAGAAAAAATTGAAAAGCATACGATTACTTTCCTTCTCCCACCACATCCCCTGCCCCGAGTATCAGCGATTGCTACCTCTAATTCTGCAGTTAGAAGCACGCAGCCACAGGTCATCATTATCTTATTTCCATTTTGAAACCTAGAATTGTTTCCTAACAAGAGAATGTGACTGAGAATTTTATACTAGATATTTGGCCAGAAAGAGCTCAGAAAGTAAATTGTCTCTTTTCCAGGAACACTGACAATCCTGAAAGGGTTAAGTAATTTCCCACAGGATCACACTTGACTCAAGATTCTGCTTGATTCTCCATAGGGTTAAAATAAGATTGAATTAATCTTGAAGGAGTCACAGTAAGAAAGTTTCGAAGTGACTATTAGCTCAGCTGAGGGAGAAACTCTATTTTGTTAAAAGCATATAAATATGATACCCAATGTTGCCATTACCCCCCGAAAGTGCTAGCCAAATGTTAAATTGCAAGCACTGGTAGAAAAATTGGGGGAGAGTAATAAAAGTCTTTAAGGATATGCTTCCTTTTTAGGCAAATTATTAACGACCATGGGAAAATAAAGTGATTGGAGGAGAGAAGCTTGCTGTGTACCAGCTGCTGCTGGAGTCAACTAATTTCAACATTCCACTTGATATCTCACTAGATACACACGCATGAACAAGAGGGGCTTCAACACTTTACAATGAGACTTTTAAATTATCTTCTAAGATGCAGTTGTAAGTGAAAGTTATTGAATGCACAAATGAAATTGAGAAACAAATTTCCAGCTAGGTTTCATACAACCAATTTCAACATCCTCTTGGATGTCTCATGGACACTGAATCTAGTTCTCCTCTGTGAAAGGACTGGGCTGTCCTCAGAAAGGAAGAGTAATTGCTACTGTCAATTTAATAACCTGTCTCTCCCACTAGACTGTGAGTGCCTCCTGGGCAGGCACCAGCTGTTTTACTTTTGTATCCACAGGACCTAGCATAAAGTCTACCATCTGGTCGGTAAGTGCTCACTACATATTAGTTGAATGGATTATGAGAAGGAGGCAATCACTATCACGTCATGTTTGATGGTGGTGCCTAGTGACTCCTTGGGCCCTGAATCTTTCATCATTAATCTCTTCCTTGGATTAAAACATTAATGGCATTCTTCTGATAGACACCAAAGTAGAACAAATGCAGAGACCTCCCCTGTTCTTGAATAGAATGATCAACATTATAAAGACATTAGCTCTTCCCAAGTTAACTGATAAATTTACAACAATCCCAATAAAATACCAACAAGCTTTTTTATGAAGTTAGGCAAGATGATACTAAAGTTCATGTGAAAACAAACATGTAATCAGGAAAGCACTGAAAAAGTAAACTGTAAGGGGGAGCCAGCTTTACCTAAAGCACACCCTATGGTAAGGTTTCTGTGATTTAAACATTGTGGTGCAAGCACATGATAGACAAGTAGACCAGATAAAAAGAACTGAAATGTATCCAAAGACATCTGAAAGTTTAGTGTATGATAAAGGTGCATCTTGAATGAGTGGGGCAAAGATGGAGTTTTTATTTTATTTTTTAAAGATTGGTTTTTTTAATAAATGGTAGTCATTTGGCAAAAGATAAAATTAGATCCATACCTCACTCCACACACCAGAGTAAACTCCAAGTAGATCAGGAATCTTAATATAATATATGAAACCATGTAAATATTAGGAAAAAAAACATGAGTGAATTCCGCTTTTTGCACAGTATTTCATTTAACTAGATTTAATGGCATTGTTCTGCTATTTACAGATTAGGACATGTTTACATATTGGAAAGTAGAGACAGAGGGGAAGTAACTGCCCAATATAACCTCAAATCTGCCTAATGTCAGAGCTCCCAAATACAGTCTTCCTGTTGTATTCTTCAAGCCCACCAACAGAGTTCCCTGATTTCCTGTGCTATTGCTTCATTTCCCTATACTCTGCTGTCTGATGACCAGCACATAACAAGAGTAACTGGATGCTCAGCATCCATCAGGAAAACGGCAGGACACAGTTATTCATTCTTCTTATCTGGATGGGACCTTAGGTTACCTCTCTTTGTGATCTTATTTGGCACCTTATATTTTCCAGAACTCAGTTCATTTAATGTATTCTTCAAAGGAAAAGACAGAACATAATGGGAAAAAGTATTTCTAAGATTCTACCAAAAGATTTCAGAAACTGGAAAAGATTATGTCTTGTAGCAGAAGGCTTATTTTTAAAGTTTAACCAGGCTCCCAACTTATAATTGCTTTAGCCTTAATCTGAAGAGTCCTTAAAATGCTGGAGTCTCAAGAAGTAAAAGTTCTTCCATCACCCAGGGGCCAAGGACAAATACAAGAAACTCAGTTTCTTTGCTCATTTCAACCTCTTGGGTGATTCCCTTCAACCCTTCACGTTCCCTCTCATTTGTCACTTTCTGGGATACCATGAGATCTGCCAAAGAATAGTCAAGTGACTGTAAGGAGAGTTATTTCCTTGATTCCCAGGTTATGAGAAGAAATGCAAAGTTGAAAATTGTTGAAGCTCAAGAAAAATACATAAATAAGCAGGCAAGTGCTGACAACAGAAAAACAAAGTGCTATGGTTGGAAGAACTCCTGCACACCTTGTTCAGGAAAAGTGCCCTCTCCTCCCAAAGTATTCTTTTAGAACAAATAAGCGAACTCACTCCTAAACTGTGGTGTGCCCTCTACTGCAGCTTGCACCCACAGCGGTGTAGCCAGCCTCTCTACTCAACCACTCTGCTCTGTGTTCTCCAGGGGACTATCCAGCCTTTCCACAAAACCAGCAGTGGCTCTAGAAGCTGGAGAGCTCCACCAGAAATGGCAACAGGGAACCTTAAGTGCTACCAAGAAGAATTCTTCCATGACCAAGTTCCATGGAAAAATACTTAAGTTCACTATACGGCTTCCATATTTTACAGACCCTTCAGACCTAAAATCCTAAGAAATGGGAAAACATGGGACTTTGTTACAAATTCTGTATAACTCCTTATTGATGATGTTCTGCCAAACGTACCTGTTGGTATGACATAAATCTGGACCTGGAAAAATATTTTTTATTCAAGAGCTTGCCATTGCTGTGGGCTTAATTGTGGGGAGTTATGCAGAAACTTCGGGTTCATGCAATTTTCTTTGACTCACATTTTCTGAAATAGAACTTGTCAACTCACTCATTTTTCAAAGGTGTGATTTCCTCTTGAATTTTAAGTTTCAAGATTATATCATCATAAAATTATCTGTGTCATTTATTTAATGCCTACCATAGTACAAAATAGATCTCAGGTCATTTATGGACTTAAAAGTAGCACAATGAGATGCTTTTCTAAAGATAGAGTAATCAGAGCAAAGTGAAAAGAAGAAAAAGAAAAGCCCAGGAGAGTTAGTTCACAGAAATGCATGCCTCAAGGTTCTGCATAGGGATAAGGGAAACCACATAGTAAATTCTGGATTCCCCTGTTGCCCAACCTGGAAGGGGAATATAGTAAACTATGGAATTCATGTTGTCCATAACACAGGGTGATATGTAAAATACTTAACAACTGAAATAGGTCAGGCCCTAATTGACCTGATGCTAACCTTAAAAATGTAATATGATTATATGGTGATGAATGTTAACTAGACTCACTGTGGTAATCATTTCACACTGTGTACAAATATCTAGTCATTCATTATGCTAACTGCCTGAAACTAATATAATGTTATATGTCAATTATACCTCAATTAAAAAATAAAATTAAAAAAAAATGTAGTACAGCATCTCAATATGTAGTATTTGGCAATAAGAAATGCCATCCCCTTGACTTTGCTATCTTTGGATTAAAATGATCTGAGTACCTATACAGCAAAAGATTCCTTTGTAAATCAAGCTCATTGCTTAAAAGAAAAGTATAGCTTATTTTTTCTTTGTTTCTCATGCTTTAAAACAGATACTTGGTCAATACTTCAAATCAAAATTTAAATTTTTTACTTCTTTCTGGTGATGTTTTTAAGTTAAAGGTAGGAGAAAATCTTCCAAATATGTCTCCTGGTATTATTTCCTCTTCTAGATCTCATATATAAATACTCTTACTTCCGGAAAGTTTATTTTACAGCAAGATTTTCCTCAAACTGAATCCCAGCGAGGATATCTTTGGCCTACAAGCAATAGAATGCTACAAAATTGGGGAAGGTGAGTTCCATGAATAAACACTTGATTAAGTATTAAATGAATGTGTTGTCCTTGATCCACAGGAAAATGGCTTCCATAACAGCTCCTCAAAGAGAAACCAGCAAAGAAGAAAGGGCTGCACAGAAGTAGAAATTCTGCAAAGTAACATGAGGCAAAATGATTTCTCATATAATTTCATTCTTGGGAAAGGGCAGGAAAAAAAAGTGTTAGGGATAAAGCGTGAGTCTTACCCTAATCTCCCCTTGGCTTTTCATGTAAACTTTTTTTTTTTTAAAGATTTTATTTACTTATTTGACAGAGAGAGAGAGCACAAGTAGGCAGAGCGGCAGGCAGAGGGAGAGGGAGAAGCAGGTCCCCTGCTGAGCAGGGAGCCTGATGTGGGGCTCGATCCCAGAACTCTGGGATCATGACCTGAGCAGAAGGCAGTCGCTTAACCAACTGAGCCACCCAAGGCGCCTCTCATGTAAACCTTTTCTAAGGGAACTTGATTCCAATTATGTGGAGAGGTTTGAGAAATTTGGTTTCCTTAAGGGCCTCAGACCCCAACCAAAAGAGGAGACTTTACAGATTTCTCTCTCTCTCTCTCTCTTTTTTAAGATTTTATTTTTAAGTAATCTCTATGCCCAAGGTAGGAGTTTTAGCTAAAACCCACAACCCCACCCAGATCAAAAGTTGCATGCTCCACCCTCTAAGCCAGCCAGGCCCCCCTTCCCAGATTTTTTTTTTTTTTAAGATTTTATTTATTTGAGAGAGAGAGAGAGAGAGAGGGCACAAGTGGCGTGAGGGGCAGAGGGAGAAGCAGACTCCCCGCCCAGCAGGGAGCCCAACCCCTAGACTCCAGGACCGTGAGCCCAGCCAAAGGCAGATGCCCAACCAACTGAGCCAGCCAGGCACCCCACTTCCCAGATTTTTCTAAGAATCCCAGGAGCACAAGAGCCATTTCCAGATTCTACAGTCTGTGCTTATAAACAGTTCTTCCTTCACAGGTAACTATAAAGTATGAGTGACACTAAGGACTTTGACCAACTTATGCGAGTGGACTTAAGTGATCTTTGTTTATCATGTAATTTTAATCAGATTCTGGGCTTTAATAGGCAATCTTTTTGTTACCTTATGTCCTGGGGGCAACTAATAGACCTTGACACAAAGGAAGAAACAAAGGAGAAGACCAGGGAAGGATGTGGGACACTCAAAGTAAGAGAAAAGAATAGGAAGGAGAACAAAAGAAGATGAGAAAGAAAAGAGGTATTTCCAATCAGACATTTCCTGTGGTGTGAAGGTAATTCACGATAACAAGAATATTCCAGAAGAAATTTTCTATAAAAATGGGATTGGCCATGTCTGAGATAAGAATAAATTTCCTCTAGATCTCACCCACGCCTCAGTCATACGGCTTCCATATTTTACAGACCCTTCAGACCTAAAATCCTAAGAAATGGGAAAACATGGGACTCCTCTGCAAATGGGTTCATGGCTAGCGTCGGGGTCCCCACCACCTGTGATCGTACACCAAAGCCTTCAAGGGGTCACCGCCGAGGGTTCCACCAGCCTATAAGCACCAGCATGGCAGCCATCCCCTCCCATGGCTGGCTTGTGGCCACGGCTGTTACTGGCACCACCTGGACTCCACTTCCACTAAGAGCCCCTGCAGAAGTGCAGAGAACCCTGGGGAAGCCATCCCTCACCACCCCCCCGTCTCCCCAGGACCCTGACCCAGGTCACTGCTGGGCAAACTTCATTTGGGGTAAGTCCACTCTCCCGTTCACAGCTACAGTGTTGGAGTCCCCAGGACGCTCCAAATCTCTCCAGGCCTCCAGAGGCATGATCACCTGCAACATGGCTCTGGAAGCCACGAGGAAGCAGCCTGGAGGCCAGCCTGGCAAAGCCCATGCCGGCTCCGGTCCTGAGTGGCCACCACCGGGCTTCAGGAGGTGCTAGGCTCAGGAGAGCCCGTCCCCTTTCCTCCCTTTCCCTCCCCGCAGACTAGGAAAGCCGCTCCAAGCAGAAGCAGTGGGTTTTTTATAGCAAAATAGCAAAATAGCAAAAAGGAAGTTGAGAGAACCCCACTCTTTACTAGCCAAGCCACACGCAAGCCTTTCTGACACCCTGTAACCCTGTGCCTTGCACCAAGTGGAAAATAAACTACAAGCAGCCAGTAAAAAAGAAAAAAAAAAAAAGACTAAATCCCCTATGAAGAAGAATGTATTAACTTGGATCCCTTGACCCTTAAAGGGCTCCTTGTATAGGTTGTGGGGAGTCCATGAGTACCCAGAAATTGTATGCAAATTTGGCACATGCACAGGTAAGTATGTGGTGGTCTATCAATATCTCAAAGAGTTCTTTTGCCAAAAAGAACTTAGAACCAGTGCACAAAAAAAAGGAATTTCTTTGTAATTTAGTTTGAGTCACCACCTGAAGTTCTTAGTTCTTGGTTCACTTCACTGTGGAAGGATTCATCACCCTATTCCAGAGAAAGTTAACCTATGAATCTCAGATCTGGAAAAAAATGGAAATGTTATGTGGCCTATTTCTCTGCCTTCAGAAAGGACTACAGTCTATAAAAAGTGAAAATACATCATTTTTCAAACTCTGCAGAGCAGATTTCAATCCTTTTTTGGTAGCCATTCATGGGTCACATTTCTCACCATAAGGAAGTTCTTCTTTCTGTCAAGCCTAATTCCTTTATGTGGCAAAATAATTTGGTCTCTTATGTTTAACAATCCAGTAGTTTTGGATACTATTATTAAATTCATGTTCAGCTTTCTCTCCCTCAGTACTTTTGGTCTTTTCATATTTTCATTCTCACATTCATTAATCATCTTCATGGCTTTCCTCTGAACCCTTTCCAATTCTTCATACTTGTCTATAAATTCAGAAGTGAGTGCACCGAAGAGAGATTCATAAAACCTTTGGTTGATTGGCAAACTTCCCTATGGTCACTGTAGTTGGTATGTAATGATAAATTGCCAGAAAATAATAATTATAAGATTGTCCTCTGAGGATGAAATTATAAAATCAATGCAAAATGGCCCACACAGTTTTACTGGGGGTAAAATCTAGAATCAACAGTGTGACCATTTGATTAAAGATTATACCTTAAAGGAAAGATGGTGTCACTTAAGAGAGGTGTTGGTCAGCCATGAAAGCTTGAAACAGAAGAATCACACAGTCAGGTCTTGGCAGTGGCCACCCAAACAGTATCCAGGGAGGAGGGTGTTGGCCAGATTATTCTGATAACCTGGTGGTGCTTGTCTCTTCCTGTTGAAGAGATAGCTGCAGTAGGTCTGAGTCCTGTGGTCATTATAGATTTGATCACTTACCACAAAACCCACTGATGTGACCATGTCACTCGTGTATAAGAAGGAGATCAGCATGACCAGGTGACCAGAAGAACCCACTCAGCTCTCCCGATATTCCTGGAAGCCCTAATTTCTATATTAAACCTCTTTATTCTCACCATACTTGCCAAATCTAACTCAGATACCAGATATGATATGTCTACATTTTTCCAGTTTTTTAAAAAAAAATTGTCTGCAACAAATTCATTTTTATTACCTTTGCTTTATTCCACAATACAAAATGAAAACTTCTACCTGGACGCTTAAATCCTGAAGGGAAGGTAAATATGAAGTCTATTGGTTGCTATGCCAATGTTTATTTGAGTAAAGGAAATATTTTTTTCTTTATTGTACTTTAGCGTTTTCTTCCTAGCAATGGAAAGTGTAGATAATTAACAAGTATATTATTAGCTTCTAACTGGTATCCAACTCAAAAATTTTCACTGATGGCACCCCCTTAGCAAATTGTCCTTAACTCATTAGCTCTGAGAATGAAAAGGAATACACTGCTAACAGACATCATATCCATTTGAAGAAAGTCTCTCTGAATGAAATGTTATATGTCATATAGGAAACCTAAAAGGATTCACCAAAATGTCTTAAGTGGATAGATCATTAAGAATTTCATGAGACATGGAAGAAGGTTCAAAACATAGGCCAGCAGTACTCTTCTTCCCTATCATGGGAGTCAGTTAACAAGCACAGGATGGACAAAACTGATAGTATTTCTCTTCCCAGGGTCTCATGGGCTTCATTTGCAATAACAGTTTGGAGAGTTCTGCCACACATTCAACAGCAATTCATATATTTCCAACCAGTGACATCCCTAGCATATTTGATACACAGAAAACATTTTTTCCTCTATACGACAAAATTATTTTCAGTATTAACTATGACATGAAACAAAAAGAATGTCAAGAAATGTAGACTGAATCTTTTTCTTTATTCACCTTAATAAACATAATCATACCAGAAATGAACAAATGGATGGATGGATGAACATTCGGGTTCTAAAAGGAAGAAAATAATGGATTATGTTCTTGTGATCTTGATTTACTCAAGATACTTTTTGGGGGGGGGGGAAAAAGAAAAACATACCTATATTGTTTTGTCATGAATGATTACCATTACAGTTTCTATTTTTGAGCTTTAGCTTCTGCAAATTTGAAAATCTTAAACAAATAAAAAACTCCAAGTAGTCACATAAGATGACAGAATTGAAATAATTCAAGTTTTGTTCTATTGTATTTACAACTATTATTTAAAACCCACAGTTTAAATACAGGAATATGTGAAGATACAAACTATGGCAGGTGGGAACACCAATGATCCTAAATAATTACAAACTTACTCTTGAAACAAATACATGTAGCTGAGTCTCGTGTCGGGGGTAACTTCACATCTGGCAGTTCTCTAATTTACAAGTGGAATACAATATTCAGTGAGGAATAAGTCCTTTAAAAGGAGCTAATTTGAAGCATATGATATATATTATATATCATATACATTTAAAACACAACAGTAACTGCTATACTTGTTTAGATCTTAAGCTAACAAAAATTTTTTCAGGGAGGAGTATTTTTCCAGAGAGCCTTTAGACTTGCAGGCTCATAGTGATAATAAATAGCAGAGCAGATCAATGTTCATGGTTCTGTTATTGTTTTTACCTTCCCTATACAAAACACACCTCTTTTTGCTTGTATCTGGGGTAGATTGATCCCACTCACCCAAATTCGATAAGCTACTTCTTCTGAGTTAATGATGTTGGATTGCAATTTTGATGGACCCAGACTCATACAGTAATCTGAAACATTCCCTCCATCTCCATCCATAGATCAAATAATGTTATCCAGTTTTTTCACAGAAGCCTACTGCACAAACATTCCTTACTTAGGACCTACACATACTTCTCTGAATTCTTGGCCAGCTCAAGTTGGACGGCCAGCTCAATAGGACATCATGTTTAGAGTCCTACCTGTATCCCATTCATCTCCCTCCCGACGTAGTGCCAGCGCACGACTCCCCAAAGGCATCTTCTTTCTTCTTTCATGATACTGCTGAAGCTAACACACAAAGACTCAAGCCTTGTTGTACCTGTTCACTCTCAATGTTGTACACTTTCCTTCCCAAGGAAATAGAGCGGGGTCGAGTTTGTTCTTGATTGCCTCCTCTATAATCCTAAAGACCTGCCAGAATTCTCTTATATCTTAGTATTATTTTATCTCCATAATTTGTTTATACACCTCTTATGGGCTTATAAAAATTGTTAACTATAATATTTAATCATAAAGTAATTTCCTACTTTTCATCCCTGATGTTCTTAGGACATATTTTTGCCTTTATGAAAATGTACTCTCCTGAGTTTTGGTTGTGTCGTATTCTGGCTAAGAAAATGAACATAAAACCTTCTTTTCCTGTTAAGTAGATCTCTTTCCAAAAGGAAGTATTTAGCAATAAAAAAAAGTTTCCTGGCTGTGGAAAGTTAACCATATTCAAGCCCATGCAGTCTTCGATTTATCGATTTATTGTATATGGTGTGATTTATTTTATATATGATTTATTGTTTATTACATAGATATTTATTGTATAAACATATTAGAGCTTCAGATGTGAGAGAAACTATGCCAGGTGCTGGGGATACAGTGATGAATGTGGCAGGTTCAATTCTGGCCACATGGAGCTTACAATCTACAAGTGAGTAGAATTTACATTTTTTACATTACTCGTAGAATGCTCCAACTTCAGAAGTGACTTCAAGGTGCACATTTGCAAAACCTGTCATAAAAGACTGTGGTTTAACCAAAGACCTCATTGTCTACAATATATAGGTACAATCAGAACATAGACTGGCCAGGGGCAATATACCATAATGATTAAGAGTTCAGGCTATAGAGTCAAGTTGTCCTAGGTCAAATCCTGGCTCTCCCCCCCACCCCCCGCGTGGGTAGTGGGCACTGACAATCTACTTGACCTTTCTGACTTTTATGTTCCTCAGGATCAAAGGGGATAAAAATAGTATGTATCTCACAGAGTCACTGCAAGGACTGAATAAGATCTGAAGAGCTGAGAACAGCACCCAGCGTATAGTAAATGATAATTAAAGGTTAGCCATCTTTATTATCATTTGCTACAATGATTTTAATTTTCTACTACAAATGTTTACATAAAAGCCCCATCAGATGACAATTAGAAATAAAATGTAAGAAGTGTTTCAGTAATTTGTTCATAAATATATCAGTCAGAATCCAATCAGAAAAACAGAAACCACACTGAGGATTTCCAATAGCGGGAACTGACTACAGAGGAGTTGGCAGGGTGAGCACAGGGGAAAAAGGAAGGCGTCGGGACCCCTGGAGACCAAGAAGCTGGTGATGTGACCTGGGCTGGCACCCGCCCTCTCACCCTTGCCGCCTTGCTGCTAGAGATGTTGCCACCACGGCCAAGGCTAAAAGCACCATGACTGGAGCCAGAACTGCCCCAGAGACACCACTGCTTTCAGGACTGGACAGCTGCAGAGATGTGCTGCTGGGGAGCCCACAATTGTCTCTCCCATCCCCAGAAACCACCAGCACCCGCCAGTCCCTGCCATGGAGTTGGTGTCCAAGGCAGAAGTCTCTCTACCTTCAGCCTTCTGGTTGTCCCCCAGTGCCTCCCATGGGCAGCACCCAACAGAAAGGGAGTGTAGTGGGCAGACTACCAGTCCAGCGGTACAGAGCAGAGCCGACAAGGACAGGCATGGAGCTGAGGGACAGCAAGTAAATAGCACAGACACTAACACCTGCTCAGACCCACGATCAGATCAGAATTGAAGGGTCATCAAGATAATTTAATTCAACTTCTAGTTGGGAGATACAAATGTAAAGGTTCTCTTTCCTGTCCACTTTTTGTTGTTTCTGGATAGTTGATTTTGTTTCAGCTAAGTTTCGTGTTTATCTTGGCACGAACACCACCACAGAGTCTATTAGGAGTTTCCAAGGAGAATTTCTTAAAAGGGTTTTTAAAATGAGAGGATTCTCATTTTAAATAAATACCGCGAATAAAATTCCAGTAGAATTTCAAAACGCCACTCTATCCAGGCTACTAATCAATGCCGCTAGTTTGCTGTCTTGGTCATGGGCACTGCAGAGGTGTCGATTCCCCCCTATCTATCTGGGTCACTGAGTAGAGTGTGGAAGCTTGTGAATAGCTTCCCCAGCAAATAAAAACCATGCCAAGAAAATGATAATGGGTAATGATTATTGCCCAAAAGATACACAAAGCAGCCTTGGGAAAGCACGACCAGAGGCAAGGCAGCATAGCCTCATTATGCAGTCAGGAGAGAAAAAAAGGCAAGTCACAAACTTTTCCTACCTAGTTCTTAAGTATTTTTTTGTACTCAAAGGGCGCTGAGGACCAATGTGAGGAGAATATTCATTCAGATGTTTAGCAGCTACTAGACACACATTACCAAAACTGTGTCCTAATATTAGGTCTGAAGCAGTTAGCTCTAGTTAGAATCTGTGTGAATGAAAGTAAGATACAGAGTTAATCCTTAACTGGGCTGGTTACTTTCACATGAGAAATACACTTGCAGGACCAGGTGCAGCTGGATTCAGACAAGAATGTGGGTAGATTGGTTGGAAAGAATTAGCACGTAAGTAGAAGTAGGTGGCCACTAATGTGGTAGGGACACATCCATTTATTTGAGGGTCTTTGACACTCATTAAAATCTCCTCCACCCTCTTGCCAAAGTCCCTCCTCAACATGACTAAGCTTCATTTCCCTAATGAAATTTTAAAAACCCACCTTTCCCCTCAACCACTTAATACTTCAGAGTGGGCCATATCAAGTAATACATTTGTGAGGTTTACATATTGAGTAGCTAAGAAACAGGGAAAAGCCACAGGGGCTAGTTATGTCAGGGATGCTAGGACTGAGAAAGGGGTGGTACAGAGAGATGGAAAACATTAATTGCAAATTATGCCTAAAGGGAAGCTCATCAAATACATACAGTATTTTAAAGGCAACATGATGCTCCAGAAAGAACACAGGCTCTGGCGTCACTCAGACGGGAACTTAAACACGATTTTTTCATTTCTTAGAGCCTCAGGGATAATATATGTAAAATCACCCGGCACAGAGCAGACCTTTGATAAAAGGCAGCATTCATTTTTTACGATGTATACATAAACATAAAGTGTGTGGTTGGTCATTATGACATAATAGTTATCCCTGTGAATATAAAAACTGCAGATGCCTCAGTGGGGCACCAAGTTTCTCCTCCACACAGCACTGGGAACAGTATTTACATGTATTTGTATAGCTGGTCCCCCACACTGCCCGTCAGCCAGGGAGCAGGCCCGACCTCCAGCCACAGTCAACAGCCCAGGCCACAATACCGAGAAGTCATGAAAGGAAATCCTGCCCGTGTGCTACTGGAATTTTATAATCCCTTATTAAAGTGATAATTTGAAAGATTTGGACCAGGTTGTTTATGTTTCCAACAAAACAAAGCAAACTTTTGGAGATAGCACCAGATAATGGGGAGAACATGAACACAGGAGTAGAAAATGTCCTCTGGCCTCAACTAAGCCACTAGCTCTCTGTGCCATCCTGGGGATTTCTTTGCTCTCTTTACCACGTGAAAAGCCCCTTAAACCAAGTATCCAGGGAGGGCTTCTCAGAGGAGGTGAGATCTGAAGTGACAAGAAGGAACAAGGTATGGAATGAGCTGGCAAAAATGCCTGCAGGATGGAGCAAATAGCAATTGCAAAGGTTCTGGGGCAGGAGAAAGTGCAGAGTGTTCAAGGAACAAGGAGAAGATCCACAGGGCTAGGTCATCGTGAGCAGCTGGAAGCATGATTCAAACTGAGGTCCAAAAGCACACAGGGGGCTGATCACATTGGGCCTTGGGTTTTATCCAATAATCAATGGCAAACCCCTGGAGGGCTTGAAGCACATGGAGGACATGAAGTGAATAATATTTTTAAAGACTGTTCTGGTGTTGTTCAGGGAATAGTGTAGGGAGCATGAGTGGAAGCAAGGAGGTTATTTAAAGCCTATGGCAGCAGTTAGGCAAGAGATGATGGTGGCTCAGTCTCGGGTGGCAGCAATGGAGAGCCAGAGAATGGGACGAATTCTGGTTCTATATTGGAGTAAGATCGATGTATATCATATGGAAGAACTGGATGTGTGGGACGATGGAGGGCTGCTCAAAGACCACCTTGGAGTAGGCAGAAGGTGGTGTTTAACCAGTGTTGGAGTTTCCCCAGGTGAATACATTAGAGGAGAGATGGGCAACGGTGAGGGCTTGTGCAAGACAGAGAATCTTCAAAAGTAGTCTAGAATCTTAGGAGAGAAGTGAGGATACAGATAGATGGGTGATGGAGAGTAAAGAAGCACGGAAATCAATGGATTGAAGGTCTCTATTATCAGACATTGACATGCAGGTGTTAGAGTAGGTACCAGCATTCTAACTTTTGGTAAATTATTCAGTAATTTTTCAAAGTCTCAATTTCCTCTTCTGGAAAATAGGAGTAAGAATTCCTACATTATAGAGCCATGGTTGGTATTCAATTAGTTCATGTATATAAAGCATTCCCTGGAGAGCCTGGTACTTAGTAAGTGCTCAGGAAATGAAATCATTTACAATAATAAACCACCTTCCAACGCCCTTTCAATTTCTCTGGGCCACAGGTCTCTTGATGGTACTTACGCAACACCCATGGAAATTAGAATGCAATTGCCCTTTTGAGTTAACTCTCCCCCATCTAGTGATCGAATGAAGGTAAAGAATTTCAAACACACAAAACTATCATCACATTTTAGTGTTCATAACACCTCTATCCCTAGTAAGTTCCATTTAGCAAAGTGTCAGTCAGTTAAAAGAGGACATTGGGAGCCATTTAGACATCTTTTACGTTTAGGAAATAAGGCAACCCCTAGACTCATATCCCAAAGATGCCATTACAAGCAAAGTCCATGTGTCTGTCTCCCGGACTTTATGTTGCTCTTCTCTGACTGGTTCTCCAGAGCAATGCCCCATGTCTGACCTGGAGAACTCTGTTCTCCCAGGACAGGCTTCTGGGAGCAGGTCAGTCATTTTCAGAAGCTGCATTAACCTTTCAGGCACCATTTAGTGGATTAATGTTTTGATGCACTAAATAGTACCCTAGTGGTCCATTCAGATATGATGCTGCCTTTAAGGAGAAATTGGGCTAAAAACTTTGTTGTTTCCTAGAAAAAAAGACCCTTAATATTTGCATTTGTCTTTACAACACTTCTCTATGGACCCCATGATGCAGTAGAATCCGTTATGATTCTGGTATCAAGGGAAAGGAATAAAACCGGCACAATGGTATTAAGAGCAAGGCAAGTGAGGTGATGTACTGTGTGGTTTAACAGGACAATTTATAATAATGCTTTTCTAAACTGGCAAGAATTGGCTCTATTTTAATATAAATGTGGGAAGATAGACATGTTCAGTGATCTAAAAATGTAATTCCTCAAAGTAATCGATGACATTTTTCAATAGCTAACTCTCACTTGAACACTTTCTTTGCGATAGATGTATTCCAAGCACTTCGTATTGTTTTAATTATTTCCTCTTTACAGCAACCTTATGATTTGACTACCATCATGCCTGCAGTATGGATAAGCAAACGGATGTGCAGAGATGTTAAATGACTTGCTTATATAGCTAGCAGGTGGTAAAATCAAGATTCAAATTCAGATAGCCTAGCTTCATAGCCTGGCCTCTTAATCATACACTCTAACCATGCTTTTCAAACGTTTTTTTGGCCATGACTCAGTAGAAAGTACTACTATCCTGTAAACTAGTAGAAATAATTTTAAAGATAATACTTATCCTAACAATTGGGAATACCTTTCAGTATTTTTCTTTTTATCCTTTTCCATTCAGCTTTTAAGAAATGCTGATTGAGACTGAATTTATTTTCTGACTCAGTAATGGGTTGGGGTCCTTGGTTTTCCAAACACTGCACTAATTATGCTGTCTCCCAAACAAAAGAGCCTGGGATTCATAAAGAACCTGCCCTGGACTTGAATGGAAGCTGAAATAGGCTTCTCTCTCATTTCTTGCCCATCCTCCAAACCTCACCTGTGCCCAGTTAAACAATCAGCCAGCAGGGGAAGATCAGGGAGAAGAGGAAGGATTGATTTGCCGAAATGTCCTAATTCCTCCTCAGTTGTTTTATTTCTTTTGTTATACCATTCCAATTATGCCTGGATCATTTTAATAGAGAATAAAAAAATCATCCAAAATCCAATTCCCGTAAGCCCTAGAGTAATGGCATTTTTTTTTTTTTTACTAATGAAACGTGCAAACTACTGTCGAGTCCATTAATAGCCTCAATTTTTAATCTCTCAGATGATGGAACATTAAGGTTTCCATAGCAGCAGATGCTAGCTATTGGGGGATCCCAGGCTTTCAGTTGTGTGGCAATTAGGGTGAAGCATCGCTGAGACTTTCCAGTGTTTCTATGTCTTCATTATGCAGCACTCAGTGTTTTTTTTAAAGCATTGATTATCATGATGTATCAGTTTAAAAGAGCTTGACATGTTGGTACCTACCCTGGGAGAAGATAGTAATTTCTTGCAGCCTATCACCAGGAGCTGCCTGACATATCTGGAGTGATGATCCAAGGATGATCATTATCTTCAGTGTTTGGCTTATAAATTAATAAAAGTCTCGGTGAATTCAATTATAGATAGTTTGTATTCCAGGACCCTAATGATTTTTGATGAGGACAAAAATCCAATGATCTAAGACAAGACCAGGAAGTTCTTCTTCATCTCTAATACCCATATATCAGAAAACTGCAGTATGTAAAGGTTAGTTTGATAAAAATTCACAAGTTTTTTGGATTAAGTATGGCTAAAAGAAGGGAGACACCAAAAGAGTGGCAAAAACAAATTTGACTATTGAATTATTCCCAGCTACTATCTAATGCCATTGATCATAGGATGCACAGTGTAAGATCACCAAGTGCTAACTTCATAATTTGAAGGGCACAATTTAAGTTACTTTTTCTAAAGAAAGGTAAGGGTGGGGAAGAAGGGAGGGAGAGAAGGTTGGGGGGTGGCAAGTAGGATTATTCACATTTTTCAAATATGAGAAAATATACCAGAAACTCAAATGTTGCTCATATAAACTATACCATTCACATACAACACCTTATGAAGTAGGTTATTAATGGTCTCATTTCATTGATAAGGTGACAGAAGCTCCAGGACATTGTGGCAAAGTCAATGCTCTATATTAATCAGACCTAGAAACATAAATATCCTCTTGGACATATAGACCCATAGCTAGACCATGTTTCTTACCCTGCCTTGTACTTAACTAAGATCACATAAGTGAGTTCTGGCCAATGAAATATAGGAAGCTGTGGGGTCTCGCTCCTATCTGTTCGCTGGATGTTGATGCCCACGATGACCTTGTGAGCCATGTGTGGAAGACGGGAGGTACATCTGTCAATCTGGTTCTCTAAATGACTATATAGAAAAAGATCCCCCTGAGGACCCACACTAGAATGTGATGAGAGCAATTAATATAAGTTTAATGATATTTTTATGTTGAGATTCTTGTTGAGAACCAATATCAGTGTTAATTATCCTGCCTAATATAGAAATTAATACTTTTGTTGCAAGATGCTGCTGTAACACAAAATATGTGGCATTAGCAAAGAAACTAAACATGCCAGAAGAATGGCAATCAATATTATACTGTGACAAAACATTTGGGAAAATTGCAATATTACTAAAAACAGTTCATTTGCCTACTGACGTGGCCATTCTGGAGGAAATGGTTAGAAAGAATGAGTGGATTAGTGTGTGTTGATGAACTTGGCTGGGTTTGGGAGGAAAGTAAAAAAAAAAAAAAAAAAAAAGACGTACATAGGAGAAAACTGGCCAGTGTGTAGAAATTGGGCCAGTATTGGAAAAGCCAACTGCTTTTCTATCCCAATTTAAGATTTGAGGATTAAGCTCAAAATAGCCTTTGAGCCAAAGAAATCTTTAAAACCCAGTCCCACAGCAAAATCACCTTAAGAATGTGGCCTTCCCTCTTGAGATTAATGGCCTCAAAATATTCACCATTTAATTGAGAGCGAAAGGATTGGGGAAGGATAGAGGGGAATCCAAGAAATAAAACAATTTGCAAATCATATATAGTAAAGAATTTGTTATGAGGTTACTGAAGTTTTTAAGGGAATTTCATTACCAAAGGAACCACAGCATGGACTTAGAATGTCTTTGACTCTTAGGACTTAAAATAATCCTTGAATCTTCGATCTTCCTCATGCGGGGAGCTCTACAGCTTCCAACAAAGGCCTACCAAATGCCCCTTTCAGATGTGGCCAGGAAGAATAAAAAGGAAGAATCCCCTAGAGAATGGATCCAGGAGCCACGAAGTACCTACTGGAAAGAGAATCAAGTTTAATCAGGGGCTAATGAGGACATGAAAAATTTCATAACGCCAGCCCCAAGGGATTACCACATTGCTCTGCACCAGTGACTGCTGGGGCTTCCGTTCTTCCCTTAGCAGAATGGGAGTGTTTATTGTGGCCATCCTCCCCTGGCTTTATCATTGCCTGGTGTCTTTAGAGTTCAAAAGTCAGCACATCATGAAATGCCACACCCATATGCCCATACCAGCCTGAGGTCCTAGACTTTGAGTGGAGGCAGGGGCTAGATAGGATTGTAGATTATGTAGCTTGGGGTCATGCAGCTGTGTATAGAAGGAATAGTAAAACAGATATTTGGTAACCAAATGGGAGTACTAAGGTAAAGACAATGCTGTGCTCACCAAACACATTTCCTTTTCTTCCAAGGCACACAGTCCAGCCTCCCTCACAGATAATAGGCTCATCCAACAGTCCTGACCAAAGAAATATTGGTAGAATTGATATAAACACTACATTCAGACTTAGTTCATAAAATCTATGGCAGAATCTTCTACTTTCTCTCCCCTTCCCCACCCCTGCCATTTGGACGTCAACAACCAGGGAAAACTTGAGAGCTACACATTGAAGATGACAGATTATTTACCAACCTCAGTTAAAAGGTTGTATGGAGAAGAGCTCCCACTCCTTCACTCTAACACACACTGAACTGCACAAGAATGACTATAATCCTGCCAAACTGGAAGCAGCCAGATGTTCCTCAATAAGTGACTGGATGAATAAACTGTGGTCAACCCCTACAATGGAATATCATTCAGCAGTAAGAAGGAATGAGTTATCAAACCATGTATAGACATGGATGAAAATTAAATATACATTGCTAAGTAAAAGAAGCCAGTCTGAAAAGGTCAATCTATATCACTCCATTTATATAACATTCTGGAAAAGGCAAAACTATAGAGATGATAAACAGATCACTAGTTTTCAGAGTTTAGGAAGGAGAAGGTTGGGGAAGGGCTGAATAGGTGAAGCAGAGGGGATTTCTTACGGCTATGAAACTATTCTGTATGATATAACAGTGGATATAAATACAAAGTATTTATGAAAACCCACAAAATTTTACAGTACAAAGAGTGAATTTTATTATATGCACATTAAAAAGAAATTATTTAAGAGGTCAGAGGATCACAGGATGGAATGCAGACTGTGACAAAAGAATCTAACTGTATTAAAAATGTATGAAACTCACTGAAGGGAGGAGATGCTTACTTGTGTAGTTTTGGAAATAAGGGAAGTCTATAAGACTAAAGACAGAAGGAACTGTGCCCAAGCACTACTCTACAGTTGATAGAGTTGTTTCACACAGGGATATATGTTAAAAACTCTAAAATCAGTATATATGGAACTGAATAATTAAATAAATGGATAGCAGATGATAAAAGCAGGGTATCTTACTATGGGAGTGGGAGGTTACACACAAGCGAGGAGAGAAGTCTAGAATGATCCATGCAGTAATGGACTAGAGTGGGAGACATCAATATGAACTTATGTTTAGCTTAATCTAGACCCAAATGATGACATATAAAAATATTTATAGATATATGTATACACATGGGTTGGTATATATATTTATATATTCCCTTATTCTGCCAGCTGATAGTGCCTAGAAGCAACAATACTCCAGTAGCAACAAGCAAAACTGGCATCCAGATCTTTCCTAATACCACTCTCCAATAAAAAGAGCCAAGATTAGTTGGGAAAATGGCTGATTCTAGGACTGGAGCAGGAACATGCAAGATGAACTACTACGACATCTAGTAGTGCCAGAAAGTTAGCAAATGCTTAAAAACAAAACAAAACCCACAATGTTGGAATTACATCAGAAGAAATAGGAGTCAACTGAAAGAGCTCCCAATGGTCAAAGCTGGAACAGTTTAACCAATGAAATGAAGTATTGGATTCCATCTCAAAGTATGAAATAAATATCCCCAAGTCCATAATGATATAAAGAAGTGATTGAATTAATAAACAAATGGAAGAAAAGAGACACATCTCCCATGCAGAAAAATTCCAAATAATCTAGGTAGACACACCAGTTTTAAAGAAGGATAGCATAGGTCTCCACTCCTTAACCGTGGGCTGCACATAGCGACTTCCCCACAAAGAGAACAGTAGGGAGCAAGGGAAACCCATGAACTATAGTGGAGAAACCTGAAAAACTACCTGAGCCAGGTGATCAAGGTCAACATCAACAGTCATGTTGATAGTATATATTCTTAATATGATGTCATAAAAATGGCAATTTACCTCTGTGTCTTCCCCAAAACTTGTAACTACAGCCTAATCATAGAAAAATCAGACAAATCCCAACTGAGGGGCATTCTGCAGAATGAATACCTGGCCAGTTTTCCTCAAAACTCTCAAAAACAAGGAAAGTCTGAGAAACTGGCACAGCCAGGAGGAGCCTAAAAAGACCTGACAACTAAAAGTAATGTAGCATTCTGGCTGGGATCCTAGAACAGAAAAAGGATATTCATTAGATAAAAATTAGGGAAATCTGAATAAAATATCGACTTTAGTAAATAATAGCAATATTATTTCATTAATTGTTCCAAATGCACCATAACAATGTAAGATGATAATAATAGGGAAAACTATGTTTGGGTATGTGGGGATTCTTTGTACTATATTTGCAACTTCCTATGAATTGACATTCTAAAATTACAAGTTTATTTAATTAAAAAAATGTTAAAATATGATATTAAGATCACTTATTCTTTTATTCTTTTGTTAACTTTTTCTCAAGCTAAGTTGATGGGGTTGGATAGGAGGTTTATAAGGTTACTTCTATTTCTAAAATTCTGTGATTTCATGACATAAATCTGCCAAGAAATTTATCACAAGCAAAAAAATCCTAAGACTATTGGCATTAACAGCCCAGTAATATTACTAAATTTTTTTGTTCAATTTCATGCCTATCTAATAACTAGGAAAAAATTTAACTTCATTTCCATATTTTTTCTTGACAATATGCAGTGTTTGCCAGATCTTTCCTCCAACAGTCATCACAAAAGCGAAAAGTCTCTTGTAATATAGAGTGTTTACTGAGAATGAGCTAGGACAGCATGGAAAAAGAGTGGTTATTTTTAAGCAGACCCATTATATTCCTCCGGAGAGCAATGGTGTACATATTCAAGTAAATTCATTAGGACACAGGGCAAATGATGAAAGAATATGACTGAAAGGTACTGCTGTGGTTTCACATTAGTAAGCTGGATGACCAGTGGCAGGCTAGCCCTGTGGGAACACCAAGAATGGAGAATGGAAGGGAAAAAGAACTTCCTATTTCTTCTCTAAAATGAGAGTTACCATTTCCTAAAGCTGTATGGTAAGTAATGGATGGAGGACAGGCAGGGTGTGGTAATTGTTATGAAGGTTCTCAGATGGGGGTTGGGGGAAAGGTGGCTGATATGCATCAAGAACACACAGTGGATGAAAAACTGTTGAGCAATTGTAGCCAACACAAAATATGTCCCATATTTAGTCAATTGAACAGCACTAGAGTTCAGCCTGCAACTAACTTACAAACAAGATCTCCTGAGTGATGGGGTAAGAAGACTCAGTGAGCTACTGTTTATAACATATCTACTTCTGGCAGAAAAGGGAGGTCTTTAAAAAAAAAAAAAGACACTGGTAACTTTAATATTCATAGCTTTTAAAAAAAACTGTCAAGAAGAGATTTAAGAAAAGCTGAGAAAAGACTGAGTTGAAATCAGAAGAACCTTGTTTGATTTATGCAATCAGTATTTTAAAATTCCAAACAAGCAATACATTTTTATTAAGCACTTGTTTGCTCCTGTATTATATTCTACTCTTTAGAGATTATAAGGGGAATGTAAAACAAGGTCCCCCTACTGTGAGGGAACTTGACCCCAGTCTAACAGCAGAACCAGAGCATGTAACCAGACATGGAAAATTAGAGAAGCCAACTGTTGGAAAATATCAAAGCAAGAGGATGTCAGAGATGGGCTTAGTGGAATGAAGGCCAGTAAAAAATAATTAAAAGTCTGATTCCTAAAATATGTTTAAAGAAATACATTTTTATTGTTTATGGGTGATTAAAGAGAATTATGCAATAAATGAAACCTTTAACAAAGAGGTAAATGCAATCCTGCCTACATGACCAGTTACCTAGAAAGGCATGCCAGTAAATCCCCAGTCAGAAAGAACACAATCTTGTAAGCAGCCAATTCCAAACATTCCCAAATCCAAAAGATAGTCACAGCATCCCTTTACTGTGCTCTCTAGGTCCCTGTTAGGTTATTTAGCATTATCCACAGTTGGGCACCCAAAAATCTATTTTCCCACAGTCTTCCCATAGAATCTCAGCGTCTTTCAGCTACTGCTCATTGCTATCAAAGCCATGGGAAGCCATTCCTGGATCCATTCTGGGAGAGCAAGTATGGATTCTTTATTTTTCAGAGTAGGCTATGTAAAAGACAAAAAAGACCCTCCTTTTGCCAATACCCATCACTTCTCAAGGCAAGATCTATTGCATTATTTTTCTGGAAGAACTCACCACCACTTTTAATGAAGAGGTAAAAGAATAAAAGAGATAAAAGGAACAGTTTATTATGTCGTGTATACATAGGTTTGTGGTTCTAAGTTACTTGAAAATGGTGTGTTCATCAAATAGGTTTTTATGTATTCTTTCTGAACTATTGTATTTATGCTCTCTTTAATAAAGAAAAATCTTGGTTTTCTACAGAAACACATAAGATATTTTCAGTTTCAATTCTATCAGAAATATCAAAATTCGTTATCATGGGAGACCCCATTAGTGAGATATTATACTATTAAGACACTCTTTTTATAACTCTGTTCTTTTGAATCCTCTGCCTGCTCTCTGTAATATTTTTATCTTTCCAGCAAATGCTCACATTTCAGTCTTAAACTAGAAATATTTTTTAAAAAGACATTGTTTTAGGAAGATAAAAAATGGCTTTCAAAATATAACTTTTTAAAGATTCTACTTCATGCAAATGAAAAGCCCAAATATAGCTCAAAAATGAGAAACTCCCACAAAGAAATAAAAAAAAAAAAAATCCTAGCCCCAAATGAAGACCTGCTTATTTGTGGCAGCACATTGAAAGAATGTGCTCACGCCCTGGAAATTCTCAGTAACCAGCTTTTCTCCATAACACTTGTTATAGACGCGTTCTTCAAAGAAAAGAGATCCTTTTTCCAAAAGCAGCCCCCTCTTTAGAGACAAATCACTCTCTGGTGTTTGCACGTGGTGGCAGGAGAGGGAGAAGGCAGGGGGCTCTGTACCCTTTCCCTTGAAGACTTGACTCATCCCATTCGAGGGCCACTTTATTTCTGTTGAGCCCACAGTAACAAGGTAAATGACTAACACAGGTATATTGTGTTTTCCAGAATAGGATTATTCTTTTGCTTTTATCTTACTGGTTTACTATTAAAAATAAAAATATAATACAGCATATTATATTAAATATTGGAATAAAATGCTTTGTTAAATATTTCACCTCCATAGACAGAAATTTAAAATAATGAAACGTGTAATTTAGTGAGATTAGTAAAGGGATAAAGAAGTACCTCTTCAGACAAATCTCAAATATAAAGAGAGTTCCCAAATTCATCATTCATTCATTTTTAAAATGTCTATGCCAGACACTATTCTAGAGAAACAAAGCTCAATAAAGGTCTAGCGTTGGCCCCTGGTCACAAGAAATTTACTAGCTGGCAAAAAAGACAAATATGTAAACAATTAACGAGGTCCTTGGAGTGAGCACTCATCCAACCTGACTCATGTCCTCATAAGAGGAGATCAGGACACACAGAAGGACACCAGGAGTACATAATCACAGAGGCATGACCCTGTGAAGAGGCAGCAAGAAGGCGTACATCTGCAAGCCGAGGAGAGACACCTCAAGAGAAACCAACCCTGCCAGTACCTTCTTCTTGGACATCTCCCCTCCAGTACTATGAGAATACACATTTCTGTGGTTTTAAGCCACCCTGTAATATTTTGCAGCCTGAGCAAACTAACACAACTCCCCAGTAACCACCCCTACCACCACCACCAACAGAAAATTCTGGTTCAGCTGAGGCTAGGCAGGCACAAATCTGAATGTTTTAAAAGCACACAGGTGAATCCCATGCCAGCACTCTTAGGGTTATGTCTTGAAAAGGGCAGCTACCAAAAAGAACTGTGTGTTTTGCCAGAGATCTCCTTCCTGTTGCATACCTTCACTTATCCTCTGCACGTGATCTCAACCGCCACTGTGCTGCTGCGGCTGCTGCTGCTGCTGTCTTGGTTTGAAGAGGTTTAGGACCAAAGATGACTGCTCAGACCTGACCGCAGTCATCACAGAGATGAAGCAGAGCAAAGGAACAGGAAGCCAGCTAGGCCTGCCAATTAGGATGGGCATCCTACATACTTTCTACATCCTACATACTTTCCACATATTATGACCCTGCAATTCAAATCTCATGGATGCATTGCCACGCCAAACTTATTTCCATGTGGCTGTGCCTCTCTCTTGGGGCTCCTTTCAGTTCTCTAACTCTGGGTTGTAGTTAAGTTTATCAAGCACTCCTGGGGAGAAAAAAAATCACTTCGTTTATCTGGGAAGTTCCTGCAGAAACAGTTCTTTTACAGATCAGGGTCTTCAAAATCTGACACTAATGATGTAAACTTGTCCCAAGGCACCTGGGCACTTGGTAACACAGTGAGCCCTCAAGCAAAATTGTGAGGTTGGAGAAATCAGTCTTCAACATTTTAGCCTCTTCTGTTTGCTATTATGTCAGTGAGGCCACTCACTAATCCTGGCTCCAGACGTAGGTGGCTCTTCTGCATTCTACTGACATTTGATTTGGAGAAAGTTCTCCTAAAATTCATTTATTCAGTCGTTCACTCACCCAGTACTTTCTGAGTTTCCTCTCTATTGCTGCTGGCCACTCACTGAACTAAGAGGTAGGGAGACAATATTTTCTGTTCTTAAAGAGATTATAGTTGGGGGCAGGGAGAGGGGATTCAGCAAATACTGTTACCAAAGAAGATACAATTACACAGATTAAAAAAAAAAAAAGGAGCAAGAGTAGAAACAAGGGCTATGAGGGTGCAACCCAGAAACCCACCTGAAGGAACTACCCCAGGGGAAGGGAAAAAGTTCCGTTGCAGGCTCAAGCCAAGGTGGATGTGGCTGGTTCAAGAAGCGTCAGCTGGTGGGCCACAGACGAGAGCGTAGCAGACACCTCTTTGGAACATGAACCCTCAGAGGGAGGTGGGAACCAGACTATGCAGGGCTTCTATCTATCATGGAGCTGGAATGGGGGCGGCTTCCTGTTCATGAAATCATCTGGTTAATGAGAAAAAAGATCAGCACACCATTTGGACTCCAGTGTGATCATTAATAGCACAGATTTCCTGACCAAGTACATTTCAAATTCCTATTGTAGGTGGTGATAGAACCTGGCTTGCTTGTATGACTGTTGTTTAGCACAAAAGCCATACTTGAAATTAGCCCCAAGCACAGCAGGTTTTTTTCCTTAAGCAAGCCACATGAGACTGTTTTTTATTGTATCAGATGTCACAAGGATGACAGCCTTTTATCCACCATCCAAATGGAATGATTTTTTTCAACCAAATTTAGCAACTGGACAATGTTTATACATTTAGGAATGTTGACTTCTCTGAAATAGCAATACTGAAAGTAGGTATGTTCTATGGAGGGCTTTTCCGAGCCGGCCTTCCATAGGAGGCTTGTCTGTACTTGTCTGGCTTATCTCCCCCTAGAAGATGAAAATAATATCTAATCCTGGCATAGGAACTGTTCCAGGGCTGACTATACCCGACCCCCACCTCCTTTCTCTTCGAAAGCAAAACTATACATTTCCACATAAACAACAGCCGGCAAGCAGGCACAAATGCTAAATGGGAAATTAACTTAGAGTGGGTGAGACAGACTACTAAAATTTTGACTATCCTACTAAATTTAGCCAAGGAAGATCCATCTATGCCAATTTAAAATGGTTCCCAGGAGCTGCCCGATCACACATTTCAGCAAAAGGCAGAGGACCAAAATAGAGAAAGGAAATGTAGTTATTCCCTGCATCGAAATGTGCTTCTAATTAAGGTGTCTATGCACACATACAGAAGAAATAAATAGCTCTTTTCTGCTGGACAAGGATTACTACGTTTTCTGATGAATTCACTCAGGCTTGCCGACTCTTTCCTTCACTTAGCCATACAGACCCAGATGAGCTGAAGCTGCAGAAGGGGAAGGAAATTCAGAACTGCCATTATGTCAGGGGGAAATCCCACCTTTTTTTTTTTTTTCATGAATTTCAGTTCAATATTAAAATGCACCAGGTATACATTTGTTAAATGTGTTAAGTCAACTCCTTCTTCTATAGTACTTCTCTCTCTAGTTCCAGTTCTGTGTTGCAAAGACTGCTTTATCAATATAATTAGTAGTTTCTTTTTGCAAATATGTTTTCTTTCATGCTTCAGCTACCACTGGCATAAATAATAATGTTAGAAATAAATGATTACACGGCTGTGACTTTGATCTAGAGATTTTGAAGATGATATTTGCATTATTTTAGAAAGAACTACCACATAGAGTGTGTTTTTGGTTGTTTTGCACATTGCCATAATTATACAACCTATGGCTTTGGAATCAGGACTCTGAAATAAATGTGTAGTTCTACCCCTGACTTTCTACATAACCTTGACAAAGACATTTACCATGTCTTGGCTCAGTTCCTCTATCCGTAAAACAGGGATAAAAATATTGACTTTACTAATAGGGCTATGGTTCAGATTAGTTATCCCAGCTTTGCAAAGTGCTTTCAAAAATCATCAGGCTGCAAAAATCACACTCAAGCAAAGGATGTACTTATTCTGCCCATCCTTCTAAATACCATCCTTTCCCACTCAAAGCATTCATTCTCTTCTCCCACATAATAGATTCTCTCAGGTGAGAAAATAGCCTAAGGGCAGATGTCATCAGGTCACCCCTTCTGAAATAATTTCATGAAATGTGAGGCGATACATAAATCAGTAACTAAGACAAAGTTAGAATTAGATTCTGATACCAATGGCCTCTTTTTATTAAGATTACACTGAGTTTTTTTTAGACTCCTGGTTTTTGTATTATATCAATATTGTCATCATACTCATCATCATCAATATTTATTGAATGTTAACCAGCTGCCAGGCACTGGACTACCTCACTTAATCCTCAAAACAATGCAGTGAGTGAATTGTCATTATTATCCCCATTTTACAGGGAATGTATTTGAGGCTTACAAGGATCAAATAACAGAGCATAGGACTTGTAAGAGGTGGAACTGGACTGCAGACTTGGTTCTAACTGACCCCAGAGACCCAGCTTTTTTTTTTTAATTAAATGTTTTTCTTATTTTTATTTTATTTTAGTTTAAGTAGGCTCCAAACCCAGGGCAGAGCCCTACATGGGGCTTGAACTCACAACTGTGAGATGAAGACTTGAGCTGAGATCAAGAGTCAGATGCTCAACTGACTGAGGCACCCATTTTTTTTTTAAGATTTATTTATTTATTTATTTATTTATTTATTTATTTTAGAAAGAAAGAGAGCATGAGCAGAGGGGGGAGAGGGAGAAAGAATCTCAAGCAGACTCTACACTGAGCATGGAGCCCAACACGGGGCTTGATCTCATGCCCATGAGATCATGCCCTGAGTCAAAACTAAGAGTCAGCTGCTCAACCGAATGTGCCACCCAGGGGCCCCAAAGACCCAGCTTTTAATAACTTTTCTATATTCCCATCATGCTAGTCTTTGTGACTAAACTACACAGCAACCAAAAATAGGAAATATTTATGAAAATAAAGAAGACATCAAGAAATTGATGTTCCTGCTGGTGTAGAAAATGCCCCAAACTAAAGCAGCTTTTAAATTAAGAGTCAAACACATCAAAAACTAATGATGTATTGTATGGTGACTAACATAACATAATAAAATTAAAAAAAAAAAAGAGTCAAACAAACCTATACTCAGCTGAAAGGAGGAAAGTCAACCCTCAGAGAGAATATAGTTTATTCTTCCAATTGAATGGTAGCAGCATGAATAGAATATACTTTTCTATCGAATATATCTGACATATTATTTTTCACATGTCCCCTAAATTATTTAAAAATATAATTAATGCTTTTAAAATAAAAATTAAATCTGTAAAGGTTGATTAAAAAGACATTGCATTAAGTTGAGCATTAAAATAAATGAATTTTAAATTTCCTTCTATTTCAAAAGGATAGAATTTCCTTCTATCCTTCATTCTATCTGAATCAAATGATTCAGAGAATCATTGGTGAAAAAATAAATGAATTGAACAGCACTGTTCTGTGTATATACTGTATTAGATCACTTTCACATTTCTCATGGAAGCTTTTTAAAATTTCTCCACTCCCCATTAGTCTCCTACAATTACTCAGAATTCCTTCCTCTCACTAGGTAACTTTCATTCATTCTTAGATGAACAGACAATTTGTCATCCACACCAGGAGATTTTTGATACTGAAAGGGGACCAAAAATTTGAAATTATATATTGTTCTGAAAAACACTTATTTATTGAAAATAAATTTTTTTAAATTTCATTGGCAGATTTATAAATAGTACTTAGAAGCTATTCCAAAATTAAAATTCTTTATGAAAATTAAAAAGACATGTATATTTAAAGCCAATTTATCAGAACTTATTTATATTGATAATCTGAATATTAAAAAATAAGCAGAATAATCAACCTGTGTCTGAGCAGTATTTGATCTAAATACTTACTGTATTGCTAGTATTTTTCTAAAAAAATTCAATATCCTAGAATTTCTTTTTCATGAAATTGCTTGTAATCTTCAAGATGCATAAAATTTATTCAGTTTACATATTTGAAATTGTTGACACTTTCAATGGACTCTTCTCTGTCAGTCACAGTAGTTTTCATCAAATGAGTTCTCTAAATTTATGATCCTTTTTAAAGTTCCAGCTGGTTTAGATGCTACAAAATTTTAGTCTTCCTCAATTTTATTCCATTTTGACAAAGAATATAAATTCATTGTTAAGAGACAATTCTCCATGGGTATCCCACATTATTGTATGTCTTCAGAGTGACAAGTGACTATCTTTTCTTCTAGACTACCTTTTCAAGGATGTTTATACAGAGAATAGCCTTGGAAGATAGAGATAATGTCTCCCTCCAGAGCAGAGGACAGTATTAGAAAATAAAGATAGTATCTCTCTCTGAAGCAAAATTCAGGCATATTTACTGCCCATTATAAAAGATTCACGCCCTCTAACATCAAGATTTCTCTCCTATAATACAACTCATTGTGGGTGCAGTATTCCTCCTGGGCTCTTTGCATCAGATAGGAGAATTGGGGCTCAGAGAATTAATGTCAAAAATTTCAATACTCTGGCTGTTACTATTGTTATAAATACTACACTGTCCTTCATCTCTGACCCAGGAGGCTCATGTCTTCTAGCACCATCCATAAAACTGGCAGGCCAACATATGAGCTTGAAAATAAGGTCAAACTTCAGACTTTGTCAGAGTTCTTGCTAGTTGGTGTGATGAGAATAGCATGCTGATAGAGGCATGAATTTGTAGAAGAAAAGGAGGGAGAATTTTTTGGGTCAATTAAAGGAATTTGAGGGAAGCCCATAACTTATTTGGTCAACGGGCAATAAATGATCCTCCAATTCATCACCTGTTAATGAGGAAGAATTGAGGAGGTGGTTGTCAACTAAGTACTGGGAAATCAGTTCAAAGATAGCTGCCCAGAAGGGAAGGTGGTAGCAGAGTAAGAGGCCCCTAGACCTGCCTTATCACATGAATACAACTAGATAACTATCAACTCATCCTAAATACCCCAGAAACTAACCTGAAGATTGGCAGAACAAACTCTTCAACTAAAAGTAGAGAAGAGGCCACATCAAAGAAGACACAGTTTGGGAGAGACACAGATTGTGACCACTGTGGTGGTGAGGGAACTGTGGTCATGGAGAAGGGTGAGAGACAAACTAACCACACATGGGAGCACATTGGGAAAATGAACCCCCATAGCAACTGGCTTGGAAAGTGAGGGGCTGAATTTCATGAGTTCTTGCAAACAGTGGGGCATAAAGTCTAGAGTTCTACATGTCAACGGGTTTGGGTCAGGGAGAGCCTAGAGGCACTGGGGCTGCTCTTGGAGAAAAGGCAGGGCAAATAGCCTGTGGACATTCAGTGTGGAAATGGCAATCTGAAGAGGATTGGGGTACACAGTAGGGTGATTATTTGCTCATCTTGGAGCATGTCCCACAGATGTAGCTTTCATGGAGAGACCTCTCCGAGAACAAAGGAACAGGCAGGTACCATTTCCCTCCCCAACCCCTCAGCATAACCACAGGGCCACCTGTGGGAACCAGTGCATTGCAGACACTTGTTACCTAACTTGCTTACACCAAGCTCCCCACACACACACACACTCCAGTGGAACTGCTCTTCCCAGTCACATTTGCCTCAGTCCCAGTGCAGTGGACCCCTTCCCCCGGAAAACAGGCACAAACCCCTGCCTACACAGTGTCTCCTGATCCAGGAGTTTTGGCGGTGGTAGTGACAGGTCTCATTTCACAAGCAGACCAGAGCATACATAAGTTAAAACATACCACATTCAGGCCAGGTACCAAACACTGCCTACAACAGGCAAAGAGAGCCTCGAAGATAACTGGCCTAAAGGACAAAGTGGCCAGGACACAACAGCAGAGCAGACACAGCATATATTGGAGATACTCTCTGGGGAGCTAGGCACTGAGGAATAGGGGACACTACATGGTAGGGCACTATGGGACCTCTTTTTCATAAGGCCATTACCTTCAAGAACAGGAGACATAGCTGACTTTCTTAACACAGAGAAACAGGCACAGAGACTTAGACAAAATGAGAAAACAGAGAAATTTGTCCCAAATGAAAGAATGGAAAAAGGCCATGGCCAGAGATCTAAGCAAAACAGATATCAGTAACATGCCTGATGGAGTATTTAAAACAATGATAATGGGGTGCCTGGGTGGTGCAGTCGGTTAAGCGTCCACCTTTGGCTCAGGTCATGATCTCAGGGTCCTGAGATCAAGCCCCACATTGGGCTCCCTGCTCAGTGGAGAGTCTGCTTCTCCCTCTCCCTTTGCCCCTCACCCCACTTGTACTCTCGTGTTCTCTCTCTCTAATAAATAAATAAAATCTTAAAAAAAACAATGATCATAAAGATACTCATTTCACTTGGGAAAAGAGTAGAAGACATCAGTGAGACCCTTCACAGAGAGATAAAAATAGAACTAATCAGCGATGAAGAGGTCAATAAACAAGATTAGAAACATGCTTGATGGAAGGAACAGCAGGCTGGAAGAAGCAGAGGAGGAATTAATGACCCAGAAAAGAGAGGAATGGAAAGTAATTAAGGTGAACAAAAGAGTGAACAAAAGAGAGAAAAAAGAATTATGCAAAATGGGAATAGACTTGACTCCATCAAATGTAATAACATTCGTAGTATAGGAGTCCCAGTAGAAGAGAAATAAAAGGTGGCAGAAAATTTATCTGAAGAAATAATAGCTAAAAACTTTCCTAATCTGGGGATGGAAACAGATATCCAGATCCAGGAGGCACAGAGAACCCAACACAAATCAACAAAAGCATATTTACACCAAGACATACTGTAATTAAACTGGCAAAATATAGTGATAAAGAAAAAAATTCAAAAGCAGTAAGACAAAAGAAGACAGTAACATACAAGGGAAACCCCATCAGGCTAGCAGGGGATTTTTCAGCAAAACTTTCCAAGCCAAAAGGGAATAGCATGATATATTCAACCTGCTGAATGGGAAAAATCTACAGCCAAGAATATTCTATCCAGCAAGGCTATCATTCAGAACAGAAGGAGAAACAGTTTTCCAGACAAACAAAAACTAAAGGAGTTCATGACCACTAAACCATTCCTGCTATAAATTTTAAAGGGGACTCTGAGTGGAAAGGAAACACTAAAAGTGACAGTATAAAGGTAGGAAAGACAAAAGCAGTAAAAATGAATATTTTCATAAAATATCAGTCAAGGAACTCACAAAATAAAAAGATGTAAAATATGACAACATATACCATATACCTAAAATGTGGGAGGAGGGGAGCAAAAATGGGTCAAACTAAACAATCATCAACTTAGTATAGACTGCTATATGCAGAAGATTTTTTTTAAAGATTTATTTATTCATTTGAGAGACAGACAGAGAGAGAGAGCATGAGCAGGGGAGAGAAGCAGAGGGAGAGGGAGAAGAAGACTCCCCAGTGAGCTGGGAGCCTAACCAGGGGCTCGATCCCAGGACCCCAGGATCAAGACCTGAGCTGAAGACAGATGCTTAACCAACTGAGCCACCCAGGTGCCCCCAGAAGATGTTATATACAAACCTAATGCTAACCACAAATCAAAAACCACTAATAAATATGCAAAGAATAAAGAGAAAGAAATCTAAATATATCATTAAAGAAAAGGAGCAAACCACAAAAGAGAAAAAGACAAGAAAGGATCAGAGAAAATATTTAGAAACAACCACAAAATAGGTATAACATGGCAATAAATACATATCTATCAATAATTACTTCAAATGTAAATGGACTAAATACTCCAATCGAATACATAGGGTGACAGAAGGGATAAAAAAACAAGACCCATCTATATATTCCTTAAAAGAGACTCATTTTAGACCTAAAGACACCTGCAAATTGAAAGTGAGGTGATGGAGAAACATTTATCACATAAATGGATATCAAAGGAAAGCCAGAGTAGCAATACTTAGAGCAGACAAAATGGACTTCAAAACAGAGACTGTAACAACAAAGAAGGACACTACATACTAATAAAGGGGACAATCCAACAAGAAGATATAACAATTGTAAATATTTATTCACCCAACACAGGAGCACCCAAATTCATAAAACAGTTAATAATAAACATAAAGAAACTAATCAATAAAAATACAATAACAGTAGGGGACTTTAGCACCCCACTTACATCAGTAGACAGATCATCTAAACAGAAAATCAACACGGAAACAATGGTTTGAATGACACACTGGAACCAGATGGATTTAACAGATATATTCAGAACATTCCATCATCCTAAAACAATAGAAGACACATTCTTTTCAAGTGCACATGAAATATTCTCCAAAATAGATCACATATTAGGCCACAAAGCAAGCCTCGACAGATTAAAAAAGACTGAAGCCATACCATGCATCTTTTCTGACAAATGCTATGAAACCAGAAGTCAACCAGAAGAAAAAAACTGGAAAGACCACGAATACATGGAGGTTAAATAACATGCTACTAAACAATTAATAGGTCAACCAGGAAATAAAAAGAACAAAAAAGTACATGGAAACAAATGAAAATGAAAACACAATGTTTCAAAACCTTCAGGATGCAGTAAAAGCAATTCTAAGATAGAAGTTTATAGCAATACAGGCCTACCTCAAGAAGCAAGAAAAATCTCAAACAACCTAAGCTTACCCTTAAAGGAGCTAGAAGAGAACAACAAACAAAACCTAAAACTAGCAGGATAAAGGAAATAATAAAGATTAGAGCTGAAATAAATGATATAGAAACTAAAAAAAAAAAAAAAAAAATAGAACAGACCAATGAAACCAGGAGCTGGTTTTTTGAAAAAAAACCAGTAAAATTGATAAACTGCAAGCCAGGTTTATCAAGAAAAAAAGAAAAAAGTCCCAAATTAATAAAATCACAAATGAGAGGAGAAATAACAACCAACAACATAGAAATACAAACAATTATAAGAGATTATGAAAAACTATATGCCAACAAATTGAACAATATAAAAAAATGGATAAATTCCTAGAAATATATAACTTACCAAAACAGAAATAGGAGGATATAGAATTTTGAACAGATGGATTATAGCAAAGGAATTGAATTAGTAATCAAAAAACTGCCAACAAACAAAAGTCCAGGACCACATGGCTTCCTAGGAAAATTCTACCAAACATTTAAAGAAGAGTTAATACCTATTCTTCTCAAACTATTCCAAAAAAAAAATAGAAAAGAAAGACTCTTCCAAATTCATTCTACAAGGCCAGCATTACCCAGATACCAAAACCAGATGAAGACCCGACAGAAAGAGAGAACTACAGGCCAATATCTCTGATGAACATAGATGCAAAAATCCTCAACAAAATACTAGCAGACCAAATCTAACAATATATTTTAAAAAATCATTCACCACAATCAAGTAGGATTTATTCCTGGGTTGCGAGGGTGGATCAATATTTGCAAATTAATCAATGTGGTACATCACATCAATAACAGAAAGGATAAGAACCATATGATCATTTCAATAGATGCAGAAAAAGCATCGTCATGATAAAAACCTCAACAAAGTAGGTTTACAGGGATATACCTCAACCTAATAAAGGCTATATATGAAAAACCCACAGCTAACATCCCCAATGGGGAAACATTGAGAACATTTCCCCTAAGGTCAGGAGCAAGGCAAGGATGCGCACTCTCACCACTTTTATTCAACATAGAACTAGAAGTCCTAGCCACAGCAAACAGACAACAAAAAGAAATAAAAAGCATCCAAATCAGTAAGGAAGAAGTAGAACTTTCACTATTTGCAGATGACATGATAGTATATATAGAAAACCCAAAAGACTCCATCAAAAAACTGCTAGAGGGTGCCTGGGTGGCTCAGTTGGTTAAGTGACTACCTTCTGCTCAGGTCATGATCCTGGAGTCCCGGGATTGAGTCCCGCATCGGGATCCCCGCTGAGCAGGGAGTCTGCTTCTCCCTCTGACCCTCCCCCATCTCATGCTCTATCTCATTCTCTCTCTCAAATAAATAAATAAAATATTAAAAAAACTGCTAGAGCTGGTAAATGAATTCAGTAAAGTCACAGGATACAAAGATCAATATACAGAAATCTGTTGCATTTCTATACACCAATAATGAAGCAGCAGAAAAAGAAATTAAGAAAACAATCCCATTTATAATTACACCAAAACCAAAAAGATACCTAGGAATAAACCTAACCAAAGAGGTGAAAGACCCATTCTCTGAAAACTTTAAAACTCTGATGAAAGAAATTGAAGATGACACAAAGAAACAGAAAGACATCCCATACTCATGGATTAGAAGAATAAATATTGTTAAAATATTTATTTTAAGCAATCTACACATTTAATTCAACCCCTATCAAAATACCAACAGCATTTTCCTCAGAGCTAGAACAAACAATCCTAAAATTTGTATGGAACCACAAAAGACCCTGAATAGCCAAAGCAATCCTGAAAAAGAAAAGCAAAGCTGGAGGCATTACGATTCCGGACTTCAAGTTATATTACAAAGCTGCAGTGATCAAGACAGAATGGTATTGTCACAAAAACAGACACATAGATCAATGGAACATAAAAGAAAACCCAGAAATAAACCCACAATTATATGGTCAGTTAATCTTCAACAAAGCAGGAAAGAATATCCAGTGGTAAAAAGCCAGTCTCTTCAACAAATGGTGTTGGGAAAACTAGCCAACTATATGCAAAAGAATGAAACTGAACCACTTTCTTACACCATACACAAAAATAAATTCAAAATGGATTAAAGACAGAAATGTGAGACCTGAAACAAACCATCAAAATTCTAAAAGAGAGCACAAGATCTCCTGAGGCAAAGGAAACAAAAGTTAATTAACTATTGGAGCTACATCAAAATAAAAAACTTCTGCACAGCAAAGGAAACAGTCAACAGAACTAAAAGACAACCAAATGAATGGGAGAAGATATTTGCAAATGACATATCCAATAAAGGGTTAGTATCCAAAATATATAAAGAACTTGTAAAACTCAACACTCAAAAAAATGATCCAATTAAAAAAGGAGCAGAAGACATGCACAGACATTTTTCCAAAGAAGACATACAGATGGCCAACAGACACATGAAAAGATGCTCATCATTGCTTATCATCAGGGAAATATAAACCAAAACTACAGTGAGTTATCACCTCACACCTGTCAGAATGGCTAAAATCAGCAACACAGGAAACAACAGGTGTTGGTGAGGATGTTGCAAGGAACTTTCTTGCACTGTTGGTGGGAATGCAAACTGGGGCAGCCACTCTGGAAAACAGTATAGAGGTTCCTCAAAAAGTTAAAAATAGAACTTCCCTATGACCCAGCAATCACACTAGTGGGTATTTATCCAAAGAATACAAAAATGCTAATTCAAAGGGGGAAAAGAGAGAGAGACAAACCAAAACAGACTCTTAACTAGAGAGAACAAATTGATAGTTACCAGAGGAGACATGGGTGGAGGATGGGTTAAGTAGGTGATAAGGATTCAAGGAGTGATAGGTGATAAGGTGACAAGGAGTGCACGTGTCATGATGAGCACCAGGTGCACCAGGTGATGCATGAAATTGTGGAATCACTACATTGTACACTTGAAAGTAATATAACACTGTATGTTAACTAACTGGAATTAAAATAAAAACATTTAAAAAACAAAGATAGTTGCCCAAAAGGTGCCTAGGTTGTTACGAACCTTCATCCAGATGGGTATGCTTTCTTAACAATTAGGCTATCAACCTTAAATCCTCCACATTGTGACAACTAGTATTAAGATTTATCCTGGAGTTGCAGAAAGTTCCATCCCAACAATTACAGAGACGAGCATCTACGTGGAGTGTGAGAGAAGGCAAATTTGCAGAAACTGTGGCAGAAACCAACTAATTGTTAGGGCTCTGTCTGGATCATTTGCGAGACAAGAGGGTGGGGTACTTAATGATTGTTTAAAAAGAATGGCAACAGCTGGGACACCTTCTTTCTTACTTCCTTCTGCAGGCTCTCAATCCAAACTTAGATCCGTTCGGAGATGATAGAAAAAGGCCTCAGAGTTTTTGCAGTGGGTCTTGGCTGGCTTTGGGTGATCTTTAACCCTCACATAGAGGTTTCTCTGAAAGAGATAAATTCTTAGGGGGAACTACAGCTGAGTCACTGATGAGTATTCAGGCTCTTACTGCCCAGGTTGGGTTACAATGCTGATGAAAGTGAATCAGTGGAGAATGAGAAACTAACCCAAAGGACATGAGATATATTTTTACCGACAGCCTCATTGCCCTGGAAAACTCCCTTAGCTCTTTTGTTAAAATTGGGCAAAAAGTTAAGACATGTTAGCATAATAATGGGGCATCAAGTGACCTAGACTAAAGCAGATTTTTTTTTTAATTATTTTGTGTGAGTCAAGAACAAGTCACCAAAATATGCAAACCCCATAAGCCCTAGCCTAAAAACAATATGGCTGCAGCTGCTAAATCAGAGTCCTCAAGGCAGAAATAGACATATGTCACAAATAAGAACCTCATCACTCAACATGGGGGCTGTGGAGGAGATGGTGGTAGGGAGGCAAAATTCATCTGGTTGAGTTGCTAGCAGTGGCTACACTGCTTGAAACCAAACATAAATATGCCTTAAAGTCATAGAGCTCTCTTCCTAGGTGCTCCCAGATCCTTTCCTCCCCCTCTACCCCACCTCAGTTGTTTTAAGAAAAAGGATTAGGGGTGACACTGAGGACTCTTTGTCACCAAAAGCAAATCAAGGCCAAATACAACCATTTGAATACCCTAGGGAATTTCAGAGTGGGAGGGATTCAAACTTGTATGGCTGTCTTGGCTATAGACAACCAAGTCACTATCCTAGTTGGACATGTGGAAGGAAAAGGCACTTGGATTTTGCTAATGGGGTTTGAGCTGGGTTCACAGCGGGGAAAGAACAGATTTTGTGACATCCTGGGGAACTTTGGGCCAATTCAATGTACTGTTGCTATTTCTTCTGTATCTGAATATGTAACAAGAGTTGAGGTGTTAGATCACTGTTCTTCCCTATCTCATAAAGGCCAGGAGGAAGTCTCCCAATTGCAAATGGCCACATGGAGAGAAGTAATAACAAAACCTGTAAATTTCTCTTCATATCATTTCCCTGTCCCCTCCCACATGGTCCAACAAAAACAGTTATAACATCCCAGGGGGAAAAGGGAAATGACAGCCCCAAAGGCTTGACTTAGAGATAGCAGGAGTAGTAAGAGATGCAATATATTTCAATAATAACCCTATATAGCCAGTGACAAAGGCTAATGGGAGCTTCAGACTTACTGATTTCAACTGCTGTTCCCAATGCACTGGCTTTACAGACACTGTGACTATAACTGAAGCCACTGTGCAAACTGGTATGATGTCTTAGACATTGACAACACCTTCTTTTCTAGCTCACTGGTATCTTTTGGCCAAAATCAATTCACATTCATGTAGCATATCCTTCAACATACATTTACAACATTCTCCTTGGGAATATCTTTATGACTACCTCAAGTCCTCTACCATTTGCCAGCAGTGGGTGAGTCAGGATCAGGACAAATGCTTCTACCCTTTGATATCCAAAGCTTTCACTGGGTAGATAATATCCTTTGGTTGATAAATGAGAAGGCTCAGTTTCAGCTACTCTAACTGCAACGTTATCACATTTCTGCCAGCAGGGGTGGCTGATAAACACTGATGAAATTCAAGGGTCTGCTGAGTAAAGTTTCTTGGGACTATGTGGGTGGAATCTCAATGTTCATTCCCTTTGGCAGTCAAGGGAAAACCTGCTGTTCTGGCCTCCAACCACCAAAAAGGAGATCAACATCTTATTTGACTCTTCAGTACTAGAGACAGTATGTGACTCACTTGGGCATTCCACTTGGGTGTTTGTATCAGCTAATTCACAAATTAGTATCCATCGGGTGCGGGCCCAGATGAACAGGTTGCATTGGAAGTTGTCTGGCAAGCTATGGGAGACACTCAACCTTTGGCCCCACATCCCAAAGACACCTTTGAGCTACAGGTTTCTGTAACTGATGATTTTTTTCAATTGAGCCTCTGGTAAAGAGAGGCAGTCACCACCCAAAAGTGCCTCTTTTAGTTTTAAATTTGTCACCTCCCTGACATGCCCATTAGGAACATGCTAGCTTGCTACTGAGGACTTTTTGAAACTGAACACTTGACCCATGGAGGCCTTGTGACTCTCCCCACAGCCTGATAGTCTCATTTGGGGGTGAGAATGACTCAATTAACAAGAGAAGAAGGGCCTAACAAGCCTTAATTCTCACATGGAAATGCTATATTCGAGAACATAGCTAGCATGGCTTGAGTAACATCTCAGCTTTACCTTAAAAAAAAGAATAACAGCTGTTCCTTTGGGGGGAAACTTTATCCCCTACTTTATCACCTGAAGGAAACTGCTGGCTCATTGGCACCTTCAGTTCAAGGAGGTTCACCTAAGTGCCTGAACCTAGTTGACTAAGGGTTTAGCTAAGCTGAAACCTAATAGTGTCTGTTGGGCTGCATGACTTTTCAACCTCAATGTCAGCTATGCAAACTAAAAGTGGACATGGTTGCTCCACTGAGTAAGCAGAACTCCAGATTCTCATGGCTTGAGCCAATATTCTTTTTAATGAACTTCATTATATTTTCATTAACTCTTGGGCTGTTGCCAATGGCCTGGCTTTTTGGTCTGCCACTTGAAAAGCTACAGACTGGATAACTAAAGATGACCCTATATTTTCCACTCCAGTTGAATAGGCAATTGTGTCAAACCATTTTTGAAATAATCCATCCTTTTCCCACTAAATTGAACCCCCACTCATAATATATAAACTTCTCATAGACCTGAGGTTTTAAACTATTTGTCTCTCCCTGTGCCCATACTGACTTTGGTATAAGAGAGACACCTGGTAATGAAATGTCCCCATCACTGTTCATCCATTTCATGCTTACTTTCTATTTTGAAGCATTTATTTTTTTGGTGTGCACTTTTAAGATGATTTTATCTAATGCCCCCAAGGTTTTGTTCTTGGGATTTCATTTAAATTACATATTAATTTTAGAGAATTTAGATTTTAAATAATAACTAGTCTTTCCATTTGATGCATTTTTCCATTTGTCCAAATATTCTTTGTATGCCTTCTAATAAGGCTATAATTTTCTTTCAATAAGTCTTGAGATTTTCTTATCAAATTTTGCCAACTTTAAAAATTGTTTTCTTCATGAATATATGTGTATTTGTTCATGTATGTTACTGTTATGGATGAAATATTCCCCATTTCTATTTCTAGGTCTGTATTGCAAGAGTAGAGGAAAACAATTTGTTTATCTTTTGTCCAGCTGCCTTACTAAATTTCCTTATTAATTTTTATGGTACTTCACTAGATGGTCATTGGTTTTCAAAGAGTAAATCTGCAAAATAAATCTGTTTATCTCTTCTTTTCCAACACTGTTTCATTTTCTTATTGTACTACAGTTGTTACTCAAAAAAATGCTGAATAGTAACAATCATAAGAGGAATCTCTGATTAGTTATGGAGATTATCCAGCATAGGGCTAAGAGCATGGTTTCTTAAGCATTAATGCATAACTCTGAATCACAAGCTTGCCATTTGCTGTTTGTGTGTTCTTAGGCAAGTTATTTAACCTTTCTATGTCTTGGTTTTCCTATCTTTAATATGGGGATTATAATAATATCTATCACGTATGATTTTTGTGAGAATTATTATATGTAAAGTGCCTAGAACCGTCCTTGCATATAGTAGGCACTATAAAAGTGTTAGCTATTATATTTTTTCTTGATTTAAGTCAAAGTTTTAGTGTTTCGCTGATTAGAATGGTATTTATTGTAAGTATATGGCAAAACAATGTAATTAAGTAGTTTCTTATCCAGTTTTACTGAATTTTTATTAGGAAAAACTGCTTTATTAAATGCCCTTTTCACATCTATTTATATGAGCACATGGTCTTTTTACTGAAGTCATAATGGATTATACTGATATTGAATCACCTTTGGATATCTGAGCTACCTCTCAGTAATAATGTATTATTTTGATATATTCTATTTACCAACATTTTATTTAGAGTGTTAGCATATATTAATAAATGAGTTTTGTTTTGTTTTGTGTGCTAAATTGGTAATTGGTCAAGTTTTGTTATTAAGTTTGTGAGATTTATAAAATAAAATGGGAAGATTGTTAGCTTCTTCTATGGGTTGCAATAGTTTAAATAACCTGGACTAAACTTTAGTCTGTAAAGGTTAGATAAAACTTGGCTGAAAACGCATCTAGCCTTGGTGTCTGTCTGAACAGTACATCTTTATTCACCTTTTCAAGATTATCTTTGGTAATTGGTCTTTTCAAGGATCTTATATCTTCTTAGATCAAACTTGATATTTTATCTTTTGCTAGAAAATCATCCATCTCCTCCAGGTCTCCAAATTTGTTATGAAAATATATGTGCGGTCTTTTATAATTCTCTTACATCTCTTCTATGTCTGTACTTCTGTCCACTTTCTCATTCCTAATCTTGTATATATTTTGCTCTCTCTCTCTACTATCATCAGGTTTATCTGTTTTATTGGTCTTTTCTAAAAACCATATTTTAGACTTATTTTTTCCTTTACTATAGAGTTTTGTTTTTTACCTAATTAAATCCAGTTCATCTTTTAAATTTTCCTCTTTCTATTTTCTTTTGGTTTCTTTTGGTATTATTTTTCTAATTTTTTAAGATGAATTCTTAGCTCCTTTATTTTCTATTTTTCTTCAATATTGATGACATTTAAGACTATTGATTTTCTCCTGAATGCACCTTTTGGGGTGTTTTGTAGATTTGGGGATGAAGTATTCTCATTTTCTTTGCTTCCCAAATGACATCATTTCTTCTTTCATTTCCTCACTGGCGCAACATAATATTTCTAGAAGTATGATTCTAAGTAGTTGGAATTTTTGGTTACCTATTTACTATTCATTTCAAATATGATAGATTTATGACCAGAATTTGTGACCTACAAAAAGCTGAAAATACCATAAATCAATTTAACATTTTGTGGTCGAATTCATGATCAGTTTTTGTGAAATTTCCAGAAATGTATAGAAATTATTATTCTCTTCTTAAGGAATATAAAGGCCTACTTATACCTATAAGATTTAATGTATTAATTATATGATTCAATTCTTCTGTATATTTGCTATTTAATTTTATCTACCAGAATTTTTAAATTCTGATAGAGGTATACTGAAGTTGCACACATTCAAATGCATGAATGGTAATCACTGTATTCAGGTACACACATGTGAATTAGTAAGTATTATTTGTAGAGTGTTGATTAGGATTGCATTCAATAGTGAGTATGAGGGGCGCCTGGGTGGCTCAGTCATTAAGCATCTGCTTTCAGCTCAGGTCATGATCCCAGGGTCCTGGGATCGAGCTCTGCATTGGCTCCCTGCTCTGCAGGAAGCCTGCTTCTCCCTCTTCGATTCCCCCTGCTTGTGTTCCCTCTCTCGCTGTGTCTCTCTCTGTCAAATAAATAAATAAAATCTTTAAAAAAAATAGTATGAGAAAGCCCAACAAACGGTGACGAAATAGCAACTGATTTATGTAACAAAAACTTTTAGGTAGTCAGGCAGTTAGGTCTACGGGGTGTATAAGAACTCAAGAATGCCATCAAGAAAGCAGGACCCTTGCTCTTCTCTTCTGTCATGCTTACTAAAGACTGATACAGTTCTGGGATGGCTTCTATGTTCCAGGCAGCAGAAAGGAGGGAAAAGAAGAGGCAGCACCAACAGACTTCAATGTTTATGTCTTATTGGCCAGAATTGAGTCACAGGACCATCTATAGTGAACATGGAATCTGAAAAAAATAAGCTTTTAGCTTTAGAATTTCCAAAATGGAGGAAGGCAAGTGAAAAAAAAAAAAAAAAGGAATGGGTGTTGTGGTAGTCAGCCCATAGTATCTGCCAAACATAAGAACTGTTAAGACATATATTCAGAATTCAAAGTCTTAATATTTGCTGCTTCTTGCTTTCCTCAGTGCTGCTCCAACATCCCTTCACCTTCCCTCTTTATTTTAAAAAGTTGTAAGAGCTAAAGACATTAATACCTAACTTAGGGTATTCTCTGGTAATTGGAAGAATTGAAAAGAGGAGACCTTTACTGAGTTATACAAAGAATCCTTTTGGGATTTTGACTGAAGTTACATTAAATCTATAAATCGGTGTAGGAAGAATTCAGGTGTTATAACATCTTCCCATGATGAGTATGGGCTACTTCTCTATTTTTAAAATTAAAAAAAAATTTATTCAAAAACGTTTTATAGTTTTCTGTATATAGGTTTTACACATTTATCATTAGATTTATTCTTAAATATTGTACTTTATTTTTTAAATTATTTTAAATGGTATCTTTTATAGTTATTGCTCTAATTGTTTCTGGTATATAGAAGTGTAATCAAGTGTTTTTGTGTATTGAACTTATGTTCAGCTACCTTGCTCAACTCCCTTATTATTATTTTATTACTATTATTAATATTATCTGGAGGATTTCAAGTAGATAATCATATCATCTGAAAATGACCTTTTATCTCTTTTCTTATCTTTATGACTTTTAGTTAATTCCTTTTTCTATAGATCTGGCTAGAAACTCCTATACAATTGTTGAACAGAAGTGGTGATGTGTTGTTGAAAAAAAGTTTAAAATTTTAAGAGGAAAACATAGATGAATATCTACCTTACTGTAGAAAATGATTTCTTAAACTACCACAAAAATATTTAATAAGAAAGAAAAGATTAAACTTGTGATATTATCTATAAGAACTTTTATAAGTCAATAATAAAAATATAAAAAGAAATGAAAAATGGGCAAAAGACCTAAATAGGTATTTTGCAGAAAAGAAAACATGTATTACTATAAAGTATATCAAGTCAGGCTCAATCTACTAGTATTAAGGGAAATGTGGAAAAAAAAGAGGAGGAAAGTTATTTTACACTCATTCAATGGGCAAGAACTAAACTGTTGACAATACCAAGTATTGCAGAGATTGTAGATCAGGGGGCTCTCACACATTGTTGATGGGATGTAACTTGGAATAATTGCTTTGGAAAACAATTTAGCATTACTTTCTACAGTTGAATATTTGCACACCCAATAAATTAGCCATTTCATCCTAGGTATTTACCCAAGTGAAGTTTAGCAAATGTATGCCACAAAACACCTAGCAGCAGCAGTATTACTGATAGCACAAATCTGGAAACAATCCAGATGTCCATTGACAGGAGTTTGAGTAAACTATAGCCTAATCAGAGAAATATTAAATATCAATGAAAATTAATGACCCAAACTATGGATGAGTCTTATTATAACTGTGGGTGGAAGAAGGAAGTCCCAGAAGATGCATACATTATGATACCCACTTTGTAAAGTTAAAAAAGCAAAACTAAATAAAATATTTTTTAAAATATATGCATATAATATTTTTTCTTTAAGGTAGGGCAAAGATAAAGACAAAATTCAAAGTAATGGCTATTCTAGGGCAGATAGAAAAACAGAATTGGAAACAGCACATAGATGTATATTAGATTCCAGTTCTTGAATTGGGCAATAGATTCATATAATTTCATCATATTGTTAATGAATATATAAAATTAAATAAATAAAATAAATGAAGGCCATGAATAAGCAATGATGGCAATATGACATAAACCAAAGATGATAATTAGTCCTATGTGGTGCCTTCAGGTAAAAAATAAATAATAATCGTAATTATAATAACAAAAACAACAAACAAATAAATAAATAAAATGAATTCCATTTACAACTTCTATCCTGCCAAACTGATGGAAATTTAAACCCAAGTATTTGGAGGATTTTCCTACCCATGCTCCATAAGGCTCTTAGGGTCTTATCAGAATAAAAGCATTGGGAAGACCCCTCCAGTCACCCAGCCATTACAGTTATTACTGAGATTCCCATTGTCCAAACTCACTCCATGTTGTTCTTTTATCTCTATGTCATGCTTTGTATTCTATAAGCAATTTTTCCTTCCACTCTGTAACACAATCCTTCCTAGAGGCAAAGGAACACAAAGTCTGATACCTTCTAGGAACTGAGCAAGAAAAGAAAAAATACAGAGAAATGGTAACAAATTATTATCTAAAGAAATGCTAGACACCACTAAAAAGAAAATGTAGCCTCTATTCTTTTTACTCACCTGTGAGACATACTTTAGTAAGGCTGCACTTCTTTCTCCACTTTCAGATTTTCTTGGTCAGATTTGTTACATTTTTCTGAATAAATTAAGAAAAACCTTCCTTGCTATAACACTAAAACATTTGCTTTGCCTCTAAACCCAACTCTTTGGAGACTGAACTTGAGGAAAAATTTAATTACAATTTTACATGTAACCTTGTTTACTTCCAGAATCAGAAACTGTTGCAATAAATGAGAAAATGAGTAAAGGCATAGAAAACAAATTAAGAAAACTGTCATATCAAGTGGGAAATAGGCCCTTTGGCAAATTGTTTTTATTGCTTTTTTTTTCCTATTTATCTGAACATAGAGTTTATAAGTATTATATTGCCAAATGAAGCAGCTGAGTCTAGTTCAAGTTTATTACTAGTATTATCATTCATTAATAATAAATTTATAAGCCAAATAAGTATTTCATAATATTTGCATGATCCAAACTATGACCTACATTACAGCTATTTAATGAAGGATGATCTTGGGTCAACTTGCTAAAAATCAACAGTGCTTGCCCTTATAACATAACTTCATTCTCTCAGCCTGACATGTTTTTCTTACATCGATTAATGAGCTCTTCTATTTTTGTCTTTTCCATGTTTAACTTGCAAAGAGAAAAAAACATTAAGTTGATACATCTGAGTGTCAGGTAGAGAGGAGCTGTGGAGCAGAGAGAATTTTGAGCGTAGAATTAAATTTGCAGGGAAGCTACGGAAAGATAACAGTCTAAGCTATAAGAATAGAAGAACTCTCCCATTAAGGGAGGAAGCAGGAGAGAAGAAAATAGGGAGGTAAGTGCTTTCCAGGATGTGATCATATACAAAAACTTACTTTCATTTACCAAGGGTAAGATACATCAGCTTCCCAGCCCAGAACAGAACAGTAATAATAAATACAGATTTTCTTCTGTCTTCAATATAGACATTTTCCCCTTTTATTTTTGCATCTCTCAAGGTGACAAAAGAAAACTAAAGAGTAAAAGTGGATCAAAAAGGTGTTTCTTGGATTAAAGCTACCTTTAAACATTTGAAGAAACAGATTCTAAAATTTTGAATAAACATAAGCACATAGAATATGTTTTAAAAATCTTTGTGGGCAACTATCATTATTTTTCATAGGTATAAAAATTATACTGCAAACAATGGACTTGGCTCTTGTGAAGACATAATGTAATCTAGTGATATATATGCTGTATTAACTATATATGTGAATATGTTCACATATATAATAATATAAATATCACGTTAAGTGTCAGTCTTCATTTTTATAAGATTATTGCCCTGTCCTTTTATGTCATTTTCAATGGTGTTTAATTAATTAATTGGAATACTTAAAAAGAAGACAAACACATCCTAACAATAATGTGTCTCAGGTTCAAGTCCATGCATGCCCAAGCCTCTCCTTCTTTCAGAAGTAACAGATTGCTTTTAAATCCATCAATACAAACTTGAAAATTTTATTTCATTTTTATAACCACCACCAAGTATATGAGGTCCACGAGATTTTTGCCTCATTCATCAAGCATCTCATAAACATGAGCTCTAAGTGTTCCCAGCCAAACGGTGCCTCTCCCAACTTTAACACTACCTGTCTCACTAGCACAAATGGCACAAAACACTGATCCTGAAAAGGAAGCTAGATCAGAACTGACCACACACTTGCCCTTGAGAGTATTTGAAGGAAACTCAACATGCCTCTCAGCCACTGCCAGAAGTCCAAAATTCTCACTATCCTCATAACCACACTGTACTCAATAACTGCTCTGTCCATTCCCTAATCCAAAATCTTTGAGCTTCCAAACCTTTGCACTGTACTCTCTGAAACTCACTCTTCCAACTCTCTTCTAGAGCTTCTAACTCTCCTAGATATTAATTCCAACTTTTTCATCTAACAAAAATTTAGCTACTACCTGAATATGCTGCCTCTCACAAATGGCTGTTTTTTCCTCTCATATCCCATGTGACACCACAGGCCTGGATATCAAGTTAGTGTCTCTGATCTTCATTGCTGCTTGTAGAAAATGTCCTTTCTTCCCACCTTCCATTATAAAAAACCCCAAATCTTTGAAGCATACTCATTAGACTGTACCCTTGGGTATCATTCTACAGTGGTATGGATGGTGATCCTATAGGCACCATCAACCTTTGGATCCCTCTATCTCATTTGTTGTCCACTCCACCATTACTCTCCACCATTACTTCTGTCATCATTCTTAGTGAGCTCTGTATTCATGTTGATATCCATTTAACATCCAGGCCTCTCATTCATTGACTTCCTTATTTCCAACATTTTTTTTTGTCCTTTCCACTTAAGCAATCCAATCTCAAGGTTATGACTCAGAAATTTTCATTAACAGTTACTCACTGCATCACTTCCCAAATCTTACTCTACTAATTTCTATCTTTCCAGATCATGTACAGGCATAGCTTTGAGACACTGCAGGTTTGGTTCCAGATTACCACAATAAAGTGAATATCATAATAGACCAAATCAAATCAATTTTTTGGTTTCCTAGTCCATATAAAAATTATGTTTATACTACATGTAGTCTATTAAGTGTTTAATAGCATTATGTCTAAAAAACAAAGAACATACCTTAATTTAAAAATACTTTATTGCTAAAAAAAAATGCTAGCCACCATGTGAGCTTTTAGCAAGTCATAATCTTTTTGCTGATGGAGGGTCTTGCCTCGGTGTTGATGGCTGCTGATTGATCAGGGTGGTGGCTGCTAAAGGTGGGGGTAACTATGGCAATTTCTTAGAACAATTCAACAATGAAGTTTGCTGCATCAACTGATTCTTTCATGAATGATTTCTCTGAAGCACATGATGCTGTTTGATAGCATTTTACCTACTATAGAAGTCTTTCAAAGTTAAAGTCAATTCTCTCAAGCCCTGCCATTGCTTTAGCAACTAAGTTTATGAAATATTCTAAATCCTTTGTTGTCCTTTCAACAGTCTTCACAGCATCTTCACCAGGAGTAGCTTCTATCTCAAGACACCACTCTCTTTGCTCATCCATAAGAGGTTCCTCATCCCTTCAAGTTTGATCATGAGACTGCAGCAATTCAGTCCCATCTTCAGGCTCCACCAATTCTCTTACTATTCCCACCACATCTGCATTTACTTCCTCCACTGCAGTCTTGTACCCCTCAAAGTCATCCATGAGGGTTAGAATAAACGTTTTCCAAACTTTTGTTAATGTTGATATTTGACTTCTTCCTATGAATCATGAATGCCCTTAATGGTATCTAAAATGGTGAATCGTTTTCAGAAGGTTTTCAATATACTTTGCCCAGATCCATCAGAAGAATCACTATCTGTGGCAGCTATAGCCTTACAAAGTGTATTTCTTAAATAGGAAGACTTAAAAGTCAAAATCACTCCTTGATTCATGGATTTCAGAATGGATGTTGTGTTAACGGGCATGAAAATAACATGAATTTCATTGTACATTCTCCATCAGAGCTCTTGGGTAATCAGGTGTTGCCAATGGAGCAATAACCTTTTTGAAAGGAATCTTTTTTTCTGAGTAGTAGTTCTCAACAGTGGGCTTAAAATATTCAGTAAACCAGGTTGTAAACAGATTGCTGTCATTCAGGCTTTGTTGTTCCACTTATAGAGCATAGGCAGGGTACATTTAGCATCATTCATAAAAGTCCTAGAATTTTTGGAATGGTAAATGGGTACTCGCTTCAACTCAAATTTACCAGTTTCACTAGCTCCTAACAAGAGAGTAGAAGTTTTAAAGCCATGCACTGACTTACATTGACTTGCAAGAGGCATTGACTTCATGCATTGACTTACATTGACTTCAACAGAGATTGACTTGTTGTTTGCTATGAAAGTCCAAGATGGCATCTTCTATGACTATAAAGTTATTTCATCTACACTAAAAATCTGCTTAGTATAGGCACTTTCTTTAAGTATCTTAGCTAGATCTTCTGGTCTAAGCTACTTGCTGTAGCTTCTACATCAGCACTTGCTTCACCTTGCATTTTTATGTTATGGAGGCAGCTTCTTTCCTTACACTTCATGAACCAACCTCTGCTACCTTCAAAATTTACTTCTGTAGCTTCCTCACTTCTTAGCATTCTTAGAACTGAAGAAAGTTAGGGCCTTGCTCTGGATTAGGCTTTGGCTTAAGGGAATTTTAAGGCTGGTTTGATTTTCTATGCAGACCATTAAAACTTTCTCCATATCGGCAATAAGGCTATTTCACTTTCTTACCCTTTGTGTGTTCATTAGAGTAGCACTTTTATTTTCCTTCAAGATCTCTTCCTTTGCATTCACAATATGAATAACTGTTTGGCCCAAGAGGTCTAGCTTTTGGCCCATCTCAGCTTCTGAATGCCATTCTCACTATGCTTAATCACTTCCAGCTTTTGATTTAAAGTGAGAGACATGTGACGCTTCCTTTCACTTGAACACTTACAGGCCATTAGAGGGTTTTCAATTGGTCGAATTTCAATACCATTGCATCTCAGTAAATGGGGAGGCCCATGGAGATAGAAAGACAGGGGAATGGCTGGTTGGTGGAACAGTCAGAACACAAGAACATTTATCAATTAACTTTGCCATCTTACACAGGCATGGCTCATGGTGCCCCCAAAACAATTACAAGAGTAACATCAAAGATTACTGATCACAGATTGTGACAAACATAATAATAATGAAAAAGTCTGAAATATTGTTGGAATTGCCAAAATGTGACACACAGACACAAAGTGAGCAAAAGCTATTGGAAAAATAGCACCAATACACTTGCTCAATGAAGGGTTGCCATAATCCTTCAATTTGTAAGAAATTCAGTATCTGTGAAGTACAATAAAGTGAAGTGCTATAAAACCAGGGAATGCATATATTTTAATATCCCAACTCCAAAGATGTTTGGATCTCAAGTGCATTGGCACATTTTAAAATTCTCTTATTCCCTTTATATTCTCACTTCTCTCAGCTTGGATTCCATAAAACATTGCTGTAATCACTTCATTACATGAACTATCCACTCTCTTCCCCTCATCTCCTTCTCTGGCATTCTTTCCAGTAAAAGGAAAAACAAACTCAGTGCTAGTAAAATGCAACTCCATGCCAGCTCTACATCTACTCTATAACAGATGAATTTGGCTGCAGCAAAATTCACAATCATTACTTTTCAATTCATAACCCAGATTTTAAGGTGCCCAAGAAATACTGCTACATTTCTCTTGTATAATTGCTCTCTTACTCCTCAAAAGAACTATTGTACAATTTCTCCTCTCTTTAACATCTATTCCATGCTTTCTCAAATGATTATCTCAATTCTTACTCCTTGAGAAAATAGAAGCAATCAGATGAGAATATCTCAAAATCACATTGCAAAATTACCAGCAAATTTTCTTGCTATTGTTGAAATACACCAAGTGTATTTCTGCTTGTGGACCTTTTGCCTATAAGATTCGTTCTTCAAATTTTCACTAGGACTTGTTCCTTAACATCATGTAAGCCCCTGTTAAATTGTTACTTTCTCAGAGAGATGTTTCCCGACTACTCCATCAAAAATGTACCCATTCAGGGGTACCTGTGTACCTCAGTCGGTTAAGCATCAGATTTTGATTTCAGGTCAGGTCATGATCTTAGGGTTGTGAAATGGAATCCCCTTGCTTAAGATTCTCTCTCTCCCTCTGCCCCTCTCCACCCTCTCTCTCCCTTAAAAAAAAAAAAAAAGGCACCCATTCATTACTCTCTATTCTTACAGGGGATTATTTCCATTATAATCTTTATTAACATGCAAAGCTATATTGCTTACTTGTTTTTGTTTTATGTTTTACATTCTAGGATGAAAGCAAGGGATTTCCTGGTCCTGTGTCTCAAGCACCTAAAACAGTGCATGAAACATAGATGCTCAATACCTACTTTTGAACAATTAATTAAAATCACATCATTAAAAATGTAATAAAAGATTCGCAAAACCTCTGAACTGAAAACAATGTTAACAAGAGAAATATCTGAAAAAATAGAGAGATATACCATGTTCATGGATTAGAAGACTATATTGTTAAGATGTTGATCTATGGATTTAACACAAGCCCAATAAAAATGCATGAAAGCTTTTTTTTAACCTAGATATTGACAAGCTGATTTTAAAATGTGTATGCAAATATAAAAATATATATAATAGCAAAAACAACTTTGAAAAAAAGAATAAAGTTGGAGGACTTATATTACTGATTTCAAGACTTGCTATAAAGCTACGTTAATCAAGACAGTGTGGTATAGATTTAGGGTAGGGAAATTAGATCAACAAAATATATTGAGAATCTAAAAAGAGGCAAAAACATGCACAAGTAATTAATCTTCCACAGAGGCATTAAAACAATCCAATTAATAACAGAAATTCTTTTCAATTAATGGTGCTGAAGCAACTGCATATCTAGTTGGAAAAAAAGAAACACCACTATCTCACAGTGTACACAAAATTTATTTGTACCATCGGCCTGAAATATAAACTGTGATGTTTCTAAAAGAAAATATAGAATATCTTCATAGCCTTAGGGTGGGATAAATTTCTTAGACAAGACACAAAAAGCTCTAATCATAAAAAAATGATAAATTGGACTGCATTGAAATAAAACTTTTCTGCTTAAAGACATACATATTAATAAGGAGTGCCTGGGTGGATCAGTCAGTTAAGTGTCTGCCTTCGCTCAGGTCATGATCCCAAAGTCCTGGGGTTGAGCTCCGCATCAGGCTCCCTGCTCAGTGGGGAGCCTGCTTCTCCTTTTCCCTCTGCCATCCCCCTCTGCTTGTGCTCTCTGGCTCTCTCTATCTGTCAAATAAATACATAAAAATCTTTAGAAAAAGACATATTAATAAAATGAGTAGGTAAGACACAAACCAGGGGAATATATTCACAAAACCTAAATTTGAAAAACAACTGATAATAGGATATAAAAATAACTTCTACAAATCAATAATAAAAAGACAAACAACCCAGTTAAAAATAGGAAAAGTATTTACACCAATACTTCTCAAATGAAGAATATAAATGGCCAATAAGCACACAGAAAAGTGCTCAGCATCATTACTCATTAAAAAAATGTAGATTAAGAGTTAAAAATAGAACTACCTTATGATCCAGCAATCACACTAGTGGGTATTTACCTAAAGAATACAAAACACCAATTCAAAGGGATACATACACCCCTATGTTTATAGCAGCATTATTTACAATAACCGAGGTATAGAAGTAGCCCAAGTGTCCACTGATCAATGAATGAATAAAGATGATGTGATGTATACACACACACACACACACACAGACACATGGGAATATATTCAGCCATAAAAAAGAATGAAATCTTGCCATTTGCAATGACATGAATGGAGCTAAAGAGTATAATGCTAAGTCAAATAAATCAGTCAAAGAAAGACAAATACCATATGATTTCACTCATGTGTGAAATTTAAGAAACAAAGAGCAAAGGGGGAAAAAAAAGAGAGAGAGACAAACCAAGAAACATATTCTTAATTCTTAATTATAGAGAACAATGGTTACCAGAGGAGAAAGTGTGGAGGGATGGGTTAAATAGGTGATGGAGATTAAGGAGTGCACTTGTCATGATGAGTACCAGGTGATATATGGAAGTATTGAGTTATATTGTACATCTGAAACTAATATAACACTGTATGTTAACTAATTGGAATTTAAATAAAAACTTTAAAAAAAACAGAAAAAAAGAAAGAAAATGCCAATTAAAAGAACAATAATATATCACTACACACCCACCAGAATGGTTAAAATTTAAAAGACTGACAATGTAGCAAAGGATGTAGAGAAAAAAGAATTCTTATACATTGCTGGTAGAACTATAAAATTATGTAATTACTTTGCAAAATGATTTGGGAGTTTCTTATAAAGTTAAACATATACTTTCCATTTGACCCTGTAAGCCCACTCCTAGGTATTGACCCAAGAGATATACAAACATATGTCCACACACAACTTGTACATGAGTGTTCACAGCAACATTATTCATAAGAGGCAAAAACTGGAAACAACCCAAATATCTTTCAACATCAGAAAGGATAAAAAATTTGTGGTATAGTCACTTAATGGAATACTACTGGGCAATAAAAAGGAACTAACTACTAATGTATAAATGGATATCCAAAATGAAATGGATATATCTTTAAAAATTTAAAACTTTAAAAATCTGTGGAGTTGAAGAAGTCGTATTTTTAAAAGTGCATATGGTAGAATTCAATGTATACAAATTTTCTAGTTATCTACTGTGTTATAGACTATTCCAAAACTTAATGGTTTAAAGAAAGTAAAATTAGGTATTTTGCTCTCAAATCTGCAATTTGGACACAGATTGTGAATATCCCATCTCCACTCCACACAATATCAGCTTGGGTAGCTCCGCTGGGAGGGTCAGACACACTTTCAAGATCACTCACTCACATGGCTGCGAAATTGGTGTTGGACGTTGAAACTCAGCCAGGGCTGTTGGTTAAGGTCCTGGTTGCTAGCTGGGTTCTTAGAGTGTCCCAAAACTCAGAAAGCAGAAGCTGCCCATCTCATAAAACATGGGCCTGAAAGTTGGCACAGCACGACTTCTGCCATTTCTATTAGTTACGTTTTTATAGAGTCCTCCTATATTCAAAATGAGGGGATATAGATCTCACCTCCTGATGGAAAGAGTGTCAAAGAATATGTGGTCATCTGTAATCTACCAGACATGCAGTACTAGAATACAGAAAGCTAATCTATGTTGATAGGAATCAGAATAGTGTTTGCCTTGGGGAAGAGAAAGTAGCAGGCACTGACTGGCAAAGCACAAAAGGGAAATTCCTCAAGTGGGAAAAATGTTCTATATCTTCATTAAAGTGGTAGCACAGAGGTGTATAAATATGTCAAAATTCATCAAACTGTAACACTAAAGATCTAATGTATTTCACTGTATGCAAATTTACCTCCATTTAAAAACAACCTCTTTATGTGGAAGCAGGATCCTTCTAAGATAACTGAAAGTTTAGAAGTCAGTTTATTATATGCTCTGAGTTCTGTAGAGAAATTCTTCTTTCTTATTTTTAAATTACTCTAGTAAAAGAAATCAGAAAATGCTGTATCTTAAATCATGTTCAAAGCCATTTTTAGGTCAAATAAGCTCAAAACTGATCTGGGAAAAAAAATTTCTATTCAGCATATATGTTAAAGTGATAGATATGCATATACACAAATGAATATTTACACATACATAATTTGATTTTGATTATTTTTATTCAGTTTTTACATTTGAGGTTTGAGAAAATTGAAAAAAAATCCTAGCTGAAACCATTTAAAAATCAATTCAACCAATTTCTCAAGTATATTCTTATGGTGACATCAGATTAAGAACCATTTTTGACACCCTAAACTTGGTGCCTTTGATGAGCTTTAGGAAGGATGAGTTCCTCTAGAAGTTCTTAAATCACAAAGGAACTACCGGACTATTAAGTGTATTTTATTAAATTTAATTCTTAATAATTGTTGATCTATATATAGTGCTAAAGGAAATTCCTTTAAAAAATTACACTAACCAGAAAATTCTGTTTTTTAGGAATTCTGTATAAAGAAAGAAGATAGCATAATAGAACATAAACTATAAACATTATTCATGACCGTTCACTTCAGTTGCAAAATTAAAGTAGTATCTATGTTTACTAAGGACTTTAGCTGTAAATTGTGTGCCTTGAGCTATAATCATAGCAGTTCTCTTTTGCTGAGCAAGTTTTCTTCATGTGAGCCTGCCCTCCAAGCAGGCCACATCAATGGTTCAAGAATTAGTGTTGAGGAGTTAGCTATTCACTATCTTCCAAGAGATTCCCCATTGAAACTATGCTTGGAGCTCTAGGTGACTCTGTCTTCTTTATTTCCTAGGCTCCCTTCCCTTCAAGTGACCTTCCTCTGAATACAAGTTCGGAGCTACTGAATGTCATAGGTGAGTGCATGCTTGTGTTTGCAATTAGAGGAAAATAACACTTGGCTACATTTTAACTCCATTCCTTCTTCCCTGTTTGCAGACAGCGATGCCCAGCACAAGAACTGCCATGTGCATTTGACCAGTCTCCTTCTAATGCTGGAGCCCATGTTAGCATCTGATGCTACACATGCCCAAAGCACAGTATGTATGCAAAGGGTCAGCCATCAGGGAAAAGGGCTTGATGCCTCCTACTTCTTGCGAATCCTTTTTCATAACTCCCAGGCAGCCAGTAACTTCAGGAGTGATTCATGAATATCCAAATGCCTGAATGTAGTGCGCCATCATGTCTACCCACTTCTAAAGTAAACCATCCCTCAAAATAATCTCTTTTCTCTCTTCTCATCCTGATTCCTAGGAGGGTCCCCAGGTCTTCAACATAACAAACTAAATAAATCCTTCTAAAATAGAATGATTGATAGGTTTAGACTTCACAGGACTACTTATAGAAACTGATTCCTAATTAATGGAAGAGTATCAAAAGTGTCAAAAGAAGGGTATGTATATGCATATTTTTTAGCACAAGCTATGTGTTCCATGCCTATTTTGGGATCCCATCTAAGATTTTCCCTGTTTTGACCCCATTCTGTTGGCTTACCAAAAGAATAAGTTTCAGTGACTTGAAAACCCATTCAGAAATTTGCCAATCAATATAATAATGGGTTGAGAGTTGGTATTTGGAGAAAAAGGGGTTGTGTTAGGATATTTTTATTTGTTTACATGAGATTATTGTGGAGTTCTGGATGAGCAGGGATACTCTGTCTGCATGAGTTCAGCTCTCCACTTTTTAAAATATCAAAATACTTTCATACTAGTTAATAAAGATGCACTGCCCCAAAACCCATCAAGGACTTCCTGTTTCCCCCAAACTCTGTCCCAGATCCTTAAAACTCCATAGGATCCAGCAATTCAAGAATTAATGTCTGGCATGTCATAGTAGAGTGCCTCTGGACCCCTGTTTCAGTCTATTGTAATTGGCCAGTGCCCACATGGTGCCAGTTAGTTATAATGAAAGCTGATGAGATCATATAATTGTATACTTTTTTTCTGCTAATCATCTGTGCATATAGAGTCAACTCTGAGTTCGTTATATCAATGGCTGATTGATAATATAAAACACAGCAAATCACATTAAATGCTCTTCATTTTACTTTGGAATTCATTATGTGATTTTCAGGAAGTTCAAACTTTTAACCATGGTTTTAAGCTAGTATCAAAGGTCAGTAATACAAACTAAGTTGTTATTATGTCCCAAATATCCAAGATAACCAACCAACACCCAAGGGAAAGTAAGGGAATGAAAAAGTATTGAGCATTTTCCTATACCAGGCACTGTTATCTCATTAAATTCTTTCACAACCCTCTAAGTATCATTATTCCCATTTTACTGATGGCAATTTAATGCTCAAAGTTGCATTTCTTATCACACAGCTCTCTAAGCACCAGCACAAAGATGATCTATTTTATGCCTTTCCAAAATAAACATAAGAAATACGACCATGCCAATTTCATTTTAGGAAACCGAGACTCAGAGAGGTTAAGTAGCTTGCTCAGGACTACACACCAATAAGGAACCCAGACCTTAAGTGAGAATTGAGATTTTTAGACTTCTACTCTAGACTCCCACTTCCTGGGGATATGAACTTGGCAGTATCAAAATTGCACTATTTGAGAATTATATTCCATTCAGCCTATCTCCCGTACTTCAAGATACCTCTTGGCAACAACAGAGCTCCTGTGTGCTTCCTCCCACCCTCCATCACCTTGGCATCAGTCCTTATCAGATCCTTATTATAGTCTGGCTCCTCTGCAGAGACTGCCCATGACAGTCCCTCAGAACTGTGGGTCAGTACGTGTGCGTGCGCGTGCGCGTGCACAGACACGCGCACACACACACACACTCCCCTCTCCTCACCTCAGCAGGATTTTGATTAGTTAGAATTTTAAAAGATCTCAGAAACTTTCCCTCTGTTTTCAGATGAGATGTCATTTCTTGTTGATGACAGCCTCCACCAGGCAGAAGGGAGAGTTCAATGTTTTCAGCTGCCCCTGTGCACTGGGAAAGGAAGCCTGTTCTTATCAGTATGCAAACTCTCATTCTCCCCCTAGTCCGTGTAAACAAATTAATCTCATCATGAAAGGATGTGTTAAAAAGAAAGGAAGAGAGAGAATGAAGGCGGGAGCAGAGAAAGACAAAATTGAGGAGGGGGAAGGCGAGAATAAAGACTCCAAACAGAGATTGCCATGGAAGAAGAAAGAATGTTTCCCAGTGTAAAAGACTCTCCTTTCAGAAGAAAACTACTTCTGGCTGCAAAATAAGCCTCCTACTGTTAGACAATTTAACTCTATCCAGTCTCCAGGGGTTCCATCCAAATTAATTTCATTCCTTTGTCAGAATCCTCCCGTCTTTAGTTACCCGTCTCCATCTGTCCCCTTTGAAAGATTGCTGAGCACTCCAGCTTCAATATCTTTCTTCCCGGCTGCCTTGGGCTTTAAAGACCAATCTCTCACACAGAAGCAGCTCATCCAGGGACTCGGAGTGAGAACTAATTGGCAAGGGCCATCCTCTATAGGACCAAGAAAACCCCAAACAAATGGAAAATGCCAAGCTTGTTTTAAATAAAAAGCTATTCTTATAACTGTTGATTCCACAATTACCATGTTATGTAGCTCCGGCAATGAATCTCTCCACTTACATTTTTCTCTAGAAAATCTTTGTTTAAGGAAGCAATTACATATGTCAAATCGTTCAGTAAATAAAATTTGCATGAAACGCGAACCAGTTATTTAGCTAGCATCCCCCAAACAATAGAAACATCTATAGTGTTTTAGTTGCAGAGGGCATAACTGAGATCATCTAGCCAATCTCTTCATTTCGAGGTGAGAAAACCAAGGCACACAGGGCCTGAAAGTTTCCCTGCTGCACTACACAGTTAGTTAGTGGTGATGCTAAGAATAGAAACCAGATCTGAGTTGTGGTCCAATGATCTGATCTCTTTGCTGTAAAATGTGAAGATAGACAAAGCCAGAAAGGATTTACATTTAGAACAATGGGAAGCACTTTTATATTTACAATAAGCCCACAAATATAAACACGTGACCACTTTTCAAACACCAGTTCTCTTTCCCTTTCAGCACTCAGGTTCTGTGTTAAGAAATAAGAGCTATTCTTCATATACATCTAGAAAACATTGAAAGGGAAATGTGCTGCCTAATAAACCATATACAATGTGCTTTATACTCAATTCTACCTGTTTGGAGTTTACCCACTCTTCTGCCTTACCTTAACATTTTTCTCTTCTGTTACTGTAGATAACTGTGTTGGCTAAATTAGAATAAAACAAAAACCTGCAACAACTTTATAAAATGTGCATTTTTCACAGTTTCTGCCAAATATCCACTGGTATTTAATAATGCCCGCATGCGTACCCTCATTTAATTTTATTCATCCCAATTTTGAAAATTGGCTTGCTATTGATAAGGAAAATCTGTGTCCTAAGATGGCCGACCAAGCCAGCAAAAGAGTCCCAGGCCTTGCCCCGGGGCTCTTCTGGGTTCTTCTCCCTGCCCCGCTTCGCACACATGCCGAAAGTGCCAAGTATACGGAAGTAGAAGTGTATAAATTGCCCCCTTTGCTTGTGCTCGGGGCTTAGAACTTTGGAGACCACTCTCCTCTGAGCCCGCCGGCATTAAATAAACCTCCTATCCTCCAAGTCTCCGAGTGCTGCTTGGTTCTTCTGTCGGGTGATCCAGTCCAGGTTCTGAAACATTTGGTTCCCTGACTGGGAAACCCAACCGCGCTGGCCCAGTGTTGCCACTGGTTTGGGGGTAAGGGGCGGGGCGGTGATGGAACAAGGGATCATAAAGGAGAAGGCACGCCCTGCCTAATTTTTGGCTGTCTCCCACCCCGGTCGCCTCATGCTGGCCCCACTCTGCTGTTCCTGCCGGACTTGAGGACACTTGGTTGGTGAGGACCTAGTCCCGACGGATTCCGGTAAGGACTGGGGCCCCAGGACCCAGACAGGCCCACCCCACTGGGGTGGAAGGGGAGCCTGATCACCTCCCAGAGACCTCTTAGAGGTCTCACAGGTAGGGATTCCCAGGGAGGGAATGTAATAACTTCTGGAGTGTGAATGTGTGAGTGAATGTGCAGTCCGACCTGGCTTGCTCGAGTGGACTGATACTGTGACTCCACAGGCGGGCACCCTTAAGGTCCCCAGAAGCCTACGGAGGCTGAGTGGGCCCGTATGCAATTCTGTGGTGAACAGCATACAGTCTATGGCGGCATCGGAATAGTTTCTGATCGTAAGTCACAACACTGAGACCGCTATGGCTAAGCCCCACCTAAGCTCCTTTGGGACACAGCCAGATGGGTATCTGATTGGTCTCCTCACCTCAGGAGGCACCCCCCCCACACACTTTGTCTGTCTCTGTGCCACCGCACACAGGGACATCACCACGGGGTCAGGGCAGAGTAAACCTACGTTTCTAGAAACCATGATCAAAAATTTCAAGAAGGGGTTTTCGGGAGACTATGGAGTCAGGATGAACCCTGGCAAATTGAGAACCCTATGCAAATTGGAATGGCCCACCTTTGATGTCGGGTGGCCTTCAGAAGAGACACTGGATGTACCAACAATTCGAGTATGGCGAGTCTTAACAGGAGAACCAGGACACCCTGACCAGTTTCCATACATTGACTCCTGGCTAGGAATTGCTCAGACCCTTCCCTCCTGGGTGCGATTCACTTGCAATAGGCAGGGAAAGGCCAGGGTCTTAATTGCTGCATCCAAGTCACCTAAAGAAAATCAGCAAAAGCCCTAGTCCCCACAAATCCTAGCCAGAGATCCTGAGGACAAACAGAACCTGCCCCCACCGTACATACCCCCAAGACCGTCTACAGGCCCTTTAGCTCCAGACACTCTGCCGCCATCAGTTTCACGGGTGTCCCCAGGCCCAAAGGACCAGCAGCCAGTTTGCACCCCAGGCCAGGCACAAGTGCCCTCCAAATGCCGGACAAGAGACACAGGAACCCGAGAGGCGTGATGAAGACGGGACGGTCCAACCTGGCTGTTCCATGATGTATTATCAGCCCTTCTCCACCAACAACCTCCTTAACTGGAAATATAACATCCCTTAATACTCTGAGAAACCACAGGCCATGGTAGAACTTATAGAATCCCTTTTCCAGACTCATCAGCCAACCTGGGAAGACTGCCAACAGTTACTCTGCACCCTGTTTAACACAGAGGAAAAGAGGAGAATAATGAAAGGTGCACAGCAGTATCTAGAAGAGCATGCACCAGCGGGAGCCATCAACCCTGCTGCCTGGGCTAATACAGCTGCACCCAAAGAGCGCCCAGCATGGGACTTCACCAAAACCAAGGGACAAGCCCACATCCACCAGTATGAGAAGGCCCTCCTTTGGGGAAATCCGGGCAGGAGCTAAGAAACCCATGAACATGACTAAAGTATCCTCAGTCACTCCACAACCAGGGGAGTCCCCCAGGGACTACTACGAGAGACTATGTGAAGCCTACAGGATATACACTCCATTTGACCCCAAGGCACAGGAAAGCCAACAGATGGTAAACACCTCCTTCGTGGCTCAGGCCACCCCAGACATCAGAAAAAAACTTCAGAAACTAGAGGGTTTTGCCGGGATGAGCATCACCCAACTAATATAGATTGCCAATAAGGTCTACATGAACAGGGAGGTTGCAGCCAAACAGGAAGCTGACAAAAAAGATGAAAAAGAAAGTCAGCCTCCTTGCCGCCACCCTGAAAGAAAAGGACAACACAGAGCCGGGGAGACCCCAACCAAAAGGGGTAAGCCCAGAACCCCCTTGGCAAGGGATCAATGTGCCTACTGTAAAGAGAACGGGCATTGGAAAAATGAACACCCAGCCGCTACAAGGAAGAACCCTGAGAGGAGGACCTCATTGGCCTTGTGGGAATGGACTCTGACTGAGGGGGAGTGGGCTATTTCCTCCTTGGCCCCCATGAGCCCACGGTCAGAATGAAGGTGGGGGGCCAACAAATGACATTTATGGTTGATACTGGGGCCAAGCACTCTGTTGTCACCTCCCCAGTGGCCCCTTTCAGCAAAAGGAATGCAACGATCCTTGGGGTCACCGGGACGCAGGTGATACAATAGCCTTTTTGCCAGGCTTGCCAGTGTGAACTCGGAGGCCACAAGGTCTGACAGGAATTCCTTTATTTGCCTGATTGCCCCATCCCTCTCCTGGGCTGAGACATACTGTCCAAGCTTAGGGCTCAGATAACCTTTGAGCCCACTGGACACACTAAACTCTGACTGAACCCAAGGCAAGAGGAGACAGGGTCTCCGAACAGGTCTGGCCAAATTGCCTAAGCCCAGTTGTGTGGGAAATGCTTCAGCACACTTGATGGAGACAAAGCAGAGCAACCAAAATTGAGATCATGAGACAGGCCTGGGGGTCTGGAATTTGCAGAGGTTGGAGGACCTCGGAGTCAAGTCGGCCTTCTCTAACAAGGCAAGATCTCCAGCTGTTTAGATTCTTTAGCTTCACAGAGCACCTTTCCCTGTCATCTCTGGGTGGTGGGAGGTTGGGGCGAACATCCCCCAGGGATGGGACAGGTCTCAGGTAGGGAGAGGCAGGGGACACTGGCTCTTCTGGAGAGGACTGGGGCAAGGAAGTTGGGGGAGGAACCCTACTAAAATGAAAACAGAGAAGAGGTCAGATCAAAAGCCAAGCTACTACACTGTTCAAAGGCAGATTCCAGTTGTCTGTCTGGGGTAGGGCTGACATTGTTTCCAAACCTCCTTTATAAGAGTCACCTGGGAGGACCTTGTTAAAAAGGCAACTATTTGGAGGATGGGGTAGCCAGGTGACGGGTATTATGGAGGGCATGTGTCGTGATGAGCACTGGGTGTAACTACTATCCGACCTATGTAAACCCACTGAATCAAAATGGGTGGGATGGGGGGAATATCCCAGAAGCTGTGTGTTTAAAAAGCAACCCCCAGGGGCACCTAAGTGGCTCAGAAAAAAAAAAATGTAGATGACCTCCTCCTCACCAGTGACACAGAAGAAGACTGCACAAAAGGCACCAAGGCCCTTCTACAGCTCCTGTCAGACTTGGGATACCAAGTCTCACAGAAGAAGGCAAAAATCTGCCAAAAATAGGTCCAATACCTTGGTTTTCTCCTCACCCAAGGGAAAGGGCCAGAGAGGAAAAGGGTCATCATCTCCCTGCCACAGCCCCAGACAAAAAGGGGCCTATGAGAATTCCTGGGGGCTGCAGGGTTCTGCCTCATCTGGATCCCTGGGTTCTGGGCAAAACAAGACCCCTTTATGATCTCTTAAGGGGACCAGATTGAGAAACCCCTGCCTGGACTGAGGGAGCAGAAGCCGCTTTCACAGAGATAAAGACCACTGGGTCAGGGCTCCAGCCCTGGGCCTACCAGATGTAGAAAACCCTTCAATCCCTTTGTGCATGAAAAGACTGTTGGACCCTGGCAATGGCCAATTGCTTACCTGTCAAAGAAGCTGGACCCCGTGGCAGCGGGATGGTCACCATGCCTCAGGGTGCTGGCAGCCACAGTCCTACTCATCAAGGAGGTGGACAAGGAGGGGCAAGAACTTAACGCACAGGGACACCACTTCTTTTCAACTGCGAAAACCCGCGGGTCACCCTCGAAACAGTAAGGACATTAAATCAAGCAACCTTTCTCCCCACGGAAGAGGGGGAACCAGACCATGACTGTTCCGAGGTGACTGATGAAGTCTATGCAAACCATCCAGATCTGCAGGATCAAACCATAAAGAATCCAGAGCTCATGCTGTTCAGTGATAGCAGCAGTTACCTACAGGAGGATGCCCAGAAAGCGGGTTATGCAGTAACCACAACCACTGAAGTCCTAGAAGCTAAGGCATTTCCAGCTGGGTGGTCAGCTCAACGGGCTGAATTATATGCCTTAGTCCAAGACCTCACCCTCAGTGAAGGCAAGCGAGTCAACATCTATACTGACTCTCGATATGCCTTTGCTACTGTACATATACATGGAGCCATCTACAAGGAAAGGGGCCTCCCAACCACAGCAGGAAAAGCTATCAAGAAAAAGGAGGAGATACTGAGACTCCTTGAAGTCATCTGGCTTCCAAAGGAAGTAGTAATCCTGCACTATAAGGGACACCAGAAAGGAGACGACCCCATAGCACCGGGAAGTTGTCTGGCAGATAAGGCAGCCAAGACCACAGCTGGTGAGGACATAGACAGAGCCCCTTCTCTCACCATGGCCCTAACACCTCCAGAAGAAGTCCCTTCACCCAGTTACACTAAAAAGGAAAAGGAATGGGCCATGGCTGAGGGGACCACCCTGACTGAAAAGGGATGGTGGATGATGCCAGATGGGCACATCTTTGTTCCAACAGCAACTGGAGGGCAGCTAGTCAAGGAACACCACTGACTCACTCATCTGGGAAAAACTGCATTAGAGGCCCTTCTCAAGAAGCACACTACATCAGTCAGCTGGCAGCACTATGACAAGCAATGAGTGAACGATGCATAACATGAGCTAAAAATAATGCTCGGTCTGCACCATGGTCTCCTCCAGGTGTCCAGAGGATGGGAGCAACCCCCTTCGAAGATCTAGAGGTAGACTTCACAGATGTGCAGCCGAGCAGGGGGTTCAAATATCTCCTAGTAATAGTATACACAGGGCGCCTGGGTGGCTCAGTCGTTAAGCGTCTGCCTTCAGCTCGGGTCATGATCCCAGGGTCCTGGGATCGAGCCCCACATCGGGCTCCCTGCTCAGCGGGAAGCCTGCTTCTCCCTCTCCCACTCCCCCTGCTTGTGTTCCTGCTCTCGCTGTCTCTCTCTCTGTCAAATAAATAAATAAATAAAATCTTTAAAAAAAAAAAAAATAGTATGCACATACTCTGGGTGAGTCAAAGCCTTCCCAACCAGGATGGAGCAAAGCCGGGAACTAGCTAAAGTCCTCTTGCAGGAGATCATACCCCAGTTTGGCCTGCCATTAACAATCCATAGTGACAATGGACCCGCATTTGTAGCAGACATTGTACTCCACACTGCTTACTGGCCCCAAAGTTCAGGGAAAGTAGAGCAAATGAATCACACCCTCAAGGGAACCTTAGCAAAGTTTTGTCCGGAGACTAACTTTCATGGCCAGATCTGCTACCCCTAGCTCTCCTGTGTGCTCACTGCACACCTGGGACATCAGGTTTCTCCCCATTCGAATTAATATATGGATAGCCTCCCCTGTGCTTGGGAAGCCTTCCAGGAAACTTGCATCAGGTTGGAGATAAAGGGATAAAGGAGCAGCTTCAGGCCCTGGGGGCCCCCTAAATAAATTACAAAAGTACACCTTTGAGAGGGCCCCAATCTCCTTAGGGTCTCAGGTACACTCTTTCCAGACAGGGGACTCAGTTTGGGTCAAAGATTGGAAGAAAAAAGAAAGCTCATCATTCGTACGAGGAGCCGCGCCAATGGAGAGTCCAGCCAGATTTCACGAACCCACTCCGGCTTTACCTTCAACGAGACCCCACCAACTGATGAACACCTGCTCATTCGTGGTCCCTGGCTCTCATTGGCACGACTTACCTCATCTTGGGAGTCGGACTCTACACTGTTGCCCCTCCTGACTGGACTTTCCCCCAGAAGCTTCTACCTAAGGTCATAGATCCTACTTTTACTGGCCTTCTGCTGTCTACTCCTGAGCGCATTTTACCATGGTTTTCCTGGCCCCAGTCAGTCATGGTCTTCTGCTACCTGGTGTGCTGTTAAGTTTATGATTAAGTCTGTGTTCGCCCCAAGCCTTGCAGTCGACCCTCAGAGTCAAACAGAATGATGCCCTCTAAACTAGGTGTTTAAAGGGGCATCAAAAGGGGGAATGATAAGGAAAATCTGTGTCCTAAGATGGCCGACCAAGCCAGCAAAAGAGTCCCAGTCCTTGCCCCAGGCCTATTCTGGGTTCTTCTCCCTGCCCCGCTTTGCACACATGCCAAAAGTGCCAAGTGTGTGGAAGTAGAAGTGTATAAATTGCCCCCTTTGTTTGTGCTCGGGGCTCAGACCTTTGGAGACCACTCTCCTCTGAGCCCACTGGCGTTAAATAAACCTCCTATCCTCCAAGATCTCTGAGTGCCGCTTGGTTCTTCTGTCAGGCGATCCAGTCCAGCTTCCGTAACGCTATCACCCTATACTATCTAGCTTCTTGTACCCTATTTACATTTAACTCCCTTTCTCCTTTTCTGAATTGTCTCCTGCCAATTCTCCCTAAATGTGATTCTTTCACCAAGTCTTTGCTCTGAACCCACTCTGGACAACAGCAATTTCATCTTCTTTCTTAGCTTTGCCCGTTTGAAAATAAATCATCACCATTATGTGGTCTTCTTTCTTAAATTCAGTACTTCATAATTATCCGTGATTACTTCTCCTTTGTTGACATATATTTAATTACACAACCTGAACACTCTGCCATCCATTTAATTTCAGTTTAAGTCAATTTAACAAACATTTACAGTCCCCTTATTTTATGCAAAACACTGTGCTAGGCTCTATGTGGCATAAAAAATGAGCAAGTTATATTCCCTCATCCCAAGGTAGTTATCTGTCAGTCACGAATATCTTCTCCAAAAAGGTAAAACAGAGTTGATAAAGTGTCTACTTTATAGAGGTATTTTGAGAGCTCTTTGTTTTTTGTTTTGTTTGTTTGTTTGTTTTGGTAGCACTAGGGTTTATTAAACTGTGCCTTAGTTCAGGCACATGGTGCTCTTGATGTATAAAGCCCTAACATTCTGCCAATTCTTCTTGAGTAAGGACACCACGAAATTGACAGCTAAGTGGATGTCATACACAAGCTCATCTTCTGTCATCTTCACATGGCCAACAGCCCCTGCCAGACATAGCACCTTCTTCATCAGGAATTTGATGGTGGACTTCACTTCACCCACTTTGGCCACCATGTTTTCATTGTGGGTCAGCAAGGAAGGGACACATAATAAGTTCTTACTGTGTATTACCTGATACGATGTTGCTTTTAGTGTTATTGACAAATCACTTCTTTGATCCTCTCCAGTCCTAAAATGCTATGACAAAAATATATAGAACACAAAGCTAAATGTGTCAAGAGCAATAGGAGACCTAGCAGACTTCCTTCTAAACTAGTGATTAAACATCACCAGTAATGAGACATACTGATATCATTTACCTCTTGATAACGATGCACTGAGAAGGGCCATTTACCTTTGTGATATTTTTGCTATATATGAATATATAGCCTGAATCAAATCATGAGGAAACATCAGACAAACCCAGAACAAGAGGCATTCTACAAAATAACTGTTCAGACTCTTCAAACGTCTTAAGGTCATGAAAACAGACTGGGGAACTGTCTCTGAGTGGAGAAAAATTAAAGAAGCATGCCAGAGAAAGGACCAGATAAATGACATGAGTGGGACAATTGCTGGAATCTCAAAAAAGGGTATGGATTAGTTAATGGTAGTGTATCAATCTAATTTTCTGGCTCTGATCATTATGCTATGGCTATTTAAGTTATTGAGATTTGGGGAAGCTGGGTGAATGGTAGACAGAATTCTTTGCACTATTTTTGCAAGGTTGAAATTATTTCAAAATAAAAGGTTTTCATTAAAAAATTAGAGCAATATAAAATGCAAATGTAAGATAAAGGAAAGTGAGAATTCCTCCTCAATGCACGGGTGAAAGGGAGAGAATGAAGTGGATAGCAGAAGGATTCTGGAAGATGCAAGCATCTAAGCCGGGATTTGAGGCCACTGATAATCGAGGAAAGATATTCTAGGCAAAGAAAAGAGCAGAATTACAAGCAGCAAAAAAGCAAAAAGGAAGGTGTGTTTGGATAGAAGTAATCGAATTCAACGTCTTTGAGGGGGAGTAGTGCGAGACAGGAGCCAGACTAGAATATTTTTATATCTCTGTAGTAGGCTGTATAAGTGTGCCTCCCCGCCAAAATGTCCCTATCCCAAACCCCAGAACCTGTGAATGTTACTTTCCATGGTATAAAAGACTTTACGTGTGATTAAATTAAGGATCTTGAGAAGGGGAAAGGATCCCGGATTATACAGGTGGGCCCAAAAGAATCTCACAGGTCCTCGTGAGAGGGATGGAAGAAGATTCAATGCAGGAGGATATGGAACAAAGGAAGCAGAGGTTCTTCCTACAGCAGCGATAGGAAACTAATACAGTCTCTGTGACCTTGCTTGGGGCCCATTTCAGTTTTACCTCCATCTGGACTATTGTTGTAGCCTCCTCCCTGTTCTCTCTGCTCTGTTCTCTATCTCTCCCTTCTATGAAATGATGTTAATTTTTTTTTTTTTTTTTTGTCAAGCCCTGGACTGATCATATCATTCCTCTAAACCAAAGTTCTCAAGGGTGCCCAGTACCTGCTAAAAAACATCCATGCTTACTATCCTGGCATTTAAGAATCTGGCCCCAACATGCACTTCTAACTTCATCTGGGTGTCTCTGCAGCATTAACTTTTCGCCCAGGCAAATGAATTTAGGCACGGTCTCTGGGGCTCTCCTCCTGCATTTCAGAATGCCAGTTTAAAGGTCCAGATCATGTCCCTGCTCTTTCATATCATAGCCCATAATAATGTCTCTCTCTACTGAACACCTACAGTCTACTGATTGTTCTCTGAAACCCTCATTCCATCTGTTTCTAGTGTCCAGGCCCAAAGTAAAGAGCCTCCCAAATTCACAAACAACTTAATATCTGAGAAGTGAAACACGGAAAAATCGCAGTGAATGAGATTGCCATTTGAAGACATGATTCAGGATTTTGTAAATATGTACAAATCTGGGATGCAGATTTAGAAAATACTCAAGGCAATTAAAGTGTGTAAAATATGGAGGGGAGCGGGATGGGAAGATGGGGTAACTGGGTGATGGACATTAAGGAGGGCATATTATGTAATGAGCACTGGGTGTCACATACAACTGATGAATCACTGGCCTCTACCTCTGAAGCTAATAATACACTATATGTTAATTAGTTGAATTTAAATTAAAAATATAAAGTATGTAAAATAGAATTCAGGAAGATTAAAACCAATAAAGAAAAAATGACCCAGACAACATGCTATAATGGTTAGGTGGCTCTATGGTCATGTTTTCTGGATTTGAAACTTGGATCCATCACTAGTCAGTTTTATTTCCATAACTGGGATCATTGTCAATTAAAATAACTGATTGTTCTTCCTCATGATGTAATTATAAGCAAATTTTCTGATTATAGTACTTAGTTTCACACATAGATCTTCCTACCAAGAGAGAATCTACCAGCATGAACTGTGGTTCCCAATGTGAATTTCTAAACTGGCATTCAGGTTCACACATCACCCTCTTGTGAATTTGGTTAAGTCAATCACTTAGGCTAAGTCCGAAATTGCATAAATCAAGAGAAGGAATTGAAGCAATTTGCTGCATTGCTCTGGCCAGTGAAAATAACTTTATATTATTTGCATCTGAATTATTTAGACTGGTTGTCTGTAATAAAATCCACCAGATTATTGCTCAACTTTTCACTGTAATTTGCATAGATAGCCTCCTTGTGCACCTGGCATTGTCCCCGAAAGTATTGGGCAGCTGCTCCATTGAAAACAATAACAGCTGTGAAGCTTAAATCATTTCATGTTTTAGTAAGATGACAACAACATGATATGCAAGCAGCAGACAGGAAATTCCTTTTGGACATTGCTTGTTGAAAATGCAGAACAGCAAAGAACTATGCAATACAGTTGTGTGTGTTAAACTCTGCAGATAGAAGCCAGTGACCCTCTCAGAAAAACCTGGTGATTCACAGTTTCAGAGAGTTGCCAAGAGCATGTTATCTTAGCACATACCTTAAATCCCTGAAATCTCATGCCTAAATGAAACTGAAGAGAACTGAGAAGCACTACGTAGCTTAATTCATAATTCTCTTCATATGATGGTATTGAGTCATATTAATTAATGTGGCTGTGAAACTTTTTGATGAAGTCTCTCTATATTCTTTTTACTCAAATTCTCTCTTTGGTAAATGGTTATAGAACCACATAAAGTCCCAAACTCTAATATATGTATACAGTGAAAGACAGAAAGACACAGAAAAAAAATATATCCCATGCTTAGTTGCATAATTTCTCATTGCACTATAGTAGCATGCCACTGCAAATGAGTACAACCAATTGCATGAAATCAAACTCCTAAAAACTCTGTCTTTAGAAAGAAGGTGACTCAATACAGAAACCTACAGATTACCAGACATTCAGAGGCAGTGGAGACTGACAAATTCAACAAGCGCTCTAGCTGACCTTTAGATGATTTTGATGAAGAAAAGGACAGCTCACTTGAGTTGGAGAAAGAAGTGCTCACCTAACTGAAAATATTTGGCAGGCACTGAGCTGGGTCCTCTGTCCCAAGTGAATCTCAAGTCACCTGTCTGAAGGTGTGCCCCTCTATTTTTTAATTTGAAAGCAAAAGACCTCTTTTTCAATCCAAATATCCCAGTCAGGGCACTACCTCCCTATGTATCACCAGGATCCTTTAAAAATCTGATCTTTAATGCTCTCTAATCCAGTGTAAGTTATTTCCTTGCTTAAAAATGGATTCCCATTGTCTCTAGCATGGAATTCTAACACTTCCTGATGTAGTCTTTGACACTTTGACCTTGACATACTTTTCTTCTCATTTTTAAGCTTTGTTTAATGAAGGTTTTCCAATTGTAAAAATAACATGTGGTTATTATAATCAAATTAAGAATACAAAGAAGTATAAATATTAAAATAAAAATTAAAACCCAGAATTAACCACTATTATTCATATTTAATTTTATTTCCTAATAGTTGCTTTTTACTGTGTGGATATACATTCTCCCTCTTTCTGTTTTTGTTCTTCTCTATACTAGGCCTTTACTTTTAGCACATTCATGAATATTTTTAGCCCTACTATCTAGGAATTCATGACAAAAAGATCATGATGAAACCATTTTAGTGTGTAAGTTATTAAGGAGGATAATACTTTTTGTGTTAGCCAACATTCCCCACTGTTTTCTTCTTTTTTCTTCCTTGGGATATGGGTATTAGAGAAAAATCCAGGGGAAAAGTCCAATTCTTGACTTTTGAGCTTAAAAACCCTAATCTTTGAGGACGCCATCATGTAAACTTATACCATCAAGTGTGGAACTAGAGGTTTGGTAGGGCAACCAATCTGTCCTGGTTTGCCCAGGACCATCCTGGTTTAAAAAATGAACATCTCATGTTCTGAGAACACCCTCAGTCCTAGGAAAATCGGACAGCTGGTCATCCTAGCAAAAGTCAGTTTTTCTTGCTACTTGTTTAGCTAAATATCCCATGGTCTTGGAAAGCAAGAGTCCCTGAGGTAGGGCCATGTGCCTTGACACCAGTCAAACCTCAGAAAGACTGATTTGATGGCAGGTAGGTGAGGGAATCTGAGAGCCGAGAAACTGTCTTCTCTTCTTTCCTTAGTAGTACCCAGAAAACAGCCAGTGGGTCAAGAGATAGAGAGGAAAAATTCTGATTATCTGCATTTTTCTGTCTGAGAAACAGGAAATGAGAAAGTTAGGAAGTGTGAGGAGAACAGCAGAGGAAATGGTGGCTAAGGGAAATGTGAAAGGTCCTGACCAGGGACAGCAACCACAGCACAGCTGGTAGCCCTACTGAAGTTAGAGGCCAAGGCCAGTCAACATGGCAATATCCCTGCCCCCAACTGTATCCAACAGCCTCACTCAGGGGGCCAATGAGAGGGTCCTTGAAATGATTGGCCACAGCTTCTCCAGAGGGTATTTGAAAAACACTGATCTAGTTGAGCCCCCTCATTTTATAGATGAAGAAACAGAATCCCAGCGGAACAAAAGCTTACTCAAGATCATTCACTTAGTAGTAGAGGCAGAACTAAAACCCAAGATTCTATACTGACCATGGTCACACATTGTTTGAAATGATATAACTTATAGGACTTATTTTATGGGTAGAAATAGAAATATCTCCAAAGTACCAGGAACGGTGTAGAGTCTTGAAATTTTACTGTACTTACTAATAAACAAGCATGTTACTATTTCTTGGCTGCTGACAAAAGGCATGAGATGCCTGGGTTGGAAACAAAGAACTCTATTACTCAGAACAAAAGCAGTGGTGAGCTTCATGGTTACTTGCTTCAGGTCTCCATACTCCCAAGTTTCATGAGGGCAACGCAAAGGGCTCATGATGGATGCCTGCAAACAAAATGGACTGCATTTAGAGGACAGAAATGCTGAGCTTGGGAACTCACCACTTTTGGAGTAAGCAGAAGTAAGCTGGCCTTGCTTTTGGTGAAGATGGTACCTCAGAATTCCTTGTTGCAAACACAACTCTGATAAATGGTCTGTTAAAGAGTGGTAAAAGCCTTGCATTCTTGGTATATCCAGCAAGAATGTGCAAGGAAGCTCAGGGCCTGTGGCAGATTGTCTCTCCCAATAACTATCATTTTTTTAAAAAGATTTTATTTATTTATTTGACAGAGAGAGACACAGCGAGAGAGGGAACACAAGCAAGGGGAGTGGGAGAGGAAGAAGCAGGCTTCCCATTGAGCAGGGAGACCAGTGAGGGGCTCGATCCCAGGACCCTGGGTTCATGACCCAAGCTGAAGGCAGACGCTTAAAAACTGAGCCACCCAGGCACCCCGCAATAACTATCATTTAAACTAAAGGGAGAAACAAACTTACATGGTTATATGGCATAATACGGCCCATTCGTTTTCCCATTCTTCCAGAGACTAAGATTTGACTCACCACATTCTAGGAAATAAAATGTTTTCCAAACATTGTGGTACTTTGTAAATAATTTCTGTATTTCTATAACCACATATTCCACATATCAGTGTTAAAGTATGGCTGTTTAACAGAAGTGATAGTCCAAATAGCTAATATAAGCAGCAATCAGAACAGAAACTGGCTATAAATAACAAGTATACTTCATATACTTCATGATTGTACTAGCTACTAAGTTCTACTAAGACTGAGCTCATGCTTAACTTGGAATACAGAAAGTTGAACACCAAAAATGTGTTGGAGTACATCAAAAATATATAGTATTTGCCTAGGGATAAGGCAGACATGTGAATGCATGTTAGTGATCACAGTCCCAGTCTGTTGGATCTAATTCAATTGGAAGTCAATCCAGAAAATAACTTTGTGGCTCAACAAAACCCTCTTATTTTCCTGACTTTCAAATGAGTATGAGGAAACTTGTTTGCATAGAAATTAGGTTGTTTGGAAGGCCAGAGTAAAGTAAGGATTCAGCTAAAAGGAATTTTCTAGGGAGCAGCTGTTTGAGAAAGGTCAAAGCATTCTTTTAATTAACAAAAAGGTGAAATAATTTTGGGTGATGTTTTTATAGTCTTGAGGAAGGATTGTGAGTGACTAAAGCTCTGGGGACAACACAGTGGCACTTAAATGCTTCTTCTACATATTGTCAGTGGAGTCTATCTGGTTAGTCTCTCCAGGAGGTAAGATATAATTGACAGTGTGAAAAATTTCCCCCCAAAATTCTATTATTTTCGCTCTCATTTAGAAGAAATGCTAAGGCCCACGCATGGCTCATAGCCACTCAATCAGCCACTTACAAACACGGAAGCATCTCAAGGAGAAAGTTCTTGCTTACTTTCCTCTAATCCTCTCAAGGAAAATTATTTTACCATTTGTTTCTTTTTTTAAAGTTTTTATTTTAATTCCAGTTCATTACCATATTACCATCTGTTTCTTGGGAGTGACACCAACTTCATCTTGCCTCATGGCCCTAGAATCCCAATGAGAAAGTCACCAATGACCTTGTCTGGTAAGCAGAAAAACCAAAGTACAAAAATGAAGTGATTTCAGAGGCACTAAGTGCCAGTTGTATGGTAGAATAATGTAGGGCTCTCTTAATTCAAATTATCTGGACAACTGTCTCCTGTTTCTACTGCACAGATCTGGAATCTCTGAGTCAGCAGAGAGAGCCAAGAAACAAATCAAAGTATGTCTCAAGTCTTCATTATGCCCTTGCCACTACCCCATCACCAGCCCTAAAATATACAGAAGCACATTTACCAAGTGATGGGCATCATGTGAGGCATTTTCGCATGTTGTATCATTTTCTCCCCACAATAACCCTATAGGGTGGCTTATTATTTCTGTTCTACTGATAACAAAAACAAAAGAAAACATACTTTATGAACTCTTCAGCATTTTATAATCATAAAAACTGAAAGGAAACTATTTTAATTTCAGTATGCATATTTGGGTTTTACTATTTTGAATTTATTTTATTTGAAATTATGGTTTGCAACATCGAGATGGAAGAAGGAAGACTATAATCTTTTCAGTAGTTATGAGTTCTAAAGATCTTAACTAGCCCTGGTCAACTGCAAAGTATGCCAATATATCAGTTCCTGTGGCCTTTGTAACACATTGTCACAAACTTGGGGGCCTAAAACAGTAGAAATTTATTCTATCACAGTTTAGAAGGCCAGAAATATGAAATCAAGGTGCCAGCAGGGCTGCACTCTTTCCAAGGGCTGTAAGAGAGTCCTTCCTTGCCTCTCCTAGGAAGCTCTGGGGGCTCCAGGTATTCCTTTGCTTGTGGCTGCCTCACTTCCATCTTCGCTTCCATCTTCACACGATCTCTTTCTCTGTGTCTGTCTCTTCTCTTCTCTTATAAAGATACTTTTCATTGGATCAAGGTACCATCCAGATGATCCAGGATGATCTCATCTCAAGATCTTTAACAAATTACATCTGCGAAGACTCCTTTTTTCCAATAGGGTCACATTCATAGGTTCTGAGGGTTAAGACCATGGACATACATTTGTAGGCCTACCATTCAACCCCTATAGGTGGAGTTAGACAAAATAATTTGTCTCCTGCTCTTGTATTATAGTATTTACAAATAACTAATAAAAGGCAATCTGAAAATCACCAAGTCATGTACACAAAAACTCTATGAAGACAGAGGTTTTGTGTTTTCTTGTTTTGTTTTGGTTTGGTTTTTTTCTCTGCTGAGTCCTAACTGCCTGGCACATAATAGATGCTCAATAAATATTTGTTGAATGAAGGAGCTCATGGGTCATATATGTCAGGGTGGGGGGAGAGTTCTAGAAGAAGTGTCTGAGCTAGTCTTCATTGATGAGTTGCTTCTGACTGTAGCTATGAAGCAAGCTAGAATCTCAATACTCAGTGCCCAGACTGAGAGAATAACTAGGAATACTTGGTCAAAAAAAAAAAAAAATTGACTTGGCTGTAAAGTTTGTTCCTATGAAGCCAGAAGTCAAAATTATAATGCCCAAAGAGGCATGGCATATATCAGAATTGTGATCCATTCCTATAGGTAGCTTGTAGTATGAGTCTCTCAAGTGAAGATACTTAGATTAGTTAGGTGTGATATCATATGTCAGTCAATTTTTGCAGATTAAGACCCCAACTAGAGGTAGTGATACTCCTCTAGAGCAGGAGCTATCAAGAATTAGGGAGCATCAGGATCCCAGTCAAGAGTACTGGAGCCCAGTGCTAAAATGCATTTCCTAACATGGAACAACTATAGTGCCATAAAAAAACTGACACAGAATCCCAATTTTGCATACTGGAGAAATATGGTGGGTGCCCTGTGGCTTAATAGGCCTGAATACCTGTAAGTTACCACATACACCCCAAGGATGGGGAGTGTATTCTTTCATGGTCTGCCCTGTCCAGGATCTTAGCTTAGGAAACGATGGGGTTGAGCCATCTGAAGAAGGCCCTCCATGTCAGCACCTAGGCTGGACAAGGAAAGAAGAGACACCTTCAGCAGATGAAAATATGGAGTGAAGTGCATTCCAGTCAGAGAAAACACATGATAGAATATACAAAACCAGGAAAAGAAAAAACTTGTTTGAAAAATGCTAGATAATGCATGGCCAGTAATTTGGGAAACAAAGCTGTAACATTCTGTAGAAGCCAGTTGTGGATAAGGAAATGAAAATGAAATTTTTAAAAATCTCATTGAATTTTACAGCAACCTTCCAGGGTTTCCTCAAAGAATAAGAGACTAAAACTTAGCTGGGTTAAATAACTTGCTCAGGTTTAATCAGTGAAGCAGACAGAATTTCAGTCCAGGGCTGCCCTGACTTCAAATAATAAGCAGTTTCCATGGGATGTGAGACTTGGTCTGTGTTTTCCCTTCAGAATGCAAATGAGAACCTCCCAGATGTGATTAATACCATTAACGACACAATAATGTACATATATGTGTTTTGAAGGAGAGGAAAGGACAGCAGAGATAGGTATACCTGTTAGAAGATTATTGCAATGATCCAGGTATAAGAAGGCAAGTCCCGTACTAAAATGATCACAATAGGAATAACATAAAATGTTATGTTGGCTAAAGTCAACACTCCATCTGTCCCAGAAATCCAAGCGATATATTTAAGCACACAGATTTTAACTTTTCAAAGAACATTTATTTAATGATTTTAGGAGATGAGATAGAAGAAAAGAGGAGCCACTTAAAAAGACCCAGACATTTAAGCCTCATTCCTGTTTTGGAACATCACTGTGGTTTTTTGTTTTCAGGGTTTTTTTTCTATTAATAAACATGGAAAGATTTGAAAATATCAGAGAATTCAACATTCAACTTCAAATTAATGAGGGTCATTTATTAAGTAATTCTACTGCATCCGAAAATGGTTTGATGATTTATGAATGACATAGAGACAGTAAAGTCCTCAAGTGAAAGGTGATATATCAACTGAAAATATTTACAGTATCTTTATTGAAATGAAGCATAGCAGTTTTGTAATTCATAAATGTGGATTATAATTTAGGAGTTGAAATATGTTTTTATAAGTTCATTTTTCTAATGTCAATTATAGAGATGGATAAAAATGGCAGCTCCTGAGCAACTCAAAGTTCATTCTACAAATTTCTTAATCATTAAAATATAAAATTATTACAGAACCAGAAATATGGTTTTCCAGACTCCAAAGAGAAATTCCACTGAGTAAAGTGTAACTGACCCAGAAGAGCAAAGCCCAATAAGAAGGAAGAAAATATTGGTTGGGAACATGGGTTTCGGAGTCAGATTGTTTTCAGTTTTAATCCCAGCTCTGCTACTTATTAGCAGTGTGTCCTCAGCTATTTCCCTAAGTTTTATATTCCCTTATCTGTAAATTGAAGGCAGTTATTCCTATCTTAGAGGGTTGCATTAAGAATTAAATGTCATAATACATTTACAGTATTGTTCAGTAAAGTGCCAGACACATTTTAAGAGCTTAATAATGGGAACTGTTTTGGTTAGTGAGATTTTTCTCTTTCTTCCGTTGTATCACTGTCCTTGGAGATGCAGGATATTTGCAGAAGCTAGCAGTCACACTCTTACTGGGATACCTGTTTTCTAAAGTAATCAATGAAACATCCTTCATCCCATGCATCAGTAACTTTCTTCCTCTGTTTTACAGCCTTCAAGTCTAAGTAATTCAGTGTATCTGGGAGTAAAAATTAGGCCAGGTGCATTAATTGCACCTAGGGTGTGCTGGCCATAAGAAGGAATAGAAAAGACAGGAAAAGCCATGGGAATGACAGATTCTGGGGTCTGACAAAGGAAAAATACAGATGGGTTCAAATTATCGAGTAATTTCTCTCCACATATCACAGAATCAGGCAAAAGAAGCAAGTTCTTTTCCTGCCAAGCAGATACACAGTAGGTAAATAACTAGTATCTGTGTAAATCATATGCCCTCTAAGAGCCAAAGAGATTCCTTCGGGTCCCAGGTGAATCGTGAGGGGGGGGGCCAAGGGAATCCTACACTAGTTGGAATACAAATAACAGGCCTGGTTGGCATCTCCTCACTTAGAGATAAGAAACCATAAAAAAAGCAAGCTGAGGCCCAGGAAAGAATTTCTAAGATAAGAAAAAAGAAATACCACCCAATTAAAAAATGAGCAAAAGATCTGAAAAGACATCTCATCAAAGAAGATACACAGATGGCAAATAAGCATATGAAAAGATGTTCATAATCACATGTCATTAGGGAAATGAAAACTAAAACAACAATGAAATACCACTACATAGCTCTGAGAATGGCTAAAATTCCAAAGAATAACAATACCAACTACTGGTGAGAATTGGAGCAACAGGGGCACTCATTCGTTGCTGGTGGCAATTCAAAATGTAACAGCCACTTAGGAAGACAGTTTGGCAGTTTCTTACAAAGGTAAAAATAGTCTTATCATACAATACAACAATCACAGTCCTCCTAGGTATCCTAAGTAATCACATTCCCATCTGATTTGAAAAATTAAGTCCACACAAAAACCTCTATGTAAATGATTATAGCAGCTTTGCTCAAACTGCCAAAAACTGGGGGCAACCAAGATGTCCTTCAACAGGTAAATGGATAAATGAACTGTAGTATAATTATTCAGTGATAAAATATGGAATATTATTCAATGATAAAATAAATGAGATATTGAGACATGTGAAGGAAAGGGTGCATATCTTAAGTGCATATTGCTAAGTGAAAGAAAACATTCTGAAAAGGCTACACACTGTATGATTCCATTATATGAGATTAAATTACAGAAACAATAAACAACCAGTGGTTGCCAAGAGTTCAGGGGCTTGACAGAGAGGGTTAAATAGGTAAAGCACAGGGGATCTTTTTAATAGTGGTAGAACTGTTCCGTATGATATCTAATGGTGAACACATGGCATCATGCATTTGTCAAAACCCATAAAATTTTACAGTACCAAGAGTGAACCTTAATATATACAATTAAAGGGGTGCCTGGTGGCTCGGACAGTTGGGCATCAGACTCTTGGTTTTCACTCAGGTCATGATCTCCGGGTCATGGGATCCAGCCCTGTGTCCAGCTCTGTGCTCGGTGTGGAGTCTGCTTGAGATTCTCTGCCCCTCCCCCTGCTCATGTGCTCTCTCTCGCTCTCTCTCTCAAATAAGTAAATAAATAAGATCATATATATATATATATATATATATATACTCACAATGATGAGGTATGTCAAAAAGACAAATGAGCTGATTGAGAGAGCTCCAATGGTGAAACAATTTTTAAAACAAAATATAGTATTAAATCATAACCTAAAGTATAAAAGAAATAGTCATGAGTCCATATTGATATAAACTGATGGACTGAATGAATGAATGGAGAACAGACAAGTCTCCCATGCAGAAAAATTCCAAATAATCTGTGTAGATATTCTTCCCTTGAGGAAAAGCAACCACTCCTTAAGATAGTGACTTTCTTCTGAAGAATACGATATGAAAAGGGAGGAAAAAGGTAATTTTACTGGAAAAATCTGACAAATATTACCTCAGCCAGGTGATCAAGGTTAATATCAACAGTAATAAGCCATGTTGATGTACCCTTGATACATTCTGATCAGAATGGCACTTCTTCCTTAAAACCTATAACTCCAGTCTAATCATAAGAAAAATATCAGACAACTCTCAACCGAGGAACATTGTACAAAATATTTAACCAGAACTCTTCAGATATGTCAAGGTCATCAAAAACAAGGAAAATCCAAGAAACTGGCACAGCCAATAGGAGTCTAAGGAGACATGATGACTAAATGTAATATGGTATCCTGGGTAGGATCGATCTTACCTTGAGTTAGGCATTTAGCCCCCACCTGCATCTCTAATCTTGGGAGTTAAATAGAGTTCAGGGAATCTTCTATGGCTCACAAAACACTGAACCCTGTACCTCAGGCTATGTAAGCTGCCAACTATGAGTATCTTGCACTCTGCACTCTTTGCTTAAGATCTGAAGAGACAAAGTTCAACTCTTGGCATCCCCTGCACCCACCATACACACATACACCCTTACCCTGGTCCAGTGTTTACTGTACTTAGCAGTTTTGTGTTTATTTTTCAGTCCAGAGTTTGGAGTATTTTCTAATCTCATCAAAGAAAAGTTTGCTATTTCTCATCCTCCTCTTTTTTTGAAGTCAGTTTTTACATGGAGATAGGGACAGAATGATCTTTATTCCAACATCTCTAACCAGAAAGTCCAATATTAGCTTCTTTCAAAGAAAAGTAAACATTAAAAAGTTACCTACAATGCTCAGCACTCTTTCCCCTCATTTCCACTATCTTGTATTAGTTTTACATTTTAAGACCAAGTAGATTGCAACGGAATTTTGTGGTACCTTTTGAACTTTAAGGTGGTCAGAACAGTAATGCCCTATATGCATTTTAGCATAATAGCAACTGCTGAAACAAAAGATAAAATCACTCTACGTTTCCCGTAAAATTTTGTCAAGCTTTTGGTTAGCAACAAGGAGTTCTAACAGATTGACATGGAATTTCTTCGCGATTCTTCCTAGACCTCACAATAAAAGTTCCCATATTTAAGTGTTTGCATTACCCAAAACAGTACTTTTTCATTAAGTTATTTATACCTACTATGTGAGAGGTATTGAGTCTCAGGAACCAGTTGAATTTGACTTTTAAAATTTTGTTAAAATAGCACTTCAGATTTGATATTGTCAACAGGTACCGAGGGGGATGTAGTAGCAAAAAAAAAAAAAAAAAGGTTTCTTTTTTGTTATACCACTTCTTTGCTTTCCCATGTAGCCACTTGGTGTACATTAAATGAGAAGTCTCAAAAAATAATGTGCTATAAACACTGCAGCAAGTTAGTGATTTACATTTATAGCATTTATCTGCTAAAGATATTTCAGAAAATAAAAACAGTAATCAAGATACTTTTTTAGGGCGCCTGGGTGGCTCAGATGGTTAAGCGTCTGCCTTCGGCTCAGGTCATGATCCCGGGTCCTGGGATCGAGTCCCGCATCGGGCTCCCTGCTCTGTGGTGAGCCTGCTTCTCCCTCTGCTTCTCTCTCTCTCTCTCTGACTCTCATGAATAAATAAATAAAACATTTAAAAAAAAATTAAAAAAAAGATACTTTTTTAAAGAAAAGTATACAGTCATGAGGCTCAAATATCTCAACCCTCTGTAAGAAAGATTTAACTGAAAAGATATGGGATTTTCTTACAACTTTCTACTTATTCCCAAACCTTCTATCCCCTTAAATAAGTAAAGATAGCTCTATGTTAGCCTTCCTCACAATGTCTGAGCAGCTAACATCGCTGTGGGACCCGTGTTGGATGCATGAACCTCCTGGGGCTAGGGGAGCATGTATTCTATGCAGATTGTGCAAGTCTGTGTGCTGTCCTTGGGGAGAGTACAGAACATTACCCAGAGCCTGCCCTCTGCCCTCATGCATCTGTGCCCATCCCCAGGAGGTTTCAGTCCAGCCCAGTAGGCTTTGCTACTTCCATTGTCTTGGTCTTTGTGTTCTTCCTCCTTCTTTTTCTTCATCGGAATTTTATTTATTTTATTTATTTTAAATACTTTTCAACTTCAGAGGACATACTGTTTTAGCAGCATTTATCTCTAGGATCACCATTTCATCTAAACTAAATCATAGTACGTACGGTCAAGTGGTCAAGAAGACTCCTATATCTGGAGCCAGGTGAAGATTTCAAGCCCCAGAGCCACCCCTTCCCAGCCAACCCCTGCAGGGGAGCCTCTCACCTGTGTGCCTTGCCTTCTTGCTTCAGGGGAGGGGGAAGATAATAGCACTGACCTCAGAGTGACTGAAAAGATTACATGAATTAATATAAAGTCCCTGGTACACAGTAAGCTTCTAATATAAGCTGGCTATTACAGTTCTTATTATGACTTTTCTTCTGAATTGTCTTATACCTTCTTCTAATTTTTAAGCTTCTTGATTTTACCATTTTATCTTCTTTTAAATCATTAAATTTTTTATTTATTATTTTTATGTCTTTGTAATCTTTTACTCTACCCTTTCAAAGTTTTAGGGTTTTTTTTTTTTAAAGTTTCTCTTGCTCACTTTTTACTGCATCATTGTAGTTAACTTTAATTCTTTTATGGTTGCCTTTGTTTTATTACTGAGCCTTTATCCATTTTTTTTCCTTTTATGTTTTGCCTCTCTCTTTATTGAAATTTTTAATTTCTAAGCTTGTAGGAATTTTTCCTTACTTGTTTTTATTTTAACTGTATTTTGTTTAATCATCTATATCTCAGTGTTTTAGATATCCTTTATTTGTCCTTTTTTTCTTCCTCTTTTCTACACTTTAGTCTCAATTTTTGTTCTCTACCCTTTTGCTTCTGTGAGTTCATCTATTCCTAATGTCTTCTGTATCTTGATGTCAGTTCTTTGACTTCCTTCTGTGCTTGTTTCTTACAGGTCCAGAAACATGGGAACAGGGAGAATTATGAAGTAAGGCACCCAATAGTGGAAGCGATTAGTACTTATTTTCTTCCAGCCATCCTCCAGCTGTCCCTCAGGCTCCCATTTAATGGGGTCCATATTCCTTTCAATGTTGTTTAAAAAAAGACATACATGTGCACACACATGTGCATGTGCGTGCATGTACACACACACACACAATGGGTAATTTGAGAGACTCAACAGACCAAAATCTTCCCTAGCTCCATAAAAAATTTTATTGGAATGGTACACTTAGATCGCTAAAATAATGCTATTTTATTTTTTAAAATAAAGGTATTCAAAAGAAAATTTAAAAATTGAAGAAGGCATTTTAAAAAGCCCTAAAAAACTAAAAAATTATTTACAATCCCACTAGATTACCACCTTTATACTTCAATACATTTCCTTCCTTTCAGATTTTTTTTGAGGTATGTATATATATATATTTTTTCCTGTAAAATTAGAGTTATACCATATGTAGGGATATAGTCTGCATTTTCCTACTTAACATATAATGATTATTTTCCTTTGCCTTAAAATCTTCCAAAAATCATCTTTAATGTTTCCCTATATGCCACCAGATAGATCCACCATGTTTAAGCATGCTTAAAGTTGATAATACTTCTCTTCATGCATAATCCAGGCTTCTTATGGAAAGTTAAGTATTCTTAGTCCATAGTCTGTCACATGTACATTAAGAAGGGAAGTAGACTAGATGTAGTCTTCAGAGCAACATCATGCACAGCCTATTTGTAGTAAGTTAGAAACTAGATGATTTTGGATCTCTGGACTAGGAATCATAAACTCAAGTGGCCATAAGGAACGAAGAGGTGACATAAATACTGGCCAGGTCTGGGCATGGGGACAAGAATAGGGAGTGAAAAGGACTGTGGTGAACCAGAAAGTATGGGCTCCTCTAAAGAGGGGAGCCCTCCCCACCTCAAGAAAATTATTATTATATCTGAAATCAGGCCCCACTCTTCTCATTTTTTTCAAGAGAAGCCAGAAATCCAAATTTTTCAATGTATTATCTAATTTTGAGGAACTAACAACTAATGGACAGTTTTAAGGAACACTATCAGGCCAACACTATGCAAACAAAACCAAACTGTCTGAGAGCTAGACTCAATCCATAGGTTACAAGTACAGGCCCCTACACTAGCTGGATTATCATGGTAGGAGCCAAATTAAAATTTGGAGAACTGGATACTCTCTGAATCATAAAATCTGATTGAGGTTCACTACAGCTTTATCATTTTAGTCTCGTTCACCTATCTGTTTCAACCAAACATGTACAAAGGGTGTGGAACAGACCCAGGAAAAGATCCATGCACAGATATCCATCCAGGAGACCCAGAAGCACTTGTGAGTCTGATCCCCTCCTGCCTTGAGAAAAAAAAGTTTATACTAAGGGCAGGAGAGGCAGGGGAAGCGTCTTCTTTCCCTTGGTTCTACTATTAGTGCAAACTCCTACTTCTGGCATAGCTGAGGAGCAAGGGAATGATGGCTTCCGGAAAGGTCTGAATCAGCATAAAGATATGACTGCACAACTCCTTTAAGTTGAGTTGAAGAGGAAGAATTTCAGAGGAATCACAGGATAGAGGAGAGACGCTATGAACCAAGGTTGACATTCCCACACACCTCCTCCAGCCCCGATCAGCACGGTCTTAGGACTATGTCAAAATTCCAGTATTTCAGACTGGTAAGAGGATGATTTAGGCCTAGATAAAACAAGGTCAAGGAGAAGTAAAAGGGGGTTTACAGAGCTGTTTTTTTCAAGGGTAGCTGGATATTCAGTTGTAGGATCATGGTAAACTCACACTTGGTTGGAACACACATTTATTCATTCAACAGGTTTTCATCAAGTACTTAATATATGCCAGTCTTAATATATGCTAAGCATGGGAATTCAACTGTGAACATGATAGACAAGATCCCTTAAAATCTGGGGATTGATGTAACAGATAAGTAAACAGGTAATTATAATGTGGAATAATAAAGCTAGGGAAAGTACAACAAGATATAATGAAAATACATAGAAAAATACCTAACCCAAACTGGAATGTCTTGGAAAGCCTGTAGAATCATTTGGGGTTGTAAATGTTTGGAGAGTGGGAGTAGGAAACTGTTCCCTACAAAGGGAGGTGCACATGAAAATATCCAGACACCAAAGAGAGCCTAAAGCCTTAGAAGAACTAAAGGAAGCCTAGTATGGCTGGAGTATTGAGTTCCAGGGGTCAAACAATGAGAGATGAAATATCTAAGAAGATCCAACATGGATGGTACACTTAAAAGGAATCTTGGTAGTAGCTATGGATTTAAGTGATTTTCTCAATCACAGCTATTCTTTGATTAGTGGATTGAGATGGCACAGGGAGTAAAACTCTATTGCAGAAAAGGGGAAGGACTAGAGCTTGGCAGGGTATCAAGAGCCTCCCAAGTGGGCGTGGGCTGAGGATGATGAAGAATTAGGTGCTATTCAAGGATAGAAGCCAAAGTTCTGTCACACAAATTAGTCAGAATAGTTCTCTAGGGCTCACTACAGGTATAGGTCTATAGCAACAGGATAAACTCACAACCCCACTAGCTGTGGACATGACTACATGGTTAAGATTGGTTCATGGCTGGAGATGTCTGGGGAAGACAAATCTTGGGTTGGAAGACAAAAATTAGTGGGGAAAAGACAGGAATTAACAAGTGAGAAGTGTCCTCCTCACTGAGGCCTCAGTTGAACTTGTTTTTAAAACATTTTTAATAGAAATCAAGCAGGTTCAGGTTTCAGGTTCTGGATCAGGACCTCCTTGAAATCAGTTATACTTTAAGAAAGCCCATATACACTATATAAGTGATATTTCAGAAATTCTATTATGAAACTATTAGTTTAGCTGAAGCATTATAGGGAATAAAATCTCCATTTGGCAATAAATCTTAAATAAACAAACAAACAAAGCACACATGAAACCAACAAATAATTTTAGGCCTCACTTCATGATGAAAGAAAAGATTTTTCAGTGCTTCCATTATATATTCACTAGTTAGAAACATATTTGTGGCTTAGAATTGAAGTGAGCTTATATTGGACAGATAGTGTAAACCCAATAGCATGAACTCATGCTACAAAAATCAAAACATGTCTTTGTAAACATCCATTAAGCATTAATCTCAAATTCTGCAAACTAGTAACACAATGTGGAACTTTTTTATGTAAGCCAAGTAAAACAGTGAAATCAGGATTCACCTCTTCTCTAAACAGAAATGAAAAAGTGAACTCTGTGTCAGAGGCTACTCTGCTTTGTATGCACATGCTCAAACAGCATTTTTCAAACAGTTATCTGTGAACGAATATTTGATGTCATTGTAGTCGCACCCTTAATAAAGATTTCTTGGAAAATATTTAATAACATTTGTAGAGCATCATGTCTCATTGCATTCTCACAATAATTCCATGAGGTATTATTTAAAGCTTAGAGAAGATAAGTAAATTGTCCAAGATGATGAAGCCAGAAGTCATGTCTAGATATAATTCTAAATATACTATTATTGTCAGACTACATATTGATATATTCTTTCTTCTTTAGTGAGTAGTTGTGATTCCAGAGAACCAGTTTTTTTTTTCCCTTTTCCTCTTCTCTTTAAAAAAATCTTCATTCTTGGTATCTATCTTTTCGAACTAAAACATTAGACCACAAAATCTCTTCCTCAAACAAAACTAATGTGCTCATTCAACTCCCAAACAAACATATAGTAAGTGTCAACCATACTCTTGGCACTGTGCTGAGACCAATAAGCAGAATACCTACCCCTATGTTCACTTTTTTTTAATGTTAGAAAAACATGTTGAGACCAATATACAGTACCACATGATATTCTTACAAAAGTTTGGCCTGCAGTAATGAGGAATTAATTCAAGTAGCATAGCTACTTGTCCCTTCCCAACAGGTTAGATCTGAGGAAAGTAGATTGAGTCAGGGCATCAGGTTTGAACTTGCCTTGGCCACAGTACATGAAAACGGGGCTAGCAGAATCTTAGGTGGAACTGTGAAACAAAGATAAGCAGAACATTTGGTCAGGTCATGCTGTCAAACTAAAGGGGCATCAACAGGCAAACTAGATATGTTTGAGCAAAAAAGATGAGGAGATATGAGGCAAAAACTGACAGAAGTGTAAAAAAACAAAAACAGACAAACAAACAAAAAACAACCCACAGGTGAATCCACTATTATAGTTGGAGACTTCAACACCCTTCTATCAGTAATGGACAGACCCAGCAGGCAGAAAATCAGTAAAGAGATAGTTGAATTCAACAGCCTCATCAATCAACTGAATCTAATTGACATCTAGAGAACACATCATCTAACAACAGAATACACATTCTTTTCAAGCTTACATGGAACACTCTCCAAGACAGACCACATTCAAAGTTATAAAATACACCTTAACAAATTTTTAAAAAGAAAAACCATACAGTGTATTTCCTCATACCAGAGTGGAATTAAACTAGAAATTGCTAAAAACAACAACAAAAACCCCTAGAAAATCTCCAAATGCCTTGAGATTAAACAACACATTTCCACATAACACATAGATCAAAGAAGAAATCGCAAGAGAAACTTTAAAAAATTTTCTGAAGTAAATGAAAATGGAAATAGAACTTATTGAATCTTATGGAATACAGTGAAAGTAATACTTAGAGGGAGATTTATAGCATTGAATGCATATTTAAAAAAAAGAAGGGTGTTCTAAAATCAATACTCCAAGCTGCCAATTTAGGACATAAGTAAAAGAAGACAAAGTAAATCCAAAGTAAGCAGAAGAAAAGAAATAATAAAAAACAGAGAAGAAATCAATAAACTGAAAACAGAAAACCAATAGAGAAAATCAACAAAACCAAAGCTGGATCTTTGAAAAGACCAATAAAAGTGATAAGCTTCTGGCCAGGCTAACTAAAGGGAAGAAAGAGAGAAGACACTAATTACGAATATCAGGAATAGAAGAGAGGACATCACTACAGATTCCACGAACATTAAAAGGATAATAAAGGAATATAATGAACAACACTATGCCCACAGATTTGATGATCTTGATAAAATGGAGCAATTCTCTGAAAGACACAATCTATCAAAACTCACATAGGAAGACATAGACAATCTGAATAGGCCTGTATCTATTAAAGAAATTGAATCAATTACTGATAACCTTCTAAAACAGGAAACACCAGGCTTAGATAGGTTCACTAGTGAATCCTACTAAATATTAAAGCAAAAAAAAATTATACTAGCAGAATCTAGTATTCTCTAAAATATCTTCCAAAAGATAGAAGTAGAGATAATTCTTCATAACTTTTTCTATAAGGCCAGCATTACTCTAATTCCAAAACAAGACCAAGACATTATGAGAAAACTATAAGCCAATATCCCTCATAAACATAGATGCAAATTCCTCAACAAAACATTAGCAAATGAAATTCAAAAATATATTTAAAAACATACACCATTATCAACTCAGATTTATTCCAAGTATGCAAGTCTGGTTCAAAATCTGAAAATCAATTAATGTAATCCATATTAACCAGCTAAGGAAGAAAAATCATGTGACTATATCAATAGGTACAGAAAAAGTATTTGACAAAATCCAACACCTATTCAGGATAAAACAAAAATTCTCAGCAAACTAGGATAGAAGGGAATTTTCTCAACTTGGTAAAAGAAAAAAAAAAAAAACGCCTACAAAAAAAAAAACGAAAACAAATATCAGACTTAATATTAAAAGCTTTCCAGCTAATATCAGGAACAAAAAGATGTCTCCTCTCACCACTGCTTTTAAACATCAAAATGGAAGTCTTAGCTAATGCGACAAGACAAGGAAACAGAAGGTATACAGATTGGGAAGGAAGAAATAAAACTGTCTATTCACAGATAAAGTTTCGGTAGAAAAAGAAAGGATCGACAACAACAACAACAAAAACCCTCCTGTCACTCATAAGTGATTATAGCAAGTTTGCATGATGTAAGATTAATACACAAAAGTCAACTGCTTTCCTGATACTAACAAATGAACAACTGGAATTTGAAATTAAAAACAAAATACCATTTACATTAGCACCTCAAAAAATGAAATACTTCAGTATAAATCTAACAAAATGTGTACAAGTTCAATATGAGAAAAACTACAAAACTCTGATGAAAGGAACCAGGGAACTAAACAAATGTAGAGCTATTCCATGTTTACGGACAGGAAGATTCAATATTGTTAAGACGTCAATTCTTTTTGATCTACAGATTCAATATACTCTCCATCAAAATCCTAGCAGGTTATTTCGTGGGTATCAACAAACTATTCTCAAGTTTATATGGAGAGGCAAAAGATTCAGAATAGCCAACACAATTTTGAAGAAGAACAAAACAGAGGACTGTCATTACCTGATTTCAAGACTTACCATAAAGCTACAGTAATCAAGACAATGTGTTATTGGTGAAAGAAAAGACAAAATAGGTCAATAAACCAGAGTAACGAGCCCAGAAATAGACCCACAAAATATAGGCAACTGATCTTTGACAGAGAAGCAAAAGCAATTCAGTGGAGAAAGGACAGTGTTTTCAACAAATGGTGCTGAAACAACTGGGTTTCCACACGAAAAACAAAAACAAACCAAAAATTAATCTAGACACAGACCTTATACCCTTCACAAAAATTAACTCAAAATGGATTGTAGACCTAAATGTGAAATGAGTAAAGTGGTGGGTTCTGGAGGATCCTCTGAGACTCAAGAGACAATCACAACTTAAGTGTATAGTGCATCTGTTATTACTGCCTAGAGAGGGGTAGGTCTGGAGGGAGAGTAAGGGCACTGACCCGACTCCAAAATTACATGACATGAAAAGAGACTCCTTGGATCAAAAAGAGCTAGAGATTTGGAGTCAGGTGATTTAGTCTACCATTGCATAGCTGTGACCTTGACGTGCCCTTCAGTTTCCTTGTTCTCATAACCATGATTATAAGATCAAGTGAATTGGCAGGTGTGAAAGTCCTCAGTAATAGAAATCACATTCTTGTGGAAGATTGAAACCACAAAGAGGTACAGTGCAGAGGTGGGTGAAATAATCCACATCTGCCAAGAAAAGGGCTGAAAATGCCCCGGTTGTGGGAAAGGATATTGGGAGAAAGAGTTAGCTAGTTCTAATGAGTGATGACTTATGGAGAAGTTGGGGATAGGAAGAAGCCAGTTGTGATCTTAGGATTTATTTTTGGTGCTACAAGAAAAACAAAAGGGGGAGGATGTCCTTCAGAGACAGAACAAGTTAGGAGAGGCAAGCAGTTTTTCATGGAAAGTGGTGAGTTAGGTTTGTAAGGGCCAAAGCTTAGTCTCCAGGTGGAAACATCCGCTGAATAATTTAATATGAATGACAGAGACTCAGAGAAAATGAGGCCAGAGATACAGAGGTGGAAGCCATCTGCTCTGAAGGTTGATAGGTGAAGACACAGGGCACCAGTGAGACCTGGAGGCACCGGACAGAGGGAAACAAGCAGAGGGCTGGGACCAACACCTCTACGGCAGACTCTGCCTGAAGTGCTCGGTTTCCTAGATGGCTGGTGGGCTGTTAAAACCAAGTCACCAGACATCCATCACTCCAAGTGCTGCCCTTTAAGTCTTCCTCCTCCAATTTAAACCTTAGCTAATTAATCAAATGAGACGACACTTTGAGAGATTTGTTCTTTTCTATACTAACCATCTCTTGTCTCTAGGCCCTTCTCCAAAGTCTTCATTGAATAGTTTAACAAGCCTGTTGGAGTTTTTACTAGCTGTCTCCTTCAGTAAATATCTGCCAAGGAAAAGTCTTCAAGTGTGTGATATCTAACAGGCTGGACACCTAAAGCAGTTATTGAAATAGGCCCTGCAGACATGACAGCTTGTGATAATGGCTCCAGAACAATTATTGGAAAACATTTCAAGGCTTTTCAAAAAATTTTTTTTTCTTTTTAATTCCTGGACCACTGACCTCATTAGCTCTGAGGCTCTTGCCACTGTGGGAGCTCAATGCCGCACCCCATTGTCAGAGTCAACAATAGTCTGTCCTCTCTGGTCCAATTGTCTCTCAGGTTTTCTGCCACAAATACATTCACAATCCTTTACACTTCAAGGACAATGATGTCCAAAATTTGGCCAGACAAATCCAAAGAAGTTTGGATTTTCTTTTATTACTGATTCTTGTTCCTTAAAACTTTGATAATTTAAAGTCATTGTTTGAGCTAACAAGGCTTTGAGGTTTTTATTTGGTTTGGTTTGGTTGGTCCCTACCCTGAGCAAATGAACAAGGCAAGCCATTTCATCCACATGTTTCATTTCCCTGTGGCCAGGCTCACATCTATTACAAAGACGTCTCAATGCCAGCTACCCAGTGTCTCCTGAGAGAAGACAGATGGGCATGGGATAGGAGATGCTCAGAGGGACTGGAATCAAGCACTCCTGGCATCTAAACAAGGCAACCACATGGGGACCTCAGTTCTCATCCGCAGAGATAAACACCCTTGCCGCATGTGTCCCCAGTGATATCCCCATACTTCCTCTAAAGAGTCCCAAAAAGAGGGTAAGAGGCATCATGTGAAATATGATCTTTATTTTAAGTGACTCAGAGCCCTTTTCCACTTTTCAAACATTGGCTCATTATCCAAGCACATTTAGTAATTTCCTGTGTGGAGAGTTGTGCTAGGCATTATACAAAGCTAATTAAACAGACGCGGTACCTAACCTCTAGGCATTTATGATTTAAGGAAGACAAAGCCAGTGGAGACAGAGGAACTCATTCAGGACATAAAAGAAATTAAGCGAGTACCACCCAGCCATGTAGATGAACTACACAGTAAATGTGACACTGGTCTCTACTGGCAGCAACAGGACCAGCCAGCCTGCCTGGGGTCTTCTAAACGTTCTAAAATAAGTTTATTAAAGTTGATTGTGACTACTATTTATCTGTGCAATCCTGTATACTTGGGAGCTTGCCAAGCCTAATGAAAGCAGATAACGGACAATATCTTCTTGCCGCTCCATTCTGCAGAGAGAGCTCCCCAGAAGTAGATAGATACCTTCTAACGCAGACCCCGCACCTCCCTTAACTTATGTAAGCTTCAGTTCTGTATGTCTCTGCTTGCTTCGCTGTAGTCCATTTTGATGAGCCTGACTTAGGGTCCGTTCTGGCCTCCCTAGGCTTATCTTCCTAGAATCATCTGCCTAGCACAAAGGCCAGGTTTCTCCACTTTATTCTCGGTAACGTACTCATTTCAGGGAGGCACTAGCTGGGCACAGTAATTAAAGTCAATGAAAGGGTCAGAGTCAGCAGGGTTACTGCTTGATATCAGGACTCCCAAGGTCCCCGGAGATCCAATAATCGTATTTGGACGGAGTGGGTTTGGATAACTTTCCAAACTAGGTTAGGAAAAAGAACGCATTAGACCAGGGGTCTGACAAAGAGTTTAGAAGCAGAGGGTAAAGTTCTTGTTACTGCTCTGTAGGAAAGCAGAATTACATTTTTATTAAAGTGGTCAGTTCTGCTGTGAGAGTGTCGGTTACTTTATACTGGTAACAGAGGACAGTTTCCGAAAGTGCTGCTGGGAGTAACCCAGCAGGGCCAGTGAAGACCGGGGATCTTCCATGGAGCCAAGCCGCCAGGAGACCCCTGCAGTCATCGGTCCACAGCCTACCCCGGTGCTACCTGAGCAGCAATACACTGTAGTCCGCATGGTCCCTTCAGACCCAGCGCTCTACTGCTTCTGCGCCTGTGTGGGAAACAGGCATCTTTGACAAGGGCGGGAACCTCCCAGCAGGGTCCAGGCCCAGCCCTGCCCTCGGAATCAGCAGGGGCTGCTGCAGAGCAGAATGCAAGTCTCCGCTCTTTCTGGGACTATGCTCAGATCCCACAAACCCTCCTGTCCTCTTTTGTGTAGCTTCTCAAGTGTCCTATGCCCTCTATGGTGTTGCTGACCTCCCACATACCTTGCATAATTTCTCAATGGGTTTAGGCTTTTCAAAAATCCAGAAGGTGCGCATCTTGCAGGAAACTGGCTTTTGGCTCAGAAACCGTCCCTGAGTTAAGAAGGCCAAAAAGCTCTACTTGCTTGAAATAGGGAAAAGGAAAAAATGTAGGAAGAAGAATTATTCTAAAGAGGTAGACTGGCTATATAATGCAGACACAAAAGCCAGGGGCTTAACTTTGCCCAAGGCAAAAACGAAGCCCAGAGATGGTTAAATAGAGAAATGATTTTAAGATGAATCTTCATGTATATAAAACTTACATTTAACCTTCAAGAATATACATTTTGTAAATTGGGAAAAACCTACATAAATCATTTTTTTCCCAATTCACAAATTAAACTCCAGGTGGTCCAAGAATGTAGCAAAAATCACTTTTATTTTTTTTGGCATGTGGTAGATTTCCTAGTGATGACAATAACAGCAGTGACAATTATAATGAAAACATAGAATGGCATGAACTAATAAAAATGTTCTGACATCCAAGTATATATATATTTTAGGTTTGCCTGGAGGGACTGTGGAGATCAAGTTAGTCCCTACTTTCCACTAGCCTTATTCCCCATGCCTAATTGTAACATGCATAGAGACTGACATGAGTTTGAGTGATTGAGTGAAATCAGACACATCAAACTTCCCAGGTCCACTAATTAATACCTTGTCAAATAGGAAGACAGTGGTGCCCTCAAGGGGAAAAGCCCAGGAGTAATTATACAGTGGCCAGGTTAGGACTCAGTGACACTGACTTATTGGCCCTGAGCTTCTGACATTGCCTGTCAAGATCGATTTATAACAGGAATGACTCATCTACCCTTCTTAGTCTAAGATCAAGTGTGTGTCCTCCGCTCAGGGGAGTCTAACTTTCTTTGACAGACTGATGGAGTCAAAGTCTAACTAACACGATGATAAATCACATGGAAGCCTTTGCCTATTACCTGATTCTCAGATAACCCATTCCATGTTCTACATTGCCATTTGCCTGGTCTCTGTGCTTTTCGAAAGGATCAAGGTAAGGACTGCCCTGAATTAAATTACAGTGTTTCTTGGTGGGGGGTGGGGGGAGGAAACAAATAAAAACCTGTGTCTTCTGTAAAACAGGAAATAGGAAAGAAGGATAAAAGGAGAAAGGAGACATATATTGAGTATCTTTAAGATACAACTAGGCTCTCTCTGTTACACCACTATTTGTGTTTTTCACAAGTCTGCTGGATCCAACCAAAAAGTCAGGTCACCAGGTAGAATCTGTCTTGGACATAGGCTGGGAGTGCCTTGGGTTTGGCCAAAAAGGAATTATTTCAAATGTCTGAGGAACCTGTAGGAGAGCAAATGAATTCCAGCAAATGCTGCAAAAATGAAGAAAAGCAAAAGTTTGTGTGGTCAATCTGTACATCCTTGTTCTACCATGTCCTAGCTGACAGACCTGAGATCAGGTCCTTGACTTCTCTAAGCCTCAGTTTCTTCATCTCTAAAATAGGGAATTAAATGCTATAATATGGGACAGAGAATGAGTTTGATTTTAGACTCTGTGAGCTCGAAGGTCCAGAAGCACTACCAGGTAAAATGTTGGAAGTATGTTAAAACAATATTGAAATCAGGCCAAGTAAAAACTCTGCAATGTCCTCTAAGTGTTCAAGAGAAAGGAAGAGTTGCATTCTCTCACTTTAAATCAAAACCTAAAAATGATTAAGCTTAGTGAGGAAGACAGAGGTAGGCCAAAAGCTAAGCCTTTTGAACCCAAGAGTTAGCCAAGTTGTGAATTCAAAAGAAAAGCTCTTGAGGAAATTAAAAATGCTACTCCAGTGAACACACAAATGCTAACTATCTTCACCACCATCACTAGGACCAAAGGACTCAACAGAAGCAGGATGAGAGAACAAGAGCCCACAGCTGGAAGCCAAGAACTATTGTTTGAAACTTGCTCAACTAGGAAGTTCAATGGTTTAAAATCTAAAACACATTTTTCATTATAATTTCTAGGGTCAATGAGATTTATATCTTATATAAAGTTACCACTACCAGCCCTTTATCTGTAGTGTCATTTGCAAATACCTTCTCCCATTCTGTGGGTTGACTCTTTGTTTTGACTGTTTCCTTTGCTGTGCAGAAGCTTTTTATCTTGATGAAGTCCCAAAAGTTCATTTTTGCTTTTGTTTCACTAGCCTTCGGAGATATATTTTGAAAAAAGTTGCTGTGGCCAATGTCAAAGAGGTTACTGCCTATGTTCTCCTCTAGGATTTTGATGGATTCCTGTCTCACATTGAGGTCTTTCATCCATTTTGAGTTTATCTTTGTGTATGGTGTTAGAGAATGGTCGAGTTTCATTCTTCTGCATGTGGCTGTCCAATTTTCCCAGCACCATTTATTGAAGAGACTGTCTTTTTTCCGTTGCATATTTTTTCCTGCTTTGTCGAAGATTATTGGACCATAGAGTTGAGGGTCCATATCTAGGCTCTCTATTCTGTTCCAGCGGTCTATATGTCTGTTTTTGTGCCAGTAACATGCTGTCTTGGTGATCACTGCTTTGTAATAGAGCTTGAAATCAGGCAACGTGATGTCCCCAGCTTTTTCTTTTTCAACATTTCCTTGGTGATTCAGGGTCTTTCCTGATTCCATACAAATTTTAGGATTGTTTGTTCCAGCACTTTGAAAAATGTCATTGGAATTTTGATCGGGATGGCATTGAAGGTATAGATTGCTATGCTATGCTGGGTAGCCTAGACATTTTAACAATGTTTATTCTTCCGATCCATGAGCGTGGAATGTTTTTCCATCTTTTTCTGTCTTCTTCAATTTCTTTCATGAGTGTTCTGTATTTCCTAGAGTATAGATCCTTTACCTCTTTGGTTAGGTTTATTCCAAGGTATCTTATGGTTTTTGGTGCTCTTGTAAATGGAATCATTCCTCTAATTTCTCTTTCTACGGATGCATTGTTAGTGTATAAGAAAGCAACTAATTTCTGTGCATTGGTTTTGTATCCTGCCACATTACTGAATGGCTGTATGAGTTCTAGTAATTTAGGGGTGGAGTCTTTTGGGTTTGCCACATAAAGTATCATGTCATCTGTGAAAAGAGAGAGTTTGACTTCTTCTTTGCCAATTTGAATACATTTTATTTCTTTTTGTTTTCTGATTGCTGTTGCTAGGACTTCTAGTACTATGTTGAACAATAGTGGCAAGAGTGGGCATCCTTGACGTGTTCCAAGATCTATAAAGAACTTCTCAAACTCAACACCCAAAAAACAAATAATCAAGTCAAAAAATGGGCAGAAGACATGAACAGACACTTCTCCAAAGAAGACATACAAAGGCTAACAGACACACGAAAAAATGTTCATCATCATTAGCCATCAGGGAAATTCAAATCAAAACCACACTGAGATGCCACCTTATACCAGTTAGAATAGCAAAAATTGACAAGGCAAGAAACAACAAATGTTGGAGAGGTTGTGGAGAAAGGGGCACCCTCTTACACTGTTGGTGGGAATGCAAGTTGGTACAGCCACTTTGGAAAACAGTGTGGAGGTGCCTCAGAAAATTAAAAATAGAGCTACCCTATGACCCAGCAATTGCACTCCTGGGTATTCACCCCAAAGACACAGATGTAGTGAAAAGAAGGGCCATATGCACCCCAACGTTCACAGCAGCAATGTCTGCAATAGCCAAACTGTGGAAAGAGCCGAGATGCCCTTCAACAGATGAATGGATAAAGAAGATGTGATCCATGTATACAATGGAATATTACTCAGCCTTCAGAAAGGATGAATACCCAACTTTTACATTAACATGATGGGACTGGAGGAGAGTATGCTAAGTGAAATAAGTCAAGGAGAGAAAGTCAATTATCATATGGTTTCACTTATCTGTGGAACATAAGGAATAGCGTGGAGGACATTAGGAGAAGGAAGGGAAACATGAAGCGGGGGGATCAGAGGGAGAGATGAACCATGAGAGACTATGGACTCTGGGAAACAAACTGAGGGTTCTAGAGGGGAGGGGGGTGGGGGGATGGGTTAGCCTGGTGATGGGTATTAAGGAGGGCACGTACTGCATGGAGCACTGGGTGTTATACGAAAACAATGAATCGTGGATCACTACATCAAAAACTAATGATGTATTGTATGGTGATTAACATAACATAATAAAATTAAATTAAAAAAATAAAGTTACAACTTTCATTTTTCAGAAATTCAGTTACACATCCAAAACTTTCATAAATTCCATAAACAAGGTGTTTATAATTCTAACTGGAGGAAGTCATACTTCATATCCTGCTATTACAAATGTTATTTGTGACTCGATTTTACTGTGTTTTCTACATAGCACTGTATTTTTTTTTAAGAGTAAACAATTCAGCACTTTATAGCACAAAGCTGAGTTTATATAAAACATCTCAGTCTTCAAATACAGGATGAGACTAAATTTAATTTTGGCCAGGTAGCATGTGAGTAAATCACTCCCCAGAACAAAATGGAGAAATAATGGAATAAAGCCTTATCATTAACATGGATTTTTGAAATAGTATCTAGAGTCAATCAAGATCTCAGTAGTATTTCTCAATTAAAATAGTAACTTACATGTCTATGTCTGTCTTTTTTAAACTGGGGTAAAATATACATAACATAAAACTTATCGCCTTAACCATTTTTAACTACACAGTTCAGTAGTGTTAAATACATACACACTTTTTGCAACCTATCTCCAAAACTCTTTTTATCTTGCAAAACTGAAGCTTTAAATCCTTTAATCAACTCTCCATTTGCCCTCCTGCTAGCCCCTGGCAATTACCATTCTACTTTCTGTCTCTATGGTTTTGACTATTCTCGAGGTATCTCTCATAAGTGAAATCACACAGTATTTATCTTTTTTTGTGACTGGCTTACTTAGTATAATGTTCTCAAGTTTCGTCCATGTTAAAGCATTTGTCAAAATGTGATTTTTTTTTAAAGCTGAAAAATATTCCATTGTATGTATATATCACATTTTGTTTATCCATTCATCTATCAGTGGACACTTGAGTTGCTTCCATGTTTGATGTATAATGAATAGTGCTGCTATGAAAAGGGATGTACAAATATCTCTTTAAGGGGCATGTGGGTGGCTCAGTTGGTTAAGCCTTTGACTCTTGATTTTGGCTCGGGTCATGATCTCCGGGTCATGAGACACAGGCCAGTTTCAGGCTCCTGCTCAGCACAGTCTGCTGAGATTCTTTCCCCCTCCCTCTCCATTCCCCACTGCTCCCCACCCAACACACTCTCTTTCTCAATCAAATAAATTAATTAAATCTTTAAAAAAAGAGAGAGAGAATGCTTACAATTCTTTTGGGTATATACCCAGAAGTGGAATTGCTGAATCATACGGTAATTTTATTTTTTAATTTTTTTCAGGAACCACCATACTGCTTTCCCTAGTCTGCCATGTCTCTTGCCTCATGCCCCTCCTCTGAAGCCCCACTATCACCCTACTATGTCGACCTCATTACCTCTCCCCTGCACAACTGCCAAACCTCCCAAACTCTTCTCCTGTTCCAATCCACTGAACATACTACTGCCAGGTTAATCTTCCTTTCAGTGAATTTCTGAGGCCGTTTCTCTGCTAAAACCAACAAACAAAAACAGAAACAGGAAAACCTTCAGTGGCCCTATTACCTGCTAGCTGAAGCCCTAACTCCTTGACCAGATTTTCAAGGGCAGTCAAGATATAGCTTCAATCCATGCTCCCGTCAGACCTTGCTCTGGTGTGTCCTTCCCTCTTTGCTGTGCACCTGCCGTCTGCCCCCCCGTCCACATTTGCTCCAACTGCTGAAACACCCTCATCCCTTAAAAATCATTTCATTTGGCACTTTCACTGAGTAGTCAAAGTGCCCCTACCAAATCTGAGTGTCTATCAGCCTGTGATTCACCGATGTAGCTTCCGTGCATCCACGTACCTGTCCTCGGAAACATTCACCATGTTCATAATTTCATAGTTAATGTCTTATTCTCCACTACACTAAAAACCTTAAGGACAGGGAAGGGAATCTATTTCATTTGCTGCTACAACCCCAGTAGGTTATACTGTTAGGCATATAAGAAATAGGGAAGAACTGATTGTTGTTCAATATTGAAGGCTTCATATTTTCCTAAATATGAATTCTGCTTTCCCTTTTGAAATTCCAAACTCTTAGAACTGAATCAAATTCACAAATGGGCCCTCTGGAGATGATCTGAGGGCTCTTTATTTAGGGCCTAAGTTACCCAGTTTGACTGTATTGATTGTACCAAAGAGATAATGGCTAAATATCTGCTTCCATTGGGGCAATATAGTCAGACGTCACTAGATTTCATATTGGACTTTCTGCAATTAGCTCCTTTTCCCTTAATTATAATCATTGTCTTCCACATGCTCTATGCTAATAAATAAATTATGATTATCTAATATTAAAAGGATCTCATGGAAATAGATTTGAGGACTATTATTCAGTAGGCAGAGCATCATTATCTCTGTGAGAAGTTTAAAACTTATCTCCTTTTTAGTTGGTTTGTTTTTTCATTCTTTTCCTGCTCTGTTGGACAGAATACAATAAAAAGAATCACTACTTTTGCCAGGGAGAGACAACATAAAAATAAGTAAAAATAGGAGACAACACTACATGCATGGTACAATTTTAAAGTAAAATTATAATATGTAATAAAACTCAAAATGAGTTGCAGCTGTGGTTTGAAAATCTTAAATATATTATTGAAGAGAAAATTGACTAATAAACAATCTCCCACACACTAACAAATCAGTGTACATATGCAAATAAAATTAATCCATGCTATAAATGCTAAAAAGAAATCCATAAAACATGTAGTAAGCTGCGAGTTTTCCAGAAGAGTTGGAGGAGAAAGCTGGAGGAGCTCCCATCCTATTGAGCCTGGGGAGGGAACAGGAGAGGAAGAAGAGATGACTAATCCAGGGAGAGGAAGGTGGAAGCAAAGCAGGAAGAGGTATTAAGGTGAGCAACTAAGAGAAACCTAAAGGCCTGCCAGAGAGGAGCCAGGAGGGGAGAACAGAGGTAGTCAAGAAGACACAGGGAGCGGAGAGGTGCATGCTCCTACACCCGAGCGGTTAGCACTTTGGGCTGTGAATTCTACGTTTCTCTGTGTGCCTGCTCACATTTTACCAGCCCAGAAGCAGCATCTTAAAGGTGGTGAACCAGGCTGTACTTGCCTGTCCTTTACCTCCTATTTGATTGTAAGCTCCTTGAGGCCAGAATCTGTCATTGACTCATAACTGTACACACTTCAACGTCAAGAACTTGCACACCATAAAGTGCCTAGTGTGCATTTAAAAAAGTAAGGGATGTATTAGATACTACAATATCCTAGAGCCCACACTGAAGTATTAATTCAGATTATTCTGTGCTCTATAACCAAGGTCTTCATGGATGCCAACTTGTTAGGATAGGTCTGGTTAACACCTGTCCCAATATAGTACCCCCCCTTTCACTCTCAAAAGTACCCAGATTTGGAAGATAAATTTTATGGTGACTCTAGTAATAACACAGTGTGAAAGGTGATTTCTACAATTCCCTGTCAAATAGCTTACTGGTGTTGTCTCTGATCAAAACAGAGAATAGCCTATGCAAATTCATATAGCAAATACCATGACTCTGGATTACAAGTACAAAAATTTATTTATCATTATTCTGACATTAGCAATTCTTTCTAGAAGAAGTATTTTCTAAACTCAATGAGGATGTATAGCTACATAATGATTTCTATTATCATTTCCAGTATGAATGTACAGCAGAAATGTTACTACCTTCAAGCTTCTGGATTATCAGTATAATAATTCATTAAATATGGGGCCACAGCTATATTGGAAATTAGTTCTCTCTCTATATATTCATACACACACATACACACACGCATGCACACATATCTGTGGGAATGGGAACACATTTTGATGCACCCAGAAATATAAAAAAGACTGTAGCATGGCTGTCTTACTTGACCATGACTTCACTGTTGGAATTGTTTAAAAAGATAAATAAGAGTTAAATTTTACCTTTTCCAAAAACATTTTAAAATTGTTTTTAAGCGCATCTTACTCGGTGTGGCACTAGCCTATGCCATGTCATTTGTAGGAGTTAGAAAAAAATCACCTCTCTGGATGGACCAAGTAGAAAAAGGGCCCTTTTCTCCCAGCTGAATTTGGAGCTGGATCACAAGCTGGATTTCATCCATTTGCTCCTGCAAATGTGAGTCATGGGCCTGACTGTAAAACTAGTTTTTCCCACTTTACAAAATAGATACAGTTGCATAAATGTTGCCAGTGAAGTAAATCGCCATATTTTACGTCCTATTTTTTTTTATTAAAACTTTTCAAAGGTGTCCATCTGAGAGAAAAAAAGCAAGCCTCATAATGTGTGTGTGTGTGTGTGTGTGTGTGTGTGTGTGTGTGTGTGTGTGTGTGTGGAGGTGGCAGGGAGATTCCACTTCATAGTGCAGAGAAGCTTTCAGAATCTCCAAGTTTAAAGAAATGTAACAAGCATTTGATAAGATCCTAAGTCTAAAATTCAAATAAGTAAAAACCTATGAATTAAAAAGTTAGAATGCTTTTATTTTCATGATTGCATACCAAAGACCAAAAGATTATGAGAACAGATCAAACTAAGCTTAAAATTCTTTAGTTTTTAATTAAACCTCTAAAAAGCGACAACATGAAAACATGCTGTTCTCTTATATGGATCTCAGATCCAGCTTCTCAGCAATTGTGGCAGGAAGGTGGTTAAAATAATAATGATGACGATGATGAATATTAATAACTTATTGCAGGACTAACAACGAACAAAACCACAAATGGGAGAGAGTGTGACTCAGAATGTGGCAGAAAGCAGCAGATGACAGAGTGAGAGCCCCAATCCACACACGCGTCACAGCTGTAATGGAGCTCAATGGTCACCAAATTCTGAAAGCATGCCTTGGTAAAGGAGAGCAAGCACTTCCCTGATTTACGACCCGTGTAGGAGTGCATTTGTATGCATCCGATACCTGGGTGAGGAGACATACTAGTAGCTTTCAATTTTACCTCATGCTATAATTGCAGCATAAAAATAAAACCGGCAGACTGGCTTTAGCATAGATGTTATCACTGGAGTGGTACTGTGTAAACAGTATTTTTATGTACTTGGAACTAATCTGTCCATTCTTTATTTCCACTATCACAATGGCCCCCAAATCTAAATAAAATAAATGCTTAAAATGGTATTGTTTTATCAAAATACTTGTGATTTCCTAGAATAAGAGAAAACCATTCCACATCTTGATGAGACATTTTTACTGACTGGTGAACAAAATAATTCCAACTGCACTTACCTGTGAGGAAAGCAATCTAGAGAGTGCAGTCCTTAAGGAAACATTGCTGGTTGAAATGGAAAGAAATCACTTCATTAACTGTCCTTATCATCGAATTTCCTTTTGAACCCAGACTCCTCCATGTACGTTCAATCTGAGATTTATTTACTCAATAAGATTTTGAATGGATTTGTTTAAAAAAAAATAGGCAGAGTGTTTATACTAGTAAGCCCCTATCACTTTCCATTAAAGGTTCTTTTTACAGTTTAGTATATCTCTCAGTAGACATTTACACTTTGTGAATAGATTACATTTCCTTTGTTGTCTCTTTTCTTCATCCTAGTACTTTGAGACCATACGACATAGTTAAATGTAACTTTCCTTCCTCACCTCCACATCTGCCATTGCTTGACAGCCACTGTGCCAAAGCATATTGATTTATATGTTCTCCCCAAAATACTTTAGTTCCAATCATAAACCTTCAACTTAAAACTAAGCTCCCCCTTCAGCCCACACAATACCTCAGCACCTAGTTTAGGTGCTGGTTCTATTCTTTGCAATGTTTAAGACACATTCTAGATGATTTGTACCCATTCCCTGTGAACCAATTTCCATAGTGACTGAAAAGAGCATGTCCTCAGAAACACTGGTACCAACAAATAAAGGAGATTGAAAGCACCTTTTAAGAGGTCAAGAAAGGGAAGTTATAGCACAAAAATAAAATTAAGTACTAAAATAATTTTTTTCTGGGGGGTACCTGGCTGGCTCAGTTGGTAGATTATGTGACTCCCGATCTTGGGGTCATGCGTTCGAGCCCCATACTGGGAGGACAGATTACTTTAAAAAAAAACAAAAAGACTTAAAATAAAATTTCCTGGGAAGCCTGTAGTCTCTATGAGGAGTTTTGGACAGAGAGTGGGGGCAAAAAAGTTAAAAACAAAGGAAAGGGAACAGGAGTATGCGCAAACACTGCTCCGTACTAGAATCCGCAAGTGTAGCCTGTCACTACTCCTTATAGAGACCAAAGGCACCCACATTCTGGGTCTACAGCAGCACAGCTACCTCTCAGCCAGCAGACCCTCTGAAGTGAAATGTCTTCTTAACAAGAGAGACTGTTCAAACAGACAAGCAAAAGAAATAGCATTATTTATAAGACATAATCTTGGCTTTTATCTTTTGGCTCAGGATTCTCTTTATATGTCCCAATATAAGTGTGAAGAACAAAATGCCACTCACTGAGTGCAAAGTCAATCTTTTAAATCTAATTTTCATTGACAATAAAGTATAGGTATTCAATTGGTCACTAAACCCAAAGCTCTTTAAGGAGAGTGACTAAGTGTTAATGATTGCTACTGTGTGTGGCAGGTGAACGAATGAAGGCATGGTGACCTTTTCCAAAAACCAGAATGACTGATACATGATGGCGAAAAGTGAAAACTGATAATAAAATAGCACCATTCACAGAGTGCATACTTTGTAACAACGCTATATGAACGTTCAACACAGTGTCCCTGCAACCACACTGTGAGCACCAAGATTAACCTTGTTTTTCAGATGAGATCATTAAGGCTCAAAAAGGTTAGGTTACCTGCCCATATCATATAGTCAGTTAGGGCAGAACCACAATTACAACTGAGGTCTGTCTGATGTCAGATCCTGAGTCATAAGCCCCGCAAAAGTTTGAAAAGGTAAAAAATAAGCCTTCTCCTTAGAAAGGGAAAGGATGCTTAGAAAACTGGATGTTTTCATGTCATTCCTCATCAACTAATTATCTGTTATTTATACTGAATCTACTTTCAAAAGGGATTTGAGGCAAATTCCTGAATAGAGGATAGGATAGATATATACATATACATGTGGATAAATGTGTAATCGTATCAGCTTCTGTAATGAATGGGTGGGAAACAAAGCTGATGAGAACAAGCCTTTGTTAGAGGGTGGTCATGGACAGCAAGTCGTGACAAACACACAAACCTGCTTAGTGTTGATTTAATCCTCCTTTGCCCCACAATACAGCAAAGTGTGAAGTCATTAAAAGCTCAAGCTGGGTGCCAATCCGTTTGCATTCAAATTCTGTGCAGTTTCATGCCAGTTTGTTAGTTTCTCCCAGTCTCAATTTCTTTGTCTTTAAAAAGGAAAAGACATTAATTATAGTACTTTCCTCAAAGAGTTGTAAATGAGAGAATCCCACAAATAAAGTTCCTTGCATAGCCCCAGCTCATATACAGGCACTCAAAAGAAAAATGAGTGCTGGCAGCAGGAAATGCTATGAACAGAATCATTGAGTAACAGCAAGAAAACCTGTTTCGACCACTCCTATAATTTCCCCCTATCTCCTTCCTCAAAAGCAAATGTGAAAATTACAAAAGCTCAATCCAAGGAATGCTTCTTGATGTGAAGTCTTACATTAGTGCTAAGAACCTAGTGAAGTCACCAGAAGCAGAACAGCAAGGAAAGAAAAAAAAGGTTCCTGTAATAGTAACGCCCGTGATGCCCACGGAGAACTGAGACATTTATCAGGTGTTCCTTTGGAAGATGTTAGGAAAGATGATTAAAAATAAACAACAAAGGATCACCAGATCCATTGGTTCCTGTGAGTAAAAGCCCCAGGCAGTTCCTGAGCCAATTAGAAAGGCTGAAACAGCCAGGTCAACAGAGGGTCAATTTATGTCCAGAAGCCAATAAATAGATAATAAATATATTGTTCTGGAGTTTCTTGGCGAATGTGGCTTATTAGTAAAAGGATGAACAATCTTTAATGAAACCCAGGTTTATTGATAACAAAAGGATCCCTGGGAGAAAATGTCCATTTCCTCCCCTGAAAGTCCATGCATGTGTGTGATGATTTTTTTGTTGATTTTTCCTACCAGGTGTTCTTCTAATGAATAGCTCTCCAAGGCATGTGTTTTATAAGTGATCTGTTATCCCCCCCTTTATTAATCTCTCAATCATATTCTCTGGCTGTGGAGACTTTGGCATTGAACTATACTGGAAACCATTAAGTTTGTCTAAACATCATAGGCAGTGAGGTTAATTCCACTTGTGAAGATTGCTTTGGGCAGCCGAAGACACGAATAGAACTAGACGCATATTTGATGTCACTAACCTTCAAGACAGGGGCATCTAATACAATTCATTAAGTATAATTGAAATAGAAATCCTACAATGAGAACGTAACAAGGAACACTGTGTAAATTGACTTTTTGAAGTAGATCCTTCCCTCGGTGCACATATTCAGCCCCCATTAATTTTAATGGACATAACTTGCTCATATATCAACTGAAAGATTTCACCTGCTTCTGTGTAAAACTGGCTGAGTAAAGAAAAAGATGCCCATGAAGAAAAAGTGAGAATGCTCATAGAGAGTGCTTGGATAATTGAGTCCCATTGCATTACAGATAATTAAATATAAGTTACTGCATTGAATAATAAAGGAGAAATTATTATGAAATGAAGCCAATCATTGTTGCTGCTTTAAAAAGAAAGCCCCTAGGAAAATAATGTTGAGGTCAGGTCGTGTGTAACATGGACTGCTTTCCTACTCAAAATCCAGTGCTCCAGCATGAACTGTGAGCTGATGGTAGAGACCCTGTCTTATTCCCCAGCACTGTATACAAGGCATGAACCTGCCATACAGAAGGTACTCTGCAAATACTTGGCAAAATGAAATGGACTTTCTATTGTTTCTTAAATTCTCTTCCAACTCCCACACCTCTGGGCTTCTACTCACATTGATCCCTCTGGCTAGAATGTCTTCACACACTAGCCCCAGTCTTCAATTGCTAAATTCCCAGCCAACCAATGAAGACACCATCCAATGTTAGGAAATTTTTCTTGATTTTACCAAGTGAATGATGATAGATCAATGCAGTCCCAGAATCCCATTACACTCCTGAAACTTAATAAAGACCTCAAAGACATTTTGTTTAAATTAATTATACTTATTAATATTTATCATATTAGAAATTAAAACTAAAAATGTTTAAATATTAATTCATTAAAGCTAACAATAATAAATTCATTACATTTTGGCATAAGTAATACATTTTCTGTGAAAAATAACTATTCACCCCCAAATCATTAATAGATTGGCATTGCTTTACAACTTACAAATCTCTTTCATGTTTGGTTTGATAGAAGACAGACAGCTGGAATCTCATATCTGCTTCTGCAGTTAATGTAGTACCATATATTATTTGATTGAAACATCTAAAGAAAAACTAGCTTCACATGATATGTAGTTGGAAAAGGGAGGAGTATTTTGGTAGCCTTTTCAGATAATTGTGGATATATATATATATTTTTTGATGCTCTATCAAGGGGTAAAATTTTCTTAAATGTTAGTTTCAATGTGGAATCTGAAACAACATTAATGAATTTTTAATACTGTTAAATTTTTGTTCTATTTTGTACCTGCTTACCATGCATGAATTTTTAACATTATGCATTCATCATTTGAAAACTACTCATTCATTGAGTTATGCAGAATTTCCAAATATTCAACTCTATAAAATTTTAAAAACCACATATCACCGCCAATCTCATCACAAAAGCCTTCAGCTATTGAGAAACTGTCAAACTCATGAAAAGTTTTCCAAAATTCCAATTTCCACTAGAAAGTTTGAGTCTTATCATTGACAACAAATACTGTCAAATTATTTTCTTTGAGGTGATAAGCTCATTTAATTCATTTTGAGAAAATGTCTACCAAATACCCATGTCTGAATAATCAGTTTGTTCGTCAATCATTCCTTCTGGTAAAATCACAGTGCCATGGGGAAAAAAAAAAAAAAAAAAACTGCTAACTTAGCTCACAACAAAAACAACCGTGCAAATGTTTTTACTAAGATGACCATTGTCCTTCAATATTCCATAGGAACTCCCATTTCATCACATAGGATATTAACGCATGTATGCAAGGATCAAGATTTGATAAAATCAATAATTTTGACTGCCTAGCCAAGGACATTTTTAGGTAAAACTAGCATTTTGTTTTATCATGAGTGTGTGGCAATTAAGGAATACGATGACTTCCAGCACAATTAGGAGCCGCTGTCTTGATTTCTGCACCAGCGTTTTTACCCGCCATTGCTTTTGTGCCATCACTATAAGTGATACAGTGAAAGAAGCAATACCATTTTAGGATTATTTTGAATTTTAACTACATGGACCCCCCCAGGGGCCAGTGGCCACACTTTGAGAACCACTGTGATAGAGTGAAACAGACTTCAATGCTGACCTTGAACCAATTACTTAACCGTATCAGTAAAACAGGGATAATAAATCCTGACATACTGGGTTATTGTGAGAATGATATAACATATGGAAAGCACTGTATGCTACCTGTCATATATTCAGTACTGAACTAATCTTATTCTCTTGTCAGCTCCCCGTACTTACTTTATATCTATGACTACATTTAGAATATGGCTTATAAAAATGCTATCTTTTGTTTTATTTCCCTATTAGATAATAACTCCTTTCTGTATCTTACTCAAATTTTCTATCCTAGGTAGGGAGTCATTGGCCCCTTTAAGAATCTGATGTACCAGTAAGGCCTCCCACCCCAGAAAAATGCACACACACACACACACACACACACACACAATTTTGCATACAACTGCAAACTGGAAGACCCCTTGAGGTGGATCTGTGATTCCCCCAAGGAAGAATTTTTTAAAAGTTGGTCCTTGAAACATCTGCTTCAAAACCAACCTAACCATTAAAATAATGATTACTGGGGTGCCTGGGTGGCTCAGTCAGTTGGGCATCCAACTTTTGGTTTTGGCCCAGGTCATGATCTCATGGGTCATGGGATCCAGCCCTGTGGGTCCTGTTTCCCACTCAGCAGGGAGTCTGCTTGAAGATTCTCTCCCTCTGCCCCTCCCCTCACTCACATGAACGCACGCACTTTCTCTCTCATAAATAAATAAATCTTTAAAAAAGAAGAATGATGTAATGTATGATGATTAACATAACAATAAAAAAATTTAAAGAGAAAAAATAGAAATAAAAAAGAAGAGGAAGAAAATAAAATAATGATTCCTGGGCCCCTCCCAGAACTACAAAATCTCTATCTCTGGTGATCAAGCCCAGAACTTCATTTTAATAGTTCTCCAGGTGTTTCCTATTCCCTTTCAAGTTGGATCTCCAAGGGAATTCATTAGTCTGGATTAAGAAATCCTACCTCATAGAAGCTACTATCTGGCTGATACTCGATAAATCAACATTAATCTGAATAGACACATACTTTGGAAGTCAATGAATTGGCTAGAGGCTCACTGAAGTTTAAAGTGTACACAATCCCCATATTTCCCAAACCCTCACTGATCAGCACAATTACTTGAGGGTTGTGTTATTGTTTTGTTTTGTTTTAAAGCAAACATTTACTCAGGCTTTTCTTCTAGAGGTTATGATTAGGAAGGCATGGGGTGGGATCTGAATATCTAAAAGTATTTTCAAGGGTTTCTTCTAGTGATTATGATCATGAGGCCTTTTTAAAGAATCACTTGGGACTCCTCGGCAAAACGGTTGCTTTGTTAAAAAACACAAGAGATACCTGTCTCTACAGATTTATTTGATTTCGGACTTAGATGTTTAAGAAGTCCAGATTTATTTTTGACAAACTTTTTTCCTTGTCAAATTGTTTTATTTGCATTTGTAAATCATAAGATTACTCTGTGATAGTGGCTTTCAAATTTTACTGCACTTTGGAATAACCTGGAGAGCTTTTAAATATCCTGACAAGACCCCAATTCAATTAAATCACAATCTCTAGGCATCAGTATTTATTTAAAACTCTTCCAATGATTCCAACTTGCAGCCAAGTTTGAAAACTGTTGCTCCAGAATTTATGGTCAGAGTTAAAAGAAATTAAAATGTGTTTCTTTTACTTCCTCCCATCAACCCTGGCCCTGGCCATTAAAAAAAAAAAAAAAAAAAAAAACCCTCTTCCTGCTATTTTGGATATAAAACAGAAAGAAAGAAGTTGAAGATGAGGAAAAAGAGGTGGAGGGTGAAGCAGCTAGGAAAAAGTAGAGGAATCACTACTAATATCTACTCCTTTTGAGTGTCCAGTATGTGCTCTCAATTTTTTCTGAGCTATGTAAGATTATATTACAACACCTCTCTGCGTGCAAATATGTCAGTGTATGTTCCTTGAAAACAAGGGCTACATACCTGTTAGAATGTCCAAACTCCAAAACACTGACAATACCAATGCTAACGAGGATGCAGAGCAACAGAAACTTCTCTCATTGCTGATGGGAATGCAAAATGGTATCACCACTTTGGAAGACAGTTTCTTACAAAACCAAACACTCTCTTACCATATAATTCCACAACTGTGTTGCTTAATATTTATCCAAAGGAGGTGAAAACTTATGTCCATCTAAAGCCCTGCTCACAGACATTTATAGCAGTTTTATTTATGATTGCCAAATCTTGAGGCAACCAAGATATCCTTCAGTATGTGAATGGATGAACTGTGGTACATCCAGACAGTGGAATATTATTCTGCACTAGAAAGATATGAGCTATCAAGCCATGAAAAGACAGAGAGGAACCTTAAATGCATATTAATAAATGAAAAAAAGTCAATCTGAAAAGGCTACCTACTGCACAATTTCAACTATAGGACATTCTGAGAAAGGCAAAATTATTGAGCAAGTGAAAATATCAGGGATTGCTCAGGGTTAGTGGGGAAGAAGGGCTGAATAAGCAGAGCACAGAGAATCTTTACGGAGGTGAAACTACTTTGAATGAGACTAAACTGGTTGTGAATACATGTCATTATACATCTTTCCAAACCCATAGGAAGCACAACACTAAGATGAACCCTAATGTAAACTCTGAACCTTGGGTGATAATGATGTCAGTGTCGATTCATCAGCTGTAACAAATGTACCGCTCTGGTGGGGGACATATTGATAATGGGGAAGGCTATGCATGTGTATGGACCTGGGGATATGGGAAGTCACCGTAACTTTGGCTCAATTTTGCTGTGAACCTAAAACTGCTCTAAAAAAATAAAGTCTATTAAAAAGAAAAAAAATTATCAAAAACTTATTAAGTAGGTTCCTTCCATTCTCTGCTATGCCATCCATATCTCCAGCATAATGACTGTTTTCTTAGGCTGACCTCCACCGCTCCTCAGCTCAAGATGTCTGGCTCAGTTTCAAGTATCCTGTGAGGTGTTAAACACATCTACCCTGTCTTTGGTCTCTTTTTAACAGGGAGGGGAAAAAAGTCTTCTCAGGAGCGCTCCATAGATTTCCTCTCATGTCTCACTGGCTGGGCTTTGTTGCATGCATACATTTAAACCCAATTACTTATGAAAGAAAATTAGACCACTACAATTGGCTTAGATGAATCATAAGTTACCTCCTTGGTTGGAAAAAGCCCACCATCCTTGAAGGAGTTACACCTAGGAGGAAGGTGAGCAAAAATCAAAATTCTGTTTTTGAAGGGAAACGGCTATTGATGAAATCTAAAGTGCCTGCTACCTTCAACTTTCTGCCCTGTTCAGTCTTCCTCTGGAATCAGCCTCCTTTACTTGAAGAAAAGGACACTTCAGAAACAAACTACAGCAAATAAATCAATAGATAAACATATAGAAAGATAGAGAACTTGGTGAGTCATTAATGGTACTGCTCACATAAGAAACCTTTTCTACCCCACATTTTAAAAGACTTTCTAAATTTTATTTTCAAGGGTGTCATTATCATAAAAACCCCAAACTATGCCAAATTAATGTTTAAAAATCAGGCCCTTTTTTAGTGGTTTGCATTTGCTTTCCTGATACAGAGAATAACACTTAAGATCTATCGAGTGACATCTGGTTAATTAAATGTCTATTTCCTCCTGCCTCTTAAAGGAATCATAACACAGAAAGACAACATTGGGAGAATAATTAAAGTGCAACCAAAGAGCAGGACTAACCTTGCAACTCACTGTAATTAAAAATAAAACAAGAGCAGTATGCTGAGAGAACTGCCTGTCTTTATCAGGACACCTGTCTGTGTATTTGAAACCCTATTCTGGAAGTTTCCATTTTGCTTTTCTCCATTTTTGTGTGCAAATGAAAATTTCATTTTCCACAGAATCACTTTGGCAAAAATCTTTTTACATTCAGAATTCGGGAAAACTCATCTATTATAAGACTAGAAGGTAGTGTCTACCTACCTCTCTATACAGGAGAAATGACCCCAAGTGTCATCAGTAAAGGAGCAATAACAGAGATCAGCCAAGAGAGAGCAACTTGCCTGACAGCTGTCGTTGGTGGGAGAGGACAATGATCCTAGGCCTTGGAACTCTTCAGACAGCTGAGAGCAAGACTGCAGGTGACAGCCTATAAATGACCTCTCCAGAAGAATAAACTAATAGGAGTTGCTAACGTAACACTTTCCCATACATTATTAGTAAGCACATGCTTGGTGTTTCATCTTTCTTAAGTTTTTATTTAAATTCCAGTTGGTTAACATACAGTGTCATATTAGTTTCAGTGTTTCATCTTTTTCTAAGGGAAGAAATTACCCCTCTTTATATTTTAGCTTTCTAAAAAGCCTATGGACCAAATATCAGAGGAAATATACCCTAAATGTGTGTCCCAAAACCTTTCTTTACCTTAGAGAAAAGGGAAAAGTAGTTTTATTTTTTTTAAAGATTTTTATTTATTTATTGAGGGTGAGAGAAAATGATAGAGAGCATGAGAGGGGGGAGAGTCAGAGGGAGGAGAAGACTACCCGCTGAGCAGGGAGCCCGATGCAGGACTCGATCCCAGGACTCCAGGATCATGACCTGAGCCAAAGGCAGTAGCCCAACCAACTGAGCCACCCAGGTGCCCAGGAAAAGTAGTTTTAAAGGGATTAGAGGGATCTCATGCTGTCATTCCCCACCAGAGGCTCTTATACCTCTGTTCCAAAGTGGCAGTGGAGATCCACTCAACACTCTATGTTTGAGTCTTGATTCCAGCATTTTCTACATATGTGGTACTAACCACATCATTTACCCTCTCTTAGAATCATTTTCCTCATTTTTTGTGAGGATTAAATGAGATAACATATGCTTAGTGCCTGCCTGGTTGAAATGGCTTCTATTATTTCCTCCATTTAGTCAAGACTGTGACATAGTGTTATGGGCTGAATTTTGTCTCTCCAAATTTATATGTTGAACTTCCAACCTCCAATACTACCTCAGAATATAACTGTATTTGGAGATAGGGCCCTTACAGAAGTAATTATGGGGGCACCTGGGTGGCTCAGTCAGTTAAGTGTCCAACTCTTGATTTCGGCTCAGGTCATGATCTCAGGGTTGTGAGATCAAGCCCTGAGTCAGGCTCTGTGCTGGGTGTGGAGCCTGCTTCAGATTCTCCCTCTCCCTCTCCCTCTCCCTGCCCCTCTCTCTCTTTCTCTCCCTCTCTAAAAAAAAAAAATTAAAAACAAAAAATAAAGAAGTAATTACGGTAAAATGAGATCATACGAGTAGATCCGAATCTGTGTCTGGTGCTCTTATATGAAAAGACAGAGACACCTGGGATGCATACACACAGATTCAAGGTCATGGGGGGACAGGGAGAAGGCAGCCATCTCTAAGTCAAGGAGAGAGGCCTCAGGAGAAACCAACCCTGCCAACACCTTCATCTTAGACTTCCAGTCTCTAGAATTGTGAGAAAATATATTTCTTTTGTTTAAGCCACTCAGTCTGTGGTATTTTTATTAAGGCAGCTGTATCAAACCAATATACATAGTGTAGAAAGAAGTCTCAGATGCCATCTCTCATTACCCAAACATAGTCACTTGAATTTTGTCTTTATATTAACATCCTAAATAATGAAAAGAAACCTCCACAAGTCATTGACGTTTGTGTCATTGTTTTGTTTTGTTTTGTAAGTGAAATGGGTTTAGCACTGGCCTGGAAATAAGGAGATGGCTCTAATCTGATCCTTTTAACAAGGCCCCATGGTTTCTGAACTGGCACTTAATTTCTCTGGACTAGAATTTTCTGAGAAAATTTGAGATAACCCAGATCATAAGGCTCTTAAAAAATATCTAGGTCTTTCACTGATAAAATGATGATTTACAGATATCTTTGGCAGAAAACAAAGTTCAACTCATGGAGACACCCTGAGCTCAAATACTTTTTGTTTCTGACCACACATATGTTTAAACTTCTTCTCTTCTCTAAATTCTGTGTATACTTCAAAGGTCATGTCTTACTCACTACCTCTGTGAAACTTTCCCCAATCTTCCCAATCGGGGCTCTGTGTTCTTCCTTTGAATTCCCACAGCACATTGCTTTTTATTTTTCTAGCATTATCGTGTACTGCTTCGCATCATAGTTTCTTTTGTCCTTGTCCTGACTCTCTCACACTCCCCGTAGCAGAGAGCTAAGCTCCTCATGAACTGCTTCTACTTTATGTGTGATTATTAGTTCTTGGGAGCAGAAAGTGGTTTTACTCATGCTATCTCTTACAGCCCACAGCATAGCACCCTCCACATAGTGGACACATGTTCAGGAATAGTCAAATCAAACTGGAAGAAATTAAAATGAAATAGAGTTTTCTTTAATGAAAATCTTTCCTATGATGAGTATTCATTGTATCGTTAATAATAAGTTTCTGTGTCATTAAAACTTTATCTTTACCTTAAAGCTGAAACTATAATAGTATAACATACATTGGGATTAGGAGATGTAATATCTGAATAGATAAAATATTAATAGAACATTTAAAAGAATCATTTTCTTTCAGAATTTCCAAGAAAATATTTTTTAAATCTGACATTTGTCCTGTTTGGTAGCTCCAATTAAAATAATGGTTGTCAAATATTTTATAAAAAATAATTACACAAACATCGTATTTTGAAAGTATTTAGTATGGATATAATATAGAACATCATTTTCTTGACTTGGAACCACAAAACAGAGAGATTTCACTACTGAGGATAAAGAGATAAAATCTATTTTTGTACTTACCCAATTTGACAGATTCATGGCACATCAATAAGGAATATTTTATAACCTTTTTTTTTTTTAACAAAAATGAACCATACCTTGTAAAAGATTTAGTTTTTAATATCTGGAAAGGGCACATCAGTATTTTTATTTTTGTGATATTTTTGTGCTTCCCAAGGTGATGAGTGTACAATCAGTAATAGACACAATCATTCATTGTTGAGAATTGCACTAACTCAAACAATTGCTCCAGATTCATCTGGTCGATCGATTCTTGGTTATCCATACTAATGTAACCAGTCACGGGTGTTTATTCCATTAAACCCTACATATTAAAGAATGGGATAGTTTGAATAGTGTATCAAATGTTTCAAGAATGTACCACAAAGTCTTTCTAAGTCTCCCTACATGATCTCCTAGCTTCTCCCTTTAATCCACTTCATATACTTGTATCTGATTTACTTAATAAAGCCCAGGCAGAGTTTCCTTCTCTAAGCCTCTCTGCAGCGATGTTAGGGTTTCTAAGTACCCTTTCCCCCTTAAATAATGTGAGATGACAAGAACATCTATAGACAGTTAGATGTGTCCCCAGCAGAAATGAGTGTTGTTGACCTAAGGGGGATGGGAACACAGAGAGAACTAGAGATACCTGTAAGACCTCTCTTGAAAGTTAACATTGCCACTTAAACTTCCCAATATGGATCACCAAGCTAGGAATAGCTGGATATTGACTTGGATGTCAATTTTAGTTTTTAATATCTGGAAAGGGCACATCCGTATTTTTATTTTTGTAATATTTTTGTGCTTCCCAAGGTGATGAGTGTACAATCAGTAATAGACATTACTATAATTACTGAACATTTTGGTAATTATAGTAATAGGCCATGAGCTACAGTTTTAATGAAAGTTTTGTAGAATTATCTCCTACTGTCATAGTCCCAACTCATACTCCATGTTGTACCAAAACTTCATATTGATTGTGTCTTCTTTGGTCTTTTTCAATGGTTTCCTTGTGTTTGTTATTATTAGTCCTCCATCTCTCTGCAATAAAAGTAGTTTCACATTCCATCTCTGGTACAATTACAGCACCCAGAACAAGGCTCTCACTGGAGAACATGATCAATTCTTCCAAAAGCACTGCAGGCTTTCCCAGAAGTACAGTCATTATTTTACTTGCCTCCATCTAATGATATGGGAAATTTTTATAATATGTTAGCATTAGCATTTTTTTCAAGAAAACTAGAAATTTATTTTACTCCAGAAATACATTAAGCTGTTTCTGCATTCAAACAACTCCTAATGCAATAGCTCAGTATACCCCAAACTTTGTTATCTCATTTTATAATTTAATTCCCTAAATATCACTCACCTTGGTTTTTGTTACTCCCAAATGGTAAAATTTCATTTGTACAACTTTATAAAATATCCTTTTATGAGAAATCTTTTTTTTGCAACCAAGTAGTGAGTATACTAGAGCTTCCCAAGGGGTTTCTATTGTATACAAAAAACAAAGTTTCTACCTCTAATATGCTGAATGACTAAACTCTATATTTACCTGTTCAATCACTTGCCTTCATAAATCCTCTAGATCTGATACCCCTAATTAGCATTCATAGTATCCATAGTATCCTACGTATGCACAGATATATTATCTGCTAATGCCTACTTATCTATTTCAATGGATTATGAAAACATGCTGAGAAATTTATTTTGCAGTGTAGCCAAATGTGCTTTACTGCCTACATAGTTATTTAGAAAGAACTAAAAGTAACACGGTTTTCCTACCTGAGTTTGGGCCCCAATATCTCTCATGAACCCATGATATGTAGAGACTATGGAGATAAGAAAATCTTATACTGGGATTGCACAAATGAGTAAATGGATGATGGGTGGTAGGATCAAGGTTTCTCACTACTGAGACATTACAAATCAGGGTAGAAGCAGAATGAACCATGTGGTGCTGAGTTAGAGTCAGAAACATCAGTATGAACTTATGTTTCATTTAAAATAGATACAGATAGATACAGAAATGATTTTACACATGTCCTAGCTCTGCCCACTGAGAGGGCGTAGAAACAATGACATCCCAGGAGCAATGAGCACATCCAATGCCCAGATCTTGGTTTCTAATACCAATCTTTAATAAAAGAAAACAGGACTCCTTGGAGAAATGACTGATTCTAGGATTTGGACAGGGAATATAAAAGATGAGCCTAGAGAATCTTGCAATGCTAGAAAGTAAGGAAGTGCTCAATAAACAAAATGATGGGGGCGTATCAAAGGGACACATGAGCCAAACTGAAAGTGTTCTCAAAGGCCAAAGCTGAAATAATTTGAGCAATAAAATAAATAAGGTAGTAGTCAATTATAACCCACAGTATAAAATGCATATTTGTGAGCCTTTACTTATACAAATAAAGTACTGAATAAATAAATGGAGAGAAGTGACAAATCTTCAATGCAGAAGAATTCCAGATAAATTTATGTAGATTCTACCCCCTCAAGGAAATAAGATTTTAAATCCTCACACCTTGAGTATGGACTGTACCTACTGACATGCTTTCAAATGAAGAAGCAGAGTGAGGGAGGGCAGTAAATTTACAGTAGAGAAAGCTGGCAAACACTAGGTAAACCTAGTGATCAAGCTTAACATCCTCATTAACAAGTAATGTTGATAGCCTATGCCTCTGTGGTATTATTTCTAAAATCTCATAATCCCAGGCTGATTAGGAGAAAACATCAGAAAACCCTAAACTGAGGGACTTCTATAAAATATCCAACCAGTACTCCTCAAAATTATCCAAGTCATGAAAAACAAAGAAAATCTGAGAAACTGTCACAGCCAAGAACAGCCTAAAGAGACATGATAAATAAATGTAATGTGTTTTTTGTGGTAATGGGATCCTGGAACGGAAAAAAAGAACATCAAGGAAAAGCTAGTTAAATCCAAATGAAATGTAGATTTCAGTTCATTGTAATGCACCAATGTTGGTTCCTTAGTTATGACAAATGTTCCACAGTAATGTAAAATGTTAATAATAGGGGAAACTTGGTGAGGAGTACTCTCAGTACTATCTTTGTAACTTTCCTGTAAATCAAAAACTATGCTAAAAGAAAAGCTTCCTTTTGTTTTAAATGTGAAAGCAAGTTTCAGTTGGTTTCCTAAAATAAGGAGCTCTGAATTAAAGTTGTTTTGTTCTAGGACAACCAATGCAATAGACCTTCTAATCATGAAAACATAAAGCAAGTGCACATCTTTTGTTCTTAAAGAAGACCCATCTGCAGTGAACTGACCCAAATAGCAGGTATTTTAGAGGGAAAAAATGAGCAGTCTGTTTGGTTAGGTAAACTGGCTGTATAGTAAGTTTGGCGGATTTATGAGTATGCAGACTTTGTTTTTCACTTTAGAAAGAACATGCCTGTGTGGCTTAAATCACTGGGTGTTCTTGAGTGGTGATGAGAAGTGGAGCTGGAAAAGACCTTGGGATGGACATGCAAGCAAATACTTACAGATCCCCTGCCAGATATTATGCCATGATAGACTGGACTAGTGCATGGTGTGGTCACAGTTTAGGAAATCTGCGCCTACTTTTATAATACTTAATTTATTCCTATCTGCATAATTGGGAAGAAGAACCCCTCCTGCATTTTCACCTTCCAAAGCCAAGCAAAATTTACCCTATCTTTATGTATGGGTGCTGAAAACTTAAAAAAAAAATAAACCATGTTGATCAAAGCTACATTTATTAGGTCGCCTTTTGGGGAATAAACAGTCAACAGTCTGATTATTTATTCTGAAGGAAACAGTCTTGACTAATGTGGCCTTTGATAATCATGTAGCCTCTAAATTCTAAATCATGAGTTACAAATTCAAATGTCTACTAGTTTCAAGTAGGTCTCATAAAAGCAGAAATCACGTTTAGAGAGACCCTTAAAGAAGTAGCCCCTACTTAGCAACAGTTGACTATTACCTTATAGAAATACAGACCCGGTGTTAATGAAAACTTTTAAGACAAAGCAGAAAAGCCTTATTTTTGTGCAAAGGATCTCAAATTTGAAGTACTAGTAACCAATTAAAAAGATTTAATTGGGCCAAATTAAATGCAGTTGAAGAATGAATTTGGCCTGCAGGCCATCAGTTTGTCACTTCTGGCAACTACATTATTATAACTCCAGGTTTTGTTGTTATTGAACTTTTTCCAAGACATTCAGATGTATGTTAAAGTAAATACATATGTCTCCAGCCTATTGAAAGAACCAAACTTATAAAAGTGTTATAGGTTGATGACATAGAAGGGAAATAGGGATAGTCATTTCAAGAAAACAGAGCAGGGCAAATTCCTGACTTTAAAAGTTAGTAAATTCTAAAAGATGTTATCAATAAAGAAATTCTAGAACCTATTTCACTAACAATTTTATTTAACAATTCTAGTAACAGGTTAGACTGTTTAGACATCAAGCCCAACTGAGGGCATGGCTAAGTCACACTGTAGGTCAGATGCAGATACAGGGAGAACTGGAAGCCTAGTGACAAGCTGAAGGGCAATTAGCAAGTTCACAGGTAAGTTCAAAGAAAGTCCAAAAGTAATCAGCAATGCCAACTCTGGAGGGATGGATCTGATAGAGATGAATTGTGGCAGCAACTTTGAGAGGCAGTGGCCATCTCAGGCAGGAATTAAACTTGATTATCATTACACAAAACAATAGCCTGACATAAGTTAATTTCCAATGTGCCTGCTCTAGCTCAAGTCCTCTCCATCAGTTTCTCTGCAAAATGCCTTTCAGTCTATCTCTCAGCCTACTACTTTCCCGCCCCCCTGCACTGCTTCCAGCACTGGACCAAAGGCAGGGTGGTGGGAATAATCCCCCCGAGTGTAGGCATAAGACAGTTGAGAGTTTGAAACAACAATAAAACTGACAAGAACTCGGTGTGTTTTCAAATATGAGTCAGTGAGTCTAACCAATGTCAATGACAAACTATTCCTCCCACCAAAAAAAAATCTTTTCTCACTCTAAGTTCCAAACAATTGCTGTGATGACTACTTTTTAATATTAGATACATGAGCTTCAAATTAGCACATTTTTAGTTTCATATCCTTTAATAAAACAACTTTTACATGGAAATCAATTCAGAGAATTCCCAATTACACAGCACCCTGTGTTTATCTAATGAGTAAGTCTGTCATGATTCAATACTGTTCAAGCTCACTTTAGGAGCAGTTTATCTCTCCAACTCCTATGCTACCACACATTCTTAAATACAGGCAGTCCTTGCTTTGCAAAGCATTGTGGGACTAAAAATAACTACACATGCAGAAATCTTCATAATCACAGCAAAACAATTGTCATAATCAATGGAAAATGAAGGATTCCTTTGTGACTTAAACTTTTTGGTTGAAATGTTAAAAAAAACTCATTATTATAAATGAATAGGGAAATGAGAAAGTATTAAAGTTTACATTTATTTAGTACACTGTAATTCAAAACAGGAGAAACATTGTGAATTAAAGGTGTTTTCTTTCTTTGTAAAAAAAACTTACCAAGAGTAGTTTGAACGGTGCTTGCCTTCTTCTTGTTCTAGAACTTATGATATGGGAGGAGCATTTGTTCTATGCCTTGACAAATTGTCATACTCCCTTCTAAGTTTGGATAAGTTTGCTTTTCTGATGTCGTGAAATATCTGTAAGAGTTTCTTTAATGTGAAGTTTTTGCTGGCATCGCTTCCTCAGGGACATCTTTATATTTTTCATTACAGCCACTTGCCTCATTAATGTCAGTAAATTTACCTTCACAGAGTTTCTCTGGCTGCATATCTAGAGTCTCAAACAAGACAGTCTCAACGTTCACATGGTCAGCTACTTCTTCCATAACCCTGTGCAACTTAGATTTGAGTTTCACTTTTAGTATTATCACTTCTGTTTCTTTGTTGCACTTTCACCTTTGATGATCAATTTCCTCTTTTGGTTATCCATTTTTGTAAAATGTCATGTGGATTTTCACTGGGCAACAAGGATGTAACACAACTATACACTTTCCTGTCTGTGCATAAACTAACCAACAGATGCACAGTGACCAATCAGCAAAGGTTTTTAATGAAGTGTCATAATTGGTTACTGACCCTACTGCACATCTGTTATTTACATAGTGACTTAAGGACCGAAGATCTCCCAGTGTAAGTACTTTGTAATTGTACTTTGTGCAATTATTCACAGTTAATAAACTAAACTAGTAACTGAAACTTGAACCTTGATGTTGAGGGACTGGTGTTATTTAACTATTTTGTTAAATAGTTGTTTAACTGTGATTCTCCAAGCCTTTCCCTCCCTTTTGTTATTTAACGAAATTGAAATTCGTGGCCATCAGAACCACACAAAGCACGGACTGTCTGTAGTAGATTCACAATGATAGTACAGTGATTATAAAGATGAATAAATAGAACTTGTGTTACTTCAGTTTTGTCATTCTGTGACCAATTGATGTTTAGTATTTAACATTTCAAACAATGAAAAGGGTGCAAAAAACAGGTGTTGTTTAGTACATGTAAATTTTAGTTCATACTCAAAATATCTTATTAGATTTGGATCTTCAAAACTGGAATTTACTCTTTTTAGATACTTAATTTTTAAAAAACAAAGTACCAAAACATATTCACATTGTTATTACTGAAAACAGCTTTGTCATATAGAGAAGGAATGTATTTTTTTAAAAAATGATGCACTCTGTGTTCAAATATGCCAGGTACACAATTGAATCTTTCTAACAGGCATATCTGATCTTGTAAAGACCCTGATCAAAATTTTTCACTATCTCTTTATCACCTATATCAGTACTTCTTAACCACTATCATCTGTGAAAGTTTTAAAAAACACAGACTCCCAGAATGTATACACATAGATTGCAAAGCAGATCTAGGTTAGGGCTTGGGAAGCTGTACTCTTAAAGCCTGTTGGTGATTCACCCAGGTGCTGATCCACCGACCCACATGTTAGGTTAAGTTCTTTTGCATGGAAAGTAAGGGTCCTTAAAATCTGGAGCTTACTTCTACATACTCATCTCCCACTACTGATTTTTTCCCCACATTTTACAACTTATAACTGCTTATAGCTCCTGAATTAGCTATGTATCTTTGTACATTCTCTTCCAACTCCCATGAATTGTTCTAGTCTCCCAATTCCATGCCTGGGTCCACTTGGAAAACCTCATTCCTGTTTAAGAGTTAACTCAAAGCTCAGGTATTTTAGGCACCACCCTAAATATATACCTCCACCATAGCAATTACCTCACACATTGCAGTAATTGAATAGTTCTGTGACAAACTTCTTGAAATAGGACATGTCTTTTTACGTCTATGTATCTCCAGCATTCAGTCCATTACCCAGTTCTTTCATACCCAGGTGTATCTAGCAGGAATACTTTCCACTTCAAGTAAGAGAAAGATGGAAGAGACTTAAAAAGAATAGAGATCTGTAATTCTTACATGATAAATCTTAAGGGAAGTGAAGATTGGTGGCGATTCATCAGCTCAGCAACTTAAAGCTTGGCTTCTCTGCGATTCTTCAAGCCTTTCCCTCATACTTGCAGCCTCATGGCTGCAAGGTGGTGATCACAGCTCAGCACATTACAGCCACAGGAAGGAGCAAGAGAATTGTGCCAGTTGTCTATGTACTCTTTAATCAGGAAAGGAAAATTTTCCAGAAATCCCTCAGCAAACTTCCAGTGAGGACTCATTTGCCAGAACTAGGTCACATGACCACCACTAGCTACAAAGGAGGCTGAGAAAGCAGATAGGATTGGTGTGCAACAGGATTAGTGTGATTAATTTATAACTTTAGACTAATTATGACCCATGGCTTCAGACGGTACATCATTGGTCTGAATAAAATTACAGTTCTATTAACAAAGAAGAGAAGTAAATGGATATTGGGCATACACTATCAGTATCTGCCACAGTAGGTATCCTATGATAGTTATAAGTATAAATGAGAGAATAAATAAACATATGAAAGAATAAATGATTAACCTTCAAGATAAAGATAGGCAGATAATCTTGATAATTGATTAGGGTGGACAAGCCAAGGGTACATACCAATGCAGAATGATAGAAGTAACAGAAAACTCAAGTCCTACAATTTTATGCAAAGACAAAACAAAGGATTTCATTTGTGTGCCTCTATGTAGCTTTCCTCATTGACAGAGCATTAGACAGCTCCAGGCTTACAGCCTTGCAGCTTCAAGTTTGAGGGGAGGGGGATGGGGGAGAGCAGAAAGCACCACAGAAGCCAGAGAAGGAAGGAATAAGTTCATGGTCAGGCTGGTGTTGTATGGCCACCCTGGCCCAGCAGTTCCATCCATCAGTCATGGACTGAGTCAGGGAGGGTGAAGAAAATCAGGAGCGATTACCAGCAGAAGGAAGGACAGATGATAAGCAGGCAAAGATAAGAGATGCCATCTCAAATGGAACCCAAAAATAAGGACTGGGCATTCTCAGAAGTGAGAATGAGAGGTTAGCAAGGCAGATATATGGGACCAGACAGGTCTCTGAGAGCCAACATGATTTCACAGTCACCACACTCCAAGCATCACCTCCGTACCATTTATTAAAGGAACTTGGCAACTCATCTCAGTTTAACTTTCCCTAGGTGATTAGATTTACAACCTAGCAGTGAGAGTACAGGTTAATTCAATGTTTCTCAAACTTTCCCATCAAAATAGCCCCAACAGCCATGGAGAGTGAACACTATGGAGTTTGGGGTGGGTGGTGGAATAGGAGGCTAGCTGTATATTTTGGGGAAGTCAAGTCTGCTGCAAAACTAAAATGTATTAGAAGTCTTGTGCTTTTTCTTTTTTTTATTTTTTTTTTAAAGATTTTATTTATTTATTCATGAGAGACAGAGAGAGAGAGAGAGAGAGAGGCAGAGGGAGAAACAGGCTCCCAAGGAGCAGGGAGCCCAATGCGGGACTCGATCCCAGGACCCTGGGACCATGACCTGAGCCGAAGGCAGATGCTCAACCATCTGAGCCACCCAGGCACCCTAAGTCTTGTGCTTTTTCTTAAAAATGTCTATTAACTTTAATTTTATTCCATAGAATATCCATATAATATTTTAAATGTTTTCAATTACTAGCCACATAAAATTTCCTCAAGCTTTTTTTTTCCTAATAAAATCAACACTTCTAAATAATATACCATTTTATTCACTTTTGTACACAGCCTCTTACCCCAGGACTATATTTACTCCAGTCCCAAAACAAGGGATTAAGTAAGCCCCACATATTATTTCCAACTCTATTATTCTCAGGTAGCTGCTTCTGGCAATGACATCATCTATTAAAACTCATTAGCAATAAATTTGAATGATAACTGCCATCTATTTAGTAACTACTACATTCCAAGCAGTTTTATATATTTGCTCACTTAATCCTCCAAATAATTCTGAAAAGCAAATATTATTATCCCCAAACACATGAGGAAAGTAAAAGTCACAGAAGGTCACTAATTCCCCTCAAAGTTACACAGCCACACGCCGGGATCGAAACACAAAGTCTCTGGCTCTAAAACCCATGTCTCTTCCAACATGTCTCCTTTCTTCTGCTTTCATATTGCTTCTTTATGCTCCAACAATGTCAATCTCAACTATGAAACAATCCACAAATTCAAGCCAAAACAAAATAACTCATGTCATTATCCTACACAGGCTGAGATCTCTAGTACCAAGGCAGTATGAAGAAGGAAAAGCAGGAAACCTGGGATCAGGAGGCTAAGTTCTCTTGTCAACTCCACCTGGAACAAAGTGTGGGGTTTGGAAAATTCTCTTCACCTGTCTGGAACGGAGCATCTTCACCTATGAAATGAGAACGGGACTCGGTCGCTTTTGCAGTCTTTTCCAACTCCGGCAAGCTATCATTTTAACATCAATTCCTCAGGATGCAGTTGCTTAAGTGTAGACTATATCTTAGATGGCTATTGAATTAACATGCCCCCTAAAAGAGACCAGAGAGATCCAATTGTAGACACATGCTCAAAGGCAGTATCAAGTGAATGCTAACTCCAAACTCAACTTCTGAGAAAGTAATGATGATGATGGTAATTGCTACTTATTTCTTACCAGTCATGTCCCATTGACTATTCTTCTGTAAGTACTATCTCATTTAACCTCCACAACAACCCCATGAGGTAAGCCTATTATTCCCACTTTATAGATGAAGAAACTAATGCACAAAAAGCTTAACTGATTGCCCGAGATCAAATATATAATCTATGGCAAGTCTACAAACAGCTAGTCAGACTCCATAGTCTGACTCCAGATTATCATGAAAGACTACCTCCCTCCTCACCAGGATGTTTTCATTAAGAAATCTGTACTTGAAAAGCTTCTTGAAGAAGAAAGTAAAATCTCATCACTAATGCTGTGCCATGGATTAAACTTAAAATTCAGAGTGTTTTACCACGCCAGCAGAGGCATATCAGAGTTACGACAGCGTCTGTTTTGTCCAGTTGGCTTTGTTAACCCTGGAGTCTGTGGAGGTTACAACGGTCAGTGGGGAGGGAAAGACTGCCCCAGTGGGAAGGAGTCTGGTTGGGACCAGGAGACAAATACCTTATACAGAAGGATTCACTGCATTACAACAATTTAAAAGTTGATGGAAAGACAGAATTACCATTATGATTTATCATCACCTGTTAGACATGCATAATCATTAGCTCTCAAGCTGAAGTAGAAAACACTAAACTTATTTAACATTCTTCCTCTAGTGCTTCCCAAACTCAGTTCAACACATAATCCTTTTTTTTTTTTCACGGAGCCTCCTTTGGGACCATTGTTCCATGGAACACATTTGGAAAATTCTGCTCGATGGAATACAGTAAGTTTTGGCCAGTGGACCACAAAAAAGGAACGAGTGCAATAAAGAGTCCTCAGCTCCTCATACTATCCATCCAGAGGGCCCTGCTGCCCCAGACAGTTGGAGTACATGAGAGAAGGCAGTTCCTCACTCTTCATCACTCCCACCAGGGGCAGAACAGAAATGCCTCCATCAAGATAGAAAAGTACTCACTACTTTTAATTGAGCATTACGGATAAGACACTATGAAAAGCACTTCACATACTTTAAATATTTAAAAGTTTGAGCATCTGTATCATTTATAGATGTATGAAAGATAACTTTTGGAAATAGAACACCTGCTGGTAACCAATATAGATCCAAGAAGACTTTTCTTAAGTAGAATTTGTTGATTAAAATTCGCAGGGAGGCAGTAAGGGATTGACATGAGATAATGTCCTTAACATGTTCTGCTTCATAGAACTGTTGCAAATATCCTGCCCAGGAAAGGAACGTCCTATCAATTTTTATCTTTCTTTTTTTTTAGTTTTTTCAGACCTCAAACATAGAACCCATTTTTTTGCTACTGAATTCTCTAAGAACCTCTATCAAGAAGGAAATTTTGATAAGTGAACCTCAGATATTTATAGTCCTTGGAAGAAACAGTTACCAAAAAAAAGAGGGAAAATGAAAGATGGTTGCTTTAAGAAATGAACAAAGAAGGAAGATAGGTTCCCAGCCACAAGACACACACTGAAAGAAATAGCTGGCTTCAGAATATTAATGCCATCACTGCAAATTCGTTTTAATATAAGTAATTAATCAATTTTTGTCATTTCTTGCAATACATTGTGAACATTCTGTGTGAGGTCCGTCCTTCACTGTACTACTTCAAGTTTAAAAGCCTGAGGCTTTTGACCCTTTTTATAGACTAATTAACATGCCAAGAATTTCAAGCCAACAAAAGATACAATGGTACCCTTTTCCAGTTTTCAAGAACTTTTCCATGCCCACTTCAAGCACCTTTTACACTTTGGCCCTCTCTGCTCGGACACCATCCAGCTCACTGGAGGGACTGGCTTTAAATTTCACCTTGCGTGCCATCCCTCCTAGGACCTGTGATGAGGGGAAATAATGACATCACATTATGCAAGTTTCCTTTGGTAACCTTTCCTTCTAGAGCCTTTTTGTGGGATTAGCAGAAAAATAGAAACCCACACTCACTGAGATTAAATTTAAGTCTCTAAGCAAAAGGGTCACATTGGATCAGAGGATATATGACAGATTTCAACATGGACTCCTTTGGCACTCCAGTCCCCAAGAAATGCATATACTGCCAGTCATATTGTCCACATAAGGATTTGAAGGATCTGGAATGATGAGTGCTGGCTTTAAATTATTATTGCTACTGAACTGCTGCCTTTTCTATTAAAGCTTAAATTACCAATATACTAATATAAAGAGCCCATCCTCACAAGCTGTAGCTTTTATTGGAAGGGATGTTTACAAACAACAGGATTTCCTGTTTCTTGAACCTGACTTAGCTGCTAGGGAAGATTCTCACCCAGGCAGAGAAATTTTAAATTTAATTTATTATTTATTAGTATTTCCATTATATATGTAAATTTATCCATTATGGAATATAAAGAAAAATAGAAAGGAGTAAAAATATCATCACATGTAATACAAGTATTAACATTTTCAAGTAATACCGATATGATTCCAAGTAGTTTCTTTTGATCTTTTTTCCCTTATAACTTGCATTTTATCATCATGCTCCCATGGAGAAGGAGCACAGTTGAAACTATAGATGAATTTTAACCAAATACATTTACCAACTATGCCAGGCTGAAGATGATCTCTCAGCCATCCTCGGAGAGCTAACACAGAGGAGAGCCCCCATGTCTCCCCACCAATGAGGAAGCAGACCTTAGGGCATCACAGACTGCACACTTTTGATCTTCCTCACAATGAAGCAGGTCAGACAGAAGAGGTGAGGATTATTAATCAGAAAACAGTGAAGCTAAACCACCAGCTCACTCTCTGTTTCTCTAACATTACCCAGTCCCCGCTTCTTTGCCCAGATACACTCTCCCTTTCTTCACTAGGGTGGGCCACCTTCTCAGCTGAGCTCTCCTCAGCTCCCCTGAAGGATTCCCATGGCTTCAAAGCCAGCTACTAAATTAGCCAACCCTCTGTCCTTGTGGGTTGCCCAGGAGACTCTCCCAAGGCCATTTGTGTCAGATGGGAAGCTCTGGGATTTCTCTATACAAATGAATTCTAAAATCCTCCCTTCCTTCACGGCAATCTCATGGAGTTTTTATCTTGTCACAAAGAGGAAAATGTAAAGCTTTCTGCTGTCACTGGGATACTCCAAGGGTGACTGCCTTTCCTGCACTTCTCAAAAACTAGACTCTGCACCAAAAATAAAATTTCAGTCAAAATACGGGTTTAACATGAAATGGGTGGAAATCCTTCAAAAGGGTCACTTAAAAATGAACTGTGCGAACACGAACAAGCCAGCATTCAGTATCTGAAAGGAAAAACCTAAATGCTGAATAAATATGAGAAAATAGGTACAACCTCATGAATAATCAAAGGTATGCCAAACAAAGCACAAATGTTTTTGCTTATCTAACTAGAAAGGATTTTTTTTAATTGTATATGCAGTGTCAGTGTTGGCTAGCATGTGGAAAAACCTGCTGGTCATATATACACTACTGGTGGGAGGAGATTGATTAAAAAAACAATTTCCCAAATACAATTTGGAAATTTGTATTGAGAGCAAAAACCACATAATCTCTGACCCACCAATTCTACTTGGGACCCAAAGGATGTAATTAGTAGTATTCATAAAGATTTATATTTTCACAGTCTGTAATAAAAACTGGAAAAGTATTCAACAATAAAGTAGTGATAAAATATGCCTTAGTTACTCAGAAGAATGCTCTGCAGTCATGAATAAGAAGCTAGAGGAAGAGGTTTGCAAACATGGAAAAAAGATAATTATAAAACAACACATAAGGGCGCCTAGGTGGCTCAGTTGGTTAAGCAACTGCCTTTGGCTCAGGTCATGATCCTGGAGTCTCAGGATTGAGTCCCACATCGGGCTCCCTGCTCAGCAAGGAGTCTGCTTCTCCCTCTGACCCTCCCCCCTCTCATGCTCTCTCTATCTCATTCTCTCTCTCAAATAAATAAAATCTTAAAAAAAAAAAAACATAAGACAGAATCTTATTTTTGTGGAAAAATACAGTTGTGGGAACACAGACATCTAGAAAAGGGTCTGGAGAGTAGTGGTTATCAACAGTGGTTATCTTGAAGTTCGGTCAAGACTAGCAGAGTAGCATGTAGTTAAGGGTGAGAGTCTGGGACATACTTGGTGCATATTCTAACTCTGCCACTGTGGAAACTGTGGCAACTTGCTTTAGATTCCTTATCTGTAAAATGGGGATAATGCTACTTCTTAGGGTTTGGGAAAAGATTAAATGCAATGATGCTAGTAAAGTATATAGCACAATACCTGATACCAATCCATACTAATGGATAAAATTATAAATTGTTTATCTACAATTTCCAATTTTCTACAATGGATTCATATTACTTTTATAATTTAAGTCATTGCACAAAAACTATAAGCAAATATAGAATTCTAATAATGATATACATGTTTAAGTACTTAGGAGGGCAGTATAATGATATCCACAATTATTCTGAAATGCATCAAAAAATAAGATGGATTCATGGCAGGCATACAAATGTTTATTATAAAATTCTTTCAGCCTTGATATATGTTTGAAAATGTTTATAATAAAATGTTGGGGAAAGGGTATTTCATTTGAAATTACCTTTCTGTTTATATATGTAAAGCATACTCATTTTTTTAAGAATTTATTTATTTATTTGAGAGGGAGAGAGAGCACATGAGAGACAAGCAGGGGAGTGGCAGAGGGAGAGGGGAGAAGCAGGGTCCCCGCTGAGCAGGGAGCTCAATAAGGGACTCGATCCCAGGATGCTGGGATCATGACCTGAGCTGAAGGCAGACACTTAACTGATTGAGCCACCCAGGTGCCCCAAAGCATACTCATTATAACACAGCATATAATAAAGATACATTTAAAGAAAAAATAGTCTCCCTAACACTCACCAATTCCACTGTCCTCAAAAGGTGTTTTTTTGTATCCTTCTACATCTTTATGCTCATAAATTTAAAGGAAGCTTTTTCATAAGATCACAGTGTTCACAGTACTTGGCAACCAGTATTTTTTACACTTAGAAAAGTTAACTTTTCTAGTTAAGCAGACGCTTAACAACTGAGCCACGCAGGTGCCCCGGAATCCTTTATTTTTATATGAAAATACAATGTAACTAGGTGTCTGTGGGTCCCACTAACCAACCAGGGCTTTATTCTCACTTCCTCCCGCTGGTCCTGAGCCTGCTCACCTAGGTCCTTGCCTACAGTGGTGGTACAGCAACTGTTACACTTGAGGCCATTTTTCTGGAGTCACCACTCCAGTCCAAGGTAGACAGAAAAACTTACCTGAGATTTACATGCCTCTGACTATGCATGACCACAATTTTTACTCACATTTGTACACAGAATTTGAAGGAAACAAAACAAAATAAGAGCAGCAACAAATGCATCGCATAATGCATTGCTCTATCCCCCCTACAGAAGCAGGGTGGACCCCACCCAAAATGTTGTTGACATGTGGAGATTGATGATGCCACACACACACCAAGAGGACTTCCGAGAAGCATGGAAGAGGGAATACAGCTACCCACATTTTAATTTGCATTGTCCCGGGTTGGTAATTTGTGGATAGACAAAATGGGATAGAATTAAAGGATGCTTGGGGCACCTGGGTGTCTCAGTCAGTTGAGCATTGGACTCCTGATTTTGGCTCAGGTCATGATCTCAGGGTGGTGGGATCGAGCAATGGGCTCCACACTCAGCAGGGAGCCTGCTTGAGATTCTCTCCCTCCACCCCTCCCCCTACTTGTGTAAGCTCTCTCTCTCTCCAAATAAATAAATCTTTAGAATTAAAGGACCTTTTGCCCAAACATAAGGGGCCCAGGGCCTTTGTTTATTATTTAACTAGATGCTCAAATTTAGATATGAGATGAATACACATTGTAAACATATACATCAGAAACATGTAAAGAGGGAAAAGAAAGCAGAGGTTAGTTTTGCTCATTAAGAATACTTCACCAAAATCACCAAAAATGCTGATGAATTTGCCTGAAAATGTGTAAGAGAATCAGCTTACCATGATCCATGAAAAGAACCTATTCAGATTTTGATTGGAAGTGCTTTGAATCTACAGATCCACTGGAGGAGAACTGATCTCTCTACAAATACTTCTTACCCACAGTTCCTCCCTCCATTCATTCAGGTCTTCAGGTAATGTCTCCTTTATAGTTTTCAGTGTATATTAAATACAGTTTTTCATAGAGATTTTGCATGTCTTTTATGGAATTTTTCCTTTGTACTTATGTGATATTTTCTGATACTTTCCAGATATTTTCTAGGGATTTGTTGCTGGTGTAAAAAAATGGAGTTGACTTTTGTTAAAAAACAAAAACAAAAAAACCCCTTATATCTAGCCACCATGTTCAATTCTATTATTTCTAATAAACTATCTGTAGATTCTTTTCGATTTTCTACAAAAAGGATCATAGCATCTGCTAATAAAGATATTGTTTACAAAAATACAGTAGTATTGTTGAGTCACGTAAAATATCTCTGGAAAAGCATACAAGCAACTGTTAACGTTGGTTACTAACCTAGGGCTTTAAATAATCTTTTACAGGGGAGCCTATAGTGGCTCAGTCAGTTAAGCATCTGCCTTCAGCTCAGGTCCTGATCCCAGGGTCCTGGGATTGAGCCCCGTGTTGGGCTCCCCCATCAGCAGGGAGTCTGCTTCTCCCTCTGTCCCTCCCCCCACTGGTGCTTGGGCTCTTTCTCTCTCTCCTCTCTCTCAAATAAATAAAATCTTTAAAAAATATATTCTTTTATACCTCATGTCCCTTTTGAATTTTGAGCCATTTTACATATTCCCTATGTAAATAAAATAATTTTTTTCGGAAACAATACAATCTTTAAGGCAGTTAAAATATGACTGAACAACTGAGTAAGTCACAGGCTCTCTGAGCCTCGGTTTCCTATGTGCTAAGTGCCTTTGGACTAGATTCGAGGTTATAAACCAGATGTCCTTGAGTTAAACCCGATGTTTGGCTCTCACAGTAGGGTTTTTGTTTTATCCAGATGCCCACATTTAAAAAACAGGTTTCAGTTACAAGTTTAGACTTCCAACAGTCCTATAACATTGCCAACCCCAGAGCAGAGCATTGACCTCCTCCCCACAGGCAGGGCATGGGCTCCCCAGGGTCCCCGAGTCCCACCCAGTGGGATTTTACCATTTCCATTCTCACCTGTCTGGGTCCCTGTGAGCATTTAACTTTGCAACGACTTGAGCAAAGGTCCCTGGTGCCTTCCTACTCTGGCAGATTACTACCTACACTCTGAGAAACTGTACACTGACAGTGTGTGTGTCTGCGTGTGTCTGTGTGAGAGAGTGAGCATCCTTTTCAGTTAGCTGGTAAGGTAAATACTGTTTTATTTAAGGAAACTGGTAAATGATTGTTTTTCAAAAGAGGAAAATTATTAATGACTGCTTTAATAAACTGTTTGGTGAGATGGAAAATTACCTTACAGTTCAGATTTATAAAAAAGAAAAAAAATAGGCCTATTATTTTATCTATAATTGATCTGGTCTTGTTCATCAGCACCATTCACTGAGTTGCAGATAGGGAAGAAATTGTTTGGTCCCAGTCAATAATCTCAATCCAACAATTTAAAATGTGTCCATAAGGAACTCAGACTTGGCTTATATAAATCAGGAAAATGAAGAACATTTCAGAGCTCTTTCCTCCTCTGCTTCCAAATAATGTCTGGGTGTGGGGAAAGGAGTGTGGCTCAGATAAACTCATGGCCTTAGTTGGGGAGGGATACCTGGCCCCCTGCCTGAATACTTGATTATGAGCTGGCTATCGGGGCTGCTAAGGGAGTTTGCCTAGTCTAGCCTCCCTTGGCATTCTGTTTTCTGTTGCTAATGTCAGGGACTGGCACACTCCTGATCTGTTTGCTTTCAGCTAAGCCAAAGCTCTATGATTTTCCCATGCTGATCAACCCCATGTTGGTTCTCATTAGTATGTCACCTGTAAGTCTGGCCATGATTTCTATTAGTTCCCTATCCAAGGGTCATTCCACTGCCATTAATGATTCAATTCACCTTGATATGGAACCTCCATCTGAATGACTCTTCAGCCAAACTCTCAACCACTTTGAAATCCAGTCCACACACAGGGGAAGTGGGAGACTCAATAAATAAAACTCCAAGGTCTCATACTGCTGAGACAGCAAGGTGTGCGTTGATGTATTTAGTATGCTACTGGGTAGGGGGTTGCTTCTAGAATTTTTCAGGAACAGAGATAGAGAAAACATATATGTTCTTCAAAATAGAATATATCCTGATTTTATACTATTCTCTCCAATTCAATTCTGATCTATATATTTGTACTTAATCTGGTAATTTCAGCTCTTCTCTCCTATGCCAAAAATCTCATTTCTCAATAACACCATACTATATACACAATATACGCATATCAGATTCAGAATAAAAATATCAAAATTACCACCAATAATACACTGAAAATAGTTTAAAAATTGTTAAGTTCTTTTTGTCCTTAGGATGATACATTCTACTAGGAAGCGTGATCAAATCACTGAGTGTTTTAGTTACTTGAATTTCTTTCTCTCTATTATACTACCACTCTATAAACAGATTTCTTTCCATTCAATTATGAGAATGCTTTTCTACTACTTTATTTTAGAATTACATGAAATATTTGCATGGTTCCAAATCAAAATCTACAAACTAAAGTTTAATCAGAGAAGTCTAGTTTCTCTCTCCTTTACCTCTATTTTGTCTCTTCCCTCTTTGCCCCCTTTTTCACTTTTTGTCTTCCCATTTTTTATTATAATATATTCATCTCCCAAAAACATTCTTAAATAAAAGGGAGCATACTATTTTGTGTGTACTTTAGGTTGAACATTTTAAATACATTCAGACATAGAGTTTTAGATCAGGAAGTCACTTCACAGATTATATAGTCAAACACTGAATCCTAAAAAAGAAGAAACAGAACAGAGATTTGGAAAGGTTAAGTTACTTGCCGAACACATACAGCTAATTGCTAGAGCTGGGACTCAAATTCACGTCTCTTGACTCTCCATCTTGTATTCTTTACTTGCAGTGGACAGTTCTAGACAATCATAGTGGTTTCATTACAAATTGATAAATGATTTGAAGCAAAATTTAAAGAAACATGAACACCTAGATACAACCAGACTAAAATGAATTTTATTCTCATGGTCTTATATTTGGCCTGACCCAAATTCTATCCCTTTACTAAATACAAGAGGACCAATTCACTCTATTTTTTTCTTACAGTGACCAGCATCTTCCAAAAACATGACTACCTGACTTCTTTGTGCTTAGCAACTATAATAAAGTCCCTGTACCCTTTTTTTTGCTTTTTTTGATAAAAATTGTTGACTATCCTGATTTTCCCTACTTAGCCCCAGCATTTCCACCTAGTGCCCTAGTCACTTAAGCCTGGAGAGGAATATGCATTTCCATTTTGGATTACTTGGTACCCTTTGTGGAGGGATTAGGCAAACGTTGAAGGCTTGTCATTGGTTTTATACTGACGGAAAATACACTCTCTTGGTCTTTGCTCGTTTAGAGCACAGGTTGGTAAACACGGCCACCTGTTTTTATGCTGCCTGTGAACTATGAATGATTCTTAAATGTAAAAATAGGAATTTTTGTTGGAACACAGCCATGCTCATTCACTTATGTATCATCTATGGCTCTTCTGCCCTATAAGAGCAGAACTGAGTATTGAGACAAAGGGAAAAGACCATATGGCCTGAGAAGCCTGGAATATTTACAAACATTTTGCCAACCCCTTCTTTACAGGATTCTCCCTTCTGTTCCTTCTTTTACTTCATAATCTATACACAATCAATTCTCTTTGTCAATTCACTACCAGGATCACTCTCTTCTAGTTATCAACTTCTTTCTAAGGAATCTGAGATTACCAAATTTTTGTAGAACCCAGAGTCACAGTTTCAAAAGCTTTATTCAGCTCAGGTAAGTTTCATGATGGCCATATCCTGGGTTTTTACCCATTACAACATCATCCATCTTTATACCAGTATACTCTTATTAACAAATACAAGTTGAACGTTTAGTATGTGCTCACTGTGTACATAAGGACCCAAGGTTTCCTTATCTTGCCTAGCAACTGTCTTCCCCATAACTGCCCTGTTACCACCTACCAGGAGATCACAGCTTTAGAACCGGCTCCCCCATGCTGCTCCTGCATATAGACAGGGCCTGAGTGAATGACCCACAGCTAAACTGCCCACTATACGTGTTTATAACTTTCATGCTAATAGCTACAAATCTTGCATGGATAGTAAATTTTTTTTTGAGAGAGAGAGAGAGAGAGCATGCATGTGCGCAAGCAGGGTGGGTGGGGAGGAGCAGAGGGAGAGGAAGGAAGGGGAAAGAATCTCAAGCAGACTCTGCGCTGAGCACAGAGCCCTACATGGGCCGATCTCACCATCCTGAGATTTTGACCTGAGCCAAAACGAAGAGTCAGATGCTTAACGAACTGAGCCCCCCAGGTGGCCTTGGATAATAAATTTTTTTGTGTGGCTTTGTATATCAGAAATAACTTTATTCTAGCCTCACACTTAAATGACAGTTTAACTGGGTCAGGAATTGGCAGAACTGAAAAAAAAGAAAAAGAAAATAGATAGGAATCTGCAAGTAAGGAGGAAATAATTTCCCCCCAGAATTTTGAAGATTCTTCTTCTAGTTTGCAGTGTTGTTGAGAGAGCTGATATCACTCTAATTCATAATGCTTTGTACGTGTCTGTGTTTTCTCTCTGGAAGCTTTTAGAATTATATCTCTATCCCTGTTGTTCTGAAACTTCATAATGATGTGCTCAGTAGGAGTACAGTTTTCATTCACTATGCTTGCTACATGGTGGACATTTTTAATCTGGAGACCCATATCCAAGGAAATATTCTTTTGTTATTACTTTGAAAATGTTGTCTCCATCACTGTCTCTCTTTACTCTTTATGAAACGCCTATTTGTGAGGATACTGGACCTACTAGATTAAGCCTCTAATTGTCTTAGTTTTTCTCCTTTACTGTTCATGTCTTTATTGTTTTTTCTTCCTGGGAGCTTTCCTTGATTTTATCTTCCAAATCATGATGAGCATTTTTAATTTCAAGTATCATTTTGAATTTTACTCTGACTGTATTTGTTTTATAGCTTTGCATTCTTATTTTATTTCATTAAAGATATTAACTAGAGTTAATTTATAGTTGTTTTGTTGTTGTTGTTTTTTTTCCAATTCCCTGCATTGCCTCTGTTACCTCTGAGTTTCTTAATTGGGGGGGTAGGTTCATGTTGGAGGCTTTCTTTAAATGTCTGGTCATTTGTTCATAGTTAAAAACGAGGCATTAAAATGCTGATCAGAAACCTTGCTATACGAGCAGGGCTTGACAACTAGTGAGCCTCATTGTAGGGCAATCAAGTGGGGATCTAGCTCTTTCATTGAAACCCCACCAAAATATCTTTATTTGTAGGTCTGGTCAGTTTCTGAGTTTCCTAGGAGAAGAATCCTTTAATCCCTTCCCTGGGATAGGAGTCTGGCTGCTGGTATTCTCAAGTGAGGTGATGAAAGTCATGTGGGACACAAAAGCAGAAGAAAAATTATTAAATTTCCTTACTACCTACAGCCCACTGACAAGTCCTTGAAACAGGCAGAGTGACATTCCTCTAGGGACTCAACTGCCTCCATGTTAATACTTTGCTAAGGGCAAAAGGCAATCCTAGCCTGACCCACTACCCCCTCCCTCCAGATCCTGTGAGTCTACTTTAACATATAAAAAATCCTTTGGAAACTTCCTTTATCTCTAACCGCCCCCCCCCCCCCCCCGCAAGATACATGTTGGCAATCATCCCCCAAGCACGTGGCCCACCAATATACATCTGGAGGGTCTCATGACTGAGGTTTTATTAGACGGTAATAAATGGCCTTTTCCCAACAATAGCTAGCCTCCTCAAGGTCCTGGAAACCTTGCTTCCAAAATTCCTTAGAGACTACCCTATTCCTAACCCCCTCCTAATTTGAAGGTATATAATCACCACTCCTCATGCCCCCAGTGCAGCTCCTTCTGCCCACGGGTCCCGTCCCCAGGCTTTAATAAAACCACCTTTTTGCACCAAAGACGTCTCAAGAATTTTCTTGGCCGTCAGCTTCGAACCCTAACAACGTCTTTCCTACATCAAAAGAACACTATAGAGGCCTCTTTATTATAAATGCAGAGTTTCTTGTAGTTCCTCTGTTTGCCAAACCAAATCACTGCCCTCTTCTGTGCTTGGTATCTCAATTCCAAAAACTATTTCTGAAATTTCTCCAAGACATGGATCTCTCAACTCTTATTGGGATACAGGAAGGTAGTCACCTAACTCCTCAGAATGAAGGTGGGAACTGAGGTCCAATTACTCCTTAAATAAATAGACCTCTTGTTTTCAGCTTCCTGACTCCTTAATCCTGTGTGGTACCTGGTGTTTTCCATTTCTAAGAGTTCCTGGAATTTGGCAGGGTAAATCACGCAGCTTCTCACTGATAACCTCCCCCAGTGCCACACACACCCTTTTAGATTCAACCTAACTTTGATCTGCTAAATGGTTGAACAGCCACACATCCACTTTCCATCTTCATACACTATAGTTTGGAGTTTCAGATATTTTCTGGCTCGATCAAAGATAAAGTTGAACACCTGTAATTTTGCTGCTGTTACCATTTCCTATTTTGCAGTGACTTCTGAGAGGAAAAATGGTCAGAGGCTGTTCCTTTTACATCCATCCTCTAACTGAGAGTGCATCAATAGTCTTCTTAGTATAGGAAAGATTCTTGTTTATTTTTTAAGTGAGGATAGAAAGTTATTCTCTTCCAATTAGAAAAAGACTATTATATTTATATTTCTTATATTTCTCAACATGAATTCTCACCTAAATGATTTATTTCCTTTGTTATATGCCTAAGACATAGAAAGTCAAAAAAGCTTTGGCAAGAAATCAAAAAGGAAGCAGTTCGTTTGCTCTCTGGCAGTTCCTTCAACAATCTGGACTTTATATATTATCTCCATTAGATAAGAGAGAGAGAGGGAGACACTGAGATAGCATATAAAGCCAAAGTGTTGAAGGAGATTATGCTAAGAGAAACTATTATCTCCATATAAGACTGGAGGCTCTCTCTCTCTCTTTTTTTTTTAAGACTGGAGGCTTTCAACCCAAAGTTTTCTTTTTCTTTTTTATTTTTTTTCCAGAATTTTCTTTTTAGAACACTGAAGAAAAAAAAACAGAAAACAAGGAAATAAAAATACTTGGTATTTAGTGAGCTAGATACCAAACTTTACCAAGCAGTTTATTCCTTCACAATATTTTTAATGTTATATTCCAAACACGAAAGCATAGAGATCTTCCCCTAGGTAAGCAAGAGCCTAATTGTTGCAAATGGCCCTCCATCCGTGCCCCTCCCCTACGATTCTTCTAACCGCAGTCAAGTCCACATCTCTCCTTATTGGGCTGCCATTCATCTGAACCTCCTCCCACTTTTCATTTGTCTGAAAATGTTCTCTCCTTGCAGTCCTGTTGGGAGGCAGAGCTCTCTCCCACTCCCCAGGCTCAGCCTGTCAGATTCTCACTTTCCCAAGCCAACCGTGCAGCCAGGGTGCCAGCACCTGACCAAACCAGACACACCTGGCTGGCTAGCAACATAAAGCAGCAAGGATCACGGGAGGGAGGGGAAGCTCACTTCTGCCCTGGTAGCTGTGGCAGCAAGATCAGGTGCCCTGGCAGCAGCTGTTATCAGCAGCATGCCGATCTCCATGCCAGCAGGGTCCAGGTTGGCAGCACCTAACACTCTGCAGCTGTGGTGACAATGGCTCATGGACATGGAGCCTGAGCCAGGTGCTCCAGACTCCTGGTAATTCTTTCCATGACCCACTCTCCTAATAAATCCCATTCCTGCTCAAGTCATCTCTAACTAAGACTCTGACTCATATATGCAGTTTTCATACCTTGATTATTGAAACAATTGTGAGAACTAAGATGCAAATCTTGATCTGTGAAATGACAACAAATACTATAGACAGGTAGGTATTATCTACCTATATTAACACTATGGATAGGTAGATATTCCTTTTGTGTCCACAAATTTTTATTAGTTGAATAATACCAGCCTGTGTTCTTAGAGTGCTAAACCAAAAAAACTTGCTAATATTCTTCTAATCTTGCAGATTTCAGAGATCAGACTCAAGGTTCTTTTTGGTTCCATTACAAGTTGGGACATATGGGAACCAAAATGAGCAAGCCAGCTAGCCTTCCCCATCATCATACTGCCTAGACCCATTCTTCAGACACCAGTGTGCTTAAGGACCTCCTCTGGGTCTATACATCTGCCTTCAAAATGCACATTCAGGTGAGAGGGAGAGCTAGCAAGGGAGGGAGGGAGGGGGACAAGCAGGGGAGGGGAGGGAGGGAGAGGGAGAGCAAGAACTCACAGAGGTGGTTAACAGCTATTAAGAATCAGATTTGAGCAGTCCTTTAATTAGGCAAAGCTAATGAGTGCTGGTGTTTGGGGGTTTTTGTTTTTTAACCAGTATCAGATGGTGGTTTTTAGTATCATCACTATAAATAAAGGCAGTGTAAGCTTCAGGGGAATCACAGGTAGATTCCTGAGAATTTATTTTCTGTTCAGGATTTAAATAAGCAACTCAAAAAGATGATGCAGGCAAGGGAAATTTTTTTCAATAATAAACAAATGGTTATTTTATAGGAGAAAATGTTAATAAAATATTGAGAATTAATACAATGCAGGAAATACTCCTGAAGATAGTACCCCATTAGCTGCTGAGGAGCATCTAGAGATGAATAGGGCTTTGGCCCCACCCTTAACTCAAGTTGACAGTCTAAGTGAGAGTTAGTAGAAAAGTGGAAGAGGTATGTGAAACCAAGAAGAAGATATGTAATATGATAAAAGGCAGAATGTGATAAACCAAAAGAGGTGTAGCAGAAAAATCATATTTTTCATTTGTTTTTCAATATCTCTATTTTTCATTCCCAATGAAACATGAAAAGTTCCACCCTGGGGCTCCCCACACACCAAGGATGAAGTGCTCATCATTTTCAGGGAGAGGGTAGATCTGCCTAGAATAAAGAAGTCACAGCCACACTAGGACTTTCTTTTTTTAATTTAGAGGGTTCACAACAGACATGAAAACCCCTAGCTTTCAAATACAAGAGCTAGACACATGAAAGGCAGAGGATTTTCTCAGAAATCTCAAAGATATGCTTTGAAACACCAACTGGCCAAGCACAGAAGACTGGATTGCAGAGTTTTAACTATAAACATGAAGTAGGGAGATGGTAGGGAAAAGAAGAGGGATTTGAGGAAAGCCCATCCTAAGGCTGGAGAAGGAAACTGAAGAAAGGGAGGGAAGAGCCAGAGAGATGAGATGCTTCTGTCTTGGGCACCTCTGGGGCTGAAAGCCTTGGGTGGGGAGGGAGGATGCAGAAACAGTAGGTTGATAATCCCAGGGTGCAGGATGCTTGAGCATCACTTCCTGCAGGGACTCCTCACTGAGTGAACTGGGCCACCCTGAGCCCACTGAGTAGAATTAGTAGCAAGTTGTGTTTAGGCTGAGAGAGTGTGTGAAAAGCCCCACCCTCTATCTAGAAAATAACTCAGAAAAATCTCTGGAGTCCTTTCAGACGGGCATGGAAGATATCTGAAAAATGAAGAACTTCAGTGTGTGAAGAAATGTCCTTGAGCCTACCTTAAAATGCTGCATCAGGGAGATAGGGGACCCTCAGCAGAGGCTGAAAGGCCAGGGTACTATGGGAACAGCCACACCACTGGGAGTAGAGTTGAGAGAGAAGATAGCAGGAAGACACTAACCATACCAAGAGCACAGATGACCAATACCAGCCAGAGATACCTCCTAAACAGACACAGTGAGATGTCACAGAAGACAAACTAGGCACACTGGCCTCCCCCATGTCATGAGGCCCCTGAGCTTCCTTTCCAGAGGCTGGAAAGGAGAAAGGAGGTACTTACAAGGGAACACCAACCCTGGTAGGAGGTGTGAACCTAAATTGACTGAATTTAAATCCCGACTTGACGAGTGAATGAGTATACTTGAAGTGGTAAAATCAAGTCTTTTATATGGCTGATGGGGGTGGATGATAAGTTAGATTCATTGATAGGAAAACCACGTATATTTCTGCATAAGACAGTGTGAACATGGGGCCCACAACACAAAGGTACACACCAAGTACTGTGAGGAAACTGAAGGAAGGAGACATTGTATTACACTGAGGGGCAGAGGGATATCAGGCCAGTATTTTTAACAAGATTTTTTAAGTGTGCCTTAGTGAATTTATGGGATTTTGAGAAGTAGAAATGAGGTGGAGGCATTCCAGATGGCAGAAAGAGGTTGATCAAAGCCTAGGAAATGGGAGGAGGTGGGAAACTTTCAGGAAAAAATGATGGTCCAATTTGGCTGGAATCTAAGTTCCTCTTTTAAAATTCCACACATGCTCTGCCAGAGCCCTGTGCTTTGTACCTCAATGGCAGGAAGAGTTTTATAAATATCTACTGTATAAAATATATTCTGAACTGAGTGATGCCTGGAAACACACCCATTCCTTAGAAGTCCTATTATCTCTGTGTGTTTCCTGTCCCTTCCTGCAAATGTAGTAAACAGACTTGCCACCAAATGATGCCTCTAGTGTGGAAATACTCCTCTTGCTCTGTGCACAGGCTTTGCCTACAGAGAAGGGATCTTCCATCAATATTTTGTCCTTCCTTTAGATGTAAGGAAAGCTTTCACCATTCTGTCTACCCTATTCCTTGGATACAGGCATGACTAATACAAGGAAGGTGGTGGTTCACTGCGGTATGAGGTGAAGTCCAGGTATTTTTATTTTGACAAATCTCCAAAGGTGATCCAGATACACAACCTTGACCTCCCTTTTTTCCTATCACTTTCCTTGCCTCCCATTCCTTCATAGCAATTTAGAATACTATATATTACATATTTGGTGGCAATAGCTATTTTGAATGACTCAATAAATAGACACACTGATCTACTTTTCAAATTTTAGCATGCATTGGAATCACCAGGAGGATCTGTTAAAATACAGATTGCTGGAATCCTGAAGAGAAACCTGAAGAGTTTCTGATTCAGCAGATCTGGGAGAGGGGCAGAGAATTTGCATTTCTAACAACACTTACCCCACCCCCCCCACAGGTGATGCCAATACTGTTGGTGGCGGAGAGGGGTACACTTTGACAACTACTGGTCTAGATCAATATGGAAATCCCCTGAATACTTCAACCATGACACAAAACTGGTATTTTTGAATGTTTTTGCCTACCATTTTCTTGAAAGATTTTAGAAAAAGATGTTTCCCTATGTTTACTTACACAAGTGATAAGAGCAACTTAATAGTATAAAGTGTAGACATTGAAACTTGTTCCTGGAAGCTATGGAATTTTTATTAAGAATTCCAGGAATCTGAAACTTCTGAATAAAACGTGAATTATCATTTTCCATTCAAGAATTGATGTTTTAATGATGCAATAAGATTAAAAAAAAAAAAAAAAGCCATGACTCCTAATATTTTACCCTAAACTGGTCTCCTTTAACATCACAACAAAGCAAAAATCAGGCCACCCCTTCTGGAGTTATTGAGAATTGAATAAAGAGGAGTGTGTTTCTGTCCCTTATCTAGATAAGAATCTATTTTGAGAATCCAGGACTGTTCTATTATCTTTTTACCCCTACAGGGAAAACTAACACTTTTCATATTATGTCAAGCACCCATAAGAAGCCAGGCTTTTGCCTTGTTTTCCAGACAGCATAAAAAGTCCAAAATTGCTTCATTAAGAAAATCTTCTGCAAAAATTTAAGGTTTTTTACTTTTAAACACTAATGTTTAATATTCACATTGGGCCATAGCTTTCTTTGGAAAGATTATTCTTGAACTTTCCTCACCTGATTTTCCAATTCTGTTAGTAATCTATACAAAGACACTCAGATTTTGCTGGATCACTGTAAATAAAAAGGGTTTATTTATAATGATGCATATTCTGTTTACCATGTGGACTCCCACTACTCAGAAATTTAAATGGTCTAATGCTCTTGTTCCATAAGAACGATTGATTCCAATTAAACCTAATTGTATATTATAGAATTCAGAAAAACAATATTTGAGTTATAAAAACATGCCTTTTTCTTTCTTAGAACCAGAATGTACATGAAAATTCCCAAAAAAATGTTGGAGATAGTCTGAACTACACAGATCCTCAAATTACTCCCCAAACCTGATTTTGATATAGTCCTACAGTGGACAGAGATGATGCTCATAAGGTCAGAAGATATCATTTAGTCTACAGAAGTGTCCACTGACCTGGCCTTTTTATTAATCTCACTCACCAAAGACAGATGCTTATTAAAGTTGACATAACTCCTTCCAGACATAAGACTTTGGCTGCAGCTTTATTTTCCTTGCTGTATTTTATAAGACATGAAAAATTAAATACTCCTATATGTAGTTATTATTATTTGTAATTGCAGGTTGTATTTTGCATGCTAATTGCTCCCTGATGTGCCAGTGTTCTATGAGTATATATAATTTTATACTATACTCTAATTATACATTAGAAAAATTTCCATTTATCTTGCAATGGGTTATTTTACCAATGCAGGCAAGCACCAATATTAAAGGCCTTCATAGCAATAACAAAAACAGAGCTTGGTTAAAATCTCTTTTTTAACATAATTTGATAGAAATTCATGACTCAGTCTCCTGAGTGGATGGAGGCTAGCAAGGTGGGTAGAGGTCAAGAGGAAGAATAGATACAGAACTCAGGTTCAGGAGTAGAGAGCATCAGAAGAGATGAGTGTCAAGACAAATAAGGAAGATGTTGGCAAGTGAGCAAGAGGAGCAAGAATAGCAGAACAGGGAGGCAGACTTGGGAAGTAGGGACACCAGGTGGGCATGTCAAAAAGGCATGCCAAACTTATGCAGGGGTGAAATTGGCAGATCTCTGTAGTGGTTAAGTAAACAAAAGTTAGAGTCACAGCCATGGCTATGACTGTAAGACTAACGGAGATGCAAGAGAGTGAAGATGGAAGCAAAACAGACAATCCGTTTTGACTAGCCGAATGGGTCTTAATTAATACCTTTGACGGGAAACCTCCCATGACAGACCACAGCAGCCTCCAGAGTAGCTTGAAGAAACTGCCAGTATGCAGATTAGCTGTTAACTGAATACATAGCTTGAGTTTTCTTTGGCCAGTTGTTTTCCATTGTATGGGTGAATGGTCAAAGGTGTGAATCTGAATCCCCCAACAAGTGAACAGGATGGGGGAAAAAAAAAAACAACCTATGAACTCTATTTCTGTTACTAGTAGCAAACCTCCTTATGGAGAGTGAAAACGAATATTTCAAGAGATCCCATTAATAAATATTTAGAACCATCTCAGACATAAAATTTTAAATTCCTCAGGCAAGCAACCAAGCTAGCTGTAGAAAAATCCACAAGGCTGCCCTGTAAGTCATAGTCACCTGCTCTCTCCAGAAATGAATGACTGTTGAATTAAACATTTAAGTGACAGGCCCTCAACTAGGCAGCATATTAGATTTATATAGGCAAATTCTGATTTGTCCAGGAGCATGAGCATCAGTATTTCTTGGAAGCTCCCCACATGACTATAATGGCTAAGAACTACTGCTACTCAAAAGAGAGCTCGATGACTAAAGCACAACTCTAAGTGCCATAACATTAAAGTGTGTTCTAGGATGTAGCCAGGATGTCCCAGGACCTTGTGCAATTTTTGCTTTTACTTCTTCGTGTAATAGAAGGCATATGGTGACTTTGGCTAATAGTAATAACATGGTTTACCTACTGAGGTCACAATGACTCTCTTTATTTCAAGAAAAAGAAACATGAGAACTTATTGCTCAGTCATACTTCAGGAATATATCTGATAAATTTGAATTGTTTTGTGGACTAATATTGATGGGCGCCGTTCCTCCTCTGTTATGAGTTGTATAACCTGATTTAGCCTTTCAGTTTATGTATCCAATGCTTTGTTGTGACAAAAAGGGGGGAAATACCTGTATTTCTAAGAGAGATCTAAAGCAATGGGATGTTTTAACCAAGGCAATTGTTAAAAAGCAAAGAAATGGTGTCACACCCAAGAGAAATAGACATTACGTCAAAAGAATGCTTTCTAAAAAGTCATATTGTGAAATGGAGATAAGCACAAATTGTTGCAGATTCAAGAAAGTCATTTTGATGCAGCAATGTCTAATAAAAATTTAAAAATCATTAATTAATAATATAATAAGTTTATAAATAAGTGTGGCTATAAACTCAACTGACTTTGAGGTCATATGTGCATATTAATTGATTGATGAACATTAGCCATGACCTACAAATTTAAATAGAAATAAGAATCCTGCCAAATGTTAGATTAAAAAAAAAATCTTAAGTCCTGGAAAATGTTATTGGCATATGAGGAAAGTAGTAGCATATTAGCATGAATATTACTCATTTTGACTTCTGAGTTAAATTTTCTCCACATCCCAACATTCTATACCAAAGGGAAGTAGTAGTCAAACTTTTCTAAGGCATAAAACCCCCTTCTAATTAAAAAAAGAGAAAAAAAGGCCTTCCAAGGAAACATGATGAATAAGAGCCTTGTCTGATTGAAATCAAGCTCTAGGCCTAAAGCTCCACACTCAACTTGCTGTTGGCCCCTTCGAGCCATAGCCCATTGAACTGAAGCCAGACTTTTACCCCCTTCTCTCTCTCATGGAGTGAATTCTCTCCTATGAGGTTCTCTGGTTTGATAAAGTAAAGATCCATCAAATCCCCCTAGAATCCTAGGGAGGAAATAATTTAGATTTAATCTGGGACACCTGCTACCTTAGGTATTAAAAGAATATATTAACTATCATTTGGCAACAAGATTGGGATACTATTTAAAAGGAAAAGTGCTGAAAATCAGGCAGTAGAAATCTAATTTCAAGTATCTCAGTAACTCCACACTGAAATTTGAATAAACTCATTGTAGAAGGACTTATGCAGCAAACAAAGAAGGTAGTAAAACAAGAGATATAACTCGGTGCCAGACAGCACGCTAGCCTGTTAACAAACACAAACTGACTTAATCCTCATTGCAAAAGCAGTTTTTAACTCCTTAATAAGGAAGAGAAAACTGATACAGAAATTGAACCACTCACCCAAGTTCACGTAACTAGTAAGTGGTAGAGCTGGAATTTTAATTGAGGAATATCTGACTCCCAAAGTCTATGCCCTTCTCTCTCAGCACATTGGCAAACAGGGTGCCTACTAAGAATATTTTGAAATCTATTTTGAACTTAAAACCTTATAAAATTCAGTATGGTCTATCTACAATGAGAACAAATTATCAAATTATTAAACACTTCTCACTAGTCATCTTGCTTCCTGCAAGATGTTGACAATATTTTATTCAATATTAAAATAAATAAATGAGAGAAAAAATCCAGTAGGGATCCAAACCTGGATATTTGGTGAAATTATCAAATATCTATTATCAACCCCAATAATAACAATGAAGAGATTTAAATTTCACCAGCAAAATGAGCACAGTGAAGGTGTTACTAGAGCATATCATAAAACATTTTACCTCTGCCTGAATATACTGTCAGAAGTCTAGTTATAGGATAGCTTTGGATAAGAAACTCCTAAAAATGCTCTCCAATAGCATTTCTTGGCTGAACCAAACCTGGCATATAATGGCCAAGAAAAAGCCCTAGCCAGTGAGTTTATATCACTAAAAGTCTAAGAAATTTAGAAAAGCTCCCAGTATAACCTAAGGACATAGTTTGAAAAAGACGAAAAGGCCCACTATAGAATATCTGAAGTTCTGAGAAATATCAATCTTGGCCCAAAAAGTTAAGTCAAGAGTCTGAAATGCCTATTAGATACCCAAGTTGACATGGTGAGGGAGTTACTTATATGCTTCTGCTGTTAGAGATGTTTGGCCTAGAGACATAAATTTAGAAATTACACATAGATCGTATTTAAATGCTTGAAGAATCACCTAGGCAGAAAAAAAAATGAACATCCTTACATTATTATAATCTTTGTGGGTTGGGAAGAGGAGGAGGATCTAAAAAAGAAACAGAATGAGTGGTGGACATGGCAGGAAAAAGGCAAGAGATGTTTCCCAAAGCCAAATGAAGAAAATGTTTCAAGAAAAGAGTAATTATGCAGGTCAGGAGCTCAACTGATGATTCTTTCCCATTCTCCCTAAACTTGTTCCTTCCCAAGTATTCATTGGCTGAGTAAACGGCATCAACATTTACTCAAATACCACAAAACACTTGGAGTTACTCGACTTCTCTTTTTTTTCACCCTCCACATCCAATTCACAGCAAGTACTATTGACTTTAATTTCACAATACATGCCACATTTGATTGCTTTTCATAGCCTCCACTTCTCCAGCCCAGTCCAAAGCACATCTGTCTCTCCCCTGGACCACTGCAATAGCATCTAGGATGGTTATGCTACTTAATCTCCTGTTCCCTTATGGCTTATGTTCATCACACAGCAGCCAGAATTATCATTCTAAGATGCAAAATAGGGTCATAACCTATAAACCAGAGGAGCTGTTGCTACAAGAAACGAAGGAATCAAATGTCTCCTGCTCCTTACAGCTCCTGACGGTAGTAAGGACAAGACAAGAAATGGACCCAGTCTGTTGGTAATAGCCTTCAAGATAAAACATTGGCCAGAATGCCTCTTAATTGTAGTAACAAACTGCTAAAGAGAAAATCTGAAGTTGTAGTCTAAAAAAAGTAATGAAGTTAAAGCAGGAAAAGAATGCGAACAATGATATACCAATTGAGGGGCAAGAGGCTAAAATGTAGAGGGTATGAAGAGGAGCGGTGGAGTGGGACACGGGAATCAGTGCGCCAGACATGTCCGCGTCCTGCTCCACAAAAGCACCTTCTCTAGGAGTTATTCCCAGTCTTGGCCCCGGATAAGGGCCAGCCCTGAGGACTATGCTTACTTATTCCGTGTGATTCTCCCAAGCAAGATGGTTGTTCCAGGGACCGTCATGGTGGGAGTGGGTGGGCGGCAATCATATTCTTCCTCTAGAAATTTGTATTGGGATGCTGAGAACCTCAGACTGGTGTAAGACAAAGAGAAAGGAAAGCTTCTGAGTGGTAACATACTAGAAAGTCCATGAGCTGAGTGCTGAGCTCGCTCATGCTACCCCAGTGTCTGCTCTTCCTAAGAACTAGTTGTTCAGCATTCTCAGGACTTCCACGAGACTTCTCTATAGCCCAATAATTTTTTTTTTTTTTTTTTTTTTTTTTTTTTTTAGTTAATGTGAGGGGATGTCTTAATCCATTGAGCCTGCTATAGCAGAATGTTACAGGGTAGATGGCTTACAAACAACAGAAATTTACTTCTCACGGTTCTGGACACCAGAAGTCCCAGATCAGGGTGGCGGCATAATTGGGTGGTGGGCCCTCTTCCAGGTGAGACTTCGCTCTGTGTTTTCACTAATTAAGGGGCTAGCAAGCTCTGTGGGGTCTCTCGCATAAGAGCACTAATTCCATTCATGAGGGCTCCACCCTGGTGACCTAATCACCTGCCCCACCTCCTAAGACCATTACAATGGCCATTAAGATTTCAACACATGAATTTTGGGGGTATATAAACATTCAGACTAAATAAAAACAGCTGTGGCTGAAGTGGGCGGGCTGGGTGTATTATAGAAATGGAATTCTAAGGCCTTTGAATGTTTTCCATGCTTCTAGCTTTCAACTGATATAGGTTGGGACAGTTTCCTTTCTTTCCTTTTACACCAAGGGAAGCACCATAGGTTTGCATGAATCCATTGCTTTGGAATTTCCCTCACGTTTGGACTAAGCAGGACAAAGGTATGGCCCTCAGTTGATTCTACTCTAAACTGCATAGGTTGGCTCTACTTCTTCAGATGAAAGAGACTAAAAAGGGCAAGTCTTTAGTGGAGAAGGAATCTGTAGAAAATATTTGTGTACAGGCCTCTATACCTGGGAATCCCTACAACGAGTTATTTGCATATCAAATTATACAAAATGCATTCAAATGAGATGAGTAGATCTTGTCTCAGTATTCAAGGCCAAGAGCATCTGAACATTAGGAGAAAGAACAAAGACTCAGCAAACTGAGTTCATTCAAAATACATTCAAATAATAATAAGCATTAAGTTAAAGCAAGAATTCTCAAGAAAAAGATTAGAATATTGTACTCCATAAAAATCTTGAAACACTTAACAAAAATCATTCAAATGGCAAGGTACAAATTAAAAGGCTTTTAATGCAAGTTAGTGATGAAAGGCAGAGGGCCACCATCCCCAAAAGAAAGCCTGGTGTACATCAAAAAAGGATCAGCCTGCTTGAGCCAAGGAAAGACCACAGGTAGTCAGAGAAATTAAAGAAGCACGCCATTTTTATTTTGATCTGGTTTCAGCATTGCAAGACATAAACACTTCCGTCTTGGAGCATAATATAAGAGATTTTGAGGATGAAATCTTGATTTTTTTTTTTTTTTTTGGGAAAGTCATTTGACATTCAAATGTCAGAGTTTTTATTTACATGGATATGAAATCTGAGTAAGTATATTGTTTTTCTATTGCTGCTGTAACATATTACTCCAAAATTAGTTGCTTAAAACAACAAATTTATTATCTTACAGTTCTGTAGGTCAGAAGTCTAGTACACATCTCATCAACTGAAATCAAGGCGTCAGCAGAGCTGTATTCCTTTCTGGAGGTTCTCGGGGAGAATCTGTTTTGTCAACTCTTCCACCTTCTAGAGGCTGCCAGCATTCCTTAGCTCCCAGGTTCTTCCTCCATTTTCACCAAAGCTAGTGACACCCCATCTCCCTGATCCCTTTCTATTGATCACATCTCTAGGAAAGGTTCTCTGACTTAAAGGACTAATATAATTAGACCAGGTTCATCTCCCCAACCTTAATTACAGCTGCAAAAGTCCCTTTTGCCATGCAGAGCAACATAGTGACAGGTTCCAGGGATTAGTTATAGACATCTTTTGGGGGGGGGGGTGCTATCCCACCTACCACAGTAAAGAAAACTGGATCTTCTTCAGAAGGACTTAAGCTCACATTTTCAAGTCTTCCAGATGTCATCAAATGCTCACGCCTTCTTCTCCCCAAATGGATAGGGTATCTCTCTTTCCCTTTGGGGGTTCATAAATTCTGGTATCCTTCAACCTGTGCTCTTTAGTTTACTACAGGAGATGATGTCTTCTTCCTTCCGCTGAATAGAAGTGCACTCAGTATATCACTTGAGATATTTGCTATTCCCTGTACTCAAATTAAAATATCATAATTTCAACTTGTTTTTTGTCCTTCATCTATACACACAACTGATATATCAGACACTCTCCCAGAGGCAAGTACTGTATATTTAACTCTCTTTGGATGATTTCCACACAGCACCATGGAGATTGAGGATCTTATTGATGCTTTTACCATTTAACAAGCATATGGTGAAACAAGTTTATATTTTATAGACAGAAAACAACAGATAAGTGGTTAAGTCAAGGTATCAAAACACGTCAAATTAGGTGAGGTTGGAGAAAAGAACTTTCCAAAGCAGACCCTAAAAATTTCCTTCAAAAACCACTTTTTTGGCATGTTTAAAATTCAATTTTCTACACATGTTTTTTTTTTTTCCAGAAACTCTTCTGCTACTTAAGATGAGGTTCCCCACTGAGGAGGTCCTTCCTTCCTCTTCTCAGGGTTGCCAGATCATAGACACCACAGGAGGCCAGAGCTGGAAAGAAACTCTGAAATCTATGTTCTCCACTTAATAGACAAAGAAACTGAGGTGCAGCAAGGTAAAAAGAACAAAGCATGAGAATCACATTGGTTTTATGGGTGAAAAGACAGGCCTGAATTGCTAGTGAACATTATTCAGAATCAGGACCAGCAAGGAAAGATTCTCACACGCTCAGGCTTCCCACTAACACTCTTGTTCATAGCTTAACCTTGAGAATGGTAATGGCCACGAGCCAGTGGAGCGGAAGGCCAGAGGAGAGAAGGATGTCACTCACGGTGATGGAGTGAGTGCCCTGCCAATAACAGAAACCTGCACACAGTCCCTTAAGCAACGACAGTTCAGCATGGTTTCCCCCAGAGAGTCTATTTTCATTAAACATTTTCAGCCACAGCTTGCTTGATTTTCAATAAATAGGCACGTTGATAATCTTTCTTCTGATAATTTTATATCTGGTGTTAAAACGAATTTAAATCAGCATGCCATGTAATTGTACATTTTCACCAGAGTATAAAAACATGCAGTAGCAAAGAGCTAACCTCCCACAGTCCTTACCCAACACGTAGCTCCCCCTCACCCCTCTTCTCACATACCTGTGACATCTGGGAAGACGCCAGGCAGTGTCTCTTCATGATTCACTTAGGCCACATACCTTCAGTCTCTGAGAGAAATCTCTGTTCTCACAGTCTCCTGCCTCAGATATCCTACAGCTGAAGACAATGGGAAAGTGAGAGAAAATATAAGGGCTCACAAGACAAACATAATATCCCATCACCTATAGTGATGAAAGTTTAATTTGGTTTTAATTCTGGGGACCTCCAAGGAAAGCCTTACATAGAAAGTGCTCCCATGTTCTCTCTATCCCACTGTCACCATCACAGGAAAAGGCTCCAGAAAGCATTGGGTTTTTTCCCCCAGCTTTACTGAGGTATAAATGAGAAATAAAATTGTGTATAAATTGTATAAAAAAGTATACAATGTGATGATTTGATATACATACACACTGTGAAAAGATCCCTCCCATCCAGGTAATTAACACGTCCATCACCTCACATACGCACCCTTTTCTTTGTGTGGGAGAACACTTAAGTATTACTCTCTGAGCAAATTTCAATTATTCAACACAGTGTTATCAATTATAGTCACCATGTTACACATTAGAACCTCAGACCTCATTCATCTTCTACTTCAAAGTCTGTACCCTTTAACCAGCCTCTACCTATTGCACACATCCCCAGCCCAGGACCCCACTTTTCAATTCTATGTTTCCATGAGTTTGAATTTTTTTTAATTTTACATATAAGTGATACCATGTAGTATTTGTCTTTCTCTGACTTATTTCACTTGCATAATGTGCTCCAGGTTCATCCATGTTTTCACAAGTTATAGGCTTTTCTTCTTTTTAAAGGTTGAATAATATTCCTCTGTGTGTGTGTGTGTGTGTGTGTGTGTGTGTGTGTAAGAAAGAGTGAGAGACAGAGATCTATTCATCCACTGATGGAAAATTAGATTGTTCCCACATCTTGGCCATTGTGAATAATGCTACAATAAACATGGGAGTATAGATACCACTTCAAGGTAATAATTTTGTTTCCTTTGGATATATTCAGAGAAGGGATTGCTGAATCATATGGTAGATCTGTTTTTAGTTTCTTGGGGAACCTCTAGACTATTTTCCATAATAGGAAAATGATTCCACCAACAGTGTACAAGAGTTCTCTTGCCTCCTTATCCTTGCCAGCATTATTATCTCTTTTTTTCCTTCATCCAACATTTTTATTTTTCCTAATTTCACATCTTTTATTCAAGTATAATTAACAGTGCTACATTAGGTTCAGGTGTACAATATAAGGATTTAAAAATGCTATACATTTCTCAGTGCTCATCAAGGTAAGTATACTCTTAATCGCCATCACCTATCCTCACTCATCCCAGCCACCCTCCTCTCCTCTGGCAATCATCAGTTTGTTCCCTGTGTTTAAGAGAATGTTTTATGTCTCTTTTTCTCTTTCTTTTGTTTCTTAAATTCCATATATGAGTGATATAAGTCAGTCAGAGAAAGACAAATACCATATGATTTCACTCATACGAAGAATCTCTTTTGAGATTAGCTATTCTAACAGGTACAAGGTGATATCTCATTGTAGGTTTGATTTGCAGTTTCCTGGTGATTAGGGATGTTGAACATCTTTCCATGTACCTGTTGGTCATTTGTATGTGTTCTTTGGGAAAATGTCTATTCAGGTCTTTTGCCCATTTTTTAAAAATATTTTATTTATTTGAGAGAGAGAGAGAGCATGAGCAGGGGGAGGGACAGGGGGAGAGGGAGAAGCAGACTTCCCTGCTGAGCAGGGAGCCCAACGTGGGGCTAGATCCCAGAACTCTGGGATCATGACCTGAGCTGAAGGCAGACACTTAACCGACTGAGCCACCCAGGTGCCCCTGCCCATTTTTTAATTTTGTTTTTGTTATCTGTTTTTGTATTAAGTTGCATGAATTCCTGTATATTTTAGATATTATTAACCCCTTATCAGATATGTGGTTTGCAAATATTTTCTCCCATTCCATGGGTTTCATTTTGTTGATGGTTTCCTTTGCTGAGTGTAGGCTCACTTGTTTATTTTTGCTTTTTTTGCCTTTGCTTTTGGTGTCAAATGCAAAAAATCATTACCAAAACCAGTGTTGAAGAACTCACCTATTAAGTTTTCTTCTAGGATTTGTATGGGTTTGGGTCTTACATTCAATTTTTAAATCCATTTTGGCATGATTTTTGTGTATGGAAATATAGTATGCATTCAATAAATTTCTGATGGATGAAAAAAACTAAGAAAAAACAGCTTCTGTTCTAGGGTTGTTTTTTTTTTTCCTACTATATCTAGGAAGGTCCAGGAGCCCATCAAAGGCAAAATAATTGTGTGTCACAAGAACAATGTTGGGAAGGGCATATTAAAGTTCTGATCACCAGAAACAGAACTAGAAATAGAGTGGATAAAGTGATGGACAGGCCCAAGTGAGAAACAGAAGGTCTGTGGTCACATGCTCTGCTGTCTGACTGCTTACTAAGGCCATTGCATTTAACTTTCTATCTGCTAAGATTCTGGACCCCTCTCTTCTAGGCCCTTGGAATCTTTTTGATCCACTGGAATCAATTTATTATTCACTGATTTCATCTAGTCCAGTACCCCTCTTTCAACTTTACCCGGTTCTTCCCTCAGGACCTATCAGACCACTCCTTGCTGGCATGAACCGGTCTCCACATGGAAAGGACACTGAAATCATGAAAAGGAATAGGAGAGAGTAAAGGAGCCATGAAAAAAAGACAAGAAAGGAATAGTCCTAAGGATAAGAGAAGTAACACAACATATAATCTGCAAGGGATGTGTTGTAAAAGGGTGAAGGGCAGATTTCCAAGAGATGTAAGTGGTAAAAAGCAAAGGTTTTGGAGACAGAGTGCTAGATTTGAATCCATCTCTGCTATTTACCACCTGGGTTAATTTGGACAAATTGCTTTTCCTCTGGGTCCTAGCTTCAGTAAATAAATAATACCACTTAGCCTCATAGCAGTTTGTGGAGACTAAATAAATTAATACACTTTAATACTTAGCACATAGTTTGCACTCAAAGTTGGTTAATATCATGAAAGTAATATCACTTGAATCCTTGACCTTTTTAAAGTGTCTTAAATATATGTAAAAAGTCTTAACGTGTGCATCTATAAGTGCCAAGTTAGGGCCATTATTCTTTCCAAGAAAGAAAAAAGTATTGTCTCCGGAAGAGAATATAAGAAAGGGGCCTGTGTCAGCCCCCTCATTCACAGGAATACATACTCCTCTCTGGAGGGAGTTTGACAGATTATGACACATAGTTGCTGTCAGGAGTGAAAAACAACCTTGTAGTAAATCAGTTTTTAATTTGGTGTTTTTGAAAAATTGGGACTATGCTTTAAAATTCTTTGAAATTAGTCACTGGTGAGTATATGATTACCAGAACACAGTGCTTTCCCTTTCCTCAGTGGCAGCAACTCCTCAAAACAGAGCAAGCAGACCAGTTCTTCATGCTGCAGATGGAGCCTCATCCTCCAATCCACAAGCTGGGACACCCTCCCCTCAGTGGAGTCATTCTTGTCCCAGTAAAGGAATCATAGCTGTGGCTCCTCCCAGCAGCAGTATGTGCTTTTTCTACTCTACCCATTCCATGCCCCCAGATGATGACAATGAGAATAATTTGGTATTGAAAAGAATCTGGTGTAATGGATGGAGATTAACCAGACATAGTTGGGTTTTAGATTTTTCAAAGTTGATTTCAAAGGGTGTAACAAGAAAAGACCAGATGATGAGCTCCTGGGAAAGGTAGTTTCACTGAGTGGAGCACAGGAATCTCAAATGAGACCTGGAAGCCTCAGGTGGTGAGAATGCCAAGGAGAATATTAACTCATGAAAGAAAATCTACAATCCTATCAGAAAAGCCAGCCCACCAAAAGCACAAAGAAAGAATGTGACAAAGGAAGAGGGCAGAGTCTCCAAGACTCTAGTACAGGTTGTGTGCCCAGAAAGTCTACTTCAGGGGAATGCCATTGGTAGATGTAAGCAACCTCTGGGGCCAGGTGGCTGAACAATCTTAGCCTGGAACCAAACAGAGAAGGGAGCTTATGTGTTACATAAACAGAAGAGCTGAGAGAGAGCGGTGCCTGAGTTCTGGGTAGACTGGATTGTTCTCATCTACCCTCCATCCATTCCTGACTTCTTCCTTCCTAACGGTCTTGATTTCCTTCCATGGATTTTTCTCTTCTGCTATACAGCCTCAGGGAAAGCTGACTGTGTCTCCAGTTCTTAGGGTGAGTCTTAGCCAGCTAAAAGAAATCTCATCCTCCTTTCCAGAGGCTGGTACACTGTCATGTGACCCACTGATACCAGAAAGAGGCTTCCTGGATCTTCGAGTTCTTCCTCATCTTCTGGAAGACATTTTGGATACTCCTCAAAAACTGTTCTTTGTGACACAAGGCCCTCAACTGCTGCCAACCTGGGAATTCAGTACACTAAGAAGAGAAGAGCTAAAAAATACAAAAACTGGAAGCAGGGGCCATGAGATTAAGTTACTCGGAACTGTCCTACCTAGGACTTCCAGTTTCACAAGCCAGTAAAATCCTTATTATGGTTGAAGTCAGTTTGACCTCGATGCTTTTGTCATATGTAGCTAGAATGCCCCAGAAAAGAAGTCGGAGCCGGAGGAGGAAGACGGGGAGGATGACAACAACGATGAGGAGGAGAAATTAAAATCTTCAATTATAGGTAAGACTCAGAAAAATTACTACCAAAAAAAAAAAAGAAAAATTACTACCAATTGCAATAAATTCATACTCTAGCTCATGTCTAGCTGACATTGAAAGCCTATCTTTTTCCACTATCAACTCACGTTGCTTCTCTACAGTGAATGGCAGAAAAGAGCACATTCTTAATTTCCTCCCTGAGTAGGATGTGCCCTGGATCGCCACACCAGCTGGTAAAATAGCTTTGCTTGAGAAACAAAGGTCTGTATACAAGAGGAAGTGAAAGAGTACTACTCCTGGAACTCAGTCTTGAAAGGAGAAACCCAGATCTTATGGAGGTGGTGGGAGCAGAAACTGTTGGCCCTCCTTCTGTTCTGTGGCTTCCCTGGGTTAAGTTTCATCACAGTGCAAATGCTGGCAGTAATCAGAAGGAAACTGCTAGCAACTCCTGTTCTCAAGGGCTTAGCAGAAATAAGTTGATGGAGAAAATAAAATGCTACCAGTGGAATCAAATATATAGAGAAGTTTAGAACACTCTTCTAAAAAGAGCATGGAAAGTTATACCCTTTATCTTCATTCGTTTTGATTTTCCTACCCTTTAAGGCAAGTGAAATAAAGCATATATTTTCCCCTTTAAGTCAACAGAAATTCAGTGTGAACATGACTTTTTATATACAAAGTGCTTCTTCTTGGAAAATGTTTTTTAAAGGCATAGGTACTTTGATTATCAAAAAACACTTTGATAATCCAACAGAACACTCTTTTGTCAGAAATGCAGTTGCCTAAGATGGAATTAGCATAAGTAATACAGTTACCTAAGATAGCAATAGTTAGAAAGCAGCACAAATATCTATTCTAGAGTACAGAGTCCCTCCCTGCCCCACCTCAGAAAGGCATCTCCTCCTTACAAGGCAACAGCAGATGAAGATTCTGAGCCCTCGGGCTCCAGATCAAGAAGAGAACAATGGGGATGTAGGAGGGAGGGAGGGTACTCCTGCCTCTGCCACGGTGGATATCCTACCACTTCCCAGTAACAGAGGGTCTGCATGTCACCACATGGCTCATGATTCTCCAAAGGCTAAAACAAGGGGTAGGTGAAGTCACATGAGAATTATTATCATATACCCCAATTCCCTTGCCTCTCCTTCCATGATACTCATCTGGAAATCCCTAAACCTGATTACACTCAACTATTTTTCTACTCTGCATTTGTATTTAAATAGTTGTCTGGTCTCTTTGAATTCGTGATCACAAATCTCCAGTGGACCCCAGCACTGCCTGGCAATCCTGCTTTATTTCCCCTATGCAATTCATTTTCTCATTCTCCCAATTATTCACTTTCCTCTCCTTAGGCTTCCAACATTCCCTACCTTCCTTATTCTCAACCAACAGCTTTCCTTCTTATTTCAATGAGAAAATAGATGCAAACAGAGGAGAATTCCATATCTTCTCATTATCAAATTTGCCAATTTTTCATATATATCAACGTTCTTGTTCTTATCCAGCCAATCCCTCCCCATGTACACTGGATATCACCCCCTCTCATCTGCTCTTAATTATGAAAGAGCCTCAAGGGGTTGGTGAGACTCTTGAAAATACATGCAAAATGTCCTGTGCATAAGTATTTTTTTCTGGAGAAACATCCATAGTTTTCACAAAATTTCAGAGGGAGCCAAAATATTTAACCCCACTATGAGCTAATAATAATAATAATAATAATAGCCAACATGTATTGAACCTTTTTTTTTTAAGATTTCATTTATTTATTTGACAGGGAGAGAGAGAGCGAGAGCAGGAACACAAGCAGGGGGAATGGGAGAGGGAGAAGCAGGCTTCTTGCGGAGCAGGGAGCCCGATATGGGACTCGATCCCAGGACCCTGGGAGCATGACCCGAGCCAAAGGCAGACGCTTAACGACTGAGCCACCCAGGAGCCCATGAACCTTTAATATATGCCTAGTACTAGCATGAAAGAGTTAATTTAATTCTCAGTGTAATCTTACAATAAAAGTATTATTGAGATACCTGTACCACAGGTGGGCAAACTGATGCTCAGATGCTTAGAGAGTTTATATAACAAGCTCAGGTTTTTACAGCTAGAATTGCAGGGTTCAAATTTGAGCCCAGACAGATGTTCAAGACAATCACACTAATATTACCTCTATGTTGTCTGGGAGGACTGGCCACCAGGGGATAGAGAATTTACAATTATTCTTTCCTTTTCCACATCTTATATCTGGAAAACTAATAAAAAAAATACAAATTTTCTTAAAGACAATGCTATTTTACAATCAAAACTATTCCAATAAACCACAAGGCAGGGGAAGGTGAATGCCTTTACTTTGTAAGTAATTTAAATGATATATTGCTTTCTACATTGTGCATTTTTAAATAAACTATTATGAAATATTATGCAAATTTAAAGTTATCAGCCTTCTGTAAATAAGAAAAAGAACTTATGTAATCAGTGATTCATAACTGCTCAAGTGATCAAAGAAGGTAATTTAGCCTGTTCCTTGCACTCTATATATTTGGACAATTAAGAAATTGCTTGGATTATGTTTAAAATGCCAAAATATGAGTCGCTGTGATACATCCTCATTTGTTATACCTTGACTGCTATTTCACCCTCACTTTTGTATGCCTACAGACCAAGGAGCTCAAGACACTCAAATGCCCCACCTTAAAGCTCAAAAGAAAATCAAATATTCTTCTGAAAACAAAACTGCCAAGATGTAGTCACCTATCCATTGCTTCATATTGCCTGGTCCTCATTTCTTTATTTGCAAAAGTCATAAGCAACATGTCCAACTATTTGGAAGAGACAGAAGCACTTTCTTGAGTTTCTACAATCTGCCAGAATGCATACACAAAATCTATAAGAAGTTCCAGCTTGTCATGTAGGAGGTACGTTCCTGGCTATAAAATGATGAGAGAGGATTTGCCTAGGAAAACCAATCCAAGAAAAAAATGTCATCTCTCACCTTGTGTCTCTTCTGCAGACAGGTCTATATATCTAGGAAACATATGACCAGGAATCCTTAGGATAGATGTTCTTTAGACTCTAGTCACCACTTACATTAACACCTAGAAAGTGCCAAGTCTACCCCCAAGCTTCTCAAACCTTCCAATAAATTCCCTTACCCCTTACAGTGCTTGCTCCAGCTACACTGAGCTCTGCCATTCTGCAAAACCATTCTCTGTTAACACAAGCCTTGTTGCCTCTGCCTGGAACACCTGTCCCTTCCACCCTCTCCCCCTTCATTTGCCCAATTCTTCATCCTTCAAATCTCATCTCAGAGATACTTCCCTTGAGCACTCCACCCCAACTCTGGAATAGGTGGCATTCTATGGCTCTGTTAGTGCCCTGTTTACTCTTAGTTTAGCAATAAAGTCTGTTGTTATGGTTTACTGTCTGTCCGCCTTGCTAGACTCTACATTCCTTGGGATAAAGAACTGTATCTAGCCTGAAAACTTGCATCTTTCATTACAACCCAGTGCCTTAATTAGAATAGATGATAAGTAAAAATTACTTATTGAAGGAATGAACAACCGTCCTCATTTATCATATCCTCTATTTAGAGCTACATGCCTGTAGATGCATGTAGAAAAGATGCATGTATAGAAGTGAGTAGTACAGACACACAGAAAAAAAGGAGAAAAAAAAGCCTTACCCCCGACATATTCATTACATAAAAACTGTCCTCCAAGGATCATTTCCCTCTTTATCTTTATTTCCATTCCTCCTCCTATGCTACTACTTCACAGATTTTTACAATATGCCCTCCTCCTTATTCAGCATTTTATTTTTGCCATATCCTCTACTGCCAACTCCTGATCATTCTCACAACTTGCCTTTTTCTCCACTATCTTCTAATGGCAACTTTAATCTGATTTGAATTGTTGTCTAATTCTATTTGGATGTCAAAACAACATGGAAGTAAATTTATAAATAAATGTGGTACACAATACATGCCATTCATTGATTTATGCCTTACAATACACACTTGTTAACAAGATACGTTTTCTAGGTATGAGCAGTGTATCTTGATAAACCACTGCACCTCAAAAGATCAATGAAAGACTTCTGGCTAAGATGGAGGAAATAGATTCACGATCGAACCTGAAACAATACACACACACACACCAGCTGCAGAAAATACATGAAGCAACAGTTTAAGACAATGGACATCAGGCAACGAAGGCCAGTAATCCCTGAAAGATAGGAAACAAATGAGGTAATCCCTATGATTGCTCAGTTTACAGCCTTGAGAGAATTTCCAGGCTATTGCACAGGGAAAAGGAACCTGGGTGGAGCCCAGGTAGACTCCTTGAGTGTAAGAGACAGAGTTTGGAGTCCAAGCAGACAAAGGAGGGTAGAGTTTGCAGAATAAGAATACCAGAGAGGAGAGAGCTTCACAAAGAAGTCTAAAAGCTCAAAGCCTGAGCATGGATCAGCTCATGCATTTGTGAGAACGACCAGAAAAAGAGCCCCTTGAAAGAATGAGAAGAAATAGTATCTCAGTACTTACAGAGGACCAGGAATAGTGCCTATTCCTACCAAATTGGAAAACCTTGTAACTCACAAGGAATTGACAGGCTACTTAGAAGGTCTCACCTCTGAGTGGAAAAATAATAGTACTAAACTAAATACCACTCTGGTGCTGCCTCACAAATATTAAAGACAAGACCTGAAAGGAGCCAACTGTTACCAAATCAGCTAACTGCACCCCAAAAAGAAAACTCAAGAATAGTTATAGGAAAACAAAAATATCTAGCACCCAACAAAGTAAAATTCATCACGTATGGCATCTAATCAAAAATTAACAAGGCATGGAAAACAACAGAAAAATATAATCCACAATGAAGTTGATAAATCAAGCAAATGAAACTGACACAGAACTGACAGATATTAGAACCAGCAGAACATTAAACAATTTTAGTAATAAAAAAGAACATTAAAACAATTTTTATAATAGCATGGAAGATATAAAAGACCCCAATTAATCTTCTACAGATAAAATTACAAGGTGTGATATACGGGTCTTCCATTGCTAGGGAAAAAATTATCCCAATTTTGGTAGCTTAAAACAACACCTCTTTATTAATACACAGTTTTATGGGTCAGAAGTCCAGGAGGGACTGGCTAGAGCAGATGATTAGGGTCTCATATAGCTGAAATTATGCTATTGGCTGATCTAGACTCTTATCTTGAGGTTTTGAGGAAGAATTCAATTTCAAGATCACTCAGGTTGTTGGCAAAATCAAGTTTCTTGTGGATATAAGGCTGAGATCCCCATTTTCTTGCTGTGAACCAGAGGCTACTGGAAGTCTAGAGGTCACTCTCAGATCTTTTTTATATGGATCCCTCTATCTTCAAGCCAGCAATAGTGCACTCAATCCTTCATGTGCTTCATATCTCTCTGGTTTCTTCTGATACCATCCTGAAGAACTCACTCATTTTAAAGATTTAAATAATTACATAGGCCCACCCAGATAGTCTCCCTTTTGACTAACTCAAAGTCAACTGACTAGTAACTTTGACTACATCTAAAAAATTCCCTTTGTTATGTAGCATTACATAATTGGGAGCCTGGTATCTCATCATATTCACAGTTTTGGGGATTAGGCAAAAACTCTCATGGGATCATTTTAGAATTCTGCCTACCACAGGTCAGATGAAAAAGACACTAAGACTAAAGGAATATTAGACATTTTGGAAGAAAAGATTAGTGAACCACAGTAACAGAAAATTTCCAAAATGGAACAGAAAAAGATATAATAATAAAAAACCAAAATGAAGCATCAGTAAGCTCTGGGGACAACTTCAAAGGAGATGGAAAATATTTAAAGGAACAATTGTTCAAAATTTTCCAAAATTAATGAAAACTATAAATCCACAGTAGCAAGAAGATCAATGAATCCCAAGCACAAGAAATTTGAAGAAACTACACCAAGGAACATCATAATCAAATTGCTCACAACCAGTGATAAAGAGAAAATCTTAAAAGCAGGCAGAGGAAAAATATACATTATTTAGAGAGACAGATTAAAAAGAGAGCAAAATTTTCATTAGAAATAATGCAAATGAAAAGAGAATATAGCAACATCTTTAAAAACAGGGAATATTACTCAGCCATCAGAAAGGATGAATACTCAACTTTTACATCAACATGGATGGGACTGGAGGAGAGTATGCTAAGTGAAATAAGTCAAGCAGAGAAAGTCAATTATCATATGGTTTTACTTATTTGTGGAACATAAGGAACAGCATGGAGGACATTAGGAGAAGGAAGGGAAAAATGAAGCGGGGGGAATCGGAGGGGGAGACGAACCATGAGAGACTATGGACTCTGAGAAACAAACAGAGTTTTCGAGGGGAGGGGGATGGGAAGATGGGTTAGCCCGGTGATGGGTATTAAGGAGGGCACATACTGCATGGAGCACTGGGTGTTACATGAAAACAATGAATCTTGGATCACCACATCAAAAACTAATGATGTATTGTATGGTGATTAACATAATAAAATAAAATAAATAAATAAAATCATTAAAAAATGGGTGGAGAGTAATGTACAGTCAACCTAGAATGGTATACCCAACAAAAATTACTTCAAAAACTATGGCAATTGCACCCAAATGAAGTAGTGAAGGAGTTTAGGGTAGAGATTACAGTAAGCACAGTGATACTGGGATCAAAAAGTGGCTGTAGGAACTGCTGACTTCAGAGCCTTGTAGTATCTGCTCAGTCTACACCAGAAGTGTGGATAGGCCATGTACCACTGCTTCTTTCCCCACTTAAATCAATTCTGAATTATGCTCTCCTACATACGCATCTGATTGGCAGAATTTAAATTGCATCCAAAAGCTTAACTGTAAGAGTTTAGAAAACCCTATTAGCCTTCCAGCTTTTGTACAGTAGAGAGGCAGTGGACTGAAACTCACAGTCTTTCTGTGAAAAAGGCCTATTAGCTTACCTTCATAGCTGTAGTCTAAAGGGCAGATTTTTTTTTTTAAAGGGTATGTAGGAAGGGGCAGAGAGAGAGAGAGAGAATCTTATACAGGCTCCATGCCCAGCACAGAGCCCAATGAAAGGCTCGATCTCACAACCCTGAGATCATGACCTGAGCCAAAACCAAGAGTCAGACGATTAACTGACTGAACCACCCAGGTACCCCTGAAGGGGCAGACTTCTAATTAAACAAACATCTAGGGGCAGACTGAATACTCTCCAGATACCAGGGAGGCTGGCAAACACCATCTCCACACTCATGCTCTACACTGCACCAGGTCACCAGTATCTCCAAGAAAGGAACTTGTGTATATATCTGGTGCCCCATCTTCTGTGGCTGCTGCCCAAAGGACACATCCCTTGATAGCCTGGCTCTGATGGCCAGTGGGGCATGTGTTCATGGGTTCAATGGGACAGTAGCAAACAAACAGAACTATCACTCCAGGTCTCCACATAGAGAGAACAGACAGAAATTCTTATCTCCCAGTCTTCCTCTGAAAGAGGTATATTTGCATATTTTAAAAGCTGCTGCCTGGGGTTCACCTTCCAATCAGCCTGAGACTAGGTGCTAACTGAGGTCTTCCCCTTTGGGACCTGGACATGTTTTGGCACACTCTCAACTACTGGGAGCATTAAAAATAAAATAGGCTGCTTGGACAATCACAAAGATTTGAGAGAGAGCCAAGAGCTAGGACAGGGTTGAACAGTAAGAGTCATCTCCTATATGAGAACACTCCTTCAAGATGAGTAGAGGTGGTTGTTTCATCTAATGCAGAGAAACCAACATAAAGAATCAAAGAAGGAGGAGGAGGAGAAACAGAGAGAGAAGGAATATGTTACAAAAGAAAGAATAAGATAAAATCTCAGAAAGACCTTAATGAAATGCAGATAAGTGATTTATCTGATAAAGAGTTCAAAATAACAGTCATAAAGATGATCACTGAAGTCAGGAAAGCAATGTGTGAATAAGGTGAGAATTTCAAGAAAGAGAGAGAAATATTTAAAAAGCACCAAACAAAAACACAAAACTGAAAATTATAATAACTGAGCTAAAAACTTTAATAGACAAGTTTAATAGACTAGATGAACAAGAAAAAGGGATCAGCAAACTCAAAGACAGGCAATGGAATTTATTCAATTAAAGGAGCAGGAAAAAAAAAGAAGACTGAAGACAGCTTAAGGGACTGATGAGGCAACATCATGTGGACTGACAGCTGCACTATAAGGATCCCAAAAGAAGAGAAAACAAAAGGGGCAGAATGATTTTTTTAAAGATATTATTTATTTATTTATTTACTTGCTTACTTACTTACTTATGAGAGAACACAAGTTGGGGGAGGGAGAGGGACAAGCACACTCCACGCTGAGCACAGAGCCCAATGCAGGGCTTGATTTCATGACCTGAGATCATGATCTGAGCTGAAATCAAGAGTCAAATGCTTAACCAACTGAGCCACCCAGGTGCCCCTTGGAAGATAATGGCCCAAAACTTCCCTAACCTGAGGAAGTAAACAGACATCCAGATCTAGGAGGCCCACAGAATTCCAAGAAAGATAAACCCAAGGAGTCCCACATTAAGACACATTATACTTAAATTGTCAAAAGTTAAAGACAAGGAGAGACTCTTAAAAGCAGCAAGAGAAAAACAACTTGTTATGTACAAAGGAATCCCATTAAGACTATCAGCAGATTTTTCAGCAGAAACTGCAGGCCAGAGAGAGTGGCACGATATATTCAAAATACCGGAGAAGCTGCCCTACAGGAATATCTACAAACCAAAGGTATCCTTTAGAATTGAAGGAGACCCAAAGAGTCTTTCAGACAAGCAAAAGCTAAAGGAGTTCCTCATCACTAGACAGGCCTTACAAGAAATGTTAAAGGGTCTTCTTTAAGCTGAAACAAAAGGGCACTAATTCATAACAGGAAAACAAATGAAAGGGTAAGTCTCACTGGTAAAGGTAAAAACATAATAAAATTCAGAATAATATAATGTTATAAAGATGGTAGGTTAATCATTTATAAAGCTAGTATAAAGGTTAAAAGACAAAAGTAGTAAAAATAAATATAACTCTAGTAATTTGTTAATTGATACACAAGCTAAAAAGAAGTTGTGATGTCAAAAACATAAAACTTGGTGGGGGAGTAAAAATGTTGAGTTTTACAACGCATTTAAACTTAAGTTGTCACCAACTTAAAATAGACTCTTATAAATGTAAGTTGTTACATGTAAGCTTCATAGTAACCACAAAGCAATACCTACAGTAGATACACAAAAGATAAAAAGTACAGTAGATACACAAAAGATAAAAAGAACCTAAGAACACTACTACCTAAAATCACCAAATCACAAATGATGAGAGCCAAAGAAGAAAGAAATGGAGGGGAGCTACAAAACACCTAGAAAAGAATTGACAAAATGGCAATAACACCTATCCATAATTACTTTAAATGTAAATGGGCTAAATTCTCCAGTCAAAAGACAGAGTGGCTGAATAGATAAAAATACAAGACGCACCTATATGCTGCCTACAAGAGACTCACTTCAGATATAAGAATACACACAGACTAAAGAGTCTGTGAAGAGATGGAAAAAGATACTCCATGCAAATGGAAATGAAAAGAAAGCTTGGGTCGCTATATTTACATCAGACAAATAGATTTTACGACAAAGACTATAAGACACAAGGTCACTGCATTATGATAAAGTGTCAATCAAATGAGAGGATTTAACATCTGTAAATACTTATGCATCCAACATAGGAGCAGCTAAACATATAAAGCAAATACTAACAGAGCTAAAGGAAGAAATATATAGCAATACAATAATAATAGGGGACTTTAATACCCCATTTTAATAATGGATAGATTATCCGGACAGAAGAGCAATAAGGAAACATTAGCCTTAAACAACATGTTAGACCAGATGGACTTAATGGACATTTACAGAATGTCCATCCAAAAGCAATCAAATACATGTTATTCTCAAGGTTGTACAGAACATTACAGATCATATGTTAGGCCACAAAACAAGTCTAATAAATTTAAGATTGAAATCATATCAAGCATCTTTTCTGACCACCATTGTATGAAACAAACAAACAAAAAAGACACAAAAATTCAATTACAAGAAGAAAACTGGATAATCCATAAATATGTGGAGATTAAACTACATATAACTGAACCACCATTTAGTCAAAGAAATTTTAAAAATGTCTATCTTGAGACATATGAAAATGAAATACAACATACCAAAACTTATGGGATGCCTGAAAAACACTATTAAGGGGGAAGTTAATGGTGATAAATACCTACATTGAAAAACAAGAAAGATCTCAAAGAAACTAACTTTACACCTTAAACAACTAGAAAAAAATTAAGCCTAAAGTTATTAGAAGGAAAGAAATAACAAAGATGAGAGTGAAAATAAATGAAACAGAGATTTAAAACACAAGAGAAAAGGTCAATAAAACTAAGAGTTGGTTTTTTGAAAAGATAAACAAAACATTAGCAAACTCACTAAAAAAAGAAAAGACTCAAAGAGCTAAAATGAGAAATGAAAGAAGAGACATTACAACTGATACCACAGAAATACAAAGGATCATAAGCAAGTACTGTGCTTTGGACAGTCATACACCAAAAAATTGGACAATCGAGAAGAAATGGATAAATTCCTAGAAATATACAACCTACCAAGACTGATCCATAAAGAAAGGTAAAATCTGAAAAGACCAATTACTAGTAAGGAGATTGGATCTGTAATCAAAAATCTCCCAACAAACAAAACTCCAAGGCCAGATGTCTTCACTGGTTAATTCTACCAAACATTTAAAGAATTAATGCCAGTCTTCAAACTCTTCCAAGAAATAGAAGACAACACTTCCAAACTCATTTTACAAAGTCAGAATTACCCTGATACCAAAACAAGACAAGGACAGTTCAAGAGTAGAAAACTACAGGCAAATATGCCTGATGAACATGGATGCAAAAATCCTCAACAAAACATTAGCAAACCAAATTAAATAATACATTTCAAAAAACATACAGCATGATCAAGTGAGATTTATTCCAGAGATGCAGGGTTGGTTCAACATCTGCAAATCAATCAGTGTAATATACCACATTGAAAAAGAAAATATAAAATCATATGATCATCTCAATAGATGCAGAAAAAGCATTTTACAAAATTCAACATCCATATGTGATAAAAACTCAATAAATTTGGTATAGAGGAAATATACTTCAACATAATAAGGCCATATATGCCAAGCCCACAGTTAATATCATATTCAGCAGTGAAGAGCTGAAAATATTTCCTCTAAGTCAGGTACAAGACAAAGATGCCCACTCTCACCACTTTTATTCAACATAGTATTAGAAGTATTAGAAGTCCTAGTCAGAGAAATTAGGCAAGAAAAGGAAATAAAAGTCATCCAAAACAGAAAGAGAGAAGTAAAATTGTCTCTGTTTGCAGATAACACGTATAAGAAACCCTAGACTCCACCAAAAAACTGTTAGTATAAACAAATTCAGCAAAGTTGAAGGATACAAAATCAATTGAATTTCTATACTAATAAATTATCAGAAAAAGAATTTTTTTAAAAATCCCATTTACAATTGCATTAAAAAAAAATCTAGGAATAAATTTAACCATGGAGGTGAAAGGTCACACTGAAAATCCTAAGACAATGATGAAAGAAGTTGAAGAAGACACAGATAAATGGAAGGATATTCCATTCTCATGGATTGGGAGAATATTGTTAAAATGTCCATACTGTCCAAAGCAATCCACAGGATTCAATGCAATCCCTATCAAAATACCAATGGCATTTTTCAAAGAAATAGAACAATTCTAAAATTCACATAAAATCACACACACAAAAAAATAGCTAAAGCAATCTTGAGAAAGAAGAACTAAGCTGGAGACATCACATTGCCTGGTTTCAAACAATATTACAAAGCTGTAGTAATCAAAACAGTATGGTACTGGCATAAAAACACATAGATTAATAGACCAGAAAGCCCAAAAATAAACCCATGCATATGTGGGCAATTAATTTATGATAAAGGACCCAAGAATATACAAAGAGAAAAGGATCATCTCTTCAATAAAGGGTGTTTTGGGAAAACAGAACAGCCACATACAAAAGAATAAAAGTGAACTGTTATCTTAAACCATACATGAAAATCAATTCAAAATGGATTAAAAACTTGAACAGTACATTTGAAACCATAAAAATCCTAGAAGAAAAATAGGTGTTAAGTTCCTTGACATCTGTCTTAGTGATGATTTTTTAAATAGGACACCAAAAGTAAAAAAAAAGGCAAAATAAACAAGTGGAACTACATCAAACTAAAAAACTTCTGCACAGCAAACCACCAACAAAATGAAGAGGCAATCTAACAAACAAATGGAAGAAAATATTTCCAAATCATATATCAGATAAATTAATATCCAAAATATATAAAGAACTCATACAACTAAATAGCAAAAAAACAAATAATCTGATTAAAAAATGGGCAGTGGATCTGAATAAATATTTTTCCAAATAAGACATACATACGGCAAACAGGTCCATGAAAATATGCTTCACATCACTGATCATCAGAGAAATGCAAATCAAAATCACGATACCATCTCATACATGTTAGAAAGGGCTATTATAAAAAAATGAATAACAAGTGTTGGCAAGGATGTGGAGAATAGGGAACACTTGTGCCCTGTTAATGGAAATGCAAATTGATGCTGCCACTATGGAAAACAATAAGGAGTTTCCTCAAAAACTTAAAAGATAGAACTACCATATGATCTAGCAATTCTACTTCTGGGTATTTATCTAAAGGAAACAAAAACACTAACTCAAAAAGATATATGCACCCCTATGTTCACTGCAGCATTATTTACAATAGTCAAGACATGAGTCCATCCACATATGAATGAATAAAGAAGTTGTGGAAAATATGTGCAATGGAATATTACTCAGCCATAAAAATGAAGGAAATCCTGCTATTTGCAACACTATGGATGTACCTTGAGGTCACCATGCTATGTGAGAGAAGTCACACAATACTGTATGATCTTGAGGCACCTGGGTGGCTCAGATGGTTAAGTGTCTGCCTCCAGCTCAGGCCATGATCCCAGCATCCTGGGATCGAACCCCGCATCAGGCTCCCTGCTCAGCTGGAAGCCTGCTTCTCCCTCTCCTTCTCCCCCTGCTTGTGTTCTCTATCTCTATGTCAAATAAATAAAATTTAAAAAAAAAAGTCTTTTAAAAAATACTGTATGATCTTTCATGTGGAATCCAAAAACAAAACACAGAACTCATAGATACAAAGGAGAGGGTGTGAAGGTGACCAACAAGTACAAACTTCCAGTTATATAATGAGTAAGTCATGGTGTCACTATGGTGACTATAGTTAACAATATTATATTGTATATTCGAAAGCTGCTAAGTTAAATCTTAAGTTTTCAACACAAGAAAAAAATCTGTATGTGTGCTGATGGAGGTTAACTAGACTCACTGTGGTGATCTTTTGCAATATTAAATATATCAAATTACTGTATATCTGAAACGGCTATGTCAATTATATCGCTGTACAAACAAACACAACTAATTTCCATTTTACCTCCTCTGCATTTTTAACAGACTCTCGAAATAACTGGGCAACAATTGGATTTAAAATCCCAGGTTTTCTTCTGCTGAGTCCTTCCTACAGTCTAGTTCTCCCCGGTGACGCCTGCACAGTCCGGGGGAAACAATGGGGGCTGCAGCTTCCCAGCTCACCCTGGAGCCTGCCCAGCTGCAACTACTTCAGGTGCGGTGGGGCGGGCCAGCCCCATATGCCTGAGATTCATTAGGGACCACAGAGCCTTGGCAAGCCCCAGAGTGCACTGCAGGCAAGTGCCCAGGCCAGGCTTCGCAGACAAGGGACCGTGGCAAAATTCCAAAAAAGTCAAAATGAAACAAAAATCAGTTAAGAGGCAAAGCTAAATTTCTAAGCCACAGATCCCAGGCAGTGGCATCCTTTCTACTACTAGAGCCAAACTAAAAAAAGTTTAAAAATAAATTTAAAATGCTAATAAATAAATGTGTAGTAAGCTTCTACAATATCTATGTGCTAGGAACTGTCCTACAAACTTGAAATATGGCAATGAACAATTTAGACAAAATCTCCAGCCTCCTCGATTTTATATTCTTAGTGGTGAGACAGAAAGAAAAAAGAAACTACAAACAAGTGGTTGTACCATAATATTAACACTTCCTTTAAGAAAACTAAAGAGGGCAATGGGCTAGAGCAAGATGATATTTAACAATAACCTATTTTAGATCAGATGGCCAGGAAAGGCCTCTTAGAGAAGGTGACATTTGAGTAGAGATCTGAACGTGGTGAGGGAATGAGCTATGAAGCTGGCTGAAATGAAGAGCAACAACTACAGAAGCCTTGAGTCATGAATATCCCTGGCAAGCTTGAGGAGCAAGGAAGTCAACATAGATCGGAAGAAGTACAGAGAAGAGGGGTAAGCAATGGGGTTGGAGAGGTAGCCAGAAAAGACTCTCAACCATCAGTGTGCCTTTGAAATATCTGGGGAGTTTTATTTCTTTTTATCAAATACTATATTTGAGAGAGAGAGCGCACGAGTGGGGGGTAGGGGCAGAGGGAGAGGGACAAGGTGACTGCCAGCTGAGCAACCCGAGGTGGGGCTCGATACCAGGACCCTGAGCTCATGACCTGAGGGGAAGGTAGATGCCTAATGGACTGAGCCACCCAGGTGCATCCTGGGGAGCTTTTAAAATTCATAGATCCTAACCAGAGAACTGACTCCAGTTGTTTTGGGATGGTCCCCAAGCAAAGGTAATTTGCAAAACTCCCCAGGTGATTCTAATGTGCAGATATAAGTTTGAGAACCACTGATACAGAGCCTTGCACCAAATGTGATGGGAAGGTGTGATAAGTTTGAGCAGGGGAGTGAAATGATCTGATTTACATTTTTAAAGGATCACATTAGCTGCCAGGTATCAGAAGAAAGCAAGCAAGGGAGCTAGAGCAGAACTAGGGAATACCAGTTAGGAGGCCCTTGCAATAGTCCTCGTGAAAAAGTATATGGGGACTAGGGTGGTGGAGGCAGAAGTGGTAAGAAATGGCCAAATCTGTGACATATTATGAATGCAATGCCAACAGGATTTGCTGGTAGACTGGATGTGGGATGTGAAAAGAAATATTCAATGATGACTCAGAAAAGTTTGGGGCCTGAGAAACCAAATTTATGGTGTGAGACAAGGGTCTTTCGGTGGGGGAATGGGAACAGAGGAATGATTTTGGGGGGAGAAATCAGGAGTTGATGTAAAAAGAATGTTATTAACACTTTTCTACATATTTGTCTTCTTCCTTATTTACCTTCCTTATTTACCTTTACCAGCCATAGCCTGACTCCCACCCTGTCCAAACCACAAACTGCATCTCATCTCCCTTGTGAATCCAAAGCTCAAAACATTTCCCTACGGTGATATTATATCACTATAAAATAATGTACCTGTACAGATATTCTAAAGATCTGAGGAAAGACACACCTGGCTATACCCACAACTCCTGGAAAAAACATTACAAGTATATCCAAAAGGAAAGTTTTAGCTCTCATCACTGTACTCCTCCGTGCAAATTGGCAGTTAAAATTTGGGTCAGCCAAATTCCTGAGTGGGAGTGTGCCCTGAAGCTTTTAAGAGTCAGACCAACTAAATTTCAAGAAGTAGCCAATCTTCTCCATTAACATTCTTGCATATAAAATGATTGCATGACTTAGATTTTGCAAAAATCAGATGCATTTCTTTATTTACATAGTATAAGCAAGGCTCATTAAAATTTTTTTAAATATCCCCATTTTTTTAAGAGAACTGTTGAACTTCTGATCCTCTTCTCAATTTTAACATGAAGTTTTATCAGATTTCTAAAAAGCAGTATTGACGGTTTAAATTTTTCTAGTGGCTGATTTTCATTCTGGAATCAGTCGTGGCCTATTTGAAAATAATCATTTCTCTGAAAAACATGTTAGAATAGTTTTCCTTTTTTTAACTCCAAGATGGTCCAGGATTGATTACAACTGCTTTAGCAATACTCATTTCTGTAAAAAAAGAATTATACAACTTAAATTAAGAGAAAATATTTTAAATATTTTGTCAAATTTTCTTTATTAAAACAAAAAATAATTTAAAGCTGTAAAGTGAAGACCTTAAAAGACATCTTTAAAATAATAAGATATAAAAACTAAATTAATATTAAAATCACTTTATAGACATATAATGATAGGACAGCTAGCTGTAAATATCGGTTTTTTTATGTTCCAAAGATGGTACCAACCAAGCCTTCTTAAACAAAAAATTAAAGAATCACAACCAATGTACTAGACTAAATTATTTCAGAATAAAGATAGAGACCAGACACCTGGGTTGTTTTTGTTTGGTTGGTTGTTTTTAAAGATTTATTTTATTTATTTTAGAGAGAGAGAGATCATGAGTGAGAGGGGCAGAGGGAGAGAAAAATCCCAAGCAGACTCCCTGCTGAGCATGAACCGTGACTCGGGGCTTGATCTCAAGACCCTGAGATCATGACCTGAGCTGAAATCAAGAGTAGGCCACTCAGCACCCCCAGCCACCCAGGTTTTTAACTTAATGGAAGAATCTGGGGGAGAAAGTAAACAAAATGTCATAACAATGTTATTGTTAAGAGTTTGCTTATATGTACTAACATGTTGATGAAATAAAAAGAAGCTCTTCATATATTGAAAAAGGATTGCATGTGTGTAAAAATGAAAAAAATGTGTGCCTTAGAAAAAATGATTCAGATGTGAGAAATTGGGGCTACAAATAAAGTTTCAAAAGAAGAGAATGTCAAAGAATAACATATAAGCTGCTCTTGACTAAGGGAAGAAAAAGATCAGAAATACAGTTTTCCTTTTATGATGGTGAGTTTCTGAACAATGTTTTGTTTGCCAGAAAATTTGAAAGCAAAGGAAAAAGCATTTCAAAGTGACAAAAATTTCCCAGCCATGTTATAGAGTAGTCTGATCTCATTGATAGCAATAGGTTTTTGGAGACAAGAATTCATCTCATGCTAGTAAATCTACTATTTTATTTTTCTGCTAAATTCCCTTGCCTTGAGCTGTTTCAACGCTGTTGAAGCATTGCTCAATTACATCTAAAAACAATTGTTAATGTGAAAGATTAATGATGTTTATAAAACTATGTTGCTATACACTGAGATAAGATCTTTTATAAAAATGTAATAGCTTACTAAACATTTCTTATCAGTACATTTATTCAAAATATGCAAAGGTCTAGTTTATCTAAATGGTGTTAAGACAATATTAACCCGATTGTCTACATAATGTTAACTCAAACGGTAGAATTTTTTTCTATTTCTATCTTTTAATTTTTAAAATACTATTCTGGTTTTACTGATATATATATATAATATATAGTTGTATATAAAACATATGGTTATATATATGTGTAATTATAGTAGTTTATGACATAATGTTTTGGTATATGTTATATTGTGAAATTATCACCACAATAAGTTAACATCTATCACCTCACAGTTACAAGTTTTTTTCTTGTGATGAGAACTTTTAAGATTTTCTCTCTTAGCAACTTACAACTATATAACACAGTGGTACGGCTACCAATCCCATTCATGAATAATTCACACTGGTGACCTAATCAGTTCCCCAAAGCCCCCCTCCTCCCGATGCCGTCACATCGGGAATTGGGATTTCAACATCTGAAATGTCGAAATATGACACAAGCATTCAGTCTATAGCAGTGCTAGAATTGACAGAAGTTAGAGATTTCTAGAATAGAGGAGTCCAGGGAAGAATCCAGAATGACTACCTAGTTTCAGAGAAATTGATTCTGGCCATGGAATTAGGGTAAAATAGTTCCTCGTTGGAAGGTGACATGTTTATTTTTGGAATTTTCCAAATATAATTCACCTGTTGTACATCTGACTACCAACTTGAAACATGGGTCTGAAGTTTAGCAGAGAACTAAATTGGCAGAGAATTAGATATCAGAGAAGTCTTCACCAAACAGAAAAAGATTTAAAAATAGCAGGTACAGTAAAACTTGCCCATAAAAAGTATGGAGAAAAGGCTAACGACACAGCCCTTGATGATTACATACGGAGGGGCAATTAGACAAGGGAACTGTAAAAATGTATTGGAGTCATCAAGAAGTAGGAGGCCCAAAGACAGGGATTTGAAATCCTGGAACCCAAAGAAGGAACAATTTCAACCTAAAGGGGAAGGATGGTGTGATGGTTAGTTTTATGTGTCAACTTGAATGTGCTAGGGGTGCCCAAATAATTGGTAAAACATTATTTCTGGGTGTGTCTGTGAGGATGTTTCTGGAAGAGATTAGCATTTGAATTGGTAGACTGAGTAAAGAAGACTGTGATCTCCAACTCTGGTGTGCATGGGCGAACCACTGAGGTCTGACTAGAGCAAAACAAAGGAAGCAGGGGGGATTTGCTCTTTTCCCTTGAGCTGGGACATCCATCACCTCTGCCATCAGACATGGGAGGTCCTGGTTTTCAGGCCTCTGACTTAGGCTGAATCACATCATGGAATTTCCTCGTCCTCTAGCTTACTGTCAGCAGATCATGGAGCATCACCGCCTCTGGGACGCATGAGCCAATTCCTGTAATAACTCTCCTCTTATACATATACCTATGTATATATTATTGGTTTTGTTTCACTGCAGAACCCTGACTAGTACAGGGGACCTTCTGAGAGGAGTAAAATGGGGAGGTTGCTGGAGAAGTTTGTGAATCTCTCCAAATCTCTTCACAAAACAGTGTAATATAACAGAAGTGGGTGGGGAGAGGCAGAAAGCAAGAAAGAAGAGAGGAAGAGAGAACCTCTATAAAAAGGAATCCTCAAAAAATGAGTGGGGCTGAGGGGCAGGTCTCTCTCCTCTCCCCTCCAGCCCCTGGTGTTTCCTGGTGTCAGGAAAGCAACAGAAGACATGTGACAGGACTGAGCTGGGAAACAGGGAGCAGCCCACCAAGGGATCACACCCCGAGGGAGGAATCACAATTCCAGGGGGGATCCTGGGACACCACACTAACCTGCAGGGGCTCTGAAGGCTCTTACTAGGAGTATGTGCAGAAAGCCTCCAGAGACCCAGAGGGGTCGTGGGAAGACATAAGATGGAGCAGGAAAGGAGTGATCTGAGCATCACAATCAAGGCTCTCAGAGCCTTGAACAACACTGAGGTTATGGGCACCAACCCCCCAACACACATTCGAAAATCCCCAGATAAATTTTGTCCCCCCCAAAAAAAATTTTACTAAAAGTTTACTGTTGACTGAAAGCCTTACCAAAAACAGAAATAGTTGATTAACATATATCTTATGTTATATGTATTATATACTATTTTTTTACAATACAGTGAGCTAGAGAAAAGAAAATGTTAAGAAAATCATAAGGAAAATACACTTACAGTACTGTATCAAAAAAATCCACATACAAGTGGACCCATGCAGTTCAAACCCATGTTAATCAAGGGTCAACTATTCTGGGATAATTACCTCATACCAGAAAAAAACAATATATGATCACAAAGTACCCGACAACTGTAATCTAGCATTTCAAAATGAGATACAATAAATTTTAAAGACCAGAGAAGCTATGAAGAAACAGCATAGCACTCACAAATGGTACATCTAGAACACAGAAAAATATGAAAACAGAGCCGACAGAGCTCATAGGCTGCCAAACAGAAGGGAAAGGACATAGAAATGGCAGATAGGGACACTGGAGACAAATGCCACAGACATCACCATTTACAACCTGGTTCTCACTTAGAGAACAAGTAAGGGCTAAGTTCTCTAGCCAAGTAAACCTCTGTAGCTCTGTCTTTGGGCTTGCCCCTACCTACCTTTGCTTGTCCCCACTACAGCATTTTGTATCCTCTTCTGCATCATCCCTTAAGTTTTCCTTCTTAGTCTCACATACTTTCCTTAACACTCTGAGCCAGGCTCCATGAATGTGGCCAGGATCGCTATTTGTACCTACGGGGCCCATGGTGTTCACACTCCACAAAGAATCAAAAGTCTTAGGGATTTGTTTTGGGAACAACATCCTTGTTGTTCCCACAAAACCGTCCACCTCAACCACAATCAATGAGTCATTCAGGCTTTGACTTCAGAAGTGACCCTTGGCAACTGGTGACAGTTTCTCTTGGCAAAAAGTCATCAGATAAAGTATAAATGAGGCCTGGGTTGTGTCAATTTCCTAGCAGATGATGTGGTTTTAAAAATGGGGACAGAAAAAACTCCCTTTCATGTATGTTGAGCTGATTTTAAGTAAACAATAATTGGAATAATTGAGGTCCAAATATTGTGTGTGCCCTACTTAACTGTTTGTGCTGTTATGTTTACAGCAATCAGAGGGCGGTGGCATTATGAAGCTCCAAGTACACCAGTAATTCCAGAAGGAAGCATTCTCTCCCTGAGATTTCTTCTCTCTGTTCACTGTACAGCCTCTCAACAGACTGGCTTTCATAAGGCAGAATACTTTGTGGTCAAAAATGTAGTACTCTGCTAAAAAGGCCAAGAGAATTCATGGGGCGGGGCGGGGGGGGGGGAGCATTTCAGCAAGCAAGGAATAATGCCATCATCCTTTTAAAGTAAGAATTATCTTTGATTTTATAAACCAGATTATGGAAATCTTAATCCCCCTACCCCTTTCTGCTCTATCCTTTCTTTTAAAGTTTCATTCTGAATTTCTCTCTTAGTTAGGGATATTAAAACTACCTTGACACTTGGAAAGCTATGGTGATTTAGTAAGCACATAAATCTGAGCTTAATATCTCAACCAAGAGTTTCTAAAAAGACTTACGGATTTTACTCCAAAGATGAGAGCACGTCCTCCCAAACGGCACCCTGCCACCATCTACATGAGAGCCTGACCTCTGAGGATTAAAGTTGGTGATGATGAGCTTCCAACTTTGCTCATAAAAACCTAAGTACAGTTCAGGTAAAGTGATCCAACACTGATAAAATAAGATGGCATTTCTGATTACATTGCTGCAGCCGAGCAAGATCCTCAAGGTACTCTGCATGCAGGTTGCAATAGAACACGCCGCAGATGTCATGCATAAGCAAGGAGAAGCCCACTGATTTTAATTTAGTGGAATAAATAATTTCCGAGAATGGCATCAAAATCCAAACCCAGACCAGGGCTCAGTTAGTTGAGGAGGGGGACGAGTGCAATCAGGATGGCTTATATAGCTCATTTTCTATATAAACAAATTTTGATGTGTGAGAATGTCAGCACTGGAAGACTGTTTCTATAGTAATAGCCTAATAGCCTGGAGACCTCCTGGGGAAATTATTTCTCTCTCTGCTCTATCTCGTAGTATGTAAAACCAATCACGTCCAAAATAAAACACTGAGAACAGCACAAAATCTAAGTGTGGAGAGAGGAAATGTGTTACATGGCTACCTCCCGAACCTAAGGAAGAACTAGAAAATTGAACCTGTTTTTGGCTGCAACTTTTGTCCAGTGATTTAAGCAGAAGATGGGGGCGGGGGTGCTCCTTCCTTATTCCTATTGTTCGCGAATTTGAGAAAAAGACAAATAATCCCAATAACAGAGAACAGAGAACTGTGATAGGTGAATGATTACCAAAGGCACTTTTCCTCTCTTTGCCTCCCCTTCTGGGTTAGAGATGGAGGCATTTTTGTTTGCTCAGAAGCTCTTCTTATAAAGTTCAATAATTATTTTAAGGAGAATAGCCTCTAAATCTAATATAAATTAATGCAAACATTATTAATATATATAACATTCTCCATTGTCACTTAAATTAACTGAATTCCATTGTAGGTCATTCCATTTAATTAAATCAGAGCACTGCTAGCAGCAAAGCTTCTCCCAAAATAAGTATGGTGAGGGCAATTCCCCTGTTCTCCTGGAAAGTAAGGGGAACGCCCCTCTACCAAAAGACTGTTTATTTTCTGTTTAAATTTAATTAAAGCCAATTCCTGTCTCCAACTGCCCTGAGACACCTAGAATTTCCAGAATAGCCTTACTATTTTGCGTTCAACTCAAGAGATAGGGCAGGATTGGGGGTAGAGCTGAGGCATTGTTTTCTTTTAAATAAGAATTAGGCAATGTTTCCTGCTTTTCCAATAACTTAGTGAATGAAAAGATGTCTCACTCTGACTGTTTCACAGTAACATTATAGCAGGAACTCGTGAGGCTTTGATATACATGATTTCGTCAATAGTAAGTATAATGCAAGCTCCGCATCTAATGGTATGACTGTAAGCTACAACCAATATGGAAAAAAATGTAAAATTACTAATTACTTTGAAAATGCGAACAAGGTCTTTTTCAATGGCAGGAAAGACTTAGTTCTGTCTGGGAGGGACCAGAGGAGGAGGAAATGAAGGGACCACTTCGTCAACACTGAACATTTTTTTTAAAGATTTTATTTATTTATTTATTTGACAGAGAGAGAGAAGCAGGGAGAGCAGCAGATGGAGAGGAAGAAGCAGACTCCTTCCTCACTGAGCAAGGAGCCCAATGAGGGGCTCGATCCCAGAACCCTGAGATCATGACCTGAGCCGAAGGTAGATGCCTAACTGACTGAGCCACCCAGGCGCCCGAATGCACATTTTTTTCTCCTAAACAGAATACACATGAATACATTAACAGCATGGGAGTAGGCCAGCAATGTCATTATCCACAAGAGTGTAGAAATTGTGTGAAAACTGTTCAAGTCACTCAGGAAATTCAGGTTAGTACAAGATTACAAATAGCTCTTCCCTCTCCCTACATGCAGAGCACGAGCATTTTTGTACTAATTATCAAGGCAAAGAAATACAGTCCTAGTATCAAGTACAGCCTATAAATATGGACTCAAAACAGGATTCAAAGGAACAAGTTTAGCCTGGCACTATATGGAAAACCTGGCTAGTACCTCCTTGTACTTTAGCTATGAGATGAGAAAATCAAACTAAATAGATTTTTAAAAATCCCTAAATGAAAGCCTATATCCCTTTCTTTGGGAAAGGCAACAAAATAAGCCATTGACTTTTTTTTTTTTTTTTAATCTCTAACTTAGCCAGCATCCAAAATGCAGTACAATGCAGGATATTTATCCTACCACCCTTTGTACAAATACAGATTTCCATAAAATCAATTAATCTCAGGGGTAGAAGGGGCTTCGGAGGTCATGAAGCCCAATCTCCTACCCAGTTACTCCCACAGCCAGAAGATTATCTAGCCGTGTTCAAAAGCCTCCATTTGGGGAGCTTACCACTGTTTAAGGCAGCCCCTTGCACTGAGGAAGAGCAAAAGTTATTAGAATGTTCTAATATTGGGCTGAAATCTGCCTCCTGGTAATTTCCACCCACTGGTCCTAGTTTTATCCTCTGAAGCATTTCAGGGTCTAACCCCTCATCCATCACCATGACAACTCTTCAAATATTTGAGGGCAATGAAAGCTTTCTTCACCCAGGCTATACATTCCCAATTTCCACACCTCTTCATTTAGAGATAGACCCTTCATTCCCCTCAGGATGCTATCCTTGAAAGTATATCCTACTTGGTCAATGTCCATGTTAAAATATACCGAGCAGAATATGATACAGTAATACATTGGCACCTGGGTGCAAAGACTTCTGCCCCTTTCCAGGAACACACATTTTCTGACATAAGAATAAAAGTTTTGTTCAATAACTCTCCCTAGTAATGCCTGCTATCAGAAACATAGGCGGTAGTACTCAATCTTGACATCTCCAAAACAGAAGTTTTCCCTAGAAAGCATTACAAGATTGACTTTAGTTCAATAAATGGGTTCAAGCACTCGTGACAAAGAAGGATTTATGTAGGGGACATAGAAGATACACAATCCTAAAAATATATAGAAAAGATTATTAGATACAGAGGAAGGGGAAACCATTTCCTTGGAGAAGTCTGGGCAGGCTGAATGGAGAGCACAGGAAGAGACAGGAGTTGAGGGGTCTTGAAGGATGGGTGAGATTTCAATGAACAGAGAAACACGTGGGGAGAGTGAGTTTCAAGACAGAATAGACAACTGAACGGCAACGACTAAAGAAAAGGCTATGATGCTACCAGGATACTAACAGCTCAATGAGACGGTGGTGCATAAGGCAAGAAGGGAAGGAATGGGACAGAAAGCTTGGAAATCCATTCGAAGAAGCTGGACTTACCAATTATGCCAACTATTTAAATCTGGCAAATCCCCTAGTCATGGCTGATGACGTTTTTACTCAGTATAGGAATCCCTAAGATATTCATTTCTATACTCTTACTATATTCTAATGGGATTTGGCTACACAAAAACTAGAGGTACGCCCCTGTTAGAATGGCCATCATCAAAAAGACAAGAGATAACAAACGTTGGCGAGGATGTGGAGGAAAGGCAACTCTGGGGCACTGCTGGTGGGAATGTTAATTAGTACAGACACTATGGAAAATAGTATGGAGGTTCCTCAAAATACTAAAAATAGATCTAACATATGATCCAGCAATTCCACTTCTGGGACTATATCCAAAGGAAAAGAAAACACTAACTCAAAAAGATATCTGCACCCCCATGTTCACAGTAACTTTATTTACAGCAGCCAAGACATGGGAACAATCTATGTGCCCATCAATGGATGAATGGATAAAGAAGTTGTGATACACACACACACTCCAATATTATTTCACCATTAAAAAAAAAGGAAATCCTGGGCGCCTGGGCGGCTCAGTTGGTTAAGCGACTGCCTTCGGCTCAGGTCATGATCCTGGAGTCCCGGGATCGAGTCCCACATCGGGCTCCCTGCTCAGCAGGGAGTCTGCTTCTCCCTCTGACCCTCCCCCCTCTCATGTGCTCTCTCTCTCTCTCATTTTCTCTCTCTCAAATAAATAGATAAAATCTTTAAAAAAAAAAAAGGAAATCCTGCCATTTGCAACAATAGGGATGGAACTTGAGGGCATTATGCTAAGTAAAATAAGTCAGAGAAAGATAAATAATGTATGATCTCTTAAGTGTGGAATCTCAGGACAAAATCAAAAGCAAAAATTTCTTTAAAACAATCAAACTTATAGGAAACGAGATCCAATTTCTGGTTATCTGAGGCAGAGGGTTGAAGGGAGGGGGAATCAGAAGAAGGTGGTCAAAAGACACAAACTTCCAGTGCTAAGATAAATATGATGACGACAGCTAACACTGCTGCTTGTTAAGAGAGTAAATCCTAAGAGTTCTCAACACAAGGAGAAGTTTTTTTCTTTTTTTCCTTCTCCTTTTATTGTATCTGTATGAGAGGATGGATGCTAACTAAACTTACTTTGGTAATCATTTTACAATTTCTGTAAGTCAAATCATTGTGCTGTATACCTTAAACTTATACAATGATATATGTCAGTTATATAACAGACTTATTATATGCACACATTGTGCAAACACAAGAACAGCTAACATATTGTACTTTATGTTGTACTGTTCTTGTGCCAGGCACTATACACTAAATGCTTCACACAAATGAACTCACCGGACACTTAGAATGTCCATTTGAAGTAGGAACTATTATTTTCTCTTTCTCTATAAGAAGAAACTGAGGCACAGAGAGGTTAAGAAACTTCTCCAAGATCACAGAGCTAGTGAGTGGGAAGAGTAAAGATGTGAACCTAAAGCCTGTCTCCAGGGCTAATCTGCTACACCACGCTACCTCTCACATTAAGTATGTAGTTACTTATTCTAACAACCTGCTTATAACCTTACTGATTCAGGTTTTTTAAAAGCTGTTTTTAGCCTTCGGAATGAGCTAAAGCAACTTTTCGGTTTATATCTATCTGCTCATCTTCCGGAACTCTTAGACTATTCTGGATAGTGATTAAGGGGCTCAGTTAGCCTGCTGAATCCCAGGAACTCTGAATCATCATAGAAAACGAGACATTCCTCCACGGCTAACTGAAGGGAAATTTGCCTGTGGTAAAAATATATCTACAGATCATACACAGTTCCCCTCAGACCTCCCCCGAAGCAGATTCCATAATTAAGGGTAGACTAATCTCTTCAAGCTGCCACTCCCTCCCCACTTCCAGGACAGTTCACAGCTGAACGACTCTGACAGATAAAAATGTAACCCGCTGTTAAAATCCCCAGGAAAGAAAATTCCACAGCCACCCCCAAGGTAACAAATCCCCTTGCCTGACCACTTGGAGCCATGCCTATTCATCGAATGAGGAAGTTTATTTACATGCTTCCAATGAAACTGCTTTCTCTTGATTTCCTCAGGGGCCCTCTGGCCGCTGAAAACTTGCTTTGTTCTGTGGCGGCTGGCGCTGTTTCAGAGTCCGGGATCACTTAATTGGGTCATGACTTGTTTTCGAGTCCTGACTCCTCTGCCACCGAGGAAACTTGCTGAAGTTAGCAGACTGAGCAGAGATGACTTAAGGGAAATCTGGACCCCTAGAGGGAGGTGTTCTTAGTTAGCCTTGACCAAAGAGCTGGGCACACACTACATACTCCATGGAAGTAGTACCATACTACTATGGTAAGTAAGGCCAAGGGAAGGAGGAGAGAGCCAGAGATTAACTTGAAAGACAGGTTGTAACTAAACTGGGAAAGCCTTGCCAAGGACTCTGGTTTCACTCAGTGGGCCACAGGTTTTCAGAAGGGCCAGGAGTTTTCTCTTTGCTTTAGGAAAATCTCTCCAACATGGAAAAATGTATAAAGGACATTAGTACTGGAGATAGAGTGGTTAGTTAGGGGATCATTCTAACAATCCCGATGCCTTTCCCATGTGCTCCTGATTACTGATGCGGAGGAGACGGTGAGGGAACATGACAGGTGCTGTCAGAGATTGGAAGGCATGTCCTGAGGGAGAGGGCTCAGTGCACTTCTCCAAAGTCCCTGAGAGGCGGATGAAGCTCCATGGAAGAGTAAGATTTCACCTCCTTAGAAGGGACTGGCAGCAAGGTGTGGCACTGAGGATGGAAAGTGCTTACAAACGGTGCCACACTATAGAATTGGAAGGAATGGATGTTCTATTTCACATTCCTCTTAAATCCATTTAGAATTACATATTATGCAAAGGACATACAAAAAGATTCCCAAAGGACCATCCACTATGATCCTACTGCCGTGTATGAGAAATACATTATATTTTCAAATTTTTTGGCTAAGGGATAACATGGAGATTTGTTATAAATATAACTAATATAAAATATTGCTGAATGCTACTCAAGAAGGAGCCGGCAAAGCAAATATTTACTAAACCCCTTTTGTATGCTTGGACCACAGCCACAGCTGAGATCAGCTTTTCTTTTGAAGGCTCTATTTCTAGCTTGCCAGAATAACTACCTTTATAGATCACCTGCTCAGCACCACATTTTATACTAGTTGCCCTATTCTATAATCTGAATCCGCACAAACGCCATACGAAGCAGATATCATTGTTCCTATTTTGCAGATATTGAAATGGAAGCATAGAGGGGGACACTTACCCATAGTGATTGTGCGGAAAGGTGACAGAGATGGGATTGGGTCTCAAAGCCATTCACCTCCCAAGTCCTATGTGTTGCCGTGAGCTGCCTTGGGGAGGGCAGGCAAGCCCCGAGAAGGGCTCTGACCTAGAACACAGAAGCTGGCGTTGGAACTAGGAAAGATATCTGATGCAGGGCATGGCTCTGGGCAGCCATATTTGCTTAATGCACTTTTTCTAAGTGAAGCCATTTTCAATTCAGTATTTTTCTAACTATTTTTAGGATAGAAAGAGGAATGGGTTTCAAGCCCTGGGAGACCAAAGTGACTCACTTTCTGGCTCTGCCTCTTGCTTTGAGGGAATAACCTAGGTCAGCAACCCCCAAAGTGTGTTTGGGGAAACTTGAGGCTCCTGAAAAGCCATTTTTTAAGTAAACCACTTGTTTAGTTTTATAAAATGCAACAGTGTGAAAACTCACTTGATCACAGAGACTTTTTTCCATACAACACCTGGCACCCTGCAGATCAACAGTTCAGAGAACACGCGGTGACAGAGGCTAAGGACCCCTCACCTCCTCCAAGGCAATCCCAGTATTGAGGTGTGGATTAGCCTTGTAGGTAATGACTTGACCAGAGCCTTCTGCAGGCAGTGTGGGTGTGAAGAAATAGAAACTGCCATGTACTGATGACTGCCTGGGTGAGTCATTAACTTCCTTGAGCCTCAGTTTCCTTATCTAGGAAATGGAGGAAACATAACGTTGTCTTGGGGACTGATGAAACAATGTACCGAATGGGTTTCATATAACTGCCTGACACTTAATAAGACTCAGGGAATGTTAGCTATTACTTTTTAAAATCATATTAAATGCTGGAGATGACATTACATGGACTTGTGAAAATACTTCATAAACTCAATAATACTATATAAATGTCAATTCTTCATTGTTGTTGTTATTACAAGACACTTCCTAGTCTCTGTAAAATGCTGCAGTTAAGTCCTCTGAGTGCACAGAAATACTCCGTTGCTGAAGATTGATTACTCTGCTCGTTAAGGCTTCATTACTCATGTGGCCCTGACCTGCAATGGAAAAGAACAAAAATCCTTCTCCCCCCACCCCCGCCCATAAATGGAAATTACTTTTCAAGAGGCCACTTTCTTTTGGCATGAGAAGCGAAGCAAAGAAAGCACTTGGGGAGGGGTGTTTGTAATCAATAAAGTATAAGGAAATAAAGAACATTTAAGCAGTTAAGAAAGTTTTAATATAGCAATATGCAAGGATCTTTAGATGTCTTTGGCTTGAGCAGTCAATTTTTAGCTAACTGACCATACACTGGAATTTCAAAGAGCATCGAGAAACTGGAGGTACTGGAAAATAATCCATTGAGCTTCTAGTTGCAGCTCGTGAGCCCTTGCCTCTTTCCACATCGGCCTCTGATGAACAGGTTTCCTATACAAACAGGAGCTTTGCAAATGTTTACTTTTCCACAGGTCTTTTTATTCATCTGGACTCTCAGAGGAAGGAGGTGACACTCTTAACTCAAGCCTGGCCATTGGGACCCAGCAGGGTGTTCACCTGGAGGAGTTCGGTATTCTTCCCAAACAGGCTAATTGCCTACACCAAGGTGCCCAGAGTACAGAAGAAATTATCCCCACACCTGACTGTGGGCACTTGATATGTGACATCACCCAGTCCACAGGCGCTCCATCCCTCGTCCTCCCTCAGTTGGGGGGGAGGGGCATGAACACAGACAGGCGCTCCCAGGTCTCTCCTCTCTCATTTCCTGTCCTCTCTACTCCCCTCCACTTTCCTCACTCGCTCTCTCTCTTTCCCCAGAAGAAATGCCTTACCTGTGAAAATGCTTTCCAGTTTACAAGGTAATTTTACAGCTGCTCCTAACACATGGGCTTTCGAGTCCAGAGAAAGGAGTCTGTGTTTGAGAATCCATCTCAGGCACTCACTGACTACGTGCCCTTGGGCAAGACTGGCCGACTTCTTCAAGAACAGTCAGATAAGAATACCTAACTTCAAAGAATTGTTGGGAAGATAAAATGATCTAACGTATGAGAACATTTTCCACTGCGACTAGAGTAGAGAAAGTACTTGTTAAGTAGCAGCTATTCGTTTTGGTGTTTTGGTTGGGTTTGGTTTAAGATTTTGTTTATTTGAGAGAGAGAGAGAGAAAGCATGAAGAGAGGGAAGGGTCAGAGGGAGAAGCAAACTCCCTGCTAAGCCGGGAGCCCAATGCGGGACCCCGAGATCATGACCCAAACTGAAGGCCGATGCTTAACCGACTGAGCCACCCAGGTGCCCACAGCAGCTATTCATATCAGGCCCCTCTGAATTAGGGACTAATGGCAACATTTTACATCATAGAAATGTAAGGCATAGAGGGAGGGTGACATTGCCAAGGCCATCCAGTTAATAAGATACAGATCTAGACTTTGAATCCAGGGCACTCAACTCCCTGGACACTTTTCACCAACCCAAGAAATGTATTTCTTAGTAACACACAGAATGATTTTATGAGATTTGCTTTATTTTCCGACTCTGGAGGCCAAGAACTGTTATGATATGATTCTCGCTATCCTATAGTGGCCAGGAAATTATAGTCTGATATGTACATATGTATATATGCATACATGTATGTGTATATATGTATAGTAAACTATAAATGTTCTTTCATCCAAAAATATTATAGATAGGTTAGGTATGGGAAATCTGCAGTGATGTTCAGGGAATGTTCAAGAACAAAGCAGAGGCCATCCAATGACACGAGAGGAGAAAACACATTCAGCTTCCAACTTTGCTGCAACAATGTTGATTCAGTGTTTTCATTTCTTCAAAGAAATATTTGCAGTAGCTCTTATATTTAACAAGCCAGCTTGTGCTTAGTGTTTTATAAATACAAAATAAGAATACAATTTTTTTTAAAAAGCAAGAACACACAATAAAACCACATAGTGCTGAGAAAGCATCATAATTTGGTACAATATATTTGATGTATAAGAAAAGAACTTTCCTGGGCACAGTTTGGATAGTTATTATCTTAGAACTCGAGAAAATACACATTAAATACTAAGACGTTATCAAATATAATCATGTCGAGAAGTCAGAAAACTTTACTAGAACCTAAATAAACATTTGTAAATGAAATCTACTTTTTATTACAACCTGCGTGCGAACTAGATGGGCAATTTCTTTCAGGTTAAAATCTGTAGCCCTTTAAAATGCAATTTATTAATACTGGACCCATTGGAAACCCCTCAGAATGTTGGGGGGTGGGGTACAAGTAATTTCCCTGATCCTCCGGAACAGCTCCAGGAGTTCTTTAATCTGGGTGTCCTTATACTCTGATTTCCCAAAGTTGATCCGGCTTATTATTGGAAGGATAGGAAAACCCAGGAAATGCAAAGGCATCTTCATGGAATCACTGTAAAAATGAGTCATTTCACCCACAGAATTTTTTGCCTCTAATAAATATACTTTCAGTATTCACTATTAAATATACTTCTGTTTAAAAAGAAATTAAGACTTTATATTCCGGGGTGCCTGGGTGGCTCAGTTGGTTAAGCATCTGCCTTCAGCTCAGGTCATGATCCCAGGGTCATGGAATCGAGTCCTGCATCAGGCTCCCTGTGCAGCGGGGATCCTGCTTCTCCCTCTGCCACTCCTCCTGCTTGTGCTCTCTCTCTTGCTCTCTCTCAAATAAATAAATAAAATCTTTAAAAAAAAAGACTTTATATTCCTTTAGGTTCATAGCAAAATTAAAGGAAAGGTATAGAGATTGTCCTGTACACCTTCTACTCCCATGCATGCAACATCCCCCACTCCAGAGTGGTACATTTGTCATAATCAATGAACCTACAATGACACATCATTATCACCTAAAGCCCACAGTTTATGTTACAGTTCCCTCTGGGTGTTATACATTCTATAGGTTTGAACAAACGTATAATTCTCTGTGCTCTGCCTCCCCCCTCCCTAACCCTTGGCAACCACTGATGGTTTTATGGTCTCCATAATCTAGCCTTTTCCAGAATTTCATATACTTGGAATTATATTTAATCATGAATGGTGCAAATAATATGGAAGTAGGATATAATGTATAAACTCTAGTTTTAGGGTCTAAGACCCAAATCATGTTATAGAAAAAAGTCCAAGAAGATGGGTTTAAATCTTGGCCCTACCACTTATGGACTTGTGTGCTTTTGCACAAAACATTTATTCTTCATGAGCATTTGTTTCCTCAATTATAATTTAGGGAAAATAATACATACTTCAGATGTGCCTTGGGGAATGTGCAAGATAACATGAATAAAAACTCCTAGCATGGGGCTAGACATACAATAAGGAAGAATTCTGCAAATGTTGGGTGAGTCTGAATAACAAATTGAACCTGAAGCTAGATATATTCAGTCCCTGAACAAATATATGTGGCTTCTAAATCTCTTGCTGCCCCCACCCTACCCCAAATCCCTGGAGAAGAATTCAGAGCATAGTGAGTTTTCAATCCATCGGACTGATCTTTCCTTCAGAAAACCTCAAAATTCTTAGACCACTTTACTCTCAGAAAGAATCACACATGTTCTTTGAAAGCACCAGTTTCCAAACAGGAGGGGGTTTTATTTGTTTATTTTATTTTATTTTGAGGTGGACAATCTTTATTAACTGAAATCTTATGTTGAAGCACAACAATCTCCATAAAATCAGTAGAATCTGTGAGTATGTGAGGGTGAAGGTGTGTGAGTTTGGAACAGGGTAGGGTCTGGCCTTGAGCCAGCTGCCTTCTCTCCAACAACCAACCTCCTCCACAGCCCCCAAGAGGCCCAGATAACTCCCAGAAATCCCTGGGACAGTTTGAAAATTTCTGTTCTCCAGGGACAAATAAGCCTTCCCATTCCAAGGTAGGAAAGCTGTCAGGACTATTCTGCTACAATACCAATTTTTAAATACCAATAGGGCCACCATCTATGGAGAAGTCACAACTGAACAGAGATCTACCCCTCTGTTAGATATCCCCCCCATTTCATTTCAAATTCTTGTGGTCTTTAAAACTATCTAGGGTCAGTTAATTAATAAAGGCTCAAGGTGGGATTCATTTTAACCTAAATTATTAACCCATCTCTAGTATTAATTTGGTAATAAGTAAAACAAATGGAAGTCACATGGGGTATTTCTGATTTGGGCATAAGAGAGCAAAACTGCAAGATTCAGTGTTCTGCAGCTTTAAAATCATCTAATGCTTTGCACCTAGTTGCAAACATCCTCCAAAAAAATATACAGATTGATACAATCCATTTGGGTCTAAATTGAGCAAAGTAGGCATAGTGATATGAGAGTATTATAGACGAGGCCTTGCCCTGGTGTCAAATTTACTTTAATCTCCCAAGCGGAAGGAATAAAGAAGTACTGTGCTTTAATTTGGGGGCGATTTATACACCGTAGTAATTACAGATGTGAAAGCAATGTCTTTGTAATAAAGTTCTGGCTAAAACCATAGTTTTAAGGATCTGGATAATAGTTTTCCAGTAGCTATTTGTATTTCTCTCCAGATTGACTATCAGTGGTATCTTTACTTACAGAAATGTGTTCCACACAGCTAAATCTAAGATTATTGTATTTCAGAAAAGAGGAAGATTCTCTTTACTTGGTTGGAAACAGACAGAAGGGTATCTGTAGTAATTCTCTGTAGCCCCAAACATTTTCCCCAGCACCACACTTAACAGTTAAACCATTTTAACTATTGAATGGAAGTGACTACATAGCACTTTGCAAGTTAAGCTCTTGTCTTAAATAATACATATTACTATTATCACTCATAAATTCATTTCCAGGCAAACCCTATTTATAAAAGGCAAGTGTTAATAACACACAAGCTGCACGATTTCTTTCAGGGAGTAGTACCCATTAATAGAGCTTGCTTCAATCTCTTAGAAAATGGGCCTTTTTAAACCAGTGAGTAGCTTCTAATCTAGTAAATGCAAATCAATCTGTATTTATTACACTCTGCTCTTTTTTTGCCCTTTTCCATCTTAAACTTTAAAGAGGTTTACTTAGTCCTAGACTTTGTGTTTGCTCTTGGAGCAATGCAAGAAAAATTTCCTGAAAGAATCATGTTTTCAGAGTTGTGAACCATGGAGAAACAGAATGTGTGGGGCTGTGAGACACTGAGGAAGCTAGCTTGGAAACAGAACCTGCTGCTCAGCCTTATGGCTAAAGATCTGAAAGTGCCGATATTCTAATCTGAATGGGTAGCTGAGTTTCATAAATATCCGTGCTATTGTGTGATTAGCCACAGAAAAAGGAAACTGGGAGTCACAGAAATGCAAGCAAATTAAAACAAATAAACAAAAACCCAGAAAAAACAAAACAAAACAAAACTGCGATTCAGTGCAGTATTCAGGGATAAAGTGCTGTGTCATTGCCAATGACCACAGATTACACTCCAATGCTAGCTGCGAAGCTCAGTATTTCCTAAGCCAGGATGCAGATTCAAGATGGAAAACTGAGCTTATGCATCATGTATCCTTCCTCGTCTTGTGTCCTATTGAAATGGGAGAAAAGCGATTCAATTTTTTAATGAACCTATCACAATGCTGGCAGGAAAGGAATCAAGCAAAAGAACAGGAAGTCCAAAGGAACCAGGAAGAGAGAAGCAAATATGATCAAAGGAACAAAGGGAACAGGGTAGGAAAAACAGCACTTCAAAACTATCATGCTCAATGAAACTTCAAGATTTAGGTCAACTAATACAAAAAGCAGGACCGGAACCTGAGGCACTCATCAAGGTAATTAACAAAGAGCTGAATGTCAGTTGAGCCAAATAGCCCCTTCCAATTTCTGTAGTTATAAGGACTGACATTTGTTGAGGACCTAAAAAAGCCAGGTACTCATTGAATATTTACAACAACTCTCTGAAGCAGGTATTATTATTATTCTTATTTGTTAAATAAAGAAATTAAGGCACAGAGAAATTAAGCAACTTACTTATAGTCACTTGGCTATTAAGTGATAGAATCCAAACCCAGGAACAGTTTGGCTCCAGAAAAGATGTTTCCGATAGCCATCTATACTACACTGCCGTAGAAGGCCATTTGAAAACTGCTCCTTTATGAAGTTGAGGAGCTTCAAATTCAGGATGGCAGACTGAGCACCAGCTGTTAGCCTTACCTTCCCGGACCATCCCCAGAAATAATAGCCACAAAAAATTTTTAGTATTCATTTCTACAATGAAAAGCAAGGAACGCCTTCATAGAACCAGAAACTTTGAGGACTCATGAAAGACAGAAGTCAAAGAGATCAAAGAAAGAAACCACAAACCAAAACACTTGCAAAAAAGAACTAAAGAGAAAAGAGGAAGGAGGCCTAGGGTGTTTGAAGACCAGACTTGGCAGTTACTGGGGAGAGAAATAGGCCTTGGGGCAGCTGAGGAGACAAGCACCCCACCCTGCCCTTGCGCTGTGCTGCTGAGCAACAGAAATGCTAACCCCAGGAAAACTATGACTGCAGCACTTGGGTCTTGCACACAGAACAAAGCCCTGGGTAAAAGGAGGAGAAACTGGTATCCACTGTCCTCTGGATATAAGCATGTCTACCTGTCCTCTGGTCACTGACCCTCTCCCAAAGGCAGGCTTCATGGACAGGTTAACAGGGAGGCTCCAATCTAAAGAAGAATGCAAAACCATGAGGCACCAGCATTTGATGTAGAACATCACCAAACATAGCAAACAGAAGCACCTGCACCCTGAGGAAATAGAGCAAACAGAATAAACCTTTAGGATAGGAAAAAATAATGTCCTCAAAGTCCTAACAGTGAATATGACATCTATAAAGTAAATCAAGTGTGGGTCTTGACAACTAGAAATGTGATCGTTTAAATCAAAACATAAATTCAATAGCTAGGCTAAATAGCAAAATGGACAATTAAAAGCAAATTAATGAGCTAGATGATCAGAATGAGGAATTCTTGCACAACACAACTCAAGAGATTGAATGTACAACAAAAAAGGTTAAGAGGCTCAGAGGTTAGACACAGATGTTTCAATATTTATCTAATTATTATCCCAGAAAGGAGATTATATAGTATTGAAATGAAGAAATATTCAAGGCAATAATGGAAGACAATTTTCAACAACTGAAGATGGTATCTCCAAGACGGGAGGACCCAAGTGCCAAACGGTGAATAAAAAAGACACATTATAGTGTATACCCAGAACTCCAAAGATAGAGACAAAAATCTCAATTGCTTCACAGAGGAACAATATCCTGATTCTAAATAAAGAAACAATTATCAGACTGACATAGGCCTTTTCATCATCCACAGTACGTGCAAAAATATCCATCTCTTAAAAATTCACTTCTCGGGGGGTCGCCTGGGTGGCTCAGTTGGTTAATCATCCAACTCTTGATTTTGGCTCAGGTCATGATCTCAGGGTCACGCCATGTCGGGCTCCGCACCTGGCATGGAACCTGCTTGAGATTCTCTTTGTCCCTCTGCCCCTCCCCACCACTCCCACTCACTCTCTTAAAAAGAAAAAAAAAATCATGTGGGAAAATTAACCTAGGATTATAGGTCCAGCGAATTATCATTCAAGAGTGAATCAAAATAAAGACATCTTTGAACATACAAGGAATCAGAAATTTTTTTTAACCCATAAACTCTCAATGAATGACTCAGTTTTACTTCAGAAAAAAAATAAGACAAAAAAAGGCAAACAAAAAATGAATCTAAGTGTTTGATCCAAAAAAGCAATGATAAGCAAAAATAATAATATGAATAATACTATAATATATATATATATCATTACATGTATCATAGTATATACAATTATAGCATATAAATATATAATAGCTATTATATATGTGGTATATCATAATATATTAAACATAATGATATAAATAAAATGTCAAATATATAAATATTTCTGACAATCTGGAACTAAAATCTCAGATAATCTCAACATGGGAAATAGCTGGGGATAAGCATTCTAAGGTTCTTATCTTTTTTGGAGAAATTATATAGATATTGACTTAAAAATATTGCTAAAAAATGTTCATTGCTATTAAATTTTTAAGACCAACCACCAGAAATTAGAAATATAGGGGCGCCTGGGTGGTTCAGTTGTTAAGCGGCTGCCTTCGGCTCAGGTCATGATCCCAGGGTCCTGGGATCAAGTCGCACATCAGCCTCCCTGCTCAGCCAGGAGCCTGCTTCTCCCTCTCCCACTCCCCCTGCTTGTGTTCCCTCTCTTGCTGTGTCTCTCTCGGTCAAATAAATAAATAAAATCTTAAAAAAAAAAGAAATTAAAAGTATAAAGATTATAAAATTTCCAAACCTTAGGATGGAGGTAGAAATGGAACAGAAAAATTATCTATCCAAGAAAGAGCAAACAGAGGGAAAAAAGTTTTTAAATGAATGGAAACTAGAAAACGAAAAGATAGCATGTAGCATAAATCCAAGCATATCGCTAATCGCAATAAATATGAATGAGTTTAAACATCTTTAAAATAAAAAATATTAATGAGGATAAAAAGAACATGAAGAAAGATTATAACAACAAAATTTGGGGGAGCCAGAAACAGAAAGATAAATAGTTACTGACTTAGGGCACCTAAACTAAACAGAATCTCCTGACTGGGGGGAAATGAGATACAGCTGAGGGAAGAGTTACCATAAAAAAAAAACAGAGAAGTAAGTGAAAGTCTAGATAGGTATATACAGAATCTTGAGACCCAGGGCCCTATTCCCACCTGGATCCCAAAATGTTTTCAGTGATGTGTTTTCCCTTCAGACAGAACACCAGAAGATTCTTCTCTGAGAAATAAGATGACCCAAAAGAACAGACCAAAGGATACTGACACCAGGAATTCCCCAATTAAACTGCCTGGTCAATATCCCTGCTGGAAAACCAATGGTCAATAGCCCCAACTACGTTCACAGAGCTTCCCACCAGCTTTTTAGTGCCCCATTCTTAAATGAACATAGAACCAAGGATCAATATATATATGTGTGAAGAAAGTATAATCGGAAAGATCAAAGCTATATCCAGAATAAAGAAAGTTGGAGGAAACAGTCTGTTTTAAAGAAAACTTTGAAAAATACTTAATATTCTCAGAGAAATAAAAGAAAATATTATAGCCATAAAATAAGATTAGGATGCTTTTAATAAGAAGCATGCAAGACAAAAACATCTCTTAAAATTAGATATATGATGGATAAATATTAGAACGCTGGAAATAAAGAGAAAATCCTAAAAACATTCAGAGGCTAAAAATAGGTGGTGTGCGTATTGAAAAAAAAAAGAATCAAATTGTATCATACTTCTCAATGTCAAAACTGGAAACTTGAAGAAAATGGAACAATACCTTCAAAAATTCTGAGGGAAATGGAATCCAACACAGAATTTATTTTAAATCCAGTTAATCATCAGTCATATATAAGGGTAGAATAAGGATGTTTTCAGAAACATAAGATGTCAAAACTTATATCTCATGCATTCTTTCTCAGAAAGCTGCAGGAAAGGCATTCCTCCAAACTGAGCAAGTCAAATAAGAAATAAAATGTGAGATTCTGGAACAGGGCATCCAATCCAAATGCAGTGAGGAAATTCCCAAAATGATGGTGAGGGGAGACCCAGGATGATAGCTATGCAACAAGCCTGGGAAAGAAACAGGTCCAAATTAGAGGAGTTCAGAAATTTCTAGAGAGAATTCTCCAAAAAGACAAAACTGATGGCATACCACATGTGCACAAACATATATATCAAAAGAATATTTAAGAATTAGCAGAAAGTGTGGGTATAAATCAACGATAAATGTATTTTTAAAACTAACATTAAAGAAAGCTTTCTAAGCCGATAGAGCTCTCGCAAACATGGTGAACATTCCTAAAACCTAAAAATTTCTACAGGAATTGTGGCAAGCAGCAACCCCACAAAGTGACACAGTACAGGAAAGGCAAAGATTCTCTTTATGCCCAGGGAAGGCAGCATAATGACAGGAAGCAGAGTGGCTATGGTAGGCAGACTAAGCCAATTTTCTGGAAAAAGACTGAAACTACAAAGAAGATTGTGCTGAGGCTTGAATGTGTCAAGCCCAGCTGCAGATCTAAGAGAATGCTGGCTATTAAGAGACACAAGCATTTTGAACTGGAAGGAGATAAGAAGAGGAAGCGTCAACTGATCCAGTCTAAGCTTCATATTTTGTTATATTATGAAGACAATAAAATCTTGAGGTTATGTTAAAAAAAAAACTAACAAAAAAGAAGTGAATGACTCTAGGGAGAGCAAAAAGATGTGCAAGATAGCTTTGAATAAAGTTTACATGGTCATAATCATAAAAAAATGTTAATATTGACCTAATCAAAATTCTAAGTTCATCAGCAAGATGGGTGGGATGTAAGACTGCTTGGGGGAACTGATAAAAGAATGATAAATCTTCAATTTCCACTACAGAAGATAAATGGAAAATGCCCAAAACTTAAAAAAAAAAAAACAAAAGTGACAGTAAGAAGTTATTTAATAAGCTTTTTAGAGCTATTTGATTCAATTAGCAAATAGCAACAACTTGGAATCATGAACTACTTTGCTAAAACAAGACTCCCACCTACCTACAGAGAAATGAGAACAAAACTGGCAACAGGCTTCTCATCAACAGCACCGAATTCTAGAATACCAAGTTACACACCTTCCAAGGCCCAAGGAAAAAGTTTTCAAGTGGGAATTTATACCTATCTGAATTATCAAATATTATAAGAATAAAATATTTTCAGCTCTGTATGGATTTGAAAAGTTTACATTCATGCACCCCATAGGAAAACTAGTTCTCTAGAAGAAAGCAAAACAGAAAAGGAATACAAGAAAGAATATGAAATGAGATATAAGGAACTATGGAAACTGAGTATTACCTACAAGAAGACAAGAAAACTGAAGAAGCAAATCCATGTTCTTTGGCAAATGGGATATATTTTTTCCCTGTATGTAGAGTTCAGAGACTCTTTTCAGTTCTCTATTTTTTTAGAGCAAAAAGAAAACCTGACTTTGCAATGAAGAATATTTAATAACTGTGTTATTTTTATTTGGGTTTTAATTTTTAGAAACAATCTGCAGAAAAATCAGGGAATGCTGAATTATAGATAAAGATCATATTGTAAATGTTATAGACTTTGGCCATGAAAAATAAGAATAAGCCTTTTTTAAAAGAGGATCAGGGAAATCCAAATCAAAACCTCAATGAGATACCACCTCACACCAGACAGAATGGCTAAAATCAATAAGTCAGCAAACGACAGATGTTGGTGGGGATGCAGAGAAAGGAGAACCCTCCTACACTGATGGTGGGAATGCAAGCTGGTGCAGCCACTCTGGAAAACAGTAGGGAGATTCCTCAAAATTTGAAAATAGAGCTACCATATGACCCAGCAATTGCACTAGTGGGTATTTACCCCAAAGATACAAATGTAGTGATCTGAAAGGGTACGTGCACACCAGTGTTTATAGCAGCAATGTCCACAATAGCCAAACTATGGAAAGAGCCTAGATGTCCATCGACAGATGAATGGAAAAAGAAGCTGTGGTGTGTGTGTGTGTATATATATATATATCTATATACACATATATACATATACATATATATATATATATATATATATATATACACACACACACAATGGAATATTATGCAGCCATCAAAAGGAATGAAATCTTGCCATTTGCAATGACGTGGATAGAACTTGAGGGTATCATGCTGAGCAAAATAAGTCAATCAGAAAAAGACATGTATCATATGATCTCACTGATATGAGGAATTCTTAATGTCAGGAAACAAACTGAGGGTTGCTGGAGTGGTGGTGGGGAGGGATGGGGTGGCTGGGTGATAGACATTGGGGAGGGTATGTGCTATGGTGAGCACTGTGAATTGTGTAAGACTGTTGAATCACAGATCTGTACCTCTGAAACAAATAATACATTATATGTTAAAAAAAAAAAGAAGATAGTAGGAAGGGAAAAATGAAGGGGGGAAATTAGAGGGGGAGACGAAACCTGAGAGACAAACTGAGGGTTCTAGGGGAGGTGGGGGGGTGGGTTAGCCTGGTGATGGGTATTAAAGAGGGCACATATTGAATGGAGCATTGGGTGTTATATGCAAACAATGAATCATGGAACACTACCTCAAAAAAAAAAAAAAAACAAATTGGGTTTTGTTACTTTTGTAATTAAAACATTTTAAAAATAAAAAAAAGAGGAAATTGAAGGGATTGTGGTTAAGAAACTACATGTACAAAGTTCCTCATCTTTCACAGTTAAGGATTAAAAGGTACACTCTAAATCCTGAATTATGAATCATAAATATTTTATCTAAATTGTAAAGGAGAGCCCCAAAAGATATGAAATAAAAACAGTTGAAAATACTAGTACTCCCTTTGAGAAATAGAATTAGGGGTAGGGAGAGATGAGAACTCTTGTTTTTCATCTTATATATATTTTTTCCTTTTTGTTTGAATACTTTTACTATGCTGCTATGGTCTGAATGTTTGTGTCCCCCCAAATTCATGTTGGAAATCCTAACCCCTACAGGTGATGGTAAAAGGTGGGGCCTTTGGGAGGTGATTGGTCGTCAGGGTAGAACCCTCATGGGTGGGCTCAGGGCTCTTATAAAAGAGATCCACCAGGGCTTCTGACCCCCTTCTACCACATGAGGACATAGCAAGAAGCTTCAGCCTGAAGAGGGCCCTTACTCGATCATATTGACACCTTATCCTCAGACTGCCAACCTCTAGAACTGTGAGAAGTAAATTTCTGTTGTAAGTTACCCAGTCTGTGGTATTTTCTTATAGCAGCCTGATACATGCCTAGATAAAACTTTCATTTTTATAAAAGACTAGCTTAAGGGATGCCTGGGTGGCTCAGTCGTTAGGCTGCTGCCTTCGGCTCAGGTCATGGTCCCAGCATCCTGGGATCGAGTCCCACATCGGGCTCCCTGCTCCGCGGGAGGCCTGCTTCTCCCTCTCCCACTCCCCCTGCTTGTGTTCCCTCTCTCACTCTGTCTCTCTCTGTCAAATAAATAAATAAATAAATAAATAAATAAATAAATAAATAAATAAATAAAGACTAGCTTAAAATGAGAAAAATAAAATGAGGGTGGGCCCTCACCAATAGGGAATTGGTATTACCATCCAGTAGATGGTAATGTATCCATGCAGGAATCCTGGTAGACCCTGGAAGGACACGTGCTGGAAAGACAGAAGGGGAGCTCAAGGCCCTCACAGAAGAATGTCTACAGTTGTTCATAAAAATGGTTTTTATTCACTTATTCAGTCAATACTAATTCAGTCAATATTAATCAAGGGACTATTATGTGCTTGAACTGTGTTAAGCACTAGGCACACATTGGAGAATAACCATTCTTAGGGAGCTCATAATCTGATGGGGAAGATAATAAATAAATAAACATAGAAATAAGCATATAATTACATTAGGACTTCTGTACAGAGACTGAGAACTAAGAAAAGGCCTTTAGGTTGCAGAAAACAAATATGTAACATGATCAGTTTTATGTTAAAACATTATACGAATATAAAAGTATGCACTGTGGATGTAGGTTTATGCATACATTAGAAAGAGAATTGAAAAGTTGTATACCAAAACGTCAGAATCAGGAGTAGGTGGAGGAAATGAAAGATTTCCATTTTTACTTCCTACATTTCTTTTAGACAAGTATTAATTTTGCAATTTTTCTCATTTAAAAATTTAAAATAACACAAATTTATAGTAAAACTAATGAACACTAGTCAAGAGAATGGACAATTGAGCAAAATGCTACTCATCACTTCTGGAAGAAAAAAATTAAAACGTTTTCCCCATGGATAGTTGTTAGCATTATATTCCTATAAAAAGGAAGAATGCCAGTGTTTATTATAATTTATTAATTATATTTATTTATATATATCCATATGCAAGCACTTAGCCAAAGATACTTTCTAGAGTGTTAATTTATGGTCCTTTAAAAAATATTGAATTACCCAAGCATGCATTCTCACTTCTGTATCATAGGCCTCTTATGCTTTAATTAAGATAATTTTTTTAGCTCAAATAAGGCTCAGTATTTTGCAAGTCTTTAAAATCTAATAGCTCAATCCACTTATACTCAACAAACTTTTTGACTAGAGTCTGGGTGACAGGACCTTTGCTAGGACCTGAGGGACACAAAGATGATTAAGACAGAAAAGCAGCTCACAGGAAGTTCACAAGGGAGTCTCAGTGTTTATATAAGGATCTCACTATCCCTTGAGAGCCACAGAAGTCTTTCACAGCTAGCCTATGGTTCTCATCTTCTCATTTTTGTATCAAGTTATTAGGCTATTTTTCGAGGTAGCCAGGAGTCATGTGGCTCTTTTGGTTAATAGCCCTTGGTTTGAAATGTGACACTGAAGCATTAAACAAGGTTTCAATATTTGATATTGTGCTCTTTTCTTGTGTGTGCTATCAAGAACCAAAATTAGAGCAATGCTGTGCCCAGAATTTGACTGTAACCCCCTTCGTGTGTGCCAATGTTAAAGCTGTAGCGGCCACATTTCCCAGCTGGATTTGTAGATGCACCAACTCTGTGGGTGGAATATTCGCTCTGCCTCTGGAAGGCTTCATTTTGTATTAATTTGAATTCAGCTGCAGGTCTCTATCAAGTGACTATAAGCAGGTTTAATTGCGCTTCTGTGGTTTACTATCACCAGAGACCAAAAATAGCCAGTACCCTAGTGTTTGCACCTTTTTTATGACACTTTTTACAGTTTATCAGTTTATACATTCACATGCCTATCCTCCCCCTCTGGCATGTGAGCTCTGTGAGGACAGAAGACCTATCTCATTGTTTTGTTTCTCCTCGGTTCTGTGTAAAATGTCTAGAAATAAAATTTTGATTGGTAAGTGCTTAATGAATTTTTTAAAATATCACTTAGTGGACAGCCTACTCTCTTGTTTCCATACCTGTTCACCCCCATTTACCCAAGGTGCTGAATCTCTGACTCACCATTTGAAGAGCGTTTATGAGAATTGGGCCCTAATTACAGGAGCAACATGTACTGATTCCTTTTTAGGTTCCAGACCATGTGCTAAGTATGTGTGTATTCCTTTACACATTGTATACATTTCTCTTTACAACAACCCCTCAGTCAGGATCCACTTTATCACCACTGCACACATGAAGAATCAAGGCCTAGCCGTAATGTGCCGCACATCAAGGCACAGCTCATAAAGGGTAAGTATAGAACTTGAACCTACACCCTTCTGTCTTTTGGGCCTAAGCATTTAACCACCATATTATACTAAAGGTGGCGTTCCCAAGACTGTGTGAGAAAATGGTAAAGAAATGTATTAATCTGAGGAAGTGGTAGAGACGGCAGGGCAGTTTAGAAAGGCATGGCTCTGACTGGAATGTGGATCTTGGGGTTGGATACAAGTTAGTATCAGTGAGGTGGAATTCCTTTGCTTTAATAAGAACAATGTACTTGACAAGTCATTTCATTATGTTTTTCCGGAAGCATGTAGTCACTTGTCACTTATTTACAACGAGGGAATAATTACAACTCATTTTGTAATTTGTACAAATATGCAGAATGAACCATTTACAACAGTTAGACCCATGATTAGGGCATGTAATTATAGCACAGTGGTTTTGGGTTGTTGTTGTTTTTTTTTTCATAAGGGTTGATAGAATTAATCTTCTCTTCGTTTTTTGTTTTTCCAAAATGCTTAAAAATCCCAGTGTTTTTAGTAAACTGCTCTCCCCTTACCATGGAAGGGTTTTTAAAGCCTCAGCATCAGAAAGTCCTGGGTTTATGTCTCGGTCTACCACTCTCTAGTCGTGTGACATTAGACATGTTACTTCATCTCCCTAAGCTCCAGAAATCCACATGAAAAGCAAGAAAAAGGAGTTCTAACTTGCCAAGTTTTTTTGAGAAGAGACAAAGTACATGAAGCTCCGAGCACAGAGTTTGGAACCTAGTAACTGTGATGATGATGTTGATGATGACCTTTACTGAGTGCTTACTATTTGCCAGGCATTTATCTGAGCGTCTTATAGGAATAAACTCATTGACTCCATACAAGTAGCAAGCAATAGTCACCGTACCAGCAGTGCTCAGTTTGAGGACTGTATGCCCATGCCACTATTTTTCCACTGGAATCACAGTGATGATTAAAACTCACTGTAAGGGTACCTAGGTGACTCAGTCAGTTAACTGTCTGCCTTCGGCTCAGGTCATGATCCCACGGTCCTGGGATCAAGTCCCATGTCAGGCTCTCTGGTCAACGTGGAGCCTGCTTCTCCCCCTCCCTCTCCCTGTGTGTGTGCTCATCCTCACTCTTTCTCTAGCTCTCACTCTCTCACAAATAAATAAAATCTTAAAAAAAAAAAAAACAACTCAATGTAGCTCCTTGGTATTTACCCAAATAAGTTAAAAACTTAGGTTAACACAAAAACTGGCACACAAAGGTTTAAAGCAGCTTTGTTCACAATTGCCAAAACTTAAAAGCAACCAAGATGTCCAACAGGTGAATGGATAAACTGTGGTACATTCATCCAATGCATATTTTTTATTAATAAAAAAATGAATGATAGAGCCACAAAAAGATCAAGGAACCAGAAATGCACGTTGCTAAGTGAAAGAAACCAATCTGAAAGGCAACATACTGTATGATTCCAACTGAATGACATTCTGGAAAATGTAAAATTATGGAAAAAGATCAGTGGTTGCCAAAGTTTCAGGAGGAGGGAGGAGGGAAGGATTAATAGGTGGAGCACAAGAGATTTTTAAGATAGTGAAACTATTCTATATGATACCACAATGATAGAGACACATCATTACATATTTGTCAAAACCCACAGAATATACAAAGAGTGACCCTGATGCAAATTTTTGGAGTTAATAGTAATGGATCAATATTAAGACTGAATCATCAATTGTAAAAAATGTACCACACTAATGCAAGATGTTAAATAGGAGAAATTATGTGTTTGGGGGCTGAGGAGTATACATTCTATACTTTCTGCTCAATTTTTCTTTAAACCTCAAATTGTTCTAAAAACTAAAGTCTGTTGACTTGTAAAAACATACCAGATTCTACGCTTAAAAAGTAGAGTTCTTTTGAGAGTTGATTGAGTTTTCCCTGCCCACAAAAAAAACATATTTTTTCCCCTGAAAAAGAAATCACTGTAAAAAAACTAAACGTTGAGAACGGTCTTAAATAAGATTAGATGTATTTGGGTTCATTACTACATATTGCTGCTTCTTTTTCATACCCACACCAAAAAAAGGAAAGAAAGAAAATTTTCAGAGATGAAATAAAGGGAACCCACCTGGAGTGCCCACCTCATGTATGCTGAATAATTTCAGACACAGAGGAATCCCCAAGTCGGTGATTCCTAAAGCAGTCAGTGCAGAATGTCCGCTTCACACGCAACTTGCTAGAAAGACAGATTCTTGGTCTGCCCAGACCTGCTGAGTCAGGGGCAGGACCCAGCAATCTGTGTTTTAACCAGCCCTTCAGGTGAGTCTGATGCTTGCTGAAGTTCCATAGCTACTGCTCCAAGTCAGTGGATCTCTACTTTCCTTTTTTTAAATTGTTTTTTAAAAATTTTTAAAAAGATCTTACTTTTAAGTAATCTCCACACCCAACGTGGGGCTCAAACTCACAACCCCGAGATTAAGAGTTACATGCTCTACCGACTGAGCCAGCCAGGTGCCCCTCTACTTTCCATTTTTTAGCAAACACATAAATTCACAAGCAAAAGATTACCATGTTTGATGACGGAGCCCCAGCATAAGATTGGTCCTAGGGCAAGGTGAGTGGGGTGCCAAAACACACAGAAATCAAGTTAGATACTACTTCAGTGCGATGCTTTAAAAATCAAAATGAATGCAAAAAAATCCATGATGAACAAATACCAAACTTTTCAATACAGACAGGATCGGTGTGACTGGTTTTTCCTTTGGCCTCAGGCTGCCATAAGGATCCACTGCTTCAGCATGGGGGGCAGGGGCGGGGGGGCTTGGGGCTGGGCTCAGTGAGGCCAGCTCCTTCCCTTTCTCCTGACTGAAGTCCACGCCCTGGGTCACAGCGTCCTCCTTCAGTCACTGCCTCCATTGAAGCTCGGTACTAATTGAGGGGAAAATGTGAGCATTTCCAAACGAAATTAAAGAACTACTGTTCTCAAGACTTACCATTTTTGTGGGAAGACTGAGTTTACAGAAAGATAGCAGAGCGCCCACCCCATAATATCTCCACGTGCAAGCTACAATAGTGCTAAGTGTTTAAATTCTAAGGAATCCCCCAGGACAAGAGAACTGAGCTACATGAGGCTCATTTGGTAACTTCAAATCGGGGCGCCTGGGTGGCTTAGTCGGTTAAGCCTCTGCCTTGGGCTCAGGTGTGGTCCCGGGGTCCTGGGATCGAGCCCTGCATCGGGCTCCCTGCTCAGTGGGGAGCCTCTCCCTCTGCCCGCCGCTCCCCTCCACTCATGCTCTCCCTCTCTCTCAAATAAATAAATCTTAAAAAAAAAAAACAAAAAAAAACCAAACCGCTCCGGAGACTGCACACAGCTACAGGAGTGGTAGCTGTGTTAGTTACCCTCCTGGGAGACAGCAGCTCTAGAGCCGTGTTTGCAAGGTCCGTAAAGTTGGCAGAGGGGATGAGAGAAGAAGCAAAAGCTGCTACAGCCGGAAGAAGGAATGAAAAATCTGGGGATGGGGGAAATGCAACACTGGTTTGCTGAGCTCCTAGAGGAATAAGGAAAAGAGGTACAGGAGGTGTCAGCGGGAAGCGGCAAAGTGGGAGAAAGAGGGTGAGGGAGGGAGGCACAGCTTGTGACTAAAAGCATCACTCAGCCAGAGCCGTACCTGGATTCTGGAAGCTGAGAAACTGGAGGTCCTGAATCAAGAGTCAGAAGTGGCCAACAATTAAAAGCATCAGAGGACATTAACACTGAGTTAAATAGTCATTTAAAGAATTTCAAGTGAAGGAACCTGTGAAAGGCTTCAGCACAAATTCAAACTCGTCAACTGAAGTGGTGAGTGGGGGACATCCAGAGCATGCATGCATGTATGTATGTATGTATGTATGTATGTATGTATGTATGTATTTATTTATTTATTTATTTTTAAAGAAGAGTGCTCAGTTTGGGAATACTGACCAATTTCTGGACACCTGAGTCATGCTGAACAGAGAAACTTAGCATCACTGTGGGAGTCTACCCGTTGGGTGATTTTGGCAGGGCTGGACTTTGCAAACTGTTTTCTTTTTGAAGAAACGTATTTGTCTTTCTCGGTAATTGTTGCTGAAGACCTGCAGCTGAGACCCAGCAGCGGCTGCAGGAGGCAGACCAGGACAAGGCTCAGCAGGTTACAGAAATAAGGGCTCCAGCTCAAGCTGAGAAAGCAGATATAGAGGAAACAGACTGGGCGAGGTAAAGCTCCCCCTTAACCCGTTGCTAAGAAGGAAATTGCCAGAAGACAGTAGGGTCAAGTAAAAGTGGAATAGTACTGTCATTGTTCTTTGAAACAGAGAGGAGAGGAGCTCCTCAGGGTTATCGTCATAGCCTGTAAGAACTAGAATTCTGCAAGATCCATTTCTCAGGGACAGCCATTAGGCATCTGAACAGAGCCCAGAAGGCTTATGATATTTATCGGGATCAGGGCCTGTCACCTCTGTTTAGCAAGTTATCAAACCAGAGCCATCACTGAGACCAGAAATAGGAAAGAAGGAGGAGGCCCCTACAACACACAGACTCTGTGGAACAGGAAAGTGCCATGGACTTGTTCTGGCAACCTCACGCTCACTGTCCCATCCCCCTCATGCTACTGAGCTGTGGGCTGTCCTTGTCAGAATATTCTTCATAGAGGAGGTCGACACAGGTTGACTGGGTCCAGGAGAAGAAGCCACTGGCCAGAGCTGAAGTGTAGCCCAGCTCTGGATCTAAGGAGATGTTGACCGTGGGACTCTACCCAGGGAGAAAAAAAACAAGTTCTGATAGAGAAGTCTACCAGCCTAGAGGCCATGCCAACTTCAGGGCTGAAGGGAAGGAAAGAAATTCAAGCTGAGATCCTGTAGGGTGTCAATACATTACATAATGATTTTCCTAAAATTAAAAAAAATCTGTTTATGTATATAGAGAGAGAGATGAGAGAGAGAGAGTTAAGTACTCCTCTCCTGTCAAAATACTAACTTGTCTTTGATAAATTGGGAGTAAATGATTTTTGTCACTACTTGAAAATAAGAATGAGGCCAAAAAGTGAAGATATTTGGATGACAGAGCAGAGAGTTTTTGAAGATTCTTGAATTACCCAGTGACGTGACGAAATCAGTCTTCAAGGAGAAAGATCTGAGCAGCAGTGTACAGGATGAATTAGAAGAGAGGACTGAAGACAGAAAGCCTAGTATGGCATGCTGTTGAAATGATTTAAAACCTAAAATAACAATTGCTGGGACTTGAGGGTAATAGTAGAAAGGGAGAGATGTAAGAAAGAAGTGTTCAGAGCTACATGTAGGGAGAACAATGAAGGAGAGATGGCTCCATGTCTCCTGCGGGGGGGGGGGTGGCTAGAAAAATGTGGGGGCTCTTGATGGAAATGAGGAAAGGAAGCTGAAGTGGCTGAGGGGGGCAGATCATGAATCATGTCAATGAGAGATTTTAGGAGAAGCAGAACACACATCTTTTGTGGGCAACTAGAGATATGGTGATAGAGAGTGAGTGGTCAAATAAAATTTAGGAAAGAAAATACCCAGGTTGAAGCTATGGGCACAATGGTAGACAAAAGATCCAAGGGTACAATGGTAATAATAATAGCAACAAGAATAATTACAACTACTGTGACTTATTGAATGGCTACTGTGTTCTAGCCACCGTACCAGCAATGTCACCTGTTTCATCTCTAGACACCATGAAATAGATTTGATGGCTCCCATTACAGATAGGAGAGTGATACTCCACAAGGTTAAGGGACTTGCCTAAGGCCACCCACTGAAGGACCAGAATTAGATTTCCAGTCTGTTGACTCCTAGTTCAGTCTCCTTCCACAGGCCATTCCTTTCATGTGTGTGGTGGGTCAGTCTCCTTGTCGCAAAACACTGGAGGTGGAATTATGAAAATAGGGATGCCATGGAGATACCATCAGAGTAACTTTAATGGAAGAGAGGAAGAGAAATGGGGTATTAACACTGGTTGGGCCCAAGAGAGGCACAGGTCTGGTAGAGAAAGAAGGCAAGAAATTTGTAATGTCCTCCCACAATGATAAAAAATCAGTAAAGAAAGCATTTCCCCCTTGTCTTAAACCTGACACAACACAAAGATAGAACTTTGAAACGTAATTTGGTTTTGGAACACTTAATTACCTCCCCCACGGATGCGCTGGGAAAGACGAGATCCAGACAACAGCTTTAAAGTGAAGCACAAGTTCCAGGAGGGAACTGAGCGGAGAGAACTGAGATGCTTTATAGCTTTATTAATAAATTCGCAGAACATTATAGATATCTACCTTCACTTATAAGCCCCCCACCTCCTTGCCTCCTCCCTTTGGCCCCATACGTTCCAAAAGTGAATGTAAGCAACTTTTATTCTATTTTCCTAGGATTGACTATAATAATCATATATAAGTTTTGAGGTCAAATAATAAGATCCTAAAATCAGCACCATTTAACAAGCACTTACTAATCAGCCCATATGTTCTAATCTCAGTAGACACAGAATATGTTAGATATTTCCTGCCTTCCAGAAACTCGCCATCTTTATATAGGCAAGTTTATATCATGGTATGTGATGAAGGCTATTAGACAAGTATGAAATGGGGATTCTGGGCATAAAAAAGGAATGAAAATCCTGGTGTAAGGATTTACATTACACCTAGAAAGGCCAGACAGAAACTCATCAGGAGATAACGTTTGTTCTGGGCCTTCAGAGGTGAGTAAAATTTTTCCAAGGGGCTCAAAGACAAATAAGAAAGATGGAGTATTTTAATTGGGGTGGAAATGGAGGCTACAGTAATTGGCCAGCCTACAACTCGTCCCAAAAGGAAATAGCCCACAGCCTAACTGGGACAATGGATAAAGGAACCTAAAGGATATGTACCCTCTTTCAGGCCTGATATTGAACACAGCCCCATCAACTGGGAGATCAGCAGCAGGAGCCCAGACAGCAGGGAGCATCTGAAGTCTGAGGGTCAACAGAACCATGGTTCCATGTCTCGCTCCTTGACCCTGAGAACCTGGGCCTGGGAGACACTTTGGCAAAGGCTCAGCCATGGGCTGGAGACAGAGTACAGTCCCTCTCAGTGTTTGAGTACCTAAAGAAGTTGAGAGAAGATGGTCCTGGCCATTCCAGTTGATAAGCAGACTGCCAATGCCTGGACTTGAATCCAGAAACATCCCATACCAGGTCTGGGACAATAAGATTAATCTGAGACCCTACCCAGCCAGCATGAGCTAGTTTCAATCTTTTTAATATTTCCCCAAATTACTACTACGGTGATTTACAGCAGGTAAGTATTCAGTGTATATTTTCTGAACAACTACCTGAGTATGTTTTTATGCTACATTAAACTTGTTTTGCTTCCATTTCCTGCAGGACTATAAGCTACATTATCACTGTCGTCCATCATCATCATAATCACGTTACTAGCTTCCAGTTACGGTGGGTTTACCATATGCCCAATGCAATGCTGGATGCCGGGGATCACTAATCCTCATAACACTTCTACAAGGCAGATACTCTTAGCCACACTTAACAGATGGAGAAAGTCAGCTTCAGAGGAATGGCAGATCTTGCCCAAACTCACATATAGCTAACAATTGGCAAAATAGTGGGACATCAAAACACCATGTTCTATCCAGTATGAAAACAACCCACCTCAATTGTAAGTAAGCAAATTTTTAAAATTTGGTCAATTACAAGGGTGCAAAAGTTACTCTGTTCAGTTGGTTTTGTGAGAATGTAACAGGTAAGTGACTTCTTCAAAGGCTTTATTAACTTTATATATACAGAAAAGTATACAATTTGATGAATTTGCACCAGCTGACAAAACTGATTTTTCCTATTTGTCTGATATAATAGAGTTCCATGAATATAGCACAAAAATCACATTTTCTTTGTCCATTATAGCCATCTTACTAGTAAGAGGGGAGATATCAGTTTCCAATTTACAGATGCATATGATTTTGTTCTACAATTTACAAACAGTACTCTGGCGCCATATCTCGAATGTCTTGTCTACTTTCCTACCCTTCACACGTTAACAGTTCTAATTAGTTAATGCGTGCAATCAGCTCCCTCACCAAGAGCTTCTAGACTGACTTGAAGACATTTTTACTCGACTACACGCAGGTTATCCTTCCCAAAGAAATATCTCAATTCTCCCCACTGTCTCCTAAGGAGACCCAACTCCCCCAAACTCGGTTCTGAGTGCTTCAGAAGGGAGAGATCTGGTGGCACCTGAGTAGCCCCATTTATTCTCATCACACAAAACTGCAAAATGTAACAAGGAAATGACATCAGACGAGCAAAGAACCTTGCAACATTCCTTTTCAAAAGTGTCCTGTCTGTCAGGACATATGAATGACTATGCTACAGCCCCGACTGCTAAATCTGCCCCCTCTCATGAAAGTGTCAACTGCTGCCTGTTCACCAGCAACAGCTCTGTCACTTCTACTTTGCATCCTAATTAAGAAGACATCGAGAGACACGTGGAGGTACATGTACCGGAAGGACTGTGCTGTCATACTGTCCTCCAGATGTTCTAATGATGCCTTTGAATTTGGATGGAGGAGATACACAGAACTCAGGTGCCATGAAACCTTTCCGTGACTACTTGTTGAAGGAAGACAATTAACGACCGAACAGCTGCTAATGGGAACCTTTAGCTGGAAAACTTGTTAGAAGAGCACTTACCAGGTCTCAGAGGAATTCATACTGATAAACCCCTTGGATATGCTCCTTATTTTTGGTCTAAAATGCACAATTCATCCTTCCTAAATCAGTTTCCTTCAATTACTAAGAGAGCTCATTAAGATAAGAAAGATTTATCACCAGTTTAAAAAAAAAAACATTTTCTGAGCTCATGGAAGCCTACAGTAGGAATCATTTCCCTAAAATGTTTTAAAAACTTCCCAAGTATGTGAGTGGGAGCTTCTGGTATTGTACTGTAGGGGAATTGCAAACAGAGTTTTGAATACTGAAGCCACGTTTTAGGAACTTCCTTGTTGGACATATCATTAAATTACTTTTTAAAAGATACTGTGCTTAGAATTCTGTACCACACTTTCACACCCCTATCCAGAAGCAATCAGTATAAGTTCTTGCTTTGGATACATGTGGCTTATGGGGGGCAGAGAGGGTATAAAGAGAAGGAGAGAGAGAGAGAGAGAAATTCTTAAATTACCATTTTGGTGGTGGGCCTTGTCTTTGGGGTGGCCAGACTTTATTACAACGATAGTGTATGAGTGTTCTTATTTGCTCTAAAGTGTGGGGTGAAATTGAAAGGTAAGCTTCCTGTAAGGAAAGTGATCTTGAGCAAATCTCAATCAGTGTTGATCTCATCCCCTGAAGGGAAAGAAAAGCTAATTAATAAAATGGTCTTTTAAATAGAAACTCTGACAATTCTGTCCAATTTCATTATTCTAACCACCTCTTTCTCCATCCCCAAAGAAAAATGAGCAACTCTTCCTAATTTTCATAAATACTGTACTATGCAATCAGGAAATAATTAATTTGGAGCTCTTCATCAGTAATGGGATGAAGTTCTTTAATGAACAGCCTCCCTTTAATTCAATGATGAGACAACTATTCCTGAAATATTTATTGGTATAAAACTACATCAAGGAAAGGAAAAAGAAGCAATTTTTTAAAAAACAGGTCAAATCTTGAATAAGGTACAGCTTGTCCTTTTTGGCACTGAAGGAATGAAATTCTAAAGAGTATTGGAACTTTAAAAAATATATCTAAATATTATTTTTGTTAAATTAATAGTCACATTTCTATGCATCTTCTCAGTCATAACACTATATTAAATTACACGGAGTTATACAAGTATGAAAGAGGACTTTTCCTTCAAGAAAATCAGCATCTATGTTAGATTTTCTCAACCTCAGCTCTATCGACACTTTGGGCTAGATAATTCTTTGTGTGAAGCCTGTCCTGTGCATTGTGGAATGTGTAATGGTATCCTGGGCCTCTCCTCAGCCTCTAACACCACCTCTTGCCCCCGTTATAACAACCAAAAACGTTTCAGACATTCAGGACATTCAGACCAATGTCCCCTGAAAACGAAATCACCTGTAGTTGAGAACTAATTGGATCTAAAGCTCAAAAAATTTTAAATACATGATTTTCATAAGAAGGATACAATGACAGATTGAGTAAAACCTCAGCATCAAGAGAGGTATCTAAATAGCTAGCCAATTGAGTGACCTAGTGGTTATGAGTCCATTGGTTTAGATTTACATCCTGGCTCTACTTTTCACCAACACGGGCAAGCTACCTGTCTCTACCAATCCTCAATCTCTCCTCTACAAAATAAGGATAATAATAGAATTTACACATAGAGTTGTCTTGAAGATGAGACAAAATAAGCACAGAAAAAAACCTGGAATGATTTGCATCAACTACCATCAAACTTTTGTTGGGGAGACTAGACCTATAAACATTTATCCATCCATCATTTGTATCAGCATAAACAAGTACAAAATAGATTTGAATGAGTAGTGCTAATGGAAATGTAAGCTTTTATTATGCATTGCTAGAATGCTACTTACATGTTAAATAATACATTATTTAACAAATATATCATGTTTAACCTCAAGTTTTTTCTTTACAGGAAAAGGGTACACACTGACCCAGGAGTAATTAATCCAGAATGATCAAAATTGAGACATATCTTAGAAAAGTTCTTGAATTTTAAAAATAAGCCCAAAATGTTGGTAACAGCCAGGCAAAATATCAAGCAATAGATAGGAAGAGAGAAAAGAAATAAAGCTGACCTAGCTTTCTCCACAGAATCCAATGCCAAAACCTAATAAATCAATACCTGTAAGACTATCAAAGAAAAAAATCGGGAGCTGTGGAATTTATATACAGTCAAGATATCCTTCAAGTTTTATAAAAGCTTCAGTCAAACCACTTAAAATATGTAAAAATTCAGTGAATATTGCCATGATTCTTCCTTAAGAAAACTACTAGATGACAAGTTTCATCCGACCAAAATATAGCTGGAGAAAGTAACAAGAGATGGCTGATGAACACTGAATGTATTTCACTATAAACCAAAGAAAGAGTATTTTAATATGATACAACTAACTAAAATCATGAGAGGATTGTGAAAGAAGGTGATAAGTTTTCTGCTTCCCTCATCTTTAATACCTGGAAATCAAAGGATGTCAAAGGTAACAGAGTCAAATAATACAAATTTAAACATACTTAGCTGTTCAAAGGGAAACACTTAAAAAGGTAGTAGTATTGATTGAAATAAGTTAATAAAGTGGGGCACCTGGGTGGCTCAGTCGTTAAGGATCTGCCTTCGGCTCAGGTCATGGTCCCAGGGTCCTGGGATCGAGCCCCACAACGGGTTCCCTGCTCAGTGGGGAGCCTGCTTCTCCCTCTCCCACTCCCCCTACTTGTGCTCTCTCTCGCTGTGTCTCTCTCTGTCAAATAAATAAATAAAATCTTAAAAAAAAAAAGAAAGAAGTTAATAAAGTAAAAGAAGAGAAGGGGAAGGAAGGTGGAATATGTGAATTTCAGTATTACCTATAGTAGGAAACTAACAAGTACGGTCTAAAAACACGGAGGAACCAAAGATACTATATAAAAGTATAATTAAAAGGTAACTAGAGCAAAAGTGCAAACTTCTTAATATCAGAAAAACTACACAGAGGCAAACTGAATGAAAACAGACCACAAAGTAAAAGACTCTGCAAAGTAGAAAAGATAGCATGAACTAATATGACAGAATCCAGACCAAATATACAGGTCATATCAATAAATCTAAATGGCCTACACTAATTGAAAGACAAAAACTGAATCACAAATCAAAACCCAAATTCCATATAGATAAAAAGTAAAAGTGATTCAGAAAGTGAAAATAAAGAGAGCATTTTTTTATTTTATTATGTTATGTTAATCACCATACATTACATCATTAGTTTTTGATGTAGTGTTCCATGATTCATTGTTTGCTTATAACACCCAGTGCTCCATGCAGAACGTGCCCTCTTTAATACCCATCACCAGGCTAACCCATCCCCCCACGCCCCTCTCCTCTAGAACCCTCAAAAAAACTGAAATCTTGCCATTTGCAATGACATGGATGGAAGAGAGAGCATTTTAACAAGCAAAAGCAAATAAAAAGGAAGGAGGGCTTATGATTTTAACTGGCAGAGGGGAATCCAGAGCAAAATGCATTAAGCAAGACAAAGAAATCTACTTGTAATGACACTATGTAAAATCTACAATGAAAACAACTGCTACAAATATTTCTGCACCAAAGAACAGCAGTATCATGAATACAGAAGAAATTATAGGAGAGTCAAAGAAAAATACTGAGAAACACATTAGAAGTAAGAGATGTGAAGTCATCTCTCTCAGTCTATTGACAAATAGCATAGAGGAAAAATAAGTAAAGTTATAGAAGAATAAAATAAAGATTAACAATAGAGATCTGACTGACAAATATAAAATTCTGCACCTTGGAAAATTGAGACTATACCTTCATTTCATATAAACATAAACATTCACAAAAATTAACAACATATTAGACCCCAAAGATATCCACACCTTAAACCAGGATCATTTCTAGATGGATTAAAATGTTAAAAGTAAAAAATTAAACATAAAAATACCTGGTGAAATGTCATGGAAGACATATTTTTATATCTCATGATGTTCTAAGTTTGACACAAAATCCAGAAGTCACCAAATAAAAGACCGATAATTTAAAATATGCAAAGTACAAATTTCCACATGGCAAAGGCAAAATACAAAGAAAAAAAGGTAAAATAAGAGGGGGGGAGAACCACAACCTATTTACGCACATATCCCGATAGCTAATATTGCTAAATTAAAAGGAGCCCATACAACTCAATATGTGAAAGACCAATGACTGAATTGTAAAAAGCTATGAACAGTTCGCAGAGGAGGAAGTAAAAATGGCTCCTGAGCATCTGAAAAGATACTAAACACTGAGATGATATTTTCCACTTGTGTTGGCAAAGATCAAAGAGTGAGGTAGGACACTGGGCTGGCAAGGGGGAGGGAAAAGGCATTCTCACGCAGTGCTACTGGGGGGCCAGACGCATTCAACCACCACGGAGGACTTTTTAACAATAACATAATTACAACAGTCCCACCAGCAACCTCACTTCCACAAATGTACCCTATGGATAGATATACAGTCACACATCTGATGTGGTGCTTGTACAAAGGTACTCATAGTCACAGAGAACTAGCAAACATATGCAAACAACCATAATGGACACATTAACAGGGAAATGGTTAAATTTTGGTACATCCCTACAATGGAATCAGAAAGAAGAATAATGTACTGAAATGAATGTGCTGAAATGGAATGACCTCCAAGAAATAACAGTAAGAAAGGGAAGGAAGGAAAGAACAGAGGGTGGGGAAGGAGGGAAAAGGAAGAAAAAAGTGGCGTAGAACAGTGGCATAAAGTTGGGGTTCAGGGTTTGGGAACGGACACACATATTTGTTTATATGCACATGTGCACAAACTATCTCGGGAAGGATACATAAGAAATTGGTTACAGTTTCTCAGCCGGGGACAATAGTAGAAGAGAGATTTGCCTTTCCCTATACAACCAAAAGATGGCTTTGGAATTTTTTTTATAAAACTATTTTTTAGTCTATAGGTTGGATTTGGCCTATAGATTGCTAGTTTGAAATATTATCATAATCATTAAGCCAAAAGTGATCATTTTTATCATAAAATTACTTTCTGTCTAATTTTATCTGTCTAAATGCATTATAATATTGGAGTTAAGCAATCAACTTTATCCCAGTATGACAATTATTACAATATAAGTACTATAACTCCTAATGCCCCAAATTCTAAGTCCATTCCAAAAATAAAGTATTTTACTATGTCAGAGATGGGATTATTCTATTGCAGACTAAATCATACAGGGTTTTGCTTGGCAACCCTTCTATCTTCTATCTCTGACACGTTAACCCTACAGTGTAGGTTGATTCATTTAGACTGAAAAAAATTTTTTTTAATCTGTCTTGTTAGAAATTCAAGGAAGAGAAAAAGGAAAGAGAATAGTTTATTTTGCTCTGTCCATCTCTCAAGAGAAACATATGCTACATTTGCTCATATTTGGGGATGAGTTTAAAAACATAAAAGCTGATAAATAGTAAGTAATCATATAAAAAATCATATCTGACAGCATAATCTCAGAAGAAAATTTTTCTTTTTTTATCAGAAGAGTTAAGAAACAAAATCACCCCGCATTGACTCCAAATTGCTCTATAGATTCAAATCTCTTTTATTGGTCTTGGAATGGTCCAAATTACTCAGGTTTGAAGACCTCTTGACCTTTTTGTAATGTTTATATTGTCAACCCACACAATTTCTTGTATACATCTGACCACCAATTAAATTTGTAATGGATTTCAACCACACCGATACTTCCTATTTTGAGTAATAGTTAGTGTCATGTCTAAAGAACCTACTGAAAATGATATCTACACAATGATCTCATTTTCAAGTTTTTCTTCCCAAAAGACTATTTCCACTTCTCCCCATATAAACTGAAATTACCCACAGTCTTTATTGGACTGTGTATCCATATACTCTAGGCTATTATTTCATATAAAAGGTTTTTGGTGAAACAAGAAGAGTGTTCTCGTGAACCTTGCCCTTTAATTAGTGTAAGCTCCTTGGGGACTGATGGTCTGACTTCATAGCAGGTAAGAGAATGGATCTAGGAAACAGTGCTAAAATTAAACATTCTTTCCAAATGTTGCAGGCAATCCTAAACCGTGAAATGCCTGCCAACCCCCTGAGAAGATCAATAGAGCAATCACTGGGCATATGAAGCAGAACCGCCCACTGCAAAGTCCACTAAATGAAAATCCCCAATGGGCACTAGGTCTGCAATATAAGCACATTCTTATAGAAGAATAGATTCCCTTCGTCTGTGCTTCTGACTCCAGTGGATGGTCCAATGAGCAATTAGGCCTGCAAACACTAACACCTACCAGCCCCAAACTGATTAGATGGCCTCACATAAATAAGCCTAGATTAGTTTGGACTTCTTGCCTTTAGGAATCAGTAGTGATATTAAACACAAGTATTCTGGGGTCATCTTAAGCAATAAGGCTTTTTCATTAAGAAATTCAACTCCAATCAGCAAACGTTTAGATTGGCTTTTGTAGAAAAAGCACTTTGTCCTTTACCGACAGCAAATTTATCCATGTCTTTTGGTTTGCTTCATTAAATTTAATGCACATGTATCGTACATTATTTTTAAGAGGAAAGACATGCTCAAGTGTTACCTGGCTCTTCCTAGTAAGTCCATCAATACAGGGAGGTATGCTGTATCTACTTTGCAATTCTAGAGTAGGTTAGAATCTCTCTTTCAACAGCAAGTTATTTATCTTACTAACAATCCATCAAAATAAATATCTCCTAAGGTACAGTGTTATTAAATATTTTTCACAGGTGAAATTCCCCAACCCCCTTAGGCAGAATTAATAGCTTTTATTCATACATATATCATTATTCTTCTCACATTTTTAATGGGTGCTGCTGTTGATGGATCTTTTATTACCAGCTGATTGGGAGCCCCCTGAAGGTGGACCACAGGTCTTATTCATCTCTGAATAAGTCCCAATAACTTGCACAGAGCCTTCCACAGTATGGATGAATAAATAATGAAATCTCGTAGCCAGAGGATTGTTGTGCCTAATCCCCACAGCAATGCTGGGATGGGGGTGGCAGGGCAGAGAGGGGCGGGGTGTTGAAGCACTAAAATGATTTCCCCTGAGTTCCTCTCAATCCCATAGCCCTCATTCTCCTTCTCCCTTCAATTCTATTGCTACAATATAACTCTCATCTGAATGTGGCAGTTGTTGCACAGAATGGCAATTTAGACCCATGACAGTTCAGTGCAGGGACAGGCAGCCTATGGCACTGAAATGACAACACGGCTCCTGAAGTCCCCAGTGGTGACACACTGCCCACTGCATAGCCCTCTCTCAAGTCTCTCCCACAGAGCTTCTCCCCTCTCCCTCACTCTGCTTCTCCTCTGCTACTCTCTCTTCTTCCCTGCTCCATTATTCCCATTGCCCTGCTTGTGCCTAGGTTAGCCCTTGGGCTAAAAATATTGCTGGGTAGGGATGGAAAATGTCGAGCAGTGTCACCACTCGTCTTTCACTTGCCCGGGACAAAAATCATTAGTGGATTCTTAAGACACTTACCTGCAACCTCAAAAGTCTAAAACAGGGCTAGAGACAGCCACCAGCAATTAATATGAGTGGCCATGGAAGATAAAGTCTGCTTGCAATCTCTACAGAATTGTTACCTTCTTGGCAGTAGAAAGTATTAATTTATTTAAGCCTTAGTACTGAAATAACCAAAAAAAAAATCTTCCTTTTTTTTTCCTTAATGCCCCCCAACCCCATTCTGATTGACTGGTAGTAGTTCTGCTGGAGCACTGTGTTTAAAATAATCAAGAGGTAGCATCCTGGCCCAACAAGAAAAGGTATTATAGGGGCACCTGGGTGGCTCAGTCAGTTGAACGTCTGCCTTTGGCTCAGGTCATGATCCCAGGGTCTCTGCTCAGCAGGGAGCCTGCTTTTCCCTCTCCCTCTGTCTACCGTTCTGCCTACTTGGGCTCTCTCTCTCTCTCTCTCTCTGTCAAAAAAATAAATAAAATCTTAGGAAAAAAAGAAAGAAAATAAAAGGTATTATAGTGCATTAGCAATGTCTTGCTAAGTGATCAAGAATAAAAAGCAATGACATACATGTTAGTTATGTGCCCCATTTGCCTAATTCTCTCATCTGGTAAATTACTACTCTTGATGTAATCATCAGGGCTGCAAAGTTTATCTGATTCATTCCACAATTAAAAGAACTTGAGTACGGCTTAATTAGAATTGAGTATGAGCCAGCACTATGCCGGACACTGGACATGCAAAGATAACTCAGCACAGTCCTTAATCTCAGGCCACAGAGGCTAGCTTTTCACAACCACAATATTCTGTTTGCACTGCAGTAAAGCCAGCCAGCAGGCAACGTGGTCCATGTTCTTGCAGTTTAGGAAATGGCTGGCATACAACCATCCTTTTAATCTAACAGAGAAATCTTAACCTTGGATTTCCAAAAACCTAAACCACTGGAGGGGAGAGGAGATGGGGAATAGACAAAATAGGTAAAGGGGATTAAGAGGCACAAACTTCCCGTTATTAAATAAATAAATCATGGAGATGAAAGTACAGCTTAGGGAATATAGTCGATAATATTATAACAACTTCGTATGGTGACATAGTAATTACACTTACAGTGAGCATTTGGTAATGTATATACTTGTCAAATCACTATGCTGCACACCTAAAACTACTGTAATATATGTCCACTCTACTTCAATTAAAAATAAAATAAATAAAATACAACCGAAAGAAAACTCCCATTTACAATAAACTCCCACAGTGTAAAGCAGGTAGATAGAAGTCTAATAAGTAGACCTGTATAAAAAATAAAATACCTAAAAGAAGATGAAATTTTTAAAAAAAGCCTAAACCTGTCAAAAATATCCCAAAGGGTCTCCCCAGATTTTCTAGTTATATTTGAAAGAGGCTAGGGCCTATGATGTAGGTTCAAGTAATTAAATATTGAGCGTCGCTACTCTGAAGAGTTTGAGAACCTGTAGATGACACTTACATAGTACACGATCCTGGTAACAGTAGCTGAAATGAGGACGAGCCTAGAGAAATAACAGACGAAAGCAATATGGCTCCGTACAGACATGAGTATCTGCCATGCAAGCACTGACTAACTTTCCAGAATAATCAGTTCTGGGTGAGGTGTGACAAACTAGAAGCTGTGACATTGACACAGCCATGCTGGGAGTCACAACTCATCTGTGTGTGCTAAGAGGTGCTGGCTCCTTGCAGAAGGAGGAACCGTTCAGCCTGAGAACCAGGGCAGCAGCAGGGCAGAGAGGACAGATCAGAATGGAAGACACACAGCTTAGCCCTCTGAGCTGAACCCCGGCCTGTCTTCAGGGTCTCCCCCTCTCTCCGCCCATCATCCTGGTGGCTTCCCATTCGGAATCCTCCCCAGCATTAGGCTGTGGCTGTTTTCTAGATCTCAAAACCTTGTTTGTGACAGACATCTATTCTCTCAGCAAATGTGGGGTTCTCCTTCTTTCCTTGCTTGGGTTAAATTTGTACACAGGCTTAAGAAAATCCCCAAGGGGCGCCTGGGTGGCTCAGTCGTTAAGCATCTGCCTTCGGCTCAGGTCATGCTCCCAGGGTCCTGGGATCGAGCCCCGTATCGGGCTCCCTGCTCGGCGGGAAGCCTGCTTCTCCCCTCTCCCACTCCCCCTGCTTGTGTTCCCTCTCTCGCTGTGTCTCTCTCTGTCAAATAAATAAATAAAATCTTTTTTAAAAAAAGAAATTTAAAAAAAAGCCTCTTAGCTTTTTTTAACTAGAATATAGGCACCATATTAAACATCTAATTTTTAACTAGATACATTCCAACAGGAATTGGGAGAGGGTGTGTTTTCCCCCACATTAGCCAAAGTCCAAGAATTTGTTTACTTTCAGCTCTGGCTCTTTACCCAAAGGTGAGACAGGTACCCTCCCTCCCCACCCTCTTTGTTAAAATGAATGGGACCCTCAGGACAAGATGTTTCTCAAGGTGCAGTCCTAGACCATCCATCTCAGCATCTTCCTAGGAAATATTAAAATGCAGATTTCTGGGCTCCACATGGGAACTATTAATCTGCATTTTAACAAGTTCACCAGATTATTCATAAAGGGATTGAAGTGTAAAGGTCTCTACCTTTTTAGGGTAATTGCTCAATGGAAAAGGGCTTTTCCCATCTGGTCCTTAAAGGCATTTAAAATATATCAGCAAGGGGCCCCGGGGTGGCGCAGTCCATTAAGCCATCACTCTTGATCTCTGCCGGGGTCATGATCTCAGGGTCCTGAGAATGAGCCCACCTGGGGCTCTGCACGGCTCTGCACTCTCTCCCTTTCCATCTGCCCCCCCCCCATTCATGCGCTCGCGCTCTTTCTCTCTCTCTCTCTCTCTCTCTCAAAAAAAATTAAAATTAAATAAAATATATCAGCAAACATAGTCACATCTGTGCAGTAGCGTTAGGATAATTCAAAGTTCAGATCACTGGAAATTCCCCGAAATTTGATATGAACTCCAACCCCCCCCCCCAAGCCCCCGCTCCCGTCAGCCCCGTGGGTTTAGAATAATCCTATTCCCTCGGTGTAAGGCAAAGGAAGGCTGTGGGTGTCTGTCGTGTGGGAAGGCTAAAACTGTTTACAGACTAGGAACAGATCTTCAACCCTCAGAGGGCACCCCCACCCCCGGCAGCGGGCGTCCCCACCCTTCGCAGGATGGGCAGAAGCCATAGCTCTTCCACGCCTCTGACCCCCTGCCTTGCTATTCACTGGAGGATATTCCTGGCGCTGGAAAGGCAGCTCCCAAAGTGAGTCACAGAGGGATTTTTGCCTGCATCTCTGGCCGGTGCTGCTCACAGCCCAGCACCCATAAGTCCTCCTGTCCCCATCGATCAATAGCAGACACAACAAAACTCCAACCTGGCAAGTTTAAAGTTCAACGTGGCCGCTGAGGGAAAGCACACTGTTGTTTGATTCCCTGGTTCTTTTTAAGGAAGAAGAGCTCAGAGAGAAATACAGAAAGTCATCCTCTTGCTACTTTCAAATATCTAACCTTTCACTTTGTTTAACTTCAACAATTGCCTGAGTTGTGACCACTTTTAAAACCAGGTTCAAGTTAAATACTAAGTTCCCTACTTGATTTTATTCAGTATAGATTTTCTTCTTCACCGCCAAAGAGCCATTATTTTGATTCAGACACACGTCACGTCACACTTATTAGCACACACAGAAAGCCCCTATGCTAATGCTGGGATAGAATGAAAATATTTGAATTTGCTCATTTCCAAAGTATTCATAAGCCTCTTGGTGCTTCTATCGTGCTTCTAGCAAATACACTTCAACCCATCAAATTCCAAAACATGACTTTGTACAGGATCATACATACATGAAAGATCTACAGCCAAGGAAAGAATTTAAAAGTTAGGGACAAAAATGACTAGAATTTAGTCTACAACCTTCATCTTGCAATCACAGAAACCCAATTCTGTAGGGTGAATTCAAAATTTCCTTCCAGCGCTGAAACTGTGATTTCCTAATATGGCGGAAGCTATTGGTGCTTTCCTTTCCCCCCTCGTCCATCAAGGTTCCCACACCTGCCCACAGCTTTCTACCCCGAGCACCTGTGCCTCTCCACCTGCCTGAGGGAGAGCTGGGCTTGCCTGGATAGGAGGCAGGTGTTGGGGAGTGAACGCCCCAGCTCTCAGCCAGTGACACAAAGAAGTTAGATTATTAACCAGCGTTGTGTCCCCAAGTGGGACAGCTCGAAGGTGTGCATTACACCATATCCCAAACGTGGGTCACCTGTCTGCCCACACACCCCCGTTGGCTTCCCGGTCCTGCTTAGCCACTCCCTGCTTGCCCTCAAATCTTGTCTTGGGATGTGCTTCTGGAGGTTACACCCAAGTCCCCCAGCTATGGCAGAAAGGGAAAGCCAAGACAGCTTGGTTTTGCATTTTAAAAAGACAAATAGATCAGATTATGTCATGGGAATTTAGAGGAAGAGGTAAATAGTTCTGTCTCAAACAGCCTGAGAGGTGTTCATCCAGTTCTCACAAGTGCCAAGGTTTCAGAATCTTTTGTCTCAAATCACACTGGGGAGTTATTATGCATTGAATAAGAATACACGTCAATCAGGCTCAAAACTGATCTAACGAGCGATTTTGAGGTAAAACTCAAAAAGTGACCATATTTCCTCAAAACCCAAAAGCAGCATTTGGGATATTGGCCTTAGGAGAGCAGACATAAGAATTCTGTAGATCTCTTACTTGGTCTAAATAAGCCTGGTGTCTCCATTGGTTCATTATGTTTCACTTTTACTTTAACCAAGACACTTTTACACCTCCATGTCATTAAATTTGTATTGAAGTAACCCTAGAAATACTTGCTTTAAAACTTTGTTTTTTACTTTCTGTTCATACTAAACAGCTATCTGATAGCACTTTAGTCTCTATAACAATACACATTTTTATTAAATAGGTTTTGTGGAGAATTTACAGGTTTTCAAAACAAAGGCTTTTCTGTCTTCCATTGTTATATTGATGGATAAATAAAGACATGAAAAGATGACTTTAAATTTAAGCCTTTGCTCCACGGAGTCTGAGGTCACTCAAAAGATGAATTTAGGATGAAAAATGTAGTCAGATGGTGTATTTCTTCCCAAGGAAAGATATTACCTTAAAAACAGTTATTGCTGCAGCAACACTCACAGAAGAAAAAAAAATCTATGTTTTCCAGAACAAACCAAAACACTAAGATTGTAAGTGAGCAAATAAATTGCCTGAGACCACTCAGTGAGCCAAAGGTCTGAGTGAAAACAGGCTGCAGGACCCTAATTCCAGATCATGCTGTCTAAACAAAAAGTTGGTTATTGACTTGCACGGCCAGGTAGAGGTGGATTTACCCTACATCCAAGGAAGCCTTACTACATACGCAGGCAATATTTCCAGAGCTCTGGGTGGCCCTCTTGTATGATTTCACATGTCATAGGGTTTTGTAAAATTTGTGGAAGTGCAATTCTTTTTACTGTAATTAAAGTCTGTCTCCTAAAGAAGACCTCCCCAAATGTTATAAGCTTCAGATTCTATAAAATCGGAAACCTTTCTTCTGCTGGGTCTTCATGAACATTCCCTGTACTTCCCAGCTGAACACTAGCCTCAGAACTCACAACATTAGCTCAAGCCTCACAGTACCTCCCCAGGTAAAACTTCAGCAATCCATGGACTTCCAGAAAATACTTGACAATGACTCGGAACCTTTGTGAGAAACTTAGGAAGCTTTAGTGCATCAGTGAGCAGTTAACTTCTGTGGGATCCTACTGAGATCTAGTATCAATTAGTAGTAACTAGATTCTTTCTTTCTTTTTTTTTTTTAACCAAGATTCTTTGCAATGGGCTTTCATAGAGAACAAGTATATGCTGATGTTTTAAATGAAAAACGTACTCTCCTATAGAGAATGTCTGCACAGCATTCTTCTTCTTCGGCCCATATAATTCTTATTACATTTTGCCCTCCAAAAGTGATCATGGGACTCATGGAAACACTGAATCCCAAAAGAAAATATTTCTTTATAAGAAACCACAACTCTTTGAATGCCATTATTTTCCAGACTTTTAATCATGTAGTTCTTTTTATCTTTGGTTTTCGTGAGCCCCTGCAGCTCATTCTTCATTCTCTATTACCAAACCCCAGCCAAAATACTAGATAAAAAGAGATGAACCCTAACATAATGGCAGGACACCAGCGTGTCCTGGAAGGTGTTATCATCTTTCTAGGCTTTGGGTAGACCTAGAGGGGAGCTGGCAACTCACCCTTCTCTCCAACTCTTGTTACTGTAACTGATGTTGCCAAGTGTGCCTGAACTAGTTTCATTAACAATAATACTATCTAACAGTTATTGAACTCGGACTTTGTGCCAGGCACTACACTAATTAGCCCTTGACATGCATTATCTCATTTAAGCAACCCAAGAACTATAAAAGGTAAGTACTCTTTAATGTCCCATTATACAGATAAGGAAACCAAAACATAGCAAGGTTAAGTAATTTGCCCAGAATTACTTTTGTTTGACCACCTTCCTTCTCACCTAGGGACTCTCAGTCCTAACCTCCCCCAATATAGGATTAGACATGTGACTCAGGCTGGCCAGCTAAAGCATCCCATCCTCCTGGCCATGATGGTTGATTCAGGGATGGGCATTATATTAGTTTTCTTTTGTTGCATAACAAACCACCACAAACTTAGAAGTTTAAAACAACATTCACAGTTCTGTAGGTCAAAAGCCTAGACATACCACGGCTGCATTCTCCGCTCAGAGTTTACAAAGCTAAAATCAAGGTGTTGGCCAGACTGAGTTCTCATCTTGATGATCTGGGTGGTGGCAGGGGGTGGAGGGGTGTCCACTTCTAGAATCATTCTTGTCATTAGCAGAACTCCATTCCTTGCCATTGTAGGTCCAAGGTCCCTGTTCCTTGCTGGCTGTTAGCCTTGGGCCACTCTTAGATCCGAAAGGCTACCCACATTCCTTGCCACATGACCTCTTTCATCTTCAAGTTGGCAATAGTGTGTTGAATGCTTCTTATACTTCAAATATCTGACATCACCATCTCTGAGTTCAAGACCCAGATTTAGAGCATTTGTGTAATTAGATCAGGCCCACCCAGAGAGCCTCCCACTCTTAACATCAACTAATTTGGGGACCTTAGTTATATCTGTAAAATCCCTTCACAGCAACATCTAAACAAGTGCTCTACAGAATAACTGCAAAATAATATTTTGCACATCAAGGGCTGGAAATTTTCAGAACCATCTGAAAATTCTACCTACCACCGACATACAGCTCAGGCCAGGCCAGTCAGAATCCTCTAAACAAAGAAGCATTCCCTCTTCTCTGGGCTCACTAATTGTATATAAAACATATGCATAGAGCTGGGAAATGGAGAGAGTGTGCCTGCAAATGAAGTCAGAATAGAGGGAAAAAAAGTTGAGAGGGAGAAAGAGGTCACTGATAATATTATTTGAATATCTGGATACAGATACCTGCTAACTTGAGTTGGCATCTGTTACTTTCAACCAAAGAGTTCTGGCCCACACAACTAAGTGTTTGTCACTCTAAAGCCCAAGCTCTTAATGATGAAATTCTGTATTTTCCCTTTATGTTAATGATAGTTAACACTATCAGTAACAAGCATGTGTTGGGGGGAGAAATAAAAGTGTAGAGTTTTTGTATATGGTTGAGGTTAAGTTTTTAACAGCTTAAAACAAACTGTTAAAACTATAAGCTGTTTTATGGAACCCTCATGGTAATCACAAAGAAAATATCTATAGAAACCACACAAAAGATAAAGAAATCAAAGAACATCAGGACAAAAATCAACCAAATACAAAGGAAGACAGCAAGAGGGAAAGAGAAACAAAAGAACTATAAGACATACAGAAAATGGCAATTTTAAGTCCTTCCTTATAAATATTTGCTTTAAACATAAATTGATTAAACTCCTCACTGAAAATACATACAGTGGCAGAATGGATAAAATATAAGACCCAACTATATGCTGAATAAGAGACTCACTTTAGATTTAGGGACACACATAGGCTGAAAATAAAGGGATGGAAAAAGCCGCTCCAGGCAAATAGTAAACAAAAGAGAGCAGGCGTGGCTGTATATATAACAGACAAAATAGACCTTAAGTCAAAAATGGTCACAAAAAACAAAGAAGGACATTACATAATGACAAAAGGATCAATTCACCAGGAAGATGTAATAATTACATATACATCCAATAGCAAAACATTCAAATATATAAAACAAACATTAATAGAACTGAAGAGAAAAACAGCAATACAATAATAGTAGGAGACTACAATACCTCACTTTCAGCAATGAATAAAACATTCAGAAGGAAAATCAGTAAGGAAACAGCAGTCTTGAACAACAACACTATACACCAATTGGACCTAACAGACATATACAGAATAGTCCACCCAATGGAAATAGAATACACATTCTTCTCAAGCACACACAAAACATTCTTCAGGGTAGATCCCATATTAGGCCACAGAACAAAACCTAACAAATTTAAGATCAAAAATGCACCACATATCTTTTCTGACCACAATGGTATGAAGCTAAAAATCAATAACGGGAGGATAATTGGCAAATTCAGAAATATGTGGAAATTACACAACACTATCCTGGAAAAAGGGGGCTGGGGTGTCAAAGAAGAAATCAAAGGGGAAATCCAAAAGTATCTTAAAACAAATAAAAATGAAACCCAATATATCAAAACTTATGGGATACAGCAAAAGCAGTACCAAGAGGGAAGTTTATAGCAATAAATGTCTATATTTAAAAAGGAGAAAGATTTCAAATAATGTAACTTTACACCTCAAGGAACTAGAAAAAGGAAAACAAACAAATCCCAAAGTCAGCATAAGGAATAATAAAGATTAGGGGAGAAATAACATAGAGACTAGAAAAACAATAAAATTAAGAGCTGGTTTTTTCAAAAAATGAACAAGATTAACAAACCCTTAGCTAAACTCGGGGAAAAAAACTCAAATAAATAAAATCAGAAATGAATAAGTAGACATTGTAACTAATGCCAGAGACATACAAAAGATCATAAAAAACTTGTAATAATAATTATATGCCAACAAAATGGATAATCTGGAAGTAGAGAAGTTACTAGAAATATATGAAGTTATTAGAAATATATGACTTACCAAGACTGAATCATAAAGAAATAGAAAATCTGAACAGACCAATTATTAGTAAAGAGATGGAATCAATAATCAAATCTTTTCAACAAGAAAAGCCCAAGACCAAAAGTTACACAGGTGAATCTACCAAGCATTTAAAGAATAATTAACATCAACCATTCTCAAACTCTCCCAAAATATTGAAGAGGGGGGAATACTTCTAAACTCATTTTACAAGTCCAGCACAACCCAGATACCAAAACCATACAAGGATGTCACAAGCAAAGAAAATTATAGTGCAGGGCACCTGGGTGGCTCGGTCGTTGGGCGTCTGCCTTCGGCTCGGGTCATGATCTCAGGATCCTGGGATCGAGCCCCGCATCGGGCTCCCTGCTCGGTGGGGAGCCTGCTTCTCCCTCTCCCACTCCCCCTGCTTGTGTTCCCTCTCTCACTGTGTCTGTCTCCGTCAAATAAATAAATTAAATATTTAAAAAAAAAAAAAGAAAATTATAGTGCAATATCCCTGATGAACATACATGCAAAAATCCTCAATAAAATGCTAGTAAACCAAATTCAACAATATATTAAAATGATCACACATCACAATCAAATGAGATTTATTCCTGGGACGCAAGGATGTTTCAACATAAGCCAGATCAACTAAGGTGATATACCACATTAACAAATGAAGGACAAAATACCTAAAAGATACAGAAGGAGCATACAACGAAAACCAACATCTATTCTTGATCAAAACTTAACAAATTAGGTATAGAAGGAATGTACTTTAACATAAGAAAGACCACATATGACCAAGCTCAGAGCTAACATTGTACTTAACAGTAAAAACCTGAAAGCTGTTCATCTAAGATCAAGAACAATACAAGGATGCCTGTTTTTGCCAATTGTAGTACTCAAAGTCCTAGCCAGAGCAATTAGGCAAGAAAAGTAAATAAAAGTTATCCAAAGTGGAAAGGAAAAAGTAAAAGTATCTCTGTTTGTAGATGATATGATCTTAAGTACAGAAGACCCTAAGGTTTCCAATACAGACACAAAAATTCTTAGAACTAAGAGATGAATTCAGTGAAGTTGCAGGACAAAAATCAACATATAAAAATCAACATATAAAAATCAGTTGTGTTTCTATACACTAACAACAAACTACCTGAGAAGGAGATTATAAAACAATCCCATTTACAATCACATCAAAAAGAATAAAATACTTAGAAATAAACTTACCCAAGAGTATGAAAGACTTGTACACTGAAAACAACAAAACACTGATGAAAGAAATTAAAGAAGACAGAAATAAATGAAAAGATATCTGTGTTCATAGATTAGAAGATTTAATATTGTTAAAATGTCCATATTAAAGAAATCTACACTTTCAATGCCATCTGCGTCAAAATCCCAAAGGCACTTTTTAAAGTTTTTATTTAAATTCCAGTTAATTAACATACAATGTAATATTAGTTCCAGGTGTATAATATAATGATTCGATACTTCTATACAATATGTGGTGCTCATCACAAGTGTGCTCCTTAATCTCCATCACCTATTTAATTGATCCCCCCGCACACATCCCCTCTGGCAATCATCAGTTTGTTCTCTATAGTTAAGAGTCTCATTCTTGGTTTGCCTCTGTCTCTGTCTCTCTCTCTTTTTTTTCCCTTTGCTTGTTTGTTTTGTTTCCTAAATTCCACATATGAGTGGAATTTGTCTTTCTCTGACTGACCAAAGTCACTTTTAAAGAAAAAAAATCCTAAAATTTATTCTGAACCACAGACGTCCCAGAAGAGCCAAAGTCATCTTGAAAAAGAGTAACAAAGCTAGACAGATCACAAGGCATCATATATCCTGATTTTAAAATATATTACAAAGCTACAGTACTTAAAACAGTATAGTATAAAGACAGACGTATAGACCAGAGGACCAGAATAGAGAGTCCAGCAATAAACCCATGCATAAGTGGTCTACTGATTTTTGATAAGAGTGTCAAGAATATACAATGGAGTTTAACAAATGGTGTTGGGAAAACAGAATACTCACATGCAAGAGAAGGAAATTGGATCCTTATCTTACACCTTACACAAAAATCAACTGAAAATGGATTAAAGACTTAAACATAACACCTGAAACTGTAAAACTCCTAGAAGAAAATACAGGGGAAAAACTTCTTGACATTGGTATTAGTAATGACATTTTGGTTATGACACCAAAAATGCAGGCAAGTGAAACTACATCAAACTAAAAGCTTCTGCACAGCAAAGAAAAGAACAGAGTGAAAAAGTCAATCTACAGAGTGGGAGAAAATATTTGCAAACCATATATCTGATAAGGTGTTAATATCTAAAATATATAAGAAATGCCTAGAACTCAATAGCAAAAACATAAATAATTTTTAAATTTTTAAATGGGCAGTGGATCTGAACAGATGTTTCTCCAAAGAAGACATACAAATGGCAAACAGATAAATTAAAAGATGCCCAACATACCAATCATTAGGAAATGTAAATCAAAACTACAATGAGCTATGACCTCACATCTGTTAGGATAACTATCATCAAAGAGACAAGAGATAACAAGTATTGGTGAGGCTATGGAGAAATTAGAACCCTTGTGCACTATTGGTGGGGATGTAAAAAGATGTGGCTAGCTATGGAAAATAGAATGGTGTTTTCTCCAAAATTTAATAATAGAACTACAAGATGAGACAGCAATCCACTTTGGGGTATACAGTCAATAGCCTTGAAATCGGGATCTCAAAGAGAGATCTTCACTCCCACATTTATTGCAGCATTATTCACAATAGCCAAAATTGGAAACAACCGCAGTCTCTGTTAACAGATGAGTGGATTAAGAAAAATGTGTATACATACTATAAGATGTTATTCAGCCTTTAAGAAGAAGGAAATCCCACCATATGCGACAACATGGACGAACCCAGAGGACATTGTTAAAATTAAATACAAAATGGAGAGGAGATTTGGAAATTCTCTGAACACACAAAAACATTTGAGCCATATAAATGAAACCTAATTTAGCTTATTCTGCAAAACAAGCTGAAACTTAACTTGGGTCGATTCTTATAAAAGAAACAAGTCATCTTTTGAAAAACTGTGTAAGATAATGACTTTTAACCCATTCCTTGCCTTTTGGAAACCCTCACTGCAATAACTAATCATTGTAAAGTTTAAACAATTTCCTCATTTTCACTTTATAAACAATCATGTAATCTCATCCCCCTGAACTTCACATCAGTCCTGGAATTTGAAGGTTTCCAGTTTAAGAATTGTTCTTAAATCCACAATAAACTCTTACCAAGTACTATTTATTGATTCAGTAGTTTTAATTTTGCTATTTCTGGATTTTTGACAACATTATGCTAAGTGAAACAAGCCAATCACAGGAAGACAAATACTGCATGATTCCACTTATAAGGGGTATCTAAAATAGTCAAAATAATAGCAGAGAATAGGTTGGTGGCCAGAGGCCAAGAGCTGGGGAAATGGGGAGGGTTGTTCAATGGCATAAAGTTTCAGTTATTCAAAATGAATAAGTTCTAAAGATCTCCTGTAAAACAATGCAATTGTTAACAATACTGTATTGTGTACTTAGAAATGTGTTAAGAGGGCTGATCCCATGTTTTTATCATACACATGCACACAAGAAGTGTTCCTACCACAAGAAAAATAAACAAAGGGACACAAAGAGATTTTTGGAGGTAATGGATACGTCTATTACCTTGATTGTGCAATGTTTTCATGGGTGTGTGAAAATGTCCAAACTCCAAATTGTATTCATTAAACATGTGCCATTTTTTAATATTAATTATACCTCAATAAAGGTGTTTTAAAAAAATTGCTTATGGAGTATTTTCCACACTGACTTCCATCATAAATCCTGAGGTGCATCTATGAATATATATGCAGTTACTGAGCTTAAAGAATACTTATTCTTCTTGAATGTGTCCTACCTTCAGAGATTTTGATTTCATTGCTCTGCAGTGTAGCCCAAACATCAGGATTTTTTTTTAAACTCTGAGGTGATTTCAAAGTGCAGCCAGCCATGGTTGAAATCATTTGATGCACAACAGTGCTTTTCCAACATGAATAAACATACACATCCCCTGGGATCTTGTTAAAATGCAGATTCTGATTTAGGAGGTCTAAGGTAGAGCCCAAGAGTATACATTTCTAAAATGTTTCAGGGCTTGCTACAGATGCTTGTCTGTACCTCACTCTTGGACCAACATATGGTATGTATGTAGCCATATGTAAGGGTGGCATTAATTGAATCAGAAAAACCAAAAGGGCAATTTGGATACAAGAAAAGGGGCACCCATAGAAAACATAAACAGTGCTTCTTCAGCTTTGGCTACTGTGGAATCACCTTGCAGGGAAATCCATGAGTGGGACTCCATCTTCCTTGTTCTATTTCCATAAACTCATCAAGTAACCAGAACATCATTGATCTGTTGTAGTGATCTAAACCAATCATTGTTGAGATGGGGAGAGAACAGCTTCCCTTTATGAGTAGAGACAATCTGGAGTGGGAAAGATGCATTCATCTTCTTTTTGTATTGTACTATAGTGTCTGTGACAAGCTGTAAACAACAGGGGAACACATTTGGCATATTTGCCCTGCAGCCATTTGTCAGGTGTCATAATTCTATGAAAAAGAAATCCCTTGGGAAATTATAATAAATGTATTCCTTACTATTGAATTTCTATTTATGCTGACATCTCTTAAGAATCTCAGCTTTTATCTGCATGGCAACATCATTTTAATATTTTAATATAACTTTATGGAGGATTTTTATTTGAGACACAATTTTTGGTAAAATAAAACAAGTACAGTATTTCAGGATTTCCACTACCCATAAATATTTGCACCTAGAAATAACCAGAAAAGACATACGTTTCGCAGTTACACTACTATTAAAGTTTTTTTACAGCTATTTTTCCACATCATAGAAATATGAGTGCTGGTTTTCATTTCTCTACTAGTAAATAAAAGATCCATAAATGAAAGGACTTAAATGTGACCCCAGTGGGGGTTTTTTTCTAGACCAGTAGTTCCCAAACATTTTTTGTCCCAGGACTCCTTTTCATACTTAAAAATTATTGAGGATACAAATTGCTTTTTTTTATGTTAGTTCTATTCATATTTACTCATTTAGAAATTTAAGAAAAGCTTTGTACGTTTAACTCATTTAAAAATAACAATAGTATATGCATTACAATCCACTATAAATAATGTATCTTTAGGAAAAGTAAGTAAATTTTTCAAAATAAAAAATATTTAGCAAAAAAGAATATTATTCTTTTTTACATTTTAAAAAAATCTCTTTTGAGTCTGTCTTCCTAGAAGACAGATGGAGTCTAGTATCTGTGTCGGCATTCAATTTATTGTGATATAAAGAAAATCTAGCATCTCAAGATCAATAATCTGGAAAGGAAAGAGTATTTTAATATCCAGATAATTGTGGATATCCTTCTTTGATACTACACCAAAACTCAACAAGTGATCATTTCTGAAAGGTTAACTGCAATCTGGAATCAGAATCCATAACAATAAACTTTTATTCTGTGTTACATTAAAATCTACTTGTCTAGCTTGTTCTTTGAGGGATCTTTTATCCATTCATGATATTTGACATTTGGAGCATGTTGGTTCACTGGATATCTTCCTTCATTATACAATATAAAAAAAACAAATCCATTAATATCACCACTAATCTGATCAGAAGGTTTTTTACATATTGGAAAGCTATCTAGCTCATGGTAGTGATACAAAATTCAATTTTCTCTTAAAAGCTCAAACTTTATCACTAATAACAACTGCTCTCAGTTGTTTTCCTTGTAGTGACAGGACCAAGTCATACATTTTTTAAAAAGATGTCAGCTAAATATTCATGTCTCAATACCAATAGTTTGTTTGTCATTCTTTCAAGTGAAAAGGAAACTTCCTGGTATTCCAAGAAAAACATGGCTAGTTTACCTATAACTCAAACAAATCTACAAATACTTTTCCTCAAGAAAACCAGCCTACTTCACATGCAGTAGAAATGTTTTATGCATAATTCCCATTTATCCATCTAGATTATTAAAAATAGTGTGCTCAATAGTAAAGATTTACTAACTTTAATATTTTTTACTGATCCACTGAGGACATTTCTAAGTAAAACTAACTTTTGTCTGTTTTTATGAGTTTTTCTGTTTTTTTTATTTGAGTATAGTTGACACACAATTAGTTACATTAGTACATTAGTTTCAGCCATACAACTTACTGATTTGACAAGTTTATACATTATGCTGTGTTCACCACAAGTTTAGCTACCATCTGCTCCATTACATCACTATTACAATATCATTGACTGTATTCCTTATACTGTGCTTTTAATTCTTGTGACTTATTCATTTCATAAATGGAAGTGTGTATCTCCCTCTCCCCTTCACCATTTTGCCCAATCCCCAACCACCCTCCCCTCTGGCAATCATCAGTTTGTTCTCTGTATTTATAAGTCTGATTCTGCTTTTTGTTTATTTATTCATTTTTTTAGATTCCACTTATGAGTGGAATATGATTTGTCTTTCTCAGCCTGCCTTATTTCACTTAGTATTATACATGACACTGAAAGTACTAGCCACAGCAACCAGACAAGAAAAAGAAATAAGAGGCATCCATATTGGTAAAGAAGAAGTTAGAGTGGGGCACCTGGGTGGCTCAGGCATCAGGCGTCTGCCTTTGGCTCAGATCATGATCCCAGGGTCCTGGGATCAAGCCCCACATCAGGCTCCCTGCTCGGCAGGAAGCCTGCTTCTCCCTCTCCCACTTCCCCTGCTTGTGTTCCCTCTCTCGCTGTGTCTCTCTGTCAAATAAATAAATAAAATGTTTTAAAAAAAAAAAAGAAGAAGAAGAAGTTAGGCTGTCACTATATGCAGATGACATGATACTATATAGAGAAAATCCTAAAGACCCCACCAAAAACTACTAGAAGTAATGAATGAATTCACTAAAATGTCAGGATAAAAAATTAATACCTGGAAATAAGTAGCATTTCTACACACTAATGAAGTCACTGAAAGAGAAATTAAAAAAAAAAACATTTACAATTGTACCAAAAAGAATAAAATATCTAGGAATAAACTGAACCATAAAGGTGAAAGATCTGTATTCTAAAAACTATAAAACACTGACAAAAGAATTTGAAGATGACAGAAACAAATGGAAAAATATTCCAAGCTCATGGATTAGAAGAATTAATATTGTTAAAATGTCCATATAAAGCAATTTTATTTTTCACATAACAGAACAAATAATCCTAAAATTTGTATGGAACCACAGAAGGCCCTGAATAGCCAAAGCAATCCTAAAAAGAAGAACAAAGCTGGAGATATCACAATCCCTGATTTCAAGATATAATACAAAGCTCTAGTAATCAAAACAGTATGGTACTTGCACACAAATAGACACATATATCAATAGAATAGACTAGAGAGCCCAGAAATAAACCCATGATTATATAGTCAATTAGTCTATGGCAAAGGAGGCAAAAACATGCAATAGGGAAAAGACAGTCTCTTCAATAAATGGTGCTGGGAAAACAGGACAGCTACACATAAAAGAATTAAACTGGGCCACTGTCTAACATCATGCACAAAAATAAACTCAAAATGGATTAAGGGCCTAAATGTAAGGTCTGAAACCATAAAAATCCTAGAGGAGAACAAGAGCAGTAATTTCTCTGACATCAGCTATAGCAATATTTTTTCTAAATATGTCTCATTTGGTAAGGGAAATAAAAGCCAAAATAAACTATTGGGACTATATCAAACTAAAAATGCTTTTTCACAGCAAAGGAAACCATCAACAAAGCAAAAAGACATCTAACTGAATAGGAGAAGATATTTGCAAATGATTTACCCAAAAAGGGCCTAATATCCAAAATATATAAAGAACTTCTACAACTCAATACCAATAAATCAAACAATCCTATTAGAAAATGGGCAGAAGACCTGAACAGACATTTTTCCAAAGAAGACATCCAGATAGCCAATGGACACATGAAAAGATTCTCAACATCACACATCATCGAGGAAGTGCAAATCAAAACTACAACGAGATATCATGTTCTTGTTTTTGTTTTTCTGAAACTGTGTGGCAATGAGGAATGATGACTAGTACACTTTGGAGACACTCCCCTGATTTGTGCTAAGGCACCAGCAATTGTACCCACCACCTATTTTGTGCTGTCATTATTTGACCACAGGAAGTATTTATTTATTTCTTGAAACTAAAACTGTCTTCTGCAATAGTGTTCCATGGAACACATTTGGAAAAAGTGTTAAATACCTCTTTAGTCCTTTCCTACATCTAGAGTTTATGGTTGCATCTATCTCCCGTATTATCCTTCAAACTGACATATATTTAGGGAGTAGAGAAATTTTACCAATTTTCATTAGGCTTCAGTGTTCTTTCCTATAATTTACTTACCAAGTTTTGCCTTCTATCTGTAGTACCGAACACAGTACCTGGAACAGAGTATGTGTTTTGAAATGTATATTTCTTTATACTTTATCATTTTTAAAAGAGGATTTGAGGCATTTTACAAAACACATACAATATGACAAATGCATTTTAGAAATCTGATCAAAGCGGGGTCTGTGTGGCTCAGTTGGTTGAGTTTCCAACTCTCGGTTTCAGCTCAGGTCATGATCTCAGGGTCCTGGGATCAAGTCCTGCATTGGGCTCCATGGTCAGTAGAGAGTCTGCTTGAGGATTTCTCTCCTTCTCCCTCTGTCCCTCCCCCCACCCATGTGCTCTTGCTCTCAAATAAATCTTTAAAAATAAATAAATAAAAATAAAAATCTGATTAAAGAAAAAAGTGCAGCATGAACAATTATTAGAAGTGGGTTGAAAATTTTATTCAGAGTTTTCTGGTGGTCAAAGAAACAAGAAATCTTAATTAGAAAAGCCACATTATGAACTTAGGTTTTAATCAGAACTGGGCAGAAGAGAATTCAGGGTCATAGAAAGTGATCTCCATCCACATTCAGAGGTGGGTTGAGATAGTTTAATAAATACCAGATGTAGATTTAATTTTTGGCTAGTAAAATATTACTCCTCTATAATTTTATTATTTCACTCATAATTTTAATCAAATCTACTTTTAAAAAAAAATAAAATCTACTTCCAATTATAGCTGTGAGGAGTCAAGTTGTCCAAGAAGTATCCAAGGTATCATTTGACTCATTCATTGAACAAATTAAAAATCCCTCACCATGAAAGCTCCAGAATCATAACAGCAGCACATGCCGTTCATTCTAGAAGGATTAAAGCTTGTAAAGAACCTAAATGTATTTATTAATCTATTCATTTATTCAGAAAATATGTATTGAGTATCCTCTATGTGTTAAAACCACTGTGTATGAGGTATAAGTACCTAGATAAGACCTTCATATTTCCTTGGAATCAGGTATCAAGATGATATAATTCATACAGATAATTTTTTCCTAAAAATATAAGTAATAATACTTAAGAAGTTGCTAAAAGCAATCAACTTTACATTCCTTAGGGCATCATCTTTGAATATTGTATACAGGGCTTGGATCACAGCTTATATTATGTAGATGTGCCAATTTTGGTCTGGGTCTACACAGCACAATATGAAGTGGAGGCTTAAAGAAAATATAAATGGATTTGAACTGGATTTGGGGGACAGATGAACTATATATGGTGGGAGAAGAGAGGAAGATTATATGCTAGAGCAAGAAAGTTATTACTAGTGCAATCTTTATTGGAACTTTTAAAACTTTTTCTCCCACTTTTCCTAAATGTAAATAGTCCATTACACCCAGTAATTATTCTCATGTCTTGGAAATTCAGATTTACTCTACCTAATCATAATGACTTTATTCAAGCTATTCTCCACCAAAATATAGATGGAGATGGTAGATAGATAGATGATAGATAGATAGATGATAGATAAATGATATAGAGATATCTTTTCCATTCTTCCCTTTCCTTCCACTCAAAATTCTATCTGTTCTCCAAGATACAGTTTAAATTTCATGTTATAATGAAACATTCTACATCACCTAGTAGTCTCACACCTCTCAATTCTTAGAGCATGTGTAATATGTACATCATTGATTTAGAAAATTATTCATGAGCTTTTGCTCTTAACTATTTGGTCATTTATGATGTCAGATTTCCCTACCTAGGTGATATATGTGCCTCAAAATGCTAAATTCTAGCTTTTCAGTCCCTGACATAATACTAAATACCTACATGATAGGTGCCCAATCAATATGTGTAGAATTTAATGGAATTTCACTGATCTGTGAAAAAGAAGACACACCATCTAGCAATGATGAAGAGACATTTCTGTTAACAGCGAAACAATTGGTAGTTACGAGAGTGATCCTTAGAGCATCTGATCATTGAAACTCTTCTCCCAGCAGGCTCAATGGGTATCCTTAAAAGGATGGCTTCCTTGGGGCACTTGGGTAGCTTAGCCAGTTAAGCGTCTGCCTTTGGCTTAGGTCATGATCCCAAGGTCCTGAGATTGAGCCCCACATCAGGCTCCCTGCTGAGCCAGCAGGCTGCTTCTCCCTCTGCCTCTGCTGCTCTCCCTGCTTGTGCTCTCTCTCTCTGGCTCTCTTTTTCTCAAATAAATAAATTAAAATCTTAAAAAAAAAAAAAAGAATGGCTTCCTCAAAACATTCTCTGAGGGCCTTCATGGCTTTTAATTTATATTTTTATTAAGCAGATCCCCCGTTTTCTTTTCCTGTGAATGTCCTGTGTCTCATTTTGCAGTGACAGAACTGGGATGATCATAGTGAGTAAACAACTATTTTATTCCCCCCTCCTTTTTTTTTTTTTTTTTTTTTTGGTTTGGATATCTCAGGAGCTCATATGAGAACATTATTTTCACCTTTACTTACTGAGCTCTCTCCAGTTTATAGTTTCAGAGGCAAATAAATGAAGATATGCCATTATGTTACAGCATGCTTGGTAAGTTATGTTTCCATGGATCTTAACATGATTTTGACTTGCTTCTTTTATAACTAAAAGAATAATAATGTATATATAGTGTCAGAAAAGCAGTTATTTTACTAAGTCAATGAAGGAGCCAGTTCATGTCATGAAAATCAGCACAGTGTCTTGCTCACACAGGCAAGTGTCCAGATGGATTAAGTTTGGCCCTGGGAAATTTAGGTACACATCACCAGAATGACTAGAATTATCATGCTTCAACTGTGCCAGCCTATTAATTCTTCTTAATTTGGCATGTCTATTATTTCTATTCTAATTCTTTCTTAAATTTTTATCTTAGAGGATAAAAGAGAAGAAAACTCTTTAAAGAACAAAAGCATAGGCTTCATCTGGTATCCCACATGTCAATGGTCCTTTAGGACAATATATTTCAGCTAGCTTTTCCAAACAACCATCATCCAAAAGATTAACTTGGGTTAGACATTAGATAAATAATAGACCTGAAGATCCAGGAATGACATTTTCTCAAGCTTGAAACAATTTGAGCAACATGAAATGAATACCCCCTTTATAATTACCTTGAGAGTAATTGATCTAATTAAATTCTTCATCTTAAGCATCCACATTGCCTATTTATGGTGAAAGCCTACATTTTAATGGTTTCTTCATGCATCATTGACATAGGACCAAATTGAAACCTAGGAGAACTGCTGAATTTAAAAAAAAATCTCCAACTCTGTTAATTAACTGACCAAGGAGGATTTACAATAAAGAACCCCTAAGAATGTGTCTTACTTGTCCTGAGTAGCATTTTAAAGGCTGGAAGGAATTACATATCTCAAGGACCCAACCAGAGGGCTTCAGGAATTACATTTCTTACCACAAATGGGCCTCCAAAAAACACTGATGACAGAAGACTTGTAACATGGCATTTCGTGATTTGTATTGAACAATCTTTTTGAAAAGAGATTTGATTTTAGACAGAATTAGAATTGCTGAAATTCTCTAACAGTTATTAGAAACCCCACTACCACTTATGGTATGATGTATTCCAAACACTGAGCATAACCCCATAACTGCAAATCAGTAAAGTTAAATAACTTGCAGCAGGTCATACAGACAAAAAGTAAAAGAGATAGGAAACAGATGCAACTCTGTGTAATTTCAAAGTCCATGCTCATAAATACTCTGCTATGCAGCTCAGGCTTTTCCTTAAAAATTATTTTTAAATAATTCATGATGATGATTGGAGGTGGCTCCACAAAGAAATAAATGTAATTCAGATATTAAAACAGTGGTATAAGAAATGTAAACAAGGAAGGGAGATCATGATACCAAAGGTCCCAATTAAAATATGATTTCCTAGACAACCCTCAGAGTAAAAAGGAAACATACTTTATATATGTTTCTCTCTCTGATAAAAGGAAACAGAGGAGTAATGTGAGAGCTATCAGGTTTCCTAGCACTTAAGTTCTAAGGAAATGTCATTGTGTCCATAGTTAGAGATGGGCCATTGAACACAATTTCTCCCATGCACAGATTTGTAAAAAAATGTACAAATATTCCTTGTGTAACTACTACTAAGATCAGTCCTCAAAAAATGTTGAGAATATAATGTTAAATCACCATCCTATGAAAAAAATTCTATGGTACATAATTTTTTAGTGATCTAGAATAAGCATAAGTCTTGGAGTATATAGAAGTGGTTGTTTAAAATGTCCCTTAGATGGAACTTTTACACTGACTTTGAAATTTTAACTGTTACAAGAATTTCCATCCTGCCATAAATAACTAGAAAGCCAGACAAAATATGGGAAATTACTATTTTCATCCAGTGGACATAAAGCAGTGTAGAACTATGATTTCCGACAAATGAAGAGGGCCCTACAACTACCCCAGCTTACTGGCTGAAGGGTTTTCAGGGTGTAGGATAAAGAAAGGAACCCAAATAAAGTCCAGTAGTCACACTAATTATACTGGAAGTCCCAGCCAGTGCTATAAGATGGAAAAAAAATTTAAAAAGAAAAAGGTATATGTAGATTGGAAAGGAAGAAATTCAATTGTCTTTATTCACAGATGACATGTTTATCCATGTAGAAAATCCTAAGGAATCTACTAAAACGTTACTGAAGCTAACCAGTAAGTTCACACGTTATAAAGTCAATATTAAAAACAAACCAAAAAAAAAACTATTTCTATAACTTACAATGAACAGTTGATATTGGAATTTTAAAAATATAATTACAGTAGCACCAAAAATCATGAAATACTTAGAGATAAATTTATTTTATTATTTATTTATTTATTTATGAGAGAGAGTGAGAGAGAGCATGAGAGGGGAGAGGGTCACAGGGAGAAGCAGGCTCCCCACTGAGCAGGGAGCCTGAGGTGGAACTCAATCCCGGGACTCCAGGATCATGACCTGAGCTGAAGGCAGTTGCTTAACCACTGAGCCACCCAGGCGCCCTAGAGATAAATTTAAATACACAATAAAAAACTACAAAACATTTCTGAGAGAAACTGAAGAAGCCCCAAGTACATCGAAACAGATACAGTGTTCATGGACTGAAAGACTCAATATTAGTATCAATTTTGCCCAAACTGATCTCTAGATTCAGTGCAATTCTAAAAAAAAATCCAAGCAGTTCTTTCATTTTAGTAGAAACTGACAAGTCAGTTCCTAAATTTATATGGAAAGGGAAAGGATCTAGAACAGTTGAACAATTTTGAAAAAGAAGAAAATGTTGGAGGACTTACAATAACAGATTCCAAGACTTACTCCAAACCTAGTTATTACAATGGTGTGATATTGATAAGGAAGACACAGAGATCAATGGAACTGATTATAAAGACCAGAAATAGACCCATACATATATGGTCAATTGATTTTTTTCTGTGTAGGTGCAGAGGTAATTCAGCAAAGAAAGTATAGTCATCTCAACAAATAGTGCTGAAACAACTCAGTATCAATATGGAAAAAAAATGAGTCCCAAACTTTACCTCATGGTATATATAAAAATTAACTGGAAGTGGATTTAGACCTAAACATTATAAAGATAGAACTAAAAACTTCCAGAAGAAAACATAGGAGTAAAATTCTAGGGCCTTTCAGTAGGTGAAGATTTTTTATGTAGGACACAAAAAGCATGAATCATAAAAGAAAAAAAGTATTAACTTCCTTTGCAATCTTGTAGAACAGATCTACTGGTAATGAAATCCTTTAGCTTATATTTATCTCGGAATGTCTTAATTTCTCCTTCATTGCTGAAGGGTAATTTTGCCAGTATAGAATTTTTGGTTGACAATTTCTGCTTCTTTCAGTACTTATAACATGTCATCCATTACCTTCTGGACTCCATGATTTCTGATGAGCAATGAGCTGTTAATGTTATAGAGGATCCCCTGTATGTGATAAGTCACTTCTCTCTTGCTTTCAAAATTCTTTCTTTGTCTTTGTCTTTTTACAATTTTATTAAAATATGTGGATATCTTTGAGTTTATCCTTCTTGGCATTTGTTCATTCTTCTTGGATGTATAGATTTATGTCTTTAATCAAATTTAGGAACTTTTCAGACACTATTTCTTCAAATATTCTTTTTGTCCCTTTTTTTTTTCCTTGCTTCTCCTTTTGGGACTCCCATGGTGAATAATTTGGTACATTTGATGGTGTCCCACAGGTTCCACAGGTCCCTCTGGTCCTATCATTCTTCTTCATTCTTTTTCTTTCCGTTCCTCAGATGGGACAATTTCACTACTTATCTTCGAGTTCACTACTTTTTTTTCTTCTGCCTACTCAAATCTGCTGTTGAACCCCAGTAGTGAATTTTTTATTTAAGCCATGGTACTTTTCAACCAAACAATTTCTATAGGGTTCCTTTTCAAAATTTTTCTCTGTATTGACATCCTCTATCTGTTCATACGTTATTCTTCTGATCTCTTTTAGCTCACTGAACACATTTAAGACAGATGATTTAACATCTTTGATTAGTAATTTCAATGTTTGGGCACCTCAGAGATAGTTTCTATCAAATTCTTTATTTTCTGTGAAAGAGCCATATTTTCCTGTTTCTTTGTATGCTTTGACATTTTGTTGTTGATGTTGAAAACCAGACATTTTGAGTATTGTAAAGTATTATAATGTAGTGAGTTCTGGAAATCAGATTCTCCCTCTCATCAGGATTGCTTTTTTGGCATAGTGAGGGCTTTAGATGTCCATTCATATAGTCACTGTTCCAAACTAAGTTTTAAAGTCTGTAGGCCTTGTGTGTGTGAAGTTTTCGTCCCATTATCTCTGCAGTCAGCCTGTGACCTAACAGAAATTTCATTAAATGTCTGGATTAAAATTTGTTAGAGGTGTGTATATCTCTTTAAATCTTCCAATGGACACTACAGGGAAAACCAGTGCAGCCCAAGGGTAATGAAACAAAAGCAAGTGCCTGTTCTAGTCCCTAAGGGAACTGCCAAACTAATTAAAATGAACAACCCAGACTTTTTGGATGACAAGTGCCTTAGTATCCATCTAGCACTAGCCAGCCACTCTAGGAACATAGGCCACCATCTCCATAGCCATGGAGGTTCTGAGGAATGGGGAAGATAGTTGGTTGACACATGTCACTATCTTAACAAAGTTCAGCAGCCTCTCCCTTCATCAAGCACTCCCTTGGTTACTCTTAAGTGTTTGATCAGGTCTCAGAGTTCAAAATAGTTGATTCTGATCTTGTTGTCCAGCTTAATGATTTTTTCCATAGAGGAACTGACACCTGGAATTTACTACTTTTACTACTTTACTGTTTTCAATGACACCACTATTTAATTTTTAATTTTTAATTGTGAAAAATATTTAGGTGTCATTTTAATGAAGATAAAATACTATGTTACAAATTGAAAATATAACTTGATAATCTTTAATAATACTTAAAATACTCATAGCATTGGCTTTTTCTGTCATGATCATAAAAGAAACCAGATATGCAAGGCAAGCAAATGATAGAAACATTATTGGCTAATAAGCAAATATAATCCTCTTATCAAGCATAAAACTCTCCTCTTATGATGGGTCAGGTTTAGCTTCATTATGATGGAAATATGCAGGCAAAAAAAATTGTTATTATCATAATATGGTTTCTGTAGCATTAATTAACTGTTATCAGCTTCTCTAATTTTAATTAAAATGGGCTGTGGCTGTGACTTCTTAGCTCTTGACACCTTTGAGTCTTCTCAGTGTGTTTCTTAGCCTCTCTGTATTTATCATCTTCTCTTCCATCTCCCTAACCAAATACACATACATTTCCTTTTGTAGGTAAAATCTAAGTTACTTGGAAAATTGACCAAATTTTTGATTTCCCTTCCTTGATGTTCTTTTCCTTTGTGGGATCTAAATAAGAATCTCCCTCTAATTATAAAATTATTTATTCTAACATTTGTGTAGTCTTACCTTGATGATAACCCTTCTTTCCAGGAGTTAAAGCAAGGGATTTAGCTATGACCGTGGTAGAGAAATGGTAGGGAAGAAAACATGAATTACAAAAAGATTTTTTTTTTTGTCATTCATTCATTCAACAAATATTAATTGAGTACCTTCATGTCAGGAGCTTTTCTTATGCACTGGGGATACACTGTAGGCAAATAAAAGGGTTTTTTTGCTTTCATAGAACATATTCAGTGGGCAAGAAAGATATTTAACAAAAATCATCAATGCTATGAACATACCAGAAAAAAAAAGGGGAGCTCTATGGAAAAAATGTTAATCTACGAAAGTACATAACAAATGAAGATTTAAAATTCAGGGAAGCCTTCCCTGGAGAAGGGACCATTGACCTAAGATCATAAGCATGATACAGTGTTAACTACATAAAGAGGATGAGGGCCAAAAGAGAGCTTTCAAAGATAGATTTGCTTGTGCAAAGGCCCTGTAGTAGGAAGCAGGAAGGAAGGATTGGGAATCTGAAAGAAGACCCTGTGGCTATGGGGAAGATAGCAAGAGGAAGAGTGTGAAGTGTGTTGTAAGAAGGACCAGTCTATGAAAGAAACCATAGGATCATAAGGACTTTATTCTTTATTCTAAGAATAATGTGAAGCTACTTGGAGATTTTAAGAGGGAAGAATGGGTTGACATTCTAGAGAACAGATGTGGATAGGCCACTTGAGAGGCGATATAAAGTAGTCCAGACAAGTATCAATAGTGGGTTGCATTAGAGTGAAGGTGGGGGGAAGGGTAAGAACAGAAAAATTTTAAGGGATATTCAGTATGATAAAATTGACAGGACTTGGTAATATATTTGGTATAGAAAGTGAAGGAAAAGTCTAAATCCAGGATAACTTGAGTTCTGCCTCATACAAAAGGACTGATGAGAGTATCATGAGATAAGAAATCCTGAAAGAAGACCAGAAGAGTGTATGGCAAGATTCTAAAGTCCGGGTTGGACACGTTGAGTTTAAGGTATGTTTGAGATACCCACAGTAATCGAACTATAGTTCTAGCTGAGATTCCTTAGGGAAGGAATAACAGCATGAGAAAAAATGGGGTATAAGTCCATCTCTCCACGTTTAGGGAGATGAGTATGAATAAAGGACACAGAAGAATCAGCCAGAAAATATAAGATGCAAATAGAAGTATATAAGAGAATACTAGGAGAGCTGAGAAAATAAGTTATTTTAAAAGGAGGGTGTGGTCATCAGAGTCAGGTCAGTAATTGAGTTCCGAGATTATTCATTGAATTTGGCAACACAGAGGATATTGGTGATCTTCACAAAAGGCACAAAAGGTATTTTGGTGGACTGTTGAGGGCATAAATTAGATTGTAATGGTTTTCAAAGAGTAAAGAATGAAACAATTATTGTAGATGACTCTTCAAGAAATTGAGCTGTGAACAGGGAGAGAAGAAATGGGATAGAAACTTGCATAGATATCTGAGGTTCAAGAATTTATTTTACTCAGGAGAAACTTCAACAAGTATAAATGTGCATAGAAATGATCCATATTCATAGTGGAGGTGAAGAGTTTGATCCAGATGCCAAAATTATCAACAAATGAAAGAGACACAGGGACTTCCAGATTACGTGAACCAACGGAAAGAAAGAGGGAGTGATAGAAGGGAATGGTATGGGTTTCATAGCCAAAGAAAAAGACTTTAAAAGAGAGTAAGGGAGTACTAAGTTGAATACTGATTCCATCCCCAACCACATGGTATGGGATGTGAGTGGTAAAAGAATAAATGTCACCACTTTGAATGCTACAAGGGATGCCCTGACCTCAGGGAAGAGCCTGGCTTCACTTAAAGCAAGAGAGTCTTAGGACCCTCTCTTGTCAGTTTATGATATAAGGGCATCTGTCTATTAGACTGTGAGACCTTGGATCTCTAGACAGTGAGAACCTTGAGATCAAGGATTATGTCTATATTGACAAGACAGTTTAGAGTTATGCTTCTCAAACTTTAGTATATATCAGAATCACCTGGAAGGTTTGTTAAAACACAGATATCTGTGTCCTATCCTCAGAGTTTCTAATTTAGAAAATCTCGGGTAAGCCCAAGGATGTGCATTTCTAATAAGTTCCCAGGTCTGCTCATGCTGCTAGTCTGTATACTACACTTTAAAAAATCACTGGGATAATCTATGTTGTGATAAGAAACAAACCCTAAAATCCCAACAGGTTAATAAAGCAAAAGTTTATTTTCACTTATTCAAAATCTAACTGGGTTGGGTAGCTCTCTAGGGCATTCTTCCCTAAGCAGAAACCCAGGAATCCAGGTAGTTTCTACCTTGTAGTAATGCCATCTGGAACCTGTGGCCTCCAAAGTCATGTGGCTAGGGAAGAGAGACCTGGACAGTCACATGGTGTGTTTTCAGGGGTCAGGTCTGGAAGCGGTTTACATCTTCTCTGCTCAGATCTCATTGGTCAGAACTTAGTCACATGGTCTAAAAATAGTAGCAAGAGGGTCTGGGAAATGTAAAGGAGAGCATGGGTATTTTCTGAACATTAACAGGATCTGTCAGAGCATCATCTGTGTCTAACCTCAGCAGAAGGAACAATGCCCGTCAAGATAAGGAGCTCGGTATATGTTGACTGGTTCAAGAAATTGAATTAGAATTTAATAGCTATTGACTGAAACCTGGGTTTCAGTTTTCCTTTAGACAGGCAAAACATCCCTCACAACTAACTGTTGTTACTCACATATATCTTCCAACACACACACACAAATCATTGCCCTCTCTGAGTGACCTTCTCTGACCTTGCCAGGTTCAACTTTATATTGCTACCCTTCAGATGTCCATAGTTTGAAGTGATATGAACATGCTGAAATGGAAAAGAAAATTATACTGAAGAAAAAAATAAGGCTGTATCATGTTCACTCCCCTCTGCCATGAATTCAGACATTTGAGATAAAGCATTTAGTTCAACAAACCAGCCTCATTTTCGAGAAGGTTGTGCCCTTGGGATGTTCCACTTTCTGTATTACCTTCAAGGCCTTTATTTTATTCGAGGGCTGGTGATGGCTGAGTGACAGGAGAGCTGACATTTCTATTAGCTGTAGAAGCAGGACAGGTCAGTCAAGACTTCTCACATCTCTAGGTAATGAGCGGAGTTTCTGAAGGCAACCCAGATTCCAGCAGGATGAGCTGCAGAGCCTAGTTACAAGATGAAAAGGGCTCTTGAGGGCAGCTGTTACCTCTCGGGTCCTTGGCCAGCACTTGAAATGGAAAGCATTAGTCCTTGCTTCCCACCAGCCTTTGGTAGCACCTAGTACAAGAGTACAGAAATACAAACTGAGAGGGAGAGAGCAATTTTCTGGGCTCTGAGGTGTCAGGAGAGCAAGCTGCCTCCTCGACCACTTGTGCTCTTTCAGGAAGGAAGAGACCCTGTGATGGCTACTTGAGATAAGCAGACGTTTTGGCTTCAATCTATGAAGATAAAAGAGGTCTTGTTTTAACAGTTTGCATCTTATTCTTTTCTCACTTTGAAGCACAAGTCTTACGATCCTGAAGAATTTCACTTTGTTTAATAAGCACATTCATTCAGGGGAAAATGAGAAAACCTTATGAAAAACATCAAGAGGGACATTCCATGAGGAGTAAAGAATGTATTATCCAGTGTCTTAATACAATTGGTGTAAAGGGATGTTTCCACTTCAAAAGTGGTTAGATTGGCATTTTATTGGATTTGTAATTGTTACAGCATTTCATAGACAGAAAATATATTAGAACTTGGAGTATCTAGCGGCTGCTTTGAATCTTTGCACAGTACCATCTTATTTATCTTCAAGTTCTCGATAGTGACCAAAGGAACAGCAAGTCAGTTTCTTAATTCTTGACTGTGGTGAGCTGCCTTAGAAAAGGAAGCTGGACCCTTGTAGCAATTGTCATTGAGTTCACTTTTCAGGTCAAAAAAATACCTACACTGGGCGCCCGGGTGGCTCAGTTGGTTAAGCAACTGCCTTCGGCTCAGGTCATGATCCTGGAGTCCCGGGATCGAGTCCCACATTGGGCTCCCTGCTCGGCGGGGAGTCTGCTTCTCCCTCTGACCCTCTTCCCTCTCATGCTCTCTGGCTCTCATTCTCTCTCTCTCAAATAAATAAACAAAATCTTTAAAAAAAAAAATACCTACACTAAGGTTTGTACAAACGTGATCTGCATTCAGACCCCTAGACATCTCAAGAAATGACTGGATGAATGATACTGGATTTGTAAAATGCCAGGTGGCCTAAAAGCTACTCCACAGGGAGGAGTTGTTGTTTCAGGAAGGAAAGTGTTAGTTTTTTATATTCTACTGTAGAGATCTGGGAACCAGGGCTCTCCAAAATCTCCAGCAACACACAACATTCCACAGGTCAGTGTTTATTAGGGTGTTACTGTCCTTTAAAAAGACAAAACTGATATTGCTCTGAAATGAATTTTGCACTCAATCAATACATATTTGTTCAGGCCTATTATGACCAGGGAAAATAATTCTACAGAAGTCTACATGATTTTTACTGAGTATATAGAAAAGGGAAATCATGAGCCTAGGAATCAGGGTTTATGTTTCAATATGTGGACAGTGAGAGCAATTCAAAGATTGTAGCTTGTTCCAGGACTGTGGGATATAATGAAAAGGGTTTTTATGAAATTTTTTCAAAGATTTTATTTATTTATTTTGGAGCAAGAGAGAGAGCATGCACCACGCACAAGTTGAGGGAGGGGCAGAGGGAGAAAGAGAGAATCTCAAGCACACTCCACACCGAGCGGGGAGCTGGACACAGGGTTTGATCCCATGGCTCTGAGATCATGACCTGAGCCAAAGTCAAGAGTTGGATGCTCAACTGACTGAGCCACCCAGGCACCCAGTTTTTATTAATTTTTTTAATTAGCGAGACTTATGTTTTTCCATTACCTCTTATTTTCAATCTGTGGATCATAGGAAAGTTACTTAAGGCTTAGTGAGCCTCAGTTTCCCATCCATAAAAGAGACATAATATTTTTACCTTGTAGAGTTGCCATGAGAATTAAATGAGAGATATATGAAAGCCAAGTATAGAGTAGATGCTCAATGAATAGTAGCCATAACTGAATTGTAATTGTTATTATTCAGCCTTCTATGAATAGGTGACTGTACAAAATATTGTTTATCAAAAAGAATTTGATTTCTAAATAAAAAGTGCTGCAGACTGTGAATGTTTGTGTTTCCCCAAAATTCATGTTAAAACCTAATCCCCAGTGAGGTGGTAATTTGGAAGATGTAGATCATAGGAGTGAAGGCCACACAAATAGGACTGGTGCCCATGTATATGAAGCCCTCGTATATGTAGATGAGACACCAGAGAACTCCCTCACCCCTTCCATCATAGGAAGAAGCATCTATGAACGGGGAAGTGGGCCTTCAGCACACACTGACTCTGCCAATTCCTCGATCTTAGACTTCCCAGCCTCCAGAACCATGAGAATTAAATTTCTGTTGTTTATGAGCCGGCCTATGGGATTCTGTTATAGCAGCCTAACAGATAGAGACAAAAAGCTTCCTTTGTAAAAATTTTAAAAAAGGATCTTACTGCATGATAATATTTTTGTATAACTGCTAACATGAAATATACATTAGCTTGTAAATGCCCGTTAACCTAAGGAGCTGGCTGATATTTCAAAATAAATGAGGATGAAAAATAAGAGGAAATGAATCCTGACTTCCTATTTGATTATACTTCCTATTGTGTATTTGGATTTTTTAAATTTCCACTGACCTTTAAATTAAACTGTTTATGTGTCACAGAGTATATTTTGAACATTCTTTTAGACATGTCCCTAGACAATTTAAAAGAACCAGGCTAATAGTGGATATCAACTACAGCATACACTTTGAAGTTTATCAAACACCTTATGAGAGAAAGATGATTCCTGAGTCAGAGTCCAAAGAAGTGCAAAAGTGGAAAGTTATTTAAAAATCTGCTTATTTTTAATTAGCTCTTATGACATCATTTATCATAAATTGTGAGAGACTTGTTCATAAATATTAGAATTTGAAAGTCACATTTATAGATGATATGCGTGCTAGGCTTTCTCCAACTGTCCAATTGTCCAGAAGTAGGTCGTTTTTCACATGGACTAGACACACGTTTTTCTAGTTCTCAAAAAAATTCATTTCTTGGAGGGTGTGTCACAGTTCCCAAAAGAAAAACCTCAAAAGATACATATTGTAAAGAAATTGATATGTCTTTTTGCCAATATGAAGTTCCTGGATTCACCTTCCACACTGTTCGACAGATTTAAATGTCAGAAATCAGCAACAAAGCTTAAAAGTTGCATGCCATCTCTGCAAAGAGTGTAAATTAAAAGGCTGTCAAGCTATTTAGTTTTAAAAATGAAGGTGGACTTCCTGGCAGTCACATTTTTCCACCACTGATGATTCTGACCATATCCAGAGAGGATATGAACTAACTAAACAGTGACAGGCAAAGAAGGACAAAAGGGGGTGAGAAGCATAATAAAGGAAAGAAAAATAGGAAAAGAACAGTTTTTAAACCGAGAATAGAAATAACCAAGTTATTTTTCCAGTTGCAAATACAAAGACAAAGAAAATTAAAAATAATTTCTCAGTAAGATGTGGTAAATAAACTAAAAGAGACACCCCTTCAGAATCAAGTGTTCTTAACTTAGATGCAATTGTGCTTGTGTGGAAAGAGGCACCTTAGGTCAATGTTTTCAAATTGCATTCTATACACAGATTACTTTTCATATTATAGTTTCAGGAGTGGCCAGACAAGCCTGACAGACGTTTGGCTTTTCCTATCAGATCCAAGCAGTGGATTCTGATAGGTGACATCTCTGATGAATTGATTTGAGGGATGAAAGCAGGATTTGGGAAACTAATTAGATTTCTGATCTAATTTGTCCTGTTTGAAATAAATGAGATTCATTTCTTTCACAGAAATAAATTCTAGAACGAGGAGTCATCTATGCCAATTTCTATACAGAGATATGATTGTGTTCTTTCCTTTATACACATTAAGATATCTGTATATTCACCTATAAAAATACTAAAATGAACAACCACACAAAAATTAGTGTTAATCTGTTCAGATCACAAATTTTTATAGAAGCCAAGGATGAATAGATAATGCTATTTAATTGGTACAATAGGATACAATTGAAACAGGTGAATTTAGACATACTGTTGTAAAAACATATCTAAATACCATTTCTCACTGAAAAGAACCAAGGCTCTTTCATAAAATAGTTAATTTCAGGGCTGGAACAAGGAAAACATCAGATGAACCTAGAACATTTTGTGCCAGAAAACGCTCATAGAATGAATGAGAAAATCAAGAAATCATCTTGAAGGTGCTCCCACTGGGCAAATTTGAGACAATTAGATCATCACAATAAATACAACACAAATGAACAACACAAATTTGGGAAAATGTGTGTGTCCATTTACATACAGATTTTTTTCAATAAATACAGTACAGTAATATAAATGTATTTTCTCTTCCTTATGATTTTCTTAATAACATTTTATTTTCTCTAGCTTACTTTATTGTAAGAATACAGTATATAATACATATAACATAAAATATGTGTTAATTGGCTATTTATGTTATTGGTGAGGCTTCCACTTAACAGTAGGCTATTAGTAGCTAAGTTTTGGGGGAGTCAAAAGTTGTATGTGGATTTTTGACTGCATGGGATTTGGCATCCTTAACCTAATTGTATATCCATAATTTTGTGGAATAACTGTGATAGAGTGATCAGTTAAAAAGCCTCCCACCAGGAAGTATATTATATTATTATAGTTTTTGAAGCAAGAATGAAATGGAAATCTACCTTAAATTGGAAACTAGAACAATGTAAAATTTCTGGCTAGTAATGACAATGTTATTCGTGTATTTTTTAAATAGATGATGGTGTATCTCAAATACTATAATATGTTGATGCCATACTAGAAACTAACCCATACATTTAAAACTAATGTAAACAATGTTATTTTAAAATCGAACTGGAAGTTATGCACTCTTTCAGATAGTTATACATTCTTTTGAAACCTTCAACTGTTTTTATTTTATTTTATTTTATTTTATTTTTAAGATTTTATTTATTTATTTGAGAGAGAGAGAGAGCACATGAGAGGGGGGAGGGTCAGAGGGAGAAGCAGACTCCCTGCCGAGCAGGGAGCCCGATGTGGGACTTGATCCTGAGACTCCAGGATCATGACCTGAGCCGAAGGCAGTCACTTAACCAACAGAGCCACCCAGGCGCCCTGTTTATTTATTTTAGAGAGGGAGGGAGAGAGGGGGTGGGAAGGGGCAGAGGGAGAGAGAGAATCTCTTAAGCAGGCTCCATGCCCAGCACAGAGCCCAACATGGGGCTCTATCTCACAACCCTGAGATCATGACCTGAGCTGAAATCGAAAGTCAGGCGCTTAACCGACTGAGCCACTCAGGCACCCCCAGCTGTTTATTTCTATTATTTTAGGGGTTATCCTTGAAATTTTACCATGAATACTTAGCACAGTGCAGTCCATGGTTAACAGATTAATCTTCTCTCAGATGATACAAAAATTTTAAAACACTTTAATTTAAATCACTCCTTGTATAAGTTGTCAAGTATTTTAATTCTGCCCTTTGTTTAAACTCTCACAAATTAGATATTATTTCACAAATATCTTACAAATTAGATATAGTACAAATAATGTTTGTTTAGGCTCATAAGTTTATCAATTTCTTTGTTCACCTCCTTCTTGCTTCTCAGACCTTCCTTCTAGAATAATCTTTCTTCTTTCTTTTTTCTAATTTTTAAAAAATTATTTATTTATTTATTTGTCAGAGAAAGAGAGAGAGAGAGAGAGCACACCAAAACATACAAATTTTGACTCCCCCAAAACTTCTCTCTCCAAAGGGAAAAGCAGACTCCCCGCTGAGCAGGAAGCCCAATGAGGGGCTTGATCTCAGGACCCTGAGATCATGACCTAAGCTTAAGGCAGACCCTTAACCGACTGAACCACCCAGGTAGCCCTTTTTGTGTTAAGTTGTATAAGTTCTTTAGATATTTTGCATATTAACCACTTATCAGATACATCTATGCATATATCTTCTTCCATTCTGTGAATCATCTTTTTGTTTTGTTGATGGTTTCCTTCACTATGCAAAAGCTTTTATTTTGGTATAGTCCCAATAGTTTGTTTTTGCTTTTATTTTTCTTGCCAAAGGAGACATATCTAGAAAAAATAAGATAACTGTCTAAGTTTTCTTTAAGCAGTTTTATGGTTTCGTGTCTTACATTTAGGTCTTTAATTTATTTGGAGTTTATTTTTGTGTGTGGTGTAAGAAAGTGGTCCAGTTTCATTTTTTTACATGCAGCTGTCCAGTTTGCCCAACACCATTTGTTGAAGAGACTGTCTTTTTCATATTATATATTCTTGCCTCTTTTGTCATGGATTAATTGACCATATAATTGTGGGTTTATTTCTGGGCTCTTTATTGTTGATAGATCCATTGATCTATGTGTCTATTTTTGTGCCACTGCCTTACTGTTTTGATTACCTCAGCTTTGTAGTATATCTTGAAATCTAGGATTGTGATACTGCAGTTTTTTCTTCTTTTTCAAGGTTTCTTTGGCTATTTAGGGTCTTTTGTGATCCCATACAAATTTTAGGATTATTTGTTCCAGTTATGTGAAAAATATTGATGGTATTTTTATAGAGATTGTGTTAAATCTGTAAATTGCTCTAGGTAATATGGACATGTTAACATTGATTCTTCCAATACATGAACAGGGAGTATCTTTCCACTTGTTTGTGTCATCTTCAATTCTTTTACCACCATTTTATAGTTTTCAGAGTATAGATCTTTTACCTCCTTGGTTAAGTTTATTCCCAGGGATTTTGTTCTTTTTGGTATGATCATAAGTGGGATTGTTTTCTTAAATTCTCTTTACGTTACTTCATTATTAGTGTGTAGAAATGCAAAAGATTTCTGGGTATTAATTTGTATCCTGTGACTTTACTAAAAATTACTTATCAGTTCTAGTAATTTTTTAGTGGAGTCTTTAGGGTTTTTTATATATAGTATCATGTCATCTGAAAATAGTAAAAGTTTTACTTCTTCCTTACCAATACAGATGCTTTTTTTTTTCCTCTTGTCTGATTGCTGTAGCTAGGACTTTCAGTTGAATAAAAGTGGTGAGAGTGGACATCCTTGTCTTGTTCCTGATCTTAGAAGAAAAGCTCTTAGTTTTTCACCATTGAGTATGATGGTAGCTGTGGGTTTTTTTATATATGGCCTTTATTAGGTTGAAATATGTTCCCTCTAAAACTACTTTGTTGAGAATTTTTATCATGAATGGATGATGTACCTTGCCAAATGTTTTTTCTACATCTATTGAAATGATCATATGGTTTTTATAATTTCTCTTGATATGATGTATCGCCTTGATTGATTTGCAAATATTGAACCACACTTGTGTCCCAGGAATAAATCCCACATGATCATGGTGAGTAATTTTTTTAATGTATTGTTGGATTCGGTTTCCTAATATTTTGTTGAAGAATTTTGCATCCATGTTCATTAAAACTATTGCTTGTAGTTTCCCTTTTTCTGTAGTTTCTTTTTCTGGTTTTGGTATCAGGGTAATGCTGGCCTCATAGAACAAATTTAGAAGGTTTCCTTCCTCTTCTATTTTTTGGAGTAGGTATTAATTCTTCTTTAAATATTTGGTAGAACTCACCTGTGAGGCCAGCTGCTCCTGAAATTTTGTTTGTTGGAAGTTTTTTGGTTACTGATTCAGTTTCATTGCTAGTAACTGGTCTGTTCAAATTTTTTACTTCTTCATGATTCAGTTTTGGGAGGGTTTATATGTTCCTAGGACTTTATCCATTTCTTCTTGGTTGTCCAATGTGTTGCCATATAATTTTTCATAAAATTCTCTCATAATCCCCTGTGTTTCTGTGGTGTTGGTTGTATTCTTCCTCTATCATTTTTTATTTTATTTATTTGAGTCCTTTCTCTCTCTCTCTTTCTCTCTCTCTCTTTTTAAATGACTTTGGCTAAAAGTTTATGTTTCATTGATCTTTTCAAAGAACCAGCTCCTGGTTTCATTGATCTGTTCTATTGGGATTTTTTGGTCTCTATTTCATTTATTTCTGCTCAATTTTTATTATTTCCTGCCTTATTCTGGCTTTGGATAAACCCAGAGATTTTAGTTCCTTGTAGCTTGCACATTTTGGTCATTTCATCTTCTGTTTCTTTAACTATGTCATGGAATGTCATTTTATGTTCCACATCTTATGGAACTATATTTTGTGATTCCCATGTCCATAGTCTTTTAGGGTCTAGGTCTGTTGTAGGTTACCTATATCACTAATGTCATTTATTTCATTTGCATGTTTGGCAATCCTTGCTTGTGGGCTTATACTTGGTTGAACTTAATCAGTGGAAAACCTGAGAGCCTAAAATAAGGATACTTTTAGCAAGGAAGAAGCCATGAGTCAGGATAAGCCACCAACCTATGACCACTTCAGCCGCCCTCAAGATTCCCAGGCTTAACCTGGGGACACTAGGGGTTAGTAATTTCTTACCCCCACCTTGTCACCAGGCCAGGGCACAGTTTCTTGGCCACAATGACCATTGGTTCCTGACTTTGAAGGAATCCCTTCTTTCATATGTGTTTGTTGTTTGCTGACTCCTCACAGCTTTTCCATTTTTCCCTCCAGCGTCTTTGAGATATGCCTTAATTCTTTAAACCCAAATACCAAAAATTATGTCTCATGAAGTACTTGGATTTTTTTCCCCAAAAAGAAGACCCCTTCCTCATAACACACACACAAAGGTATTCCATTCATTTTATTCCAAGAGCTATAAGCTCTGAAAAGAATTTTCACCCACAAGTCCCCCTCACAATTAGCTATGTTTGACACTCAACCCATTACATAGTTATTTCCCTAGGTCCTGAACATAATGCTTGAATATATTTCAGTAGCTGGGAAAATACTCACATTAGATTTCCAACTCACAGAGTAAGAGCTATAGAAAAGTAGGTTCATGTGGAGCCTTGTATCTCTCTTTTTATACAGATTAGTAAGCTAAGAACAATACCATACCCCTAGGAGAAGCACAGAGATTGTTGCTACCACTGAAGGCTGGAAAATGCAGGATGGTAATTCCAACATGCCCAATTTAATTCTCTAGTTCAGTTTATATAAAATATTATTGATTCTCAGAAAGGAATAATGAATTTTCATAACTTGGGTTAGTTGATGATGCCAACAAAAGCTGCTGTTTGAGATATAATCTTTCTAATGGACTAACTTAGTATAGCCAATGGCACCTAGTAACCAGCTATTGCTCCAGTGACTTTATTTTTTTAATCTCAACAAGCAGAAAATAACAGAAATCATTAGATTCCCCTGAAAGAGAGAATAGTACATCTTTGTTATCCTTCCTTGGGATACATCAGCTCCCCAGGTTTGTGTCACAACTTAGTTCTCAAGAAACTTGTCTATTTCCCAGTCAACAACATATCTCACCGGTTTACCACATTGAAGATAACAATATAACCTGAAGAGCAGAAAGTTGCAAGTTGCTTAGAGGCCCAAGTTAGACACAGACTCAGCAAGAGATGGGAAGTATTCTTTACAAAATTAGAGGTATATGATAGCTCAGTGAAGTTTTTGGCAGACCAGTAACTTGTTACAAGACAGGATAAAAAAATAAGTTGCAGTATCTCGTACCTACAATTCTTGGTAGGATCTTTGCATTTTGGAAACTATGCATATTATATTTACTAGATTATTTATTTCATGATCTGAAACTCTACCTGATTTGAATAAGGCCCAGAGAAAGAGAAGAGTCCTTCTTGTCCAAGCTACACTGCAAACAGCTTTGCCCTTTGATCCCTATGACAGCCAATTCAATGGCATGGCAAACTAAATGTCTTGGGCAGATTAAGATAAAGTATTACACGTGTGGCAAATCCCAGAAGAGTCACAGTGAAGGCTCCCAAGAATGGAAGAAAGCCACATCCTCTCTGATGTGTAACTGTTATTCTTTGGGGGAACAATTGCTTGCCACTGAGTCCTGCTAACCATAGGACATCTGGTGATCAGAAACCTCAGTTGACTATAATGTACTTGGAGTTTTCAGATCTACCTAGCCCTAAAACTGACTTTAAGCAATGTACTGAACAATCAAGGAGAAGTTGGTATATTAGAGACCAGCTTTAGGAAGATCCTCAAGGCAAAAATTGAAAAAGAACATTGTCCAGACATAGTCGGTTTATGTCTCTCATGCTGCCATCTCTCCCTCAGCTCACTTCATGGGCTCACACTGCTTCATGAAAAGTTCCCTATGACTGAGTGATGTGGAAGAGAAACCTGTGGCTGACAAATGACAGAGGTAGATCACCACGATATTAAACCCCTCTTCAGGGTGCCCCTGAAGAGAAATAAAGTGAAGGAGAGAAATCTTCCCAGGGGCAGAACTTAAGTACTTTTTTTGTCCATATTGCTCAAGAAAAGGTCCTGGTTGGTTAGACTGAATGTGTTCTCAAGCTCTTAGAAGAGACAGAATCACAGGATTGATGACAAAGAGAATATGTGTGTCTCACATTGACACTAATTATAATAGCTTCCCTGCACAAAAGTGCAGTTACTGAGCCTGAACCCTTCAATATGGTAGAATACCTAATTGGACCAGGAAGCCATCTTGTGGCAGATTGATAATGCTGAATCCTGCTACATCCCCTGGAACAAATATTTGTTCTGGATTTGGATATTCCTTCCATGTTGGAGAGTCTTCAATAACACCAACCATAAACTTATTGTATGGTTTTTTTTCATTTTCATGGTACACAATATTGCTTCTGGGCAAGAAAGTCTTTTCACTATAAAAAGAAATAAGTCAATGCAATAAAAATTCACTGGTTATATCTGTTTCCCCATTACCCAGATGTAGTAGAAAATTCCTATTAAATACCCAGTTACCATGTCAAACTAGTACGTTAACATTTTGCACTACGAAATGCTATCCTACAGGATAAATGCTCTGGAGAGGATTCAATTTATGACTAGAAGACATGAGTCCCAGCAAGGAGTGAGTGGGGTTGGCACCTGTTATAATTACACCCAATGACTCACTCACAAAATATTTTCTCCCGATCTCCATGACTTTTTACTCTGCTGACTTGGCATTTTCAATATCCAAAGAGAAATGTTTCCATCAAAGGATTTAAAAATATTTCAACTAAATTGGAGGTGGCAACTGCCATCTGTCCATTTGGTCCTCTTGGGGACAATAAATAAAAGGGAAAAAAGTGGTGTTTGGTCCTGGCTCCCTAGGGGAAATAGAGTGACTGCAGCACAATGGGAGCATAAAGGAGTCTGGCTAGAACCCAGTTGATCCCAATATGTTTATATTAAGTCAAGATAAATGGAAGAGTCCTGCAATCCAAGACAGATTGGACATCAAGAGTTCAGATTCTTTAGGAATGAAGGTTTCAGTAAGAAATCCTAAAACCTGAGGTGCTTGCTGAAGGCAATATCAACCATGGCTCATGCCAGTTGCATATTTTTTCCTTGCTGTGTTATGTATATATTCATATACCTACACAATGTCCTTCTCTTTTTTTTTCTTTTCCCTCAGATAGTTAACTTTGATGTATTATACTTGTATTGCAGAATTTGAGATGATAATCTGATTGAGATCCTAAATAAACTTTAATTCCCCCCTTTGAGAGTTTCTGATCATCCAAAAGATTGCACAACTTTAAGCATTTCTTTTTGGAAGTTTAAGTATGGGATTAGATATTTATTTTTGTGTACATACCACATAACACAATATACAAGATAAAGTATTTACTTGAAAAAATGTTTATTGAATGGATATATGGAAATGAAGGATTAATGAATAGGTAGATGGGATGAATGGATGGCTAGATGAATGGGTGGGTCTGTGGTATTAGCAAAGAAGAAATGTATGTGATCTTTTCTTTTAAGGAGAATTCTAAACTCTATTCTTTTGGAGTTTGAATTAGATATATATGTTAGAACATTAGTCTATTCTTTATGTCTATCCCTAGTTCATATCATCCATAATTTTATCTGAGTTGCATTACAAATAGTTTTCTTCAGATCTATCTTCTAATTCACTATTTCACTTTCAGCTGTGTCTAATATTCTATCCAGTATAATCGAGTTTTTATTTAAATGATTACATTTAAGTTTCTAGAGATTCTATTTGTCTCTTTGATACTATCCATGCCATGTTCTCTTACACTTCTTCTTTTAATCATTTTAATATACCTTTTCAAAGTCTAATTGATAAATGTAACATCTGAATTTCTTCAGGTTATGATCCTGATACTTGTTTACTGTCTTTGCTGATTCTGGTTCAGGATGAATGATTTCCTTAAATATTTTGTAATTTTAGATTGTGAGCTCATCTTCAGCATATCTATTTCTGTGGGAAAACTCTGTGGTCAAGTCTGGGTATTTGCTTTTCCCAGGTACCCATGGTTTCACTAACCTATAACTATTTTTCATGTTGATTCTCAGCTTGTGGATTCATGAATCATCAGAGTAGTATATATTTGAATAATGAACCAATAAGATGACAAGCCTGTGATTATGAAATTCTCTAGGGGAGATTTTGTCCCCCAGCAACAAGGCTTAACTTTAAAGCTTCTACATGGTCTCTTTGTGTGGGTGATGAGATTTATTTTCTAGTTACTCTTACGGAGCGTGTTACCCTCCAAGAGTCTCATCTTTATACAGAGGTCTTAGTTCCAACTCCTGCCTCTTACAGGCCTCAAGTCTTGTCATCCCTCCGGTGTTACAATCTAAATCCCTAGGTTATCATGACTACTGGCACCCATCCTCCTACACACATGCACATGCACACACACGTGTGCGCATGCGTACACACAAAGCAATAGCAGTAGCTGTTACAGTTTCAGATATGGCTTTTTATTCACTTGCTTCTAAAGATTATGTTTTGTAAAAAAAAATAAAGATTATGTTTTGTGAATTCATCTATGCATTTAAATGGGAGGTTTAACAAATATTCACCCAGAATTTCTAAGTGTTTCATTATGGGAGAATTTGCAGGTTATTTAGTATAAAATACTGTCTGGAGAGAAAGTCTCAAGAAAGTCTCACAAACTGGAAAGGTCTGTGAGATGATGAATCTTAGGGGAGGGTTTAATTTGCTGAGAAAGGGAAAGAGAAACATGAATGCAAGGAAGGAGAAAAAAGGCTCCCCAGGCTGGAGAGCAGCACTTGTAAAGAATCCATAATGGGAAAAGGTAAAGCAGTTGGCTTCCATGACTGAGGGGAAAACTGTTGACCCAAGCAGGAAGGACTGTTAGATAAAGGGCCACAGAAGGGGTATGTGCTGGATATTGTGTTTTCTGGGGAGAGACTGTAATTCTATATCAAAGATCTATGAGATCACTGTAAAGGAAGCAAACCATACATGTGGCTTTAAGAACAGCCTACCTTCCCAGTTCCATGGGGAAAGAGATGTAAGAAAAAATCCTGACAGTTTTTAAACGAAAGCTCTTTCCACCAAAGGAGATATAACAGAGCCAGCAGGCAATTGTTGAAGTCCAAAAGGAGACTGAACCCTCTGATACAATTTGACATTGAACAAGTGTTGACCGATTAGCATCCACAAGCATTTCTGACAAGATATAGTTCCCTCAGGCTGTGGACAAACATGGAAGTGGGCAATTGACGGCCTGCAATACGCATACCACTTTTTACCACCTTGACCACATTTTATGATTACGAATCAGTTTCCTTTGATGTGCCCCATTTTTCACTGCAGCATCTCCGTCTTGGTGCCTTTATCAGTTATAACTTCATCAGAGAATTTGAGTGCACCATTTACAAAATTGCTTTTTTGCTAAAAGTGAGAGTACAAAGCAGTGCAGTTCTGCAGAACAAAAGAGAAGAAAGTACTACCTAGAGACTCTAGCACACATGGCCTTCATTTTTCTAACAAAACACCCCTGTGAGGTGTTTTGCCAATAAATATCTTTATGTTTTACAGTGAGATGAAATTACCATTGAAGTGATCATGCATTCAGGTTTTCTCCATAGGTGTGGTAAGAGAAGAAAGTAAAGGCCTTCGATGTAATGCTTGTATGGTGAAACATTTGAGTACACACATTATCCACACGCAAGCTTCTCTCTCAAGTCCTCTAGCTCATAATATCACCAGTTATTCCTGTTGTGAATGAGAAATCAGCCCTCTTCACAGGCAGCTCTATTTTATGTCCTTGCCTGTCTGTGTTCCCAGCCTTCCCTAATAGACTGCAGGGTCTACAGTAGAGAACTGGCAAATCCTCTAATTTCTAGAAGCTGTCTGCACTGTCAGCTCAATTTTGGCTTCCTCTTCTATTGACAAGATTTGCTTGTATTTATTCTCTCATCCCATGCAGTAATGTAATGTGAACCATCACAGCAAGATCAGCTCCAATGGCTTCATTCACAATTATGACCCGTAAATTATGTATAACCCATGAATAAATAACCTGGTAAATATTATTTATGAAAGCAACATCATATCCTTAAAGTCACAGATTTCTCCCAGGATCAATCATGGCAAACAGAGATTGGCATTTGCAGTGTAGCTTCTGCTATGCCTCAAAGACCAGATCCCTGGGACCAGACCAGCTTCTCTGCATTCTAATCCTAACTGTGCCACAGAGCCACTAGTCCAGAGCACACACACTTTTTCTGCCTTAGTTTTTCAATCAGCAGAGTGAGAGCAGGCTACTATTTACAACTGGGCTAACAGAGTTCAGTAAATGTTATTGAGCCATGACTATAAATGTTCTTGAAATATGCCAGCGAAACTACCAGGTGTTATTGTCCTAATGGCTAATTACTTCCAATTGTAAATATTTAGTTTAGAAGTTGAATCTAGGCCATTTTTATATGCCAGGGCCACTTCATATAACAAATTATCTTGACCTAACACAAAATAAACACCTGTCACACTTGGGTATCTACCAGATCCTATAAACATGAGATGGGTAATTTATTTTAGCAAAAAAACACCCCCCCATACACACACACACAAAACAAAAACCAAGCAAATAACAACAAAAACGACCAAAAAAAAAAAAAACCTCCAGCTGCCCTCATGGAAAGTTACTGTCTGGATGAGTGTTAACTCCCAAGAGTCTTTGATTGGGTGGGTGGCTAACACTTTCCTGAATCTGTTTTGCATCCAGTCCAGTGAACAGGAAACAGCTAATGATTATCGAATTCCTACAGCCCTGCAGTGACCAGAAGCAGCAAGGTGCCCATCTCTGCCCAGCGGGGAGGGGGTGGTCAACGGATTCACAAATGACATTGCTGTAGTCTGCCCTTGTACTTTTTCTCTTTTTCTTTCCTTTTTTGGGCAGTTTCAGCAGATGGATCAGTAAAAGCCCCAGTGCTTTTGTGCCCCTGAAAGGAGAGCCCTATTAAACCCAATGTGTGAATGAATGAATCTTTCCTTCACCGACGCTCATTTTTCACTAACAAATACTACCTGTTGAGCAGGGATGGTTGTTAAGTCAACCCTTCTCAAGCTTTAACAAGTGAGGGGGTCCAAATGAGCTATGACTTTTTCCATCTTCAAGTTCCTTTCTCCTTCTCTTCTTCATCTCTCATCACCTTCATATTTGATGTTAACATTTTTACAGAAGACTCACAGTAAATGTTTCATGAATGGCCTTGCTTAATGGCTCTCTCCCACCCCGTCCAATCATTTACATTTTTCTCCAGCAACGTTCTCATCACAGATGCTGCTTGGGGTGGGGTGAGACTGGGGTGAGGATCAACAGCTCTCATACACCTGTAGAGCTGGCATCTGCATCTTTGTCCAGGTGTAAAGAGAAAAATATGTCACCTTTTAAATAGTCAAATCCTTCACATGTTATAAATAAATTGCATGCCTTACTCTTATGATGTGCCCTGGAATTCTCCTAAGGTAACTTCTTTTTCCCACTGCACTGACTGGGTCTCATGCATCATGTCCTTTGTGTTTTCAGATATTTATGTTTGAAGCACAATTTCTGTAAAAATGTAGAAAATTTATTGTAGGTAAACCAGTATCCATCAGCTCAAAAAACATCATTACAAAGAATCTAGCTCTACTACCTTGGGCCATTGCATTATTCTTATACATGGCACTTAGAAAGCAACCAAAGGCTTGTGTTGCCGTCCTCAGAGCTTTTGTGGCAATGACAGGGTCTGGGCACTTACAGACTGTTCTCTTTCAGCCTGGATCCCATCAACCCATACAACATCAAAAGTGCGTTTATAATGTCCATCCAATCCCTGGCCCAGACTGTGGCTCAAAGTTTTCAGCCACAAGGCCAGTTCCTCCCACCCCAGTGGCAGCACCTGGCCATATCCCATATCCCTGGTACCTCTCCTTAGGAGCAGGCAAAAAACTCCCCTGTCTTGTCCAGGTCACATGAGGAGCCAGGATCTCTCACGGAAACTCAATTCATACCCCTCTTCCTGCCTGCAGGGATTTCAATCAGATGTACCTCTCTGGTCAAGTCCCCTAGGCCTTGATGCGTTCATGATCATTAAAAGAATCAGACCATTCCTTCGTCTTAAAAAGTCTCACTCTTAAATGTGCCTTCTTGCAAAATTTGACTTCAGATTTCAGGAGCTAATTTAAAACGTTCTTGCTTTTCTTTTCTGCTTTTTTTTTTTCATCTTGTTCTCCCCAACTCCAGCCCCACCCCTACCCGAAACTCAATTTATCCTATATCCCTCCTCCCACTTTGTGTTCCTGTTATAACAATCTTCAACCTCTCCAACGCAAAGAATGATCTCCAGAATAGTGTAGGGAAATGCACAAGAGAAAGTATATATATATAGCTTAACAAATCATCCCCCTCACAAGTACCCATCCTATCTGCGACTCAGTTGAGCTGCCTGACATCCACAGCTCATTGCTTTGTTTCCCTCGGATCCTCTTTTTTTTAAAGTAGGCTACAGGACCAGAGTGGAGCCAAATGCAGGGCTTAAACTCACAGCCCTGAGATCAAGAGTCAGTCGCCCAACCAACTGAGCTACCCAGGCCCCCCCTCCCTCAGAGCCTCTTAACAGGTTGAGCCATATCCTCTATAGTTCTTCCTCCTGAAATCTTTCCTGGCACCATCTCCATTTTCCCTCTTTCTCTCTTTAAATCACTCTCCTCTTTTCTCTGCCCCTCACCCACTCTGGGGATGGAGTCTTCACTGTTACCTGAACTTTTTCTTCTCATCTCCGTGCCTCTATCCAAACATTTCACTTGTCCTTCAATTTTTACCATTTGACTTACATTTCATCACCTCTGTCCTCTCTGGCGCCCATCTCTAGAAATGCTTCTGTGGCTGACAACATACATTTTAAGTTTTAAAGGCTTTTGATTTAGCTCTTCCCCCACGTGCTTCCAGAACACAGTGGGGATATTTAATGTTGTGACCCAGGGAGTCTTAGAAGTTATATAGTGGGCGTCCATTCTTAATCTAAGGCCCAGAGGAAGAAAAATCCCTTAGCAAGAAGAAACCCCAACCATCAAAATTGAGGACACAGGACTGGAGAAAGTACCCAGCTAGAGAAACAGATTCAGGGTTAGAGGGAGAGCTACAGCAGGGTCTAGCAACAGCAAGAGGCCATTTTTCAAGTTACAGTTTTTCAGTAAGGCAGGCAGCCAGCATTTTGCAGAGCACAGCGAAGGAAAAACCTTTATAAAAACTGCGCTTAAAATGAACAGTTATATTTGCATATTCATTGACTGGAGGCAATTTGCAACTAATAATAAGAACCCTGAGAGGAGAGAAAGAACAAACCCCACCACTCTTTGCTGAGTGTGTACCATGTGTTGGGCAGAATGCAAAGTGTTTTACAGCATTATCTTAATTAATTTTCACACCAACTCTATAATGGAACCATTATTTTAGCAATCTCACCGAGAGGGAAACGGGTTCAGAGAGGCTAAATAAATTGTCCCAAATCACACAGCATATATGTGACAGAACCCAGGTAGTAGTAGTCATAGGACGTAAGGAGAGTCTGGACAATACAGGAGAGGAGCAATCCAAAACAGACCCTTCTCATCCCATAGAAGGACAGTTATCTAATATTTAATGAAAAAGAACATGATTCTGACATCAGAACCCCACTCAGTATATATCACCAATGTATATATTTAAACTTCAAAAATTATATAATAAAATAATGTCACTCTCTTTACAGAAGGGGGACTCAGACCTTCTGAATGAATTATTTTGATATCTTCATAAAATTATATGTTTAAGGACCCCTCTGACTATTGTCAACAATAGCTACATAAATATTTCAGTCAATACCCTGGTAGAAAGAATGGAAAACTAGACAAATAGTCCCCTTACTACAGAATTATATCTTAATGTTTTAACTTGGTGTGCCAATTAATACTCTAGTTCATATTGTGTTGCGTGACACGATTCTATATTATCTTGAAAAGAAACAAAAGGTTCTCCCTTTTAATCATTTTAAATCATATGCTAACATTTTCTCTTGTTTAAACAAGAGGATTTTTATCCTCTATGTATTCTTTGCAAAGTGTTCTAGTGCCTGAGAAATTACTTCAGTTATTGCCAAAGCATGATAAGAGAGAGCAATCATTTTATATTATATATATTTCATAATCACAGTTCTTTTTAGTTCATAATCCTGTTAATTCTTTTCATCTACTTCCTTTTTGGTAAATATTTATACTCCAAAGTATTAGCATACGTACCTAGATAAATAACTTTCAAGTCTCCCTCTTGGAATCTGATCAGAAAATGTGATGGCACCATTACATTGTAAACTCCTTGAGTTTACACAACTTACTAATGGTGTTAGCAGAGTGCTGGGCATAATAAAAGGTACTCGGTAAATATTTGTTTACAGACTTAGTAATATTACTACTACTAATAGTAGTAGTAATAGTACTAATAGTACTACTAGTAATAGTAATAATAGTTAACATTTCCTGAGGGAAAGTAAGAATTTACCATGTGTTCGGCATTGCACTAGGTTTTAAACTACTTTTCACATGTAAGCCTCATGAGAACACGTTATTTCTATTTTGCAAATAAGGAAATTCAAATTTGTGGAGGTCAGGTCCCTTCCCAAGATCCCACATCCAATAAGTGAGAGCGCCAGATTCCGTCCCAGGCGTATCTGAATCCAAAGCCCACCACTGAAATAGTATACCATACTAGCATCTCACTCCCTGTCAACTTGCCTACAAACCTGCTGAATAACCATTTAACCTCACCATTTCCTTTCTCATTTACTTGCAAAGCAGATATATTTACAAACTTCATTCCCCATACCCCTCTAATTCACATGCATGCTCCTGCAATGAAATGTCAGATCTTACCTTGTATGTTCATTATTTATGCTTCTTCCCAGTGCTTCACTGCTAAACATTTAACAATCGACTCTGGGGGTGGGGGGTTCAAAAGGAGCCCTGATTTGTAGCCTTTGTCTGATTTCCATGCTATATCTTCTGCTACCATGGATGACTTCCAGGCCACTAAGATGATGCCACTGAACACAGAGTCGGAAAGAGATGTGTAGAAATGACTTTCTCTATCTGGTTCCCGTGTATTTCAGCATACCCACCAACTCTTCCCCATATTGAGTAGTGTGAAGCTGGAAAAAAAATTCAGTAAGTCCTCCCTGTTAGGATTAGCTTTGGATGAGTACCTGGGAAACACTCCTCTCTGTTTTAAATGCTCACGTACTGTCTGATGAATTAAAGTGTTCTTTTGCTTTTCTAGATCAGTGTTCCTCAAAGTGCAGTCCCCAGACCAGCAGCATCGGTATCACCCAGGGAATTGTTACAGATGCAAATTCTGGGCTGCAACCCAAACCTACGGGATCAGAACTTCGGTGGTGATAGGGGGAGGTCAGCAGTCATTGTTTTCAGGACTCTCCAGGTGGTTCTGATGCACTGTAAGGTGAGTGCACTGTTAGAAATTTCAAAATCTCTCTTCCAGTTCAGCCCACAAGGGACAGAAGTCAAGGTACAAAAAGCTAATGAGAGGAACCCTATGTCAGTTTTACCGGAAAAAGAAGTGTAGGTGGTCACAGGCAAGTAAGTATGTAACACAGACCGCAAAGTAAAAAGGTCTCACCACTTACCCAAGTACCCCTCACATGTGAGTCAGAAGTGAATGTAAGACTAACCTGCGGGAGATCTCTCCACAACAGAGATTTTCATTGGCTCTTTGAGATTCACCCCAGAAGCAGTGTCTTAGCAGGTATCAAAAGAGAAGGGATCCAACTGGAAAGGCTCACTCTTTAGCATAAAGCTGGAGGAACTCTGTACTTTACATAAGGGAATTAAAAACACAATTCCCTAGCTTCACACCACCTGGGTTTTCCGTGGGTCTACTTGAGAGTTACTTTTTTTCTGCCTACCTCTGTAGTTCACCTGCATCAGATTCTCCTGAAGGGCTTGTTAAAACCCAGACTGCTGACTTCCCTCCCCTACCACACCCAGTTCCTGTTCCAGCAGGGCTAGGATGGGACCCCAAATTTACATTTGTAACAAGTTTCTGGTGAGGCTGCTGGTGTGGGATCTACACTCTGAGAACTCTGGCCCTACCTGCAGGCTCTATATACGCTCCCACTGTGGGTAGTGCTCTTGATTTGCTCAGGAGCTGTTGGATTTTACCCAGAGGCTGGCCTGATGGCGGGGTAGGTGAGGACATGTGCACGCTGGAACCGGCAATAGCAGAGCTTTCATTTCAGTAAAGCCATCAATGCAAAACAGAAACACAGTTTAATCAGAGCCATAATTGGTGCATTGCATACGGATTTTCATGTACTCTGCTGCATCTCATTTTACTCAGAAGAGGCATTTGCTGCACTTTTTAAGGGAAATTTTTATAATTAGAGAATATATGTGTAATCAATTTTGGCTTACAGGAAGGCTCTTCTAGAAATCAAAATGCATACTGGCATCAACACACAAATATTCCAGAAACAAACATTATGCAATTTACAAGGTGTTTATCAATATACCAATATACTATTTCCAGCATCTCATTCAGGAGCCAGCTGATACTTCCTCTGGGAAGACTCAGTGTTCCTATTACTGAAATGACCCAAAGGCAGCAAAGTAGTGAGTACAGCCTGTCTTCATCATTCTGCTCCTAACCACACCAATAACCAAATAGCATTCATTAAGTTTACAGATGGCACCAAGCTAGAAGAGAAATTACCCCAAGGGGAGAACAAATTTTAAGTATAGTATGACATTGATAATTTGGAGCAAAGAAGAGAAAATATAACAAACGTTATCTGAGCAAGGCAACACATTGAAGGAGAAAATCCAAACTAAAAGGTAAAAAGGTCAATATCCATGCAAGTTTGTCATTTATTTATTTATTTATCTATTTAGCAATTAATTATTAAGCACCTATTATGTGCCAGGCTCTGAGGATAGAGTGATGAGCAAAACAGATATTGTCCCTCACTCACGGAGCTCACAGACAAGAGAGAAGAGAGGCCTTAAACTAGTAAATAAACAAACAAAAAATGTAATTTCCAATCATGGTCAGTGCTTGAAGGAAAAGAGCAGACTAATATGAAAAAGAAGAGCTCAGTGTGAGGAGGGACTATTTAGGTAGAGTGGTTGGTTAGGGAAGCTTTCCTGAGGAGGGGACATGAGCCAGAACATGAAAGATGAGATGCAGTCAGTTTTGGAAGGACACTATTCCGGACAGAGAGGAATGGTCCAGGCCAAGCCAATATCCTGCAGTCATTCCCTGGGCAGGAAAGGTGAGCACCAAAACCTTTCCTTGGAACTGAAAGACCAGTGTGGCTTGAGCACAATGAACAAGAGAGAGGGTAGAGAGAGATGAGGTGGGAGAGAAGGTGTCCAGGAAAATAGGCGTCAGCAGCAAAATAACATTTTAGAGCAGGGGGTCAGCAAACTTGTCCTGTAAATGGTCGGATAGTAAATAGCATAGGCTTTTATGGGCCATAAGGTCTTTGCCACAAGTACTCAACCTTCTGGTTGTAGCAAGAAAGCAGCCTTCCACAATACTTAAGTGAATACTTATTTGTGGCTCTGTTCTAATAAAACTTTATTTACATAAACAGGCCGTGGGTAGACTTAGCCTGCATGTCAAATTCTTTCTTTGGGTCCCTGGAAGCATAAAAGCAGGTATGAGACTGTACTAGAAAACGTTAAGTAGGAGCAGGAAATTAATCTTCTAAGTGAATCAGACCAGCTACATTAGTCAGGCGGTCACTCCATGAAATGTCTTCCTTGGGCTCCACACTCATGGGGGATATAATTAAACATGTATAGGTTCTAAAATAGTGATGTTACAGCTTTGGAAAACTCTGACCAAGTGCACAGTTTAAATGAGTTGATGTGTTCAACCTGAACAACAGAGAAAAGTAATAAAATTGTTTTCGTGTGTCCCGAGTGTTATTTTGCTGAAGATGTATCCAACTGTTCACAGTGTTGCAGGAATAGAAAGACAGAGGAATCAGAAGGAAGGGAGACATGAGAAGGAACTGGAGCCTGAACAGGTACTGGAACTGGAGCTGGAGCTGGAGCTGGACCTAGAGTTGGAGCTGGAGCTGGAGCTGGAGCTGGAGCTGGAGCTGGAACAGGAACTGGAACTACAACAGAAACTGGAGCCGGAGCTGAAACTGGAACTGGAGCCAGAGCTGGAACAGGAAGGAACTGGAGCTGGAACAGAAACTGGAGCTGGAACTGGCAGAACCCAGTGGCCTGACCAGGACGACTTGTGAAGAGTGGCCTCTGCTGGCTCTCCTCCCTGTGTCTGTGGCACACCAGTCTACTCGGGAGTAGAGGAATATTTTAATCAGTGTGTCTTAGATATACCACTGTTTATTTTATTTTTTTTTTTGATTTGATTTATTTATTTGACAGAGAGAGACAGCGAGAGCAGGAACACAAGCAGGGGGAGTGGGAGAGGGAGAAGCGGGCCTCCCGCCGAGCGGGTAGCGCGATGTGGGACTCGATCCCAGAACCCTGGGATCATGACCTGAGCCGAAGGCAGACGCTTAACGACTGAGCCACCCAGGCGCCCGATATACCACTGTTTAAAGGAACGCCATATTGTACACTTTTGTCAAGTGAATAGTTGTCCCATCATTCATCCATTTCTAAACACAGCATTTTCCTATTTAAAAAGAAGCAGGCGGGGCGCCTGGGTGGCTCAGTCATTAAGCGTCTGCCTTCGGCTCAGGTCATGATCTCGGGGTCCTGGGATCAAGCCCCACATCAGGCTCCCTGCTCAGCCAGAAGCCTGCTTCTCCCTCTCCCACTCCCCCGCTTGTGTTCCCTCTCTCGCTGTCTCTCTCTGTTAAATAAATAAATAAAATCTTAAAAAAAAAAAAAAAGCAGGCATGTATTGATCACTCACTGCATGTCAGGTGTGCTAAGTGCTTTACATGCATTGTCTCATTAGCTCCTCAGGAAGTCAATATTATTCTCCCCCTCATTTACCAACAACAGAGTCCTTGCTGTTATTATCCTCATTTCCCAGAAAACTTAGACTTAAAAGATATTAAATAATTTCCCCAAGGCCAAATAGCTAATAAATGGTAGACCCAACTTACTTTAATTTTTACAATAAAACAGATTAAGTGAGGAACAGCTGTATTTACATTTTCAAAAAATAGCATTGTGTAATATAAATCATAAAATTTCCACATTTTTTGATCAAAGGGTCAAAGGTTAGAATTCACTTTTGACTATAGCCAACTTAGCTCATCACAATTCTGTAAACATTTCCAGATCAGTGATTTCTATTTATTGTCTATGTGCATGTGAGTATTATGTGAAGAGGCTCAAATCTTGGAATATTCTAAGATATAGATTTACTTTTCTAAGCTCTCCTAATATCTTTTGCCGTAATTAGGGTTTTAAATTTCTTGAAACATAGGAAGCATAGTTGTTTTATCTCAAACAACTCTCATATCTAACTTCTATATTTAAAGTATTTGTGGGTCTGTGTCTGCTGTCTCTTATTCTGTTCGTTCTTACTCTTGTGTCTTACTTCCTTATATGCTTAGATATCTTTTACTATAAGATGCTCATTTCTTTCAGAAAATTTTTTGTGAGGGGGCGCCTGGGTGGCTCCATCGGTTGAGCATCCGACTATTGATTTCGGCTCAGGTCATGATGTCAGGGTCCTGGGACCAAGCCCCGCATAGGGTTCTGAGCTGAGCGGGGAGTCTGCTTGAGGATTCTTTCTCTCCCTCTACCCCTCCCCCTTGCTTTCTCTCTTTCTCTCTCAAATAAGTAAATAAATCTTAAGAAAAAAAGAAAATTATTTGTGACAATTCTTTGAGGCCTAGGTTAAAGGTGCATTCCCCCAGAGAAGATTGGAATTTACACCTCCCAAGTGTTTGGAGGCTCTGCCAATTTAAGGCCTACTTTAAACAAAATTCACAGCCTGGATTTCATTAGACTCCAAATCTGGGAATTTAGGCTGCAAATCTTTGTTGGGATTAGCATGCAGTTGCATGTCACATTTCCCTCCTTCTGTCACTGCTTGGCACCAAGGTAAATATCCTTGCATTCTCTTGGAGGAGGGTGTGAGGTGAATATTTCTGGTTTACACTTTCACTTTGATGTTCCAGCCTGATGAGCAGAAGGGTCTGTGGTTTCCAGCTGTCACCTTGGGCTCTGTCTGGTTCCCCACACCTGTGAGGCCAGCGTGGCAAACCCACTACCCATGCAATTGTCCTCAAGGCAGGAATGGCTTTGGGGATCGCTTACCTCTCCAGATCCCACCTTCACTTAATTTTGGCTTAATAATTCTGTTGTCAGTGCTCTGATGTTCCTAAAAAGGGGACTTTTAAGTATTTTGTAGCATTTTAGTTTGTTGTATAGTAAGGAATTAACCTTATTCAAAGAGAAGTCTGGCCTTTGGTCTTGGTTCTGGGGAGGTTGATCTCTAAGGCCTCAGAATGTACAGCCCGAAAAGACTGTCTTGGTTTCCCTAAGGGCCTGGGGTCACACCAATAGTCTAACAATGGGATTTAGGGTGGGGGCTCTGAGTCACTCAGCATCAGCTCTGGAGGGGGGAGCCACACAGGCTACCAACCATGTCTTTAGTGACTGAGCCCCAGTAAAAACTCTGGCCCACAGGGCTCAGGTGAGCTTCCATTTTTGGCAATACTCTGTGCATAGTGTCACACTGGGAGAAGGTAGCTCTAGCCATGACTCAATATGGACAGAGTAATGGAAGCTTCATACGTGAAGCTTTCCTGGATTCTTCTCCCCTGCTCTGCCCTTGGCAGATTTGAATCTGTATCCTTTTACTGTAATAAACAATAGCCATTGATATAATGGCTTTCAGGGAGTCCTCTGAGTACTTCTAGCAAATTATCAAACCTGTGGGTATCTTTGGGAGCCCCAAACTTGAAATTGGTATCAGAAGTAAGGATGGTCTTGGGGACTTCCCAACTCTGCAATTATTTTCAATGGAAAGTTGTTGCTTTCAGTGGGAAGAAAGTCTCATTACCTAGCTAGCCATATGATCAGAAATGGAAGAGTCTGTAATAATTAGGAAATGCAACACTATCCTGCCCTTAGTCCATGTTTACATACAGAACTATTTATTCAAGTTAAGCAGTATGATTGAACTAATTTTAATCAAAATATCAGAACCATCTTTTAGGAATCAAACCTAGTCAAACCCTGACTGGATGGTTTTCAACAAAGTAAATGTCATCATATATGTGTGAATATATACACATGTAGCATACATATATGGCTCTATTTGTATAAATAGACCTAAGAAATTAGCCCTGGCTTAGTAATCAAGAGACATGGGTTATACTTACAGTTTTGACTTTACTACTTTCTAGAAAAGTCAACTTTGGTAAGTAACCCATCTTCTTGGAGTCCACTTCCTCCTAAACTGAATGACCTAGGTCGGGGATTCTCACTGGAGTAATTTTGCCCACCAGGGGTCATTTTGGACATTGTTAGGGCTACTTTTGGTTGTCATAACATTTGGGAGTGCTACTGGCATTTAGAGGGAGCCAGAGATTTTAATATTCCATGACAGAACTGCCCAAAAAAGAGTTGTTCCGCATCCTGTACATATTTTGGATGTTTTATCAGACATTTGTTTAGGTGAAATATCTGTTTATAATTGTCTGAGCCTAGAACCTAACTCTATTTTATATGTAAAAACACTTTATGTTTTTGCATCATTTTAATGTGCACGGAATTTTCCAGATTTATAACCACTATGTAAATGAAGGGAAGATTGTACATTGTCTTGTTTGGTACTTTCCCAGCAATGCCACTTACATGTTTGAGTTACTGAGACCACCCACCTGCATGAGTCTGCATGTGTGGCTCTTACACTCAGGGTCCTCACTGTAGTCCTAAACTGAGCATTTACATATTGAAATTTAGGTTGTTATATCACTTTCTTTCATTTCTTATTTGTATTATAGTCAGTGGATCCATATATATATATATATATATATGGATTTCATTTCTATGTGGGGTCCTAGTCTGCCTGTCAAATTTGCCCTACACCACATAGAGAATGACTTCGGATCTCCCTTTTTTATGAAAAGTTTTCCATATTAAGAATCTGTCAAGGTAAAGAATTCATAAACTCTTTCTTCCTTCATTTCAGTGAATTAGTCTGGTTTGGGTGTTGTGTGGTAAACAACTTTGGGTATGTTTCTAAGCCACCCTGCCCTGTGTGACTTCATTAATACCTGCTCCCTCAAGGTATGGTCTATTATCAAGGATGATCCCCTGGTTCAGAGAGGAAAAAAGGGGCCCATCATTTTCACTTTCAGAGGTAGCCTCTGCTCCGGACAAGGTATGTCTTTATTTCAGCATAATTCATTTCAGTGAACTTACTACTAATAGAATCACATTGATGAGTAAGATAATGCCCGTCATCACAAAAGACTTGTAATCTAACTGGGGAGAAAGTCTTAAACCCAAAAGACTATGCCATGATGCAGGGAATAGAAGAATCTGAAGTGTGAAGTATAAGCAAAATGCTATGGGAGAACTCATATGGGGAGTAACTAATATGACCTGGGAGAATTGAGGAAAGGTTTTAAAAGTGGAATGGGGTATTTCAGGCAGGTGGTACTCCATTAATAGGGGGTGGAGTAGAAGCTAAAGAGTGTAAGGCAGGCCATGGGAGAGTCTGGTTAGTGATCTCAGAAAGTTAACATCAGTAAGGAGTCTTGGACAAGGTAGGGCTGGAAAGGAAGGTTGGGCCCCAGTCATGGCGGGCCTTGAAAGCCAGACTGAGGAGTCTGGACAGAATTCTGCAGGCAATTCTACAGAAAGCCATGAAGTGTTTTTTGTTTTTGTTTTTTTTTAAGATTTTCTTTATTTAACAGAGAGAGACACAGCAAGAGAGGGAACACAAGCAGGGGGAGTGGGAGAGGGAGAAGCAGGCTTCCCGCTGAGCAGAGAGCCCGATGTGGGGCTCGATCCCAGGACCCCGGGATCATGACCTGAGCTGAAGGCAGACGCTTAATGAGGTGCCACCCAGGCGCCCCAAAAGCCATGAAGTTTTGAGAAGAGTGATATGACCAGAGCCTTCCCTGGTTCCTGAAAATTTTCTAGCTGGTCTAAGATGCATTAGGGGCCAGGAGAAGATAGGAAGAAAGGAACTTGTGGTAGTAAGCAGTTGTACCAGTCCAGGTGAGACTAGCAAGGTGGGAAACAGTAGCTGAACTGCAACAAGAAGGTGGAGGGAGAGACTTATGGGGAGCAGGATTAGGGGGAGGAAGGGTACACCTTGACTCCAAGGGCTCTGGCCTGCCTGCATGAGCTCCTGGTGATGATGTTGTAACCCTGATACTGCCAACTACCTTGGGAGGGTTGCCCAGGAAGATGGAGGTGATAATGAGCTTTGTCTTTAGACCAGTTGGATCTTTTTTTTAATATTTTATTGATTTATTTGACAGAGAGAGAGTGCGCACAAGCAGGGGGAGCAGCAGGCAGAGGGAGAAGCAGGTTCCCCGCTGAGCCAGAAGCCCGATGCAGGGCTCGATCCCAGGACCCTGAGATCATGACCTGAGCTGAAGGCAGATGCTTAACTGACTGAGCCATCTAGGTGTCCCTAGACCAGTTGGATTTGAAGGCCGGATACTATATTCATGTGGATATGTCCAGCAAACTATCAGAAAAAGAGACCGGTGCTCAATAATTTCCAGATTATCTGGCACTTCTCTACTGCCCTCTCCTCTGAAAAAGGCCGTCTCCTCTGTTAAAGCTGAAAAGTTACAGGTAGCTCTGCAGTTAGAAGCCTATGCTCTGGACCCCACTGACTTAGACTCAAATACTAGCTTTGTCACTCTCTAGTTGTACGAGCTTGGCTGAGATCTCTAAGCCCTGTTTACTCACCTATAAAATGGTGATAATAAAAATATCTTTTGCATAATATTGCTTTAACAACTAACTGAGTTAGTATCTGGCATATTTAAGTGCCTATAAATGTTACCTGTTATTCAACCTGATGACTTACGATTCGCCAAACATACCCTGAACTTTCCTCCCTCCTGTCCTCTGCCCCTGCTGCTGTTCACAGCTCACCATGCTCTCCTACCCTAACCCCACCCCACCCACCAACAGGATTCATTCCTACTATTCACCTACTCCCTACTCAAGATCCTGAAATCCAACCGACTCCTGACTCTCAGAGCCAGGGTGGGAATGTGGAATTATCCCCAAGATTGGAAGAGTCTGCACATTCACTGTTCCGATTACACAAAGTCTTGGCTGGCTCAGAGGGGAAATCCAGAATTTATTCTGTTATAGAAAATACTCTGATTCTGTGAGGTGATCTAATATGTTTTAATAGAGGGAATCATGTAGCAGATCTCGTGCCAAGATACAGGCTTTATCGAGTATGAAAAGCAGAAAAATGAGAACTTGGGAAGCCCAAACAAATTTGGACACGTCTAATGTTTGCTTTTTTTTTTTTCTTTTTGCATGGACATTTGAGCACTTTTTCCCTGGCACTTCTATTTTGGATTCCTTTTTGGCAACATTTTCCCAGATGAAAAGTGCTACTTTCCTGCTACCTTCCACCCCCGCTTTGTTTTGGCAAATGTAACTTGCCTGGGAGCTGCGGAAATGCTACTCTGTACAGCCCTGATGCCAAATTTTAAGAAACATTGTTCTCTGTGAAATTAAGGTAAGAGTTCAGAAGGGCCGATCTGCTTCAAAATATGATTTTAACCATTTTTTTTAAGTTAACTGAAACAGTAGCCCAGTGTCATTCTTTGGGGTTCTACTTACTAGAGTAGCTTTCTTTTGTTTTAGAGCAGTTCCTATAGCAATATAATGAAAATAACCTTTATTTCTTGCTCAGCTGCAAAGACAGAACTATAAATTATTCCTTACCCTCGTTTCTTTTCAGCACATACAAAAGCCAGTGCTTCTTCTGCCCCAATAAATCAAAGCCTCAAAAAGGGTGAGGCAGCTAATCAGAGAACACAGTTTCCACTAACTAGACAATGAAATCCAGTGTCTGTCATCTTTGGAATTAATAAGAGATAAAGGGCCACTTTACACAAAGTTTCCAAACCAGGTCAGGAAAGAGTCAGGACACAGAATGGATTTGTAAACCTGGTCATTACATTCATCTAAGACCGTATAATCCAATAAAAGATTGAATTTCCATCTGCATCTTACAGCCATTGGTGAATGTCTTCAATGCGTTTCCCATAGGACCAAAGACTTCATTTTGCTTTTGAAAAATATATTTTCAAAAAAGAAATAAATATTTTTGAGCTGGGACTGATAAGGAAAACATTTCTGAGAGGAGGCAATATTGGAAATAAACCGTGAAGGATGTAGGACCTTTTAACAGTCACAAAGATGCATAAACGTTTTGTAGGAATGGATTGACTCAAATCAATCTTACCCTAGAGATCCAATTCACTAGTTTTCAAATATTAATGCCCCCAATAGAGTAATTAATGAAGCCAACATCTATTGACTGTATTCTCTAAACCAGGTATCACTGCTAAGCATGGAATTAAGAAGATGAATGCAACATTGGACCTCCCTCAAGGAGCTCTCACTCTTCAAAAAGCTCCACTGTTGCTTCATTTTATTAGACAAAATAAAACATGAGAATCATTATAAATTGATCCTGAGGTCCATTGGGAAGCTCCACATGAAAGTTTTGCTTCATAGCAATTTTCTCTGTAAAATGAAATCGAACAGGCAAAGACGCAAAGAAGACAGCTTTTCAAGGGCAGAATGTAGTTGCATAAATTTATCATAACCATAGCCACAGACTTAGTAATTCTATAAAACTGCTTGAAAACAAAAAAAGAAAAAGTAAATGGCTAATGCTTAGGTTACAGCACTTTTGTAAGGGCAGAATAGTATAAAATATCAACGTATTTGGAGTCTCAGCTAGAACCCAAACAGTGCTAACATCTAGGATTTTTGGCCTGAGTGTGTTTATATCAGAGACCAAGAGATTTACTGGGAGAAAATCATTTTAAAAGAAGAGAGAATTCTGCACATGGGCTTGGTTCAAAAAATGGTGTGTTCATGTATAGTACTCAAAATTTGTCTTTAAGTCTAGCTGCTGGCTGGGCTGGGCTGGGGACGTCAAATTTTAAAAAAACGATAAAGCAATTTTTACTAAAAACTTTATAGACACCGGGGTGTGAGATAACACTGCTTTGGGATCCATGTCACCGAGTGCAGCACAAAATGGAGAGAATCTACATTTTCCCTACTTCCACGCACTACACAGCTGAACTTTCGCTAATGGAAGTCTCCAAGACAATGGCACCCTTTTACTCCACTGGCACATCCAGGAAGGTGAGGTGGTGCACTTCACAAAGGACAGCCCCCTGGGGACACCTTAGAAGTGGAGATCACCTGCACCAAATGATGCTGATTAAGAAGAAAAGGAAGAAGGTAGCAGTTGCCTTGAGGTAAATGACAGGCGGTAGACGATACATATGAGCACCCCCTAGGGCACCGTAGATATAATTTGAGCATTTTGCAGTGAGTTGCAGGACTTTCCATAGTAGGTGGGGATAAGAACCAGAGATATGGTTTATTCCTGCTCATCTGACCCCGTTTGTCTGCTTCCCTCAGCTGGAATGGACTACACACACTACACAAACAGAAGTTACCCAAATGTTAGGGTCCTAATTCATTTCAAGAATATGCTGAATTATTCTCTAAGAAGAAAAGCACTCACTTATCTGAAATTTAGTAACACATTCAACAACTTCTTTCCATCTGTGGTATTTCTGGTCAAGCACTCCTACTTTGCACTGTTGTGACCATAGTATACTTCTGAACATGAGTGTGTGTATGGGGCTGGGGGAAACAAACACACAAGAGAATTAAGAATACAAGGGAATAGGGTTTGTTTGCCATGAAGACTGCCTTGTTCTCCTGGGAACCAGTGACACTAAACAACAAAAAAGGATTCCGGGTACTTTTGGAAATTACATAAAAGGTAAATTGAACTTTAGTCCAGAGGACATACCTGTGAAATGTCTGGTTTGGGGCTGGATTCCCTTCCTCATTTAAAGATTTTTGCAAAAGGTTTTCTGCTCACGAGAGAAGACTCTGAAAAAGAACTCATTTTAAAAGATGTGAAAATGCTCAAAACGGGTTATCTTGCACGGTTGGACCTAACCTGCCTGCAAATGGAAAAGTATGTATCCTATTGTACTTTCAATGCCCTTCAACAAGAATTAAAAGCAGAGTAGGAAAAAGCACTGACGAAGTTCTTTGGTGAAGACATTCTATGATAGTTTCTTTGGCATTAGAAAGCCTCTTCCTATTTTGCAACAATGGTCTTTTCTTCTTGTCCATCAACCTTGTGCTCTGCTACCGGATAAATTTTTCTAAGGCATCACCTTCATCATGTCATTCTTCTGCTCACAGCCTCAGAAAATAAATTTCATAGGCAATGGGAAGGAGGAGTGGCAGAGAAGAGCAAATTCATAGAGTAATGCCTACAGCTAAAACGTATCATGCGCTGTGTGCCAAGCAAGCACTGTTCTAAGCACGGTGCATGCAGTGACCAGGTAATACTCAAAAACTCCTGTGAGATAGATGCTAATTTTTTTACCCCATTTTAAAGATAAGACCAAAGAACTAGCTCAAGATTATACAGGTGACATTTCAACCCAAGCAGTTTGATGCCAGGCCTCTCTCACTCTTATTTATTTATTATTTATTTATTTTTAAAGATTTTATTTATTTAGAGAGAGCACGTGTATGGGATGGGGGGAGGGGCAGAGAGAGGGAGAGAGAGAATCCTAAGCAGACTGTGCTCTGAACACAGAGCCTGACTCAGGGCTTGGTCTCACCATGACCCTGAGATCATGACTTGAGCAGGAATCAAGTGCAGGATGCTCAATTGACTGAGCCACCCAGGAGCCCCTTAACCACTGCATTTAAATCCTAAAGCTCAAGAGGCCCTCAGGGGCAGACACACACACACACACACACACACACACACACACACACACACACACACAATGTTTCCTGTTCATGTTGTGCTTGATCCCTGAGAACTTAAGACAGGCATTCAGTGCCTTCCACATTCTAAGAACTCTTTCCTATTTTATCATTAATTGTCCCCTCTTAATTCCTCCAATCTAGCCAAATGTTCTTGCTGTTTTGAATGCTGCTCTTCCTGAGGGTCTCTGTCTTCCTGCCTTTCCAAATCTTAACCGTTACTCAAAGCCCACAACAAATCCACTTCATCCGAACAAAAGCACCTTCTCTGCCACATTCATTGAGGGGACCTCTTTGGACTCCCACAATCATTGGGGTCCATTCTGGTGGTGTGGTATCAGCACTCACTGCTTTGCAGTGTTCTCTTCCAATATGCTTTTTCTCACCTCCATTCTCAGTTTTAATCCCATCAAAACCAGGTCTAATGACAGTACACGTTTCAGAAACTTTATTGATTGTGTAAGAAATACAACCACCAAATGTTCCATAGACAGAGACTTTATTTAGAGGATATCCTTGGCTTGATAGAATAAAGCAGAGGAAAAAACAAATGCAAGTATTGAAACGAGCTCTTCTAAAAAATTGCCTTGAACAATTATCACAGAGTTGAAGATATACACAGGAAATGTGTTTTATTGATCAAGTCTTCTTTGTTTCCTCTAGTGATTTCTAACACATACATTTCCAATTTACTGGTGATTTCATTTAATAAGTTTTAAAAATAGATTTCAACTTATTTTTCTCTAATATCAACAATAGAACGACTTCTTTTGTCTGTGCTTGATGAGAGTACCTTGGCCACTTTTTTTCTTCCTGACATCATTGCTTCTCAGATTTTATTGAATTAAAAAGTGGAATTTTATTTAAATGCCTTTGTTACCTTATGTGCCTTTCAATTTTTTTTTCTTTCTTTCTTAACATTTGGACTAAGCTTTATGATCACAAGGACATTTGAGAGAATTTATAGTTCCTTTTGTTGAGTTTATTATTCAGGACATTTGGAAGAAAGGGAAGCAGCTGTAACTAATTTTTTTTTTTTACAAAGTTTAAGTGGATGGTATACTTTCTAAGTCCAATATGTACTATTATGGAACATAAAACTAATGATGACTATAGTCAAATTAAAAAAAAAAAGACTTTATCATGGGGAACAAAACCCTAATAATGACTAATTTTGATATTGTTCCCATCCTGTGAGGAGAAAGTTCTATAGATGGGCCATTCTGGCCTGAAGATTATTTTGAGCTGAAGGCAACTGAGACCCTACAGGCTCAAGAGAACATTTGCTCCTCCTGTAATTGCCTAGAAGACTAAATTGGGGGGGGGGGTCTTTCTCAGAATAAGGGTTATTAGCAGCAATAAATTTTATCTGAGTGACCCATCTGTGTGGCAGGGCAAACATCTAATTACCACACATATGCTCTACTTCCTATCATCCAGTGAATTACATTCTTCCCTCTGAGGTCCCAGATCCCCCTTCTCCTTAGTTCAGGATGATATATAGACCTCATTTTGCCTGTCTATGGAATTTCCATATCTGTGCAGATTCCTCATACATACGCTATTTAAATTTGATTTTCTCCTGTTAATCTGTCTCATGTCAATTTGATTCTTAGTGCAGCTAGAAGTCTCTTTGAGGGGACAAGAATTCTTGTTCTCCAACAGTTTCAAATGAAGAGGCCACAACCCTTAAGTCTTGAGTCTGGAAGGGAATACAAGAGTAACCAGCACTTCTGGCTCATTTTCCTAAAAATGGTACTGTTCAGGGAGGGGCACGGAGAGTGGTAGGAAATGAAGGGGAGGTATGTCAGAGAGATCTGTTCCTGTTCCCAAGCACGGGTTTCCAAAGACTGAGTGAAGAAACAGATTTCATTATTTTATGAGCACGTATAAAGTGCTTTGTTTCTACAATTCCTTTTCTAGCTTAAGTCTACAGAAAGCCTGCCATGGCCTACTCAGGCCTGGAAGGTTTTGGGCATAGAGTAATGAGCTCTTTTCTTGAGTTTAGAAAAGGTTCAGCCAGAAACTCCAAATTAAGTTTTAAATGAAGTTACCCACTTACGGTGCCCCTGATTTGGGTCTTTTTGGTATACATATTGAAATTTGTAACCAGGACACTAAGAGAGTGTGTATAAACAAGTTATGGCAATACGAATCCTTCTCTTTTTTTTCCTCCAAAACATAATAAGATAAAAGGAAAAATTTTTATTGGAACATGAAATGGAGTCCTCTTGTCAGCAATTCCCATTCTGACTAGAAAGGCTGTGGAAGGTCACAGGTGGGTCTGGGCAGACCCTGCACTCTGTTCATTGCACCTTGTAGCCAAAGGGCACTAGCATATAGGTGGGGCCCCGAAAATGGGTTTCTTACTTTATCTGTAACAAGTTTGAGGTCGAGCTGGTTTAGTCTATTCCTGAATGAAAATGAAACCGTATTTTAAAAAGAATAGTATGGTATAGGTGTGATGCTTTCTAAAATATTCTTTTAAGGGGTGCCTGGGTGGCTCAGTCGGTTAAACGTCTGCCTTCCGCCCAGGTCATGATCTCAGCCTGTGATGACGGGCTCCTTGCTCAGCCGGAAGTCCCTCCACCCCATCTCTCTCCGCCCCTCCCCCCTGCACGTGTGCTCTCGCGAGCTCTCTCTCAGATAAACGAATAAAACCTTTAAAAAAATAAAATAAAATAAAATTTTCTTTTAAGCAAGTGTTTATCATTCCTCTTAAAACTAGGGAAATTACCCTGTTAAAAGAACTTATTTCCATGTAACTCCCTCCCACTTTTCCCCCCAGATTAAGGAATGATGATGAGCTCTGGTTCAGTAGATAAAAGCCTGAAGAATCTCAAGAGGCAAAGAGAAATTGTTATATTATGTCACACTGAGAGCTCTTGAGTATTTAAGAAGATGTAGGACTCTTAGATAAGCAATTAGTGGGAACCATCCCTCTGATGTGTAAGATAAATGTTAATGCTTTTCTAACTACAGACTAAGATATACCAGTCATCCTTACATTCCTGAATTATAATGAAATGTGGGTCCCAACTAATCTTTGTTATACATTAAGGACAAAAACAAATGTCCCAGGGACAACAACTAGACTGGCTTTATCCATCATACAAAACCATTTAACCTTGTTAGCATTTAACCTCACATATAAACATAATATTTTTTTGTCTGTTCCCTCCTGAGAATGTAAACTCATTAAGGGCAGGGACTTTGATCCTATCTGCAGTACTCACAACTACACCTGGCAGATAGTAGGTTTTCAATAAATACACATCAAATGAACAAACTTATTAGAGATCGGTTTGCCAAAACGGGTGGCCAATAGAAGTTTTCAACAGTGTCTATCTATTGTTGTTATACTAGGTAAGAATGAGTTCACAGAAACACTAATTTACAGCAGTTTTCAGATATCCAAAATGGATTGGAAATTTGGTGTTTTAATATGGCTCTGGTCCTTGTCAACCTCCTTTTCCTTTTCCTTCTTTCCTTCCTTCCCTCTTTCTTGCCCCTTCCTTCCCCCCCCCCGCGCCCCCCCCCCCACCTTCTCTTTCTTTCTTGTTTTAATTCCATCACTGGTATCCAGGAGGTTCAATGGAATAATGGTTAGGTGCCTGTGCTCCAAACCCAGCTCTGCTTCTTACTGTGTGTCTGAAATATCCACCTACCCTCTGGCCCCTCAGCATCCTCACATATGAATAGGGATTATAAGAATTCCCTCATAGGATTATTTTGAGGATTAAAAGAGAGATAATACATGAAAGCACGTAGAGCAAGACCTGGGATATGGCTAACAATAAATAGTACCTGTTATTATTATTATTTTGGCTGTCATTTGGATTTTTACTATTTCTGGGGTTTCTAATTTCTTTTTTACTTTACCTGTACCTTTCCTTAACTTCAATCATTCTCAAATACTACATGGTATTTTTTTTGCCCTGTTTCTTGCCTTATTCCCAGTTATTTAAAAAACCTGCTTCATGGGGTGTCTGGGTGGTTCAGTCGTTAAGCGTCTGCCTTCGGCTCAGGTCTTGATCCCAGGGTCCTGGGTTCGAGCCCTGCATCAGGCTCCCTGCTCGGTGGGAGGCCTGCTTCTCCCTCTCCCGCTCCCCTTGCTTGTGTTCCCTCTCTCGCTGTGTCTCTGTCTGTCAAATAAATAAATAAAATCTTTAAAAAAAAAAGAAAAAAACCTGCTTCATTATATCTATTCGGTTTGATCTTCTTTCATCCAGAGGCTTCTTACTCAGAGTTCTCTGACCATCTGAGGCAAATTGCACAAGTGGCTCTCTTGTCTGGGTAAAGTACAGATAGAGTAAAACTATCTGTAAAATGGGAAAATGCCAGCACCTGTCTCACAAACTCCTGGAGAGCACTGCATGAGGTACTTAATGTTAAAGACCATCAGTAGTGTCATGCATAGAATTACTCACTTGACGATAGTGAACATTTTTTTTACCCACAATGTCCTCTCCTCTTTTTGCTGGCTAACCCCTGGTTGATTTTTTTTTTTTTTTTGCAACTCTTAATAGTATATCAAAATTCTGTGTTACCATTATCTAGGACTGCTACTGAATAGATACCAGAATTGTACTCATAAGACACAGGAGACTAATGTGGAATGACTTCCAAGGGCCAACAATGAGTTTGTACAGCCTGCTTCAATTCTCTCTAGCCCTCCTTATGTGGTTTAACTAAATCTCTTTAATGCTGGAAATTTCTGTCTCTCCTTCTCAGAGAGAGAGAAGCAATTTTTTCTTTTTAGCAAAGAGAAAAAATGAAATAAAACGGCTCCCTTCTCCCTCCTTTCCCCACTCCCTGTGGCCCTAAAGAAGAAGACTCTTACAGGTTTACACGTTACCCTCAAGACCTACCCAGTGCTTAGATGTTAACAGCTTACTTGGGGCACACCTCCCTTCCGAACCCTAAGAGAGCCAGTGGAAACCTGTTGAGCTTGAGAACCTCACCACGGCAAGATTTTAAGTTGCACAACAGATGCAACTTCACACAGTAACTGCAGTCTACGGAAAGAAATCTGTGTGTGTGTGTGTGTGTGTGTGTGTGAGAGAGAGAGAGAGAGAGAGAGAGAAACAGACTGACCTGCTCTTATTCCTGCCCTCCCTCCGAGCTTCTCACAGCCACTCCACCTCCCTTCCCCACCTGTGCCATCAGGAAGAAGCTGTGCTTAGCTCTCTGTGGCTTGGCTCCTCCTAAGACTCAGAGCGAGAAGGGGTCTAACTATTGACTCAACTTGATTTTATGCAGACAAGGTTAGCAAATTAGAACACTCTTCTAGCTGGGTTTTGTTGAGTGGTAGAGTTGTCCTGAACCATGAGCACCTTCACCATCCAAAATGCAAACAAACACAGTCACGGCTGCTTTCTTTTCCAGAGGAAGAAAGGCTATCTCAGAAGACATTTCTCTTTTATGCAGACTGAACTCTGCTTCATTGAGTTGATTCCAGTCTCCAACAATACAAACGGAACTCTTAAGAAATATTCACACACAAAAGTATTCATCATTAACGCATTCATTTGTGAAACCAATGGTATACTAAGGCCAGACCACATGCCACAAAAAGACCTAGATTTGGTAACAGCTGTGTCAGTGGCAACACACAAATATACGTAGTCACCAAATTTTGTTTCATTCTCTAAGGCAGTGGTTCTCAACTGGGGTCGATTTTGGACACCAGGGCAATGTCTGCTGATGTTTTTAGTCGTCACAACTGGGGTAGGGGGACAACTGGAATCTGGTCGGTAGAGCCCAGGGATGCTGCTAAATATCCTTCAGTGCACTGAAGGGTACCAGACTATGTCCCCGCAAAATCCACCGCTGTGATATAAGTATTATCTTGAGCTAAAGACAGAGGCAGAAAAAGCTCTTTACCTCCATGTAAATGCCTAAAAATAAAGTATAAATGTCCTCTTTTGCAAATGAAATTTACATTTATAAAGGAAATTTCCATTTGTAAAGAAGTCTCTGTACCAGGAAGAGAGCTACTCTGGGAGACAACTCTTATCATCTGAGCAACTCTTATCTGCATAACAAGACAACCCTATTACCATACATTTCCTTCCCTCACCTTCCTATAATTTGCCTCCCTTGCCAAGAAGCCCAAAACTCTTTTTTCTTTGTTTAGCCTAAGATGGTATATAAACCTCAATTATCTGAACACCTCCTTGAGTCTCATTCCTTTGTGAAACTCCTGTGTGGATGTATGTAATTAAATTGTTTTTTTTTTCTTGTTAATCTTTTATCAGTTTGATTTGTAAACTGCAGCCATTGAACCTAGAAAGGTACAGGGAAAAAGATCTTTCCTCCCCACAGCAGAGGACAGTCTCCCAAGACAAACAATCACCAGGCCCCAAATGTAAATGGTGCCGATGTTGAGAGATCCTGCTCTATATGGACAGCTAGAAATCTAAAGCACAAAAAATCAGCTTGCTGTTTGGGAGCTTAGTAGCCTACGAGAAGCCCAACTAATTCTTGTCTCTGGCATGTGTCTTGGACATATCACTGAGATCTTCCATGTTTCCAACTGTGCTTAATAAAGGGACTCTGCAGGGTCAAACAGATGGGTTTTATTCCTCGGCCGGTCTGCTGGTGACAGATTAGGAGTGCCCCACCATGCTGTGATGCTGGCAGGCAAGCGTCTCGGTGAAACAAAAAGTTCACCAAAGCACAAGTCTGAGGGACACCGGTGTTTTGAGTGTTAGGAAATTAGGGGAGGTAAAACCCCGAGTATTTGGCGCAGAGAGGTATTAGGTGGTCTGCAGGCTCAGATGAACGCCAACAGGCTGGATGAGCAGCCAGTACAGTTTACATGCAGATGGTTCTCCTGACTGCAGAGTGGGAAAGGAGATCTGCCCAGCTCCGGCTCCCGTTCCAGCTCTGCCCGGAGCCGGTGACGACAGGCGAGGATCGAACCTTCTCTGTGAAATCAGCAGCTCACCCGTGCTCTGTAGGATTCCCTCTAGCTCTGTCCTTCTCCATCCATGGTCTCCTCTCCAGGTGCTCTGGCACACAGGGACTAAGATACTTCTGTAACAGGAGGCCGGCGAGGTCTATTTGTGGATAGGCAATAGTATTTGGTAAAGGAAATAAAGAACAAAAGGAACAAGTGCAGGTCTGCATACACAGGAAAACCTTCAATTTGTTAATCATTCATTCAACACACATTTATTCACAGAGCATCTCTTCCGAATAAGGTATACAAAATTCTCTATTTTTCTTTCTAAAAATTTGTTTCCAGCAAACTGAATGGGAAGTTTGTTAAGTCTACCTGCCTGGATGCATAGCAGTTAACATTCAGTTCCACCAACGGAGTCCCTCACTCCATCCCCCAAAGGACAGACGGGACTCCAGGAGCAAATACCCTCCCAGGTGCTGCTGACACAGCACATATTTGGCTATTCCTCTCAGTGGGAAACAGAGACATAACTTCTCTGCGACTACAACTTTCTTCACAGCCTTGGTTCTTCAAAGATTTGAAGTGAACTCTTCTCTTAGAGACAATATGCCAACAAGTCAACTCTCAACTTCATGCAACACTCTTATTCTGGAGCTCGGGTTCTTGCGTCTGTGATGACTGCCCGCCATGCAGAACGCTGGCCTCCGGCCTGGAGAGCTGCATGCCAGGGAGGGTGCCTTGGCTCCAACCAACGGTTACATCTTCAAAAAGGCCACCTGGAGAAGCAAAGAAAACCCATGATGCTTTACTTATACAACATGATGAAACGGCTAAACGCACATCAACTCATAATCAGGTAAATCTGGTCAACAAGGATGCAAGCTGATCTAAGAAAGAAAAATGACTCTTCGTCGGGGCAGACATTGCCATTTTACAGCAGGAACCAATTACTCCTCTTTTAATGAACCATGTAGTAATTAACATGATTCACATGCCCTTTAAAGAAAATAAATAAATAAAAGTTTTAATTGACACTCAGGTTGCACTGCCCTGAAGTGACCCAGTCCTCTTTCCCGTTGGTTCCAACTACTGTTTTGGACCTTCCTTGAGCAGAATTTCGAGTCCTGAAGATTCCTGGGCAAGTCCAGTTCCTCACGGCTAGCCTCTCCTCAGGTCATGCCGATGCTTTTCATCACATTCAATTATATTTATTGTGCTTGTCAGTAGCAACTGATCTTAAAACTTAGTGTGTAAAATAATTCAGACAGGCCTACCTACAAATTGAATGAGGCCCAGATCAAATGCATCTATTTTCCCAATAGTTTTAAACCACAGAGAAACAAACAATAAAGCTAATCATAGAAGTTTAGAAAGTTTTAGTTCAGAGGTGATAATAAGTTGGGAAGTGTGCCTGTATCAGGAAGACAGCAGACTGCAGATTAGCGACAAAGATGGGGAAGTGTGGGAGGACTGGCAAGCTCATGCTTGGCCTTGTTGTGGGCGTGGGGCTGGGGAGGGGAGAGTGAGCCACAGAAATAAATACATTCTACTCTTGGACAGCTGGTTCTTAAGTCCCCAAATGCAGTCAAAGGAGGCATGTATTTAATGATCCCTGTTAAGGGGAAAGGAAAAAGGAAGAGTCACGCAGGGCAGAAAGCATCTGCTTTATGTTGAGTAATTCAGAAGGATGTTACTCTTCCTACAGTGCTGGTGAGAAAGGCACCTGCTGAGTTTCCATATCAGCTTCCTGCTGAGTTTTCTATATCAGGTTCTGCAATGAGAACACCAAAGTTGAAGGAGCAGGCAAGGAAGAAAGGTTAAGATTCCTAAACAAAATGTAAACGCAGACAACAGATACAAACTTCAAGGGCTTACTGTGAAGATTAAATGGGATCATGGTTATGAAGATACGTGTGTTTCTCTTCCATGCCTCTCGGCTGATAGGAGCCCATGCACCTACCAGACGAGAAGGGGCAGTTCAAGAGACAGCAGTGGGGCCCCTGAGGGGATGGTCACAGAATTACAGGGGAAGGTTGTTCAGTCTGACTTCTGGCTCACTGTGGATAGTGTCTCCGTCAGGTGACCCTGCCTCTGTAAGAACAGTTCATGGGGACCTTCCAAAGAAGACAATGCCACTGTTCATATTCAGAAACAGAGAAACCATGGATGAAAACCAGTTATCTCCTTTTTAATTCTGAAAATTGCTATGTCATGGAGTATTCCAACCAGAAACCACTCAGAATAATGATAATACTGATAAATGTCATCATACAAGTGGTTAATAACTTTAGCTCTGGAATCACACAGACCAGTGGTTCTCAACTTGGGGTGATTTTGCCCGCCAGGGGACACGTGGCAGTGTCTGCGGACATTTTTGGTTATCATAAATTGGGGAATGCTGTTGGCATCTAGGGGATAGAAGCCAAGGGTGTTGCTAAACATGTTATGATGCACAGGACAGCCTCCTGACCCCCAAGAAAGAATTACCGGTCCTAAAATGTCAATAGTACTGATGCTGAAAAATACCGACATTATAGATACAGGATCTTAAAACTAGATCTCTATTCGCCAGCCATGTGACCTTCAACAAACTGGTCAGCAGCCTCTCTCAGCCCTTCCTCATCTGCAAAATGGGAATTATAACGGGACCTAGCCAACACTTGTAAAACACTTCATAGCATAGGAAGCCTCTTTGGACTGCTCTGGACTCACCACAAACCTGTGATTTACATAAAGCAAATGAAGAAACAGAAGCTCAGAAAAATTAAGTGACTTGCGCTGGAGACAGAGCTATTACGTGGCAATCATGGACTGAGGAAGAAATTTTGATTCTCAATACATGCCTTTCCCACTAGAAGTTTTCAGATGAATGAGGTAAACTGCAGAGGTTTGGGGACTTTTAATCTTCATTATTGCCTCAAATATCAAAGATTTATCTTCTTTTGCATGCCTGTGAATATGAACTTGGGATGGAACAGGTGCATAAGAGACTGAGCTGATTAAATAATGCAAAATGGCGCCGTACACCACCCCCCCAAGAGAAGAAAAACTTTAAAATTTGACCTAATATGTCTTTTTTCATCTCTGGTTTTCATAGTTCTGCCTGCCAAGTACATAATGTATTTTACAGGACTTAACAACAAGAAACTGCAATCATCCTTGGGAACAGGTACTATACAATGCATTTTAGCTTCTTTTTATTTAAAACACTGTGAGTTAATATATTTCAAATGCTGATTTTGTGTTCTCTAGCTTTTATCCATGACAGCAAAAATTGCTTTCCCTAACTGCCATTTATTTTGAGGATAATTTTGTTTCATTACACTGGGAAAACTCCTTGTATTTCATCTTTTTAGTTTTATTCTGGAAAGTAAAGCTACAGCTTACATTTCTGGAACATATAGTTACAGAAGTATATATTATTATTAAAAACAAGGCAAAGAGGGTCTCTTTCCTGTTGGCTATAAGGTTTGAGTCTCCGTATTCTGTGCACCTGAATTTGGACAGTTGGGAACAGGAAGAAGGAGAGGAAGTTAAGATGTCTGAAAATAATGTCTCTGCTTTGAGTGATCACCGAAAAACAATCTTCTTCAACCACAACAAACAGGGCTAGGCTGATGTGATAGCTGACCAGATGTTAAGTTTAAAATGCTTCAATACATTTACATAATATGTTAAAACACTTCTTAGTGTTCTTTTATCTTAGTTAACACATTCATATTACTAAATTCAATTCTTCAACATAGATTTGAACTTTCAATCAGTAAAAAAATATGCCGTCAAGGCAGGCTGCACAAGATAACATTAGCATTAAAAGAAAAGGCTATCTAAGTGCTTTGGGGTGTGTTAACAAGACAGATAAAACTGGAAAATACTCGAAAATGTGAACTTCGTAATACTTGTAAGCTTTAGAAAAGACTCTTTAATTTTAAATTTTTAAAAGACTCTTTAATAAGCACAGCCATACCCAAATGTTCCTTCTAAAGGGTACTGTAGACTTAAAAAAATAAGTATATAAAACCATGCCTTCAATATGTATTTTTGTGTAGGTATGGCTCATGTTCAAAGTTAGGTTCTGAAACAGAATGCTTTAATGGCATGGAAAAAGAGAGTTTATACTTTATATTATACAACAGTTTCTAAAATCAAACCTCATGGACAAAATAAAAAAATATAAATGTAAATATAAAAATATCAGAAAATGACTTTTTCAAGCATCTGTCAAATCATAAGATGAAGCAATTTTTGCTAACTCGTAAATACAGCATGGGTCTGGTCCATGCTGGTAATACCTGGCCTCCACTTTTCGAGTGGGACAGATAGTAGAAGGTATTCCTTCCTGTGGGCTGGCAGGCTGGCTTCATTCATTCAACTCATTGAGTCATGAAGTGTTGTCTAGGTGCCAGTGACTGTGCCAGTCCCAGAGCACACACAGGAGGCGTCCTCTCAGGGTGCTAACATGACAGCGGGGGAGACAGCCCAGGAACGAGATGATTCTAATAAGGTGGGATAAGTTTAAGATGGGTGCCGAATGCCTGCCGGGAGAAAAAAACTATTCTTGGGTTATGAAAGGAAGTACATTTCTGAGGCAGTACCTTGAGAGAGATCGTTCTTACTCTGATTATGAACATTGTGCTGATGGGGCGGCAAAAAGCTGGCCTGGAACAGTGTGGCAAACACTTTTTCCTCCTGAAGGACGGTGGCTTGCTGAAGGATTAGCAAAGAGGGGGGATGGAACAAAAGACCAGAGAAACAATACAATGAGGAAGAAGAGCTTGTCCCTCTAAAATGACAGCAGTTAAGTATTTACTTAACTGTGGACCAAAACTCTAGACTAAGGGAACATCAGTGCACCCTTCCAACTCCACACTGCACAAAATCTGTAAGAGCTTTCAGAAAGTAGGAAAAAGGGGTGCCTGGGTGGCTCAGGTCATGATGCCATGGTCCTGGGATCGAGCCCCGCATCAGGCTCCCTGCTCAGTGAGAAGCCTGCTTCTCCCCCTCGCCCTGCTGGTGTTCCCTCTCTCGCTGTCTCTCTGTCAAATAAATAAATAAAATCTTAAAAAAAAAAAAAAAAGAAAGTAGGAAAATGTAGTAAGATGGACATCTGGGAGTTATTTGAAACCTTGACCTTGTATTTTCTCTAAGCCAGGGATGCACTGTGATAACTTCCATATACATAAAATGCCTGCCGATTTTCATCGACGTGGGATGCAGGTAAGCCAGGCACGGCTGTTTTGCAGTGGACATCTAGGTGGAAAGCCAGCAGTATGTCGAGTATCAGAAGAGAGGTTATATGTGGGGGAGAGAGGAAGATTGATGCCCCTTCATCTCTAGATAGGGCTGCAAACGTGGGCTGATTCAACAGTTACCGGATCTTGATCCTATTCACCAAAGCAAGTAGGTTCCAGACATGAAATTCTCATCAGTTCTTCCAGAATAAGGGGACGGTGGCCAATACTGCTGGCATTGTCATGAACAAGGAGTTCGGATGCCATTACTGAAGCTTCCCATTCTAGAAAGCAAATCCAGGCCCTGGCCTAATGACAGCAAACGCATGGGGCCAACATTTAGACAGCAGTAGTCTTTAGGTATCACATAAAAATATACGGCCTCAAGCACAACATGTATTTGTTAAAATAAATAATTCTGGGTGGGTTTTCAAATGCATGATATAAAACAGTGCCACCACAATAAAATACACCACCACTCACGAATCAAAAAGTCTTCTGAGTTTCTAATTCCTATGGAATATCTACCGCAGAGAAGGTGGCAGGAGGGAACCCGCGGTTACAGGTGCAGCCGTGGACATGGGGTCGCAGAAACCCCACCGTGCCGGCCGTTGGCGACAGGCCTCGGACCACACAAGTTTAGTCAGAACCAGAGTTCCCACAGTTCTGAAACAGAGGAGTTTTTTTCTCCAGTATTGATTAATTCAAACATTTAGCAGCAAAACCACTTTAAAAGTCATCTTTCAAGGAAGATATGCTCGTTCTTAGCTATCTTTCTTACTACTGACATGCATGAGTGTTGAGTAAGACAATATGGGATATCAGTACAATTAGAAATCCTGGGTGGGGACCTGAACCCACCTGCTAAACAAAATCCCCTTCTATAGCAGATGACTGCTTTCTGCCATCTAAACAGACTTAGTATTTCAGACTGCTTAGATCTTACTTCAGGCTGCTTAGGCATTTTTAAATTCCTATTTTACTTGTAAATATTAATTCTTCTAAGAGAGATGCAAGCAAGCAAGAAACATGCCAGATAAAATGCTTTCTGACCCTACTGTCAAGGATGTGGGAGAGGCTAGCTTGTGAAGCCGAGGCTGTGATTCCCACCAGTTAACAGTGGCAAAGTGTCATGAACATATTAAGTAGGCAGTAACGCAATGCTGTAATGCATGGTCCTGGGGCCAGACCAAGTAGGAAGAAGGCACAAGGTGATTTACCAAATTTTTTAGGGAAAGGGCTAAGGAGGGTCATAGCTGCCTTTGTAAAGGGTCCTGGACAATTTTATCTCATACCTGAACAGCTTACTTCTGTTGGATGGCATTCAACACGTTCTTTACTGCAATTATTAAAACATAGAGAATAAAATAAAATAAAACTTAAGAGAAACTGAGAGTTGTATTGCTCAATTTTTTTGTTTCAATAACTGGTTAATGATTATATGAATTATAGACAAAATTAGAAAACACAGAAAAGCACAAAAAAAGGAAAATAAAATTTTAACAGCAATAACTATTAACATTTTAGATCTCTCCAGACTACCATTTTTTATGTGTTTCTATATATGCTGTTTTGTAATATATAGCTTCTTTTAAGCCTAATAATGTATTGTGGTAAGCTTCCCATGACAATGACTGTTCTTCTATGATATTTTTTAATGGTGGCATTAAATTCTGCCATATATCTGTATCACTTAAGAAAAAAAAAAAAGACAAATGCAAAACTAGTTTCACCAGAAAGCAAATTTGAGGGTTTTCTTTCGGGGGGGGGGGAGGGTTAAAGGATGGTATTGACTGTTGGGCCCAGAGGGTATTTTAGCATAATCTAGCCCAGTGGTTCTCAAGGTACTGTCTCTGGACCAGCTTCACTGCATCACCTGGGAAGTTGGAAGGAAAGTTCTTGTGCCCCAATTCTAGACCTGCTGAATAAGAAACTCTAGGGATGGGGCCCAGCAATTGGTTTCCTAAGTCTTCCAGGTGATTCTAAGGTATGTTAGAGTTTGAGAGCTACTGGTCTCGTCCATCCATTTTATGCAGCCGAGCAAACTTAGAAAGGGTAACTGACTTATTTATAGTGACACAGCTAATAAGGACTCAAACACAAGTCTTCTAACTCCTAATCCAGCATCTTCATTTCCAGACCAGTGCAAAGTGAAGACACTGGTCTAGGGTATTTAAAAATACATATAAAAATATTTTTTCTTCTAGAAGACATTTTTATTCTAGAAGATTATCAAACAAGGGAGAAAGAAACAATGTCCAGTCCTATTTCCTGATATTGATAAAGGAGAGTGGGCCTAACAGCTACAAAAGGAGAGCTGAATCCTTTTGGTTAGTTATCTGGAGACTAAAGGGGCCAAATATCTCAAACCAACCTACTCTGTAGTCTATTAAGAGTTAAGTGAATGATTCTGGCGAGGGGTGGGGGTGGCGGGTGGGAGAGACAGCTTCTGATATGCCCTAATGTGGTTTTCTTTTCTAAATCTAGTCATCCCACATGGGTCTCTACCAAAACTATTTGGTTAGTTGAGGTAAAGAAAACTGTCCCAAATTTTGATTCAAAATAAGGCTACCAGGACAGCACGAAAAGCTGGCAAAGAAACAAAATCTCCCATACATTTCTGGGGGAATATACAATTGTATGGGCATTCTAGAAAGTAGTTTAGCAAATTTCTTTGAAAACATGTAATTATCATATGATCCAGCAACTGCGGTCCTGGACATTTAGACCAGAGAAACGAAAACTTCATGTGCACACAAAAACCTGTATACAAATGTTTCTGGCAGCATTATTTTAATAGCCAAAAACTGGAATCGGCCCAGAGGTATGGTTAAACAAACTGTGGTACATCCCTATTATGGAATACTATAGAGCAATAACAAGAAGCAAATTATGGATACATGCAACTTGGAAGAATCTTCAGGGAATTATGCTGAGTTTAAAAAAGCCAACTTCAAAAGGTTATATACTATAGAACTTCATTTATACAACTTTTTTTTCTTTTTCACCTATTTAACCCATCTTTTACCCCTACTTCCCTCTGGTAACTGTCAGTTTGTTCTCTACAATTAAGAGTCTGTTTCTTGATTTGTCTTTTTCTATTTTTATCCCTTTGCTTGTTTGTTTCTTAAATTCCACTTATGAACAAAAACATGGTCTCTGCCTCTCTCTGACTTATTTCACTTAGCATTATATCTCCAGCTCCATCCCTGTTGTTGCAAATGGCAAGATTTCATTCTTTTCTATGGATGAATAATATTCCATTGTATATAGATACCCCTTCTTCTTTATCCATTCATCAATCGACAGACACTTGGGCTGCTTCCATATCTTGCCTATTGTAAATAATGCTGCTATAAACATAAGGGTGCATATATCCCTCTGAATTAGCGTCCTTGTATTCTTTAGGTAAATACCCAGTAGTATGATTGCTGGATCGTAAGGTAGTTCTATTTTTAACTTTTTGAGGAAATGCCACAGTGGCTGCATCAGTTTGCATTCCCACCAACAATGCAAGAGGGTTCCCCTTTCTCCACATCCTCGCCAACACCTGCTGTCTCTTGTGTTAATTTTAGCCATTCTGACAGGTGTTGAGGTGGTCTTATTGTTTTGATTTTGCAGTTTTGATTTGCATTTCCCTGATGACAAGTGATGATGAGCATCTTTTCATGTGTCTATTGGCCATCTGTGTGTCTTCTTTGGAGAAATGTTTGTTCATGTCTTCTGTCCATTTTTAAATTGAACTATTTGTTTTTTGGGTGTTGAATTTTAGAAGTTCTTTATATATTTTGGATACTAACCCTTTATTGGATATATCATTTGCAAACATCTTCTCCCATTTTGTAGGTTGCCTTTTAGTTTTGTTGTTTATTTCCTTCCCTGTGCAGAAGCTTTTTATTTTCATGTAGTCCCAATAGTTTACTTTTGCTTTTGTTTCTCTTGCCTCAAGAGATCTATCTGGAGAGAAGTTGCTATGGCTGATGTCAAAGAAGCTACTCCCTATGTTCTCTTCTAGGATTTCTATGGTTTCAGGTCACACATTTAGGTCTTTAATCCATTCTGAATTTATTTCTGTGTATGGTGTAAGAAAGTGATCCAGTTTCATTCTTTTGCATGTTGCTGTCCAGTTTTCCCAATATCATTTGTTGAAGAGATTTTTTTCCCCATTGGATATTCTTTCCTGCTTCGTTGAAGATTAACTGACCATATACTTGTGGGTTTATTTTCTGGATTTTCTATTGTGTTCCATTGTATGCAACATTTTGAAATGAGAAAATTTTACAAATAGAGGACAGGGTAGCGGTTGCCAGGGGCTCGGAGTGGTGGAGAGGGGAGAGATGTGTGATTATAACAGGGCAATAGGATAGATCCTGGTTGAGATGTTAATGGAACTGCTCAGTGTCTTGACTGTGGTGGTAGAAACAAACATACACAGGTGATAAAATTGTATGGAATGAAATACATGTGTACACACATACACAAAGGAATAAAATAAAACTAGGGAAATGTGAGTAAGATGGGAGGGACTGTACCATGTCAATACCCTGGTTGTGACACCGTAGAATGTTTCTGTACAGTGTTTCCATTGGGGAAAACTGGGCAAAGTGCACAAATGCACAAGCAATCTTTGACATTATTTCTTATAATGACAAGTGAATCTACAATTATTTCAGTAAAAATTTCAACAACAAAAAAAAATGCTACAATTCTTGGCAAATGACCTTGTCTAAAGCTTACTTCAATCCAGTTACCTCTACACGTAGCTTTCAGATGCATTATTAAAAATCTTGCCCACACTGATGTTCTGGTCAATATATCACTGAGATCCCATATTCCTCCATGGAATGACCCGAGTAAGCCAGTAAGTTAATTTTGGAATGAGTCCTAAAGCAGATGGCTATAGTGAGACAGAACACCATTACATTTAATGTGGTTGGGCTGACGGCCTCACATTAAACGCTTAGGTGACACACAATAGCACCTTAAATCTTAGGTTGTATATGAACTACTTATTCTAAATAGTCCACTAAGCACATTCTTTTTTGCTTTTTTTATTGCCCTAGAGTAAATAATGAAGAAAGATTCTGGCATGTTTTTAGACTCAAAATGTCATAGCAGATTTTCCACACACATAATAAGCACTCAATAAATATTTCTTCAGACTGAATACATTAGATTTAAATTCTAATTTTACTCCTAAAAGTAATACTACCTTAAAAAAAAAAGTAGTATTACCTTACAAAAGATTTGGAGAAACAGGAAAAAAGAAAAAAACATATACTATAATAATCTAACATAATTATCACTTGGGTCTAGGGGCACTGGGTGGCTCAGTTGGTTGAGTGTCTGACTCCTGATTTCGGCTCAGGTCATGATCTCAGGGTTGTGGGCCTGAACCCTGCGTTGGCCTCTGCACTCAGTGGGGAGTCTGCTTGAGGATTCTCTCTCTCTCTCTCCCTCTACCCTGACTTTGTTTCTCTCTCTCAAATAAATAAATCTTTTAAAAATATTGTCACTTGGATCTATTTCTATATAGTTTTAAGATTCATTTTTTATATCAATGATCATATGTGCATATTTCTGATATAAACATTTTTCCATGTTGCTTAGTAAGTCTTTACTCTTATTTTAATAGCTGCAAAATAATTCATCTGAACTTAATCCATTACAAACTTAAGTTGTTTCCAAGTTTATTAAGATCATAATCAACAAATAATTTTTATGTTTACAGATTTTTTTTCCATATTTTAGAATATTCCCTTAGGATTGAGTCTCAGAAATGGGATTACTAGATTGAAAAGTATAGAAATGGGATTACTAGATTGAAAAGTATAAATACTATTATAATTTGATGCATATTTTTTCCAATGAGCTGTACCAACTGGCAATGTCATCACCATTAAGTCTTTTTTAATCGGTACTAATTTAATAAAAGAAATGACATCTCAATGCTTCTTGAATGTATTTAATTGCTATGAGTTTAAACATTCTCCCAAATGTTTAATAATTTGTTTTTCTTGTGAATTGGTTAACTGAATTCACATCTTTCTTCTTTACCTACCACTAGGGGGTTTAATTTCTTTTTTTATAGTTTGTAAAAGTTTCTTAGTAAATGTTAATACGTTTTTTATGCAGTGAAAAAATTAAGTGCCAGGCAGTCTCATATCACTAAATCCTACAAAATCCACTTGAATTAAATATCTAATTTGATTGTCCCCAAATTATAAAAGAGGAACCAAGATTTTCAGAGAAGGTAAGTAACTTTTCTCACTACTTTAAGCAAGGAACAAGACTGGGTTTGCAATCAGGTCTTTGTTTCTGAGCCTAGTATTCATTCCATCATAAAAGCTCCCTTCTACCTAATTATGGTTAAGAGATAATTGCTATAGTAACTTCAGTTGAAGAAAGAATCCATAATATTCCAATTTTAAGCCAGATTTAGTAGCAGTTAAAATGATGCAGGCACTCTATTTCTTAAGAAGAAAGTAGATTACTTCTTTTGGATTAGACATCAGTAGGAGAAGGAAGAGCTAGAATGCAGATTAAAGCCCTTCTTGTAAAGAGAAAATAATTCTGATTAGAAGAGAGAGCTTCTGGCAAATGAGGATAGCCAACAGGACAGGTGAGAAATTGGCACAAAATCTCAGAAAGGAATTTTTGTATGTAAGTTTAAAAAGCAGGATGAGTTATACTGGCATCGTTTAGGCAGTTCAGTAAAAAAGATTATGACTTGGAATCATCAAATAACAGCTAAGGACTGGCAAGAAAGGGATCAAATTGTAACCAGATGCTTATTTTCTTTGGCCATTTACTACTTAGGCATTACTTTGAAAATATAATATTTAAGGACACATAAATCTTTAAGAAGGAAAACATGGTAATATATCCATTTTTAAATAAACACCATTTATTTCTTAAGCCTGTTATTTAGAGTTGCTAGAAATAAACAGGGATCATAAAACTGTTAATTAATCTATTTATTTTAAAGAGCAGATAGAGAATGGCTTATGAGGATTTTATAACTACAAAATGAAACAGAAGTAAACTCTCATACTGACAGAGGGGAACACACTGAAGAGGAAAATGCTATGTGATGTTTTACTTTGAGCTTTGCCTTTTTTTCACTCTATGCCCCAAGGAAAACAAAGAAGGGCTCTTTTACACAGAACTGCTTATGGGGCTTCTCCAAGTCAAGAACAGCCTAGGGTCTGGGACTAGAAAAGGGCATGTAGAAATCAAGGTTCAGAGTCGTAAGTTTTATACCCACCATCTAAGCTCCAGAAGCCAGAAGATCAGAGGGATACTAGGAAAGTGCAGAAAGGTGAACTCTAATTGATACAGAAAGACTAGAAAGCTAGAGATAGAGTACAATAAACAGAGAAATATAAAAACAGATTAAAACAGATTAGCAGGAGAAGGCAGCACTCCGTGCACAGATAGAAGCTGCAGGAGAGCAAAGATCCAGACTCTGGACTAAGGGAAAGCCGAGACTAAACCTGCAACCCCCCCGCCCCACCCCCACCCTCTGAGCTGAATGACCACCGAGAGCCCCAGCTCCCTCTGATTCCGACCTCTGATGGCTGTAGGGATAAGTGATAAAGAATGTAAATGGCCTGGAAGGCCCTGAACAGATGAGTCCCTCAATAAATGAATAGAGCTTATTATTATTATTACTATACCTAAATGTTTCATGTATTTTAAATATTGCTACAGATGCATCTTCTGTCTGCTGTTCATGAATGAATCTATGTCTCTTTAATTATTTTGAAAGAAATAAGTACAAATGGCTGATTATATATATATAATATCCAAGGTTTAACTAAGGCTTTTTTTGTTTTGTTTACATTACCCTAAGTAACAATAACATTTACTAGTGACAGTTACCAAAATTGCAGATATCGAAGAAAACACTGCAAACCTACAGTGTTTGTAAATAAAAACGTAGATGGCTTAGTGCAAAATATCACCTGCTATGTGAAAAATAACCCCAAGCCCACAGGCCACTGATAGGATTGTGTAGGGGTTCTCTGGAGGTGTGTAATGGGTAGCACTCATCGGGGAGTAACCCAGGGATAACTAGTATATCCTTCGCTATTGACATAATCTACTTAAAAATTCAGCACTGAATCCAGGATGACAGACTATAGTATGAGTCTTTAATACATGAAATTATTTGGATGAATTTACAACAATCAGGCCCTTACCAAATATATCCAAACTGTATCATATTAACTAGAAACAAGAGTCTGACTGATTATTCAAGATATTCTGTAAAACAGTGGGAATGAATAGGTGGATATAAACACAACCTATTACCACTCAGTCATTAGTGTATTACAATGTGGACTGGACCATTCTGGCTACCGGGACATCAAATACTTGGAAATGACCAAAGTTCAACTGTATTTTGTTGGGAAATGTCAGCATCCTTTAAAATCAGCTAACTGCCCTAAAATGCTGGCCTTTAACTCATTATGAGACTGGATTTTGCCATCTCTCCACAAAAATGCACCTTCTGTGAGTTGGCATCACCAATTAACTGAAAAATGTGCCTATTTCAATGCAAGTCAGGGCAGAAACAACATATACCTGAAAGAGATAGCCTGGTTTAGGAGAAAGAACATATGTATTTTCCAGAGACAACATGGTCCAGGCTACTCAGTCTTCATGCCTTAGTTTCTTCATCTATAAGAAGGGGTCTCCCTCTTCCTCTGTTGGTCAAGGATTGCACCAGACACTGCAATGTTTGTGACTGGCCCCAAACAGGCAATCTCTTCTCCACACTCCTGTCTGGGAAAGCTAAGTCAAAAGCCTTCCTCCATGTGCCTAAAAGAGGTCTGAAATTCATGACTGGTAAGCTACAAAATGGAACATCAAGTATCTAGGGTTATTTCACAGTGAAATGAGAAGTAATTTCTGCAGGATTAGAGTTTTAAGAGGAGACATGGAAACATAAGTTTTGATCTGATGAGAGTAAAGACTATAACTTGTCCAAGTCAACCGTGAGAAAAAAATACATTATGTTTTGATGGGAAGTGAAGCGAATTTTGAAACTCACATATTGTTTTGGGTGTCTTTAACACACCTCGACTGCTAAAAGGCTGTGAGCATAAACAAGTATTCCACTGGGTGTGCTGTGCTCTCAGAACTATTCCACTCAGCATAAGCTTTAAACACTTTTGACAAATGTTTTCTATTTTCCATTGATTTAGGGGTAAAAAATGTCTTTGAAAAGAAACAATGTTTTTTAAAAATTACCCTGGAATTTCTTTCCCTGAGAGGTCTTCATCTTTCTAAGCCGTGAGAAATAAGTGGGCCCAGATGGTAGTCCCTCAGTAAGGATATATGGGTGATCAAGACCCAGTATGAGATAAGTGTGTACAATCTCATTCCTTTTCTCAAGAACCCTAGGTTCATAACATTAGTATGATGTTAATAAACAAATAGGGAGAGAAAAATGTTGGGGGCAGGTTGGATCAGTGGGATACTCATGTTGTTGCTCTGAAAAACCTATAAAGAAACCCAGCAGGATAGGGCTCCTCACTCAAGTCCAGTGATCCCTAGCAACTACCCCTCCCTGTTCAAACTTCTGCCAGTTAACCCATGACACCAGCTATCTGCAGGATACCTAAGTGTTTTTTGTTTTTAACTTAAGAAAAATTTCAGATATTAAAGTTCTCTAGTAAAGAGGATAGTCTAACAAATTCATAAATATTACTCAGAAACAGTAATTACCAACCCATAGCCATTGTGTTTCATCCAAATCCCTGCCATAACTCTTGAAGCAAATCCCAGACCTAGTATTTTGTATATAATTCAGTATATATCTTTAAAAAGGGACTACTATAAAAATAAAACCACAATGCCATGATTACAACTAAAATATTAATAATTCCTTAACAAAAATATCCAGTCAGTGATCCAATTTCTGCAACTAGCTCATAAAATGTTTTAGTAGTTGTTTGTTCAAATCAGAATCCAAATATGCTCCAATTATTACAATTCATGTGTCTTTTAAATCTTTTTTTTAAATTTTATTTTATTATATTATGTTAGTCACCATACATTACATCATTAGTTTTTGATGTAGTGTTCCATGATTCATCGTTTGCGTATAACATCCAGTGCTCCATTCAATACGTGCCCTCCTTAATACTCCTCACTGGGCTTACCCATCCCCCCACCTCCCTCCCCTCTAAAACCCTCAGTTTGTTTCTCAGAGTTCATAGTCTCTCATGCTTCATCTCCCCCTCTGATTCCCCCCCTTCATTCATCCCTTCCTACTATCTAAATTTTTTTTAAAACATATAATTTATTATTTGTTTCAGAGGTACAGGTCTGTGATTCATTGGTCTTACACAATTCACAGCGCTCATCATAGCACACACCCTCCCCAGTGTCCATCACCCAGCCCACCCAGCCCTCCCACTGCCTAACACTCCAGCAACCATCAGTTTGTTTCCTGAGATTAAGAGTCTCTTATGGTTGTCTCTCAGGTTTCATCTTGTTTCATTTTTCCCATCTTTCCCCTATGATCCTCTGTCTTGTTTCTCAAATTCTTCATATCAGTGAGATCATATGATACTTCTCTTTCTTTGACTGACTTATTTTGCTTAGCATAATACCCTCTAGTTCCATCCACATTGTTGGAAATGGCAAGATTTCTTTTTTTTTGATGGCTGCATAAAATTCCATTGTATATATATACCACATCTTCTTTATCCATTCATCTATTGATGGACATCTAGGCTCGTTCCATAGTTTGGCTATTGTAGACACTGCTGCTGTAAACACTGGGGTGCAGGTGCCCCTGCGGATCACTACATTTGTATCTTTGGGGTAAATACCCAGTAGTGCAATTGCTGGGTCATAAGGTAGCTCTACTTTCAACTTTTTGAGGAACCTCCATAATGTTTTCCAGAGTGGCTGCGCCAGCTTGCATTCCCACCAACAGTGTAGGAGGGTTCCCCTTTCTCTGCCTCCTCGCCAACATCTGTCATTTCCTGACTTGTTAATTTTAGCCATTCTAAATGGTGTGAGGTGGTATCTCATTGAGGTTTTGTTTTGGATTTCCCTGATGCCGAGTGATGTTGAGCACTTTTTCATGAGTCTGTTGGCCATTTGAATGTCTTCTTTGCAGAAATGTCCGTTCATGTCTTCTACCCATTTCTTGATTGGATTATTTGTTCTCTGGGTGTTGAGTTTGAGAAGTTCTTTATAGATTTTGGATACTAGCCCTTAATCTGATATGTCATTTGCAAATGTTTTCTCCCACTCTGTTGGTTGTCTTTTGGTTCTGTTGACTGTTTCCTTTGCTGTTCAAAAGCTTTTTATCTTTTTTTATTTTTTTAAAGTTTTTATTTATTTATTTGACAGAGAGAGACACAGAGAGGGAACACAAGCAGGGGGAGTGGGAGAGGGAGAAGCAGGCTTCCCACCGAGCAGGGAGCCAGATGCGGGGCTTGATCCCAGGACCCTGGGATCTTGACCTGAGCTGAAGGCAGATGCTTAACCAACTGAGCTACCCAGGCGCCCCCAAAAGCTTTTTATCTTGATGAAGTCCCAATAGTTTATTTTTGCCCTTGCTTCCCTTGCCTTTGGCATTGTTTCTAGGAAGAAGCTGCTGCGGCTGAGGTTGAAGAGGTTGCTGCCTGTGTTCTCCTCAAGGATTTTGATGGATTTCTATCTCACATTTGGGTCTTTCATCCATTTTGTCTATTTTTGTGTGTGGTGTAAGGAAATGGTCCAGTTTCATTCTTCTGCATGTGGCTGTCCAATTTTCCCAACACCATTTGTTGAAGAGACAGTCTTTTCTCCATTGGACATTTTTTCCTGCTTTGTCAAAGATTAGTTGACCATAGAGCTGAAGGTCCATTTCTGGGCTCTCTACTGAGTTCCACTAATCTATGTGTCTGTTTTTGTCTCAGTACCATACAGTCTCGATGACTGCAGCTTTGTAACAGAGCTTGAAGTCCGGAATTGTGATGCCACCAGCTTTGCTTTTCTTTTTCAACATTCCTCTAGCTATTCAGGGTCTTTTCTGGGTCCATACAAATTTTAGGATTATTTGTTCCATTTCTTTGAAAAAAGTGGATGGTATTTTGATAGGGCTTGCATTAAACGTGTAGATCGCTCTAGGCAGCATTGACATTTTCACAATATTTGTTCTTCCAATCCATGAGCATGGAACATTTTTTCATTTCTTTGTGTCTTCCTCAATTTCTTTCATGAGTATTCTATAGCTTTCTGAGTACAGATTCTTTGCCTCTTCAGATTTATTGCTAGCTATCTTATGGTTTTGGGTGCAACTGTAAATGGGATCGACTCCTTAATTGCTCTTTCTTCTGTCTTGTTGGTGTATAGAAATGCCACTGATTTCTGTGCATTGATTTTATATCCTGCCACTTTACTGAATTCCTGTATGAGTTCTAGCAGTTTTGGGGTGGAGTCTTTTGGGTTTTCCACATAAAGTATCATATCATCTGCAAACAGTGAGAGTTTGACTTCCTCTTTGCCGATTTGGATGCCTTTGATTTCTTTTTGTTGTCTGATTGCTGTGGCTAGGACTTCTAATACTTTGTTGAATAGCAGTGGTGATAGTGGACATCCCTGCCATGTTCTTGACCTTCGTCGGAAAGCTCTCAGTTTTTCCCCATTGAGAATGATATTCGCTGTGGGTTTTTCACAGATGGTTTTTATGATATTGAGGTATGTACCCTCTATCCCTACGCTCTGAAGAGTCTTAAGCAAGAAAGGATGCTGTACTTTGTCAAATGCTTTTTCTGCATCTATTGAGAGGATCATATGGTTCTTGTTCTTTCCTTTATTAATGTATTGTATAACATGGATTGATTTGCGGATGTTGAACCAACCTTGTAGCCCAGGAATAAATCCCACTTGGTTGTGGTGAACAATCCTTTTAATGTACTGTTGGATCCTATTGGCTAGTATTTTGGTGAGAATGTTTGCATCCATGTTCATCAGGGATATTGGTAATTCTCCTTTTTGATGGGGTCTTTGATTTTGGGATCAAGGTAATGCTGGCCTCATAAAATGAGTTTGGAAGTTTTCCTTCCATTTCTATTTTTTGGAACAGTTTCAGAATAGGTATTAATTCTTTAAATGTTTGGTAGAATTCCCCTGGGAAGTCATCTCGCCCTGGGCTCTTGTTTGTTGGGAGATTTTTGATGACTGCTTCAATTTCCTTACTGGTTATGGGTCTGTTCAGGTTTTCTATTTCTTCCTGGTTCAGTTTTGGTAGTTTATACGTCTCTAGGAATGCATCCATTTCTTCCAGATTGTCTAATTTGCGGGCATATAGTTGCTCATAATATGTTCTCATAATTGTTTGTATTTCTTTGGTGTTCGTTGTGATCGTTCCTCTTTCGTTCATGATTTTATTGATTTGGGTCCTTTCTCTTTTCTTTTTGGTAAGTATGGCCAGGGGGTTTATTAACGTTATTAATTCTTTCCAAGAAGCAGCTCCTAGTTTCGTTAATCTGTTCTACCATTCTTTTGGTTTCTATTTCATTGATTTCTGCTCTGATCTTTATTATTTCTCTTCTCCTGCTGGGTTTAGGCTTTATTTGCTGTTCTTTCTCCAGCTCCTTTAGGTGTAGGGTTAGGGTATTTGAGACCTTTCTTGTTTCTTGAGAAAGGCTTGTATTGCTACATACTTTCCTCTTAGGACCACCTTTGCTGCATCCCAAAGATTCTGAACAGTTGTATTTTCATTTTCATGTTTCCATGAGTTGGTTTTTTTTTTTAGTTCTTCTTTAATTTCCTGGTTGACCCATTCATTCTTTAGTAGGATGCTCTTTAGCCTCCATGTATTTGAGTTCTTTCCTACTTTCCTCTTGTGACTGAATTCTAGTTTCAAAGCACTGTGGTCTGAAAATATGCAGGGAATGATCCCAGTCTTTTGGTACTGGTTGAGACCTGATTTGTGACCTAGGATGTGATCAATTCTGGAGAATGTTCCACGGGCACTAGAGAAGAATGTGTATTCTGTTGCTTTGGGATGGAATGATCTGAATATATCTGCGAAGTCCATTTGGTCCAGTGTATCATTTAAAGTTTTTATTTCCTTGTTGATTTTTTGCTTAGATGATCTATTTCAGTGAGGGGAGTGTTAAAGTCCCCTACTATTATTGTATTGTTGTCGATGTATTTCTTTGATTTTGTTATTAATTGGCTTATATAACTGGCTGTTCCCATGTTAAGGGCATAGATACTTACAACTGTTAGATCTTCTTGTTAGATACACCCTTTATTCCTTTCTGGTCTATGTTACTTTTAGGCTCTCTCTTTGCTTAGAGGACCCCTTTCAATATTTCTTGTAGGGCTGGTTTGGTGTTTGCAAATTCTTTTAGTTTTTGTTTGTCCTGGAAGCTTATTATCTCTCCTTCTATTCTGAATGACAGTCTAGCTGGATATAGTATTCTTGGCTGCATATTTTTCTTGTTTAGTGTTCTGAATGTATCATGCCAGTCCTTTCTGGCCTGCCAGGTCTCTGTGGATAGGTCTGCTGCCAATCTAATGTTTCTATCATTGTAGGTTACAGACCTCTTGTCCTGAGCTGCTTTCAGGATTTTCTCTTTGTCTCTGAGACTCGTAAGTTTTATTATTAGATGTCGGGGTGTTAACCTATTTTTACTGATGAGGGGGGCTCTCTGTGCCTCCTAGATTTCGATGCCTGTTTCCTTCTCCAAATTAGGGAAGTTCTCTGCTATAATTTGCTCCAATATACCTTCTGCCCCTCTTTCTCTTTCTTCTTCTTCTGGGATCCCAATAATTCTAATATTGTTTCATCATATGGTATCACTTATCTCTCGAATTCTGCCCTTGTGATCCAGTAGTTGTTTATCTCTCTTTTTCTCAGCTTCTTTATTCTCCATCATTTGGTCTTCTATATCACTAATTCTCTCTTCTGCCCCATTTATCCTAGCAGGTAGAGCCTTCATTCTTTGATTACACCTCATTAATAGCCTTTTTGATTTCGACTTGGTTAGATTTTAGTTCTTTTATTTCTCCAGAAAGGGATTCTCTAGTATCTTCCATGCTTTTTTCAAGCCCAGCTAATATCTTTATAATCGTCATTCTGAACTCTAGTTCCGACATCTTCCTAATGTCCATATTGATTAGGACCCTGGCAGTTGGTACTGCCTCTTGCTCTTTTTTTTTGAGGTGAGTTTTCCCATCTTGTCATTTTGTCCAGAGGACAACAGATGAATGAGAGAACAAAATGCTAAAAGGGTAACAACGACCCCAGAAAAATATACACTAAAGAAATCAGAAGAGACCTGAAAGCAGGGGGAAAAGAAAGGGAAAGAAAGAAAAAAAGAAAGAATATGGTCAGGCTGGTGAACAGATCAGAGCCACACACTAGATTTTGGGTGTATATATTTTGGTCTGTTAGAAGAAACTGACTCTCAAAATTTTAAAGAAGGAAAAACTTATAGTTGTACAAAAATAAGGGCAAATATGATGAAGGGATGGAATATGACTAAAGATGAAAATTATACAAGATTTTATAAAAGGTATTGATAAGAAGTTGGTTGAAAAAAGAAAGAAGAAAAAATTTTTAAAAAAAGGGAGAGAATGTGATCAGGCAGGAGACTAGATCAAAGCCATACACTAAAGATTTAGGGTGTATTTTGGTCTGTTAGAAGCAACTGTATCCCAAAATTTTAAAGAGATAACAACTTATATATGTACAGAAAAATAAGGTTAACTACAATGAAGGGATAGAATATGATTCTAAAAATGAAAATTAAAAAAGATTTTTTGGGCGCCTGGGTGGCTCAGTCGTTAAGTATCTGCCTTCAGCTCAGGTCATGATCCCAGGGTCCTGGGATCGAGCCCCGCATTGGGCTCCCCGCTCCGCGGGAAGCCTGCTTCTCCTTTTCCCACTCCCCCGCTTGTGTTCCCTCTCTCAGTGTCTTTCTCTGTCAAATAAATAAAATTAAAAAAAAAAAAAGATTTTTTAAAAAAGGGATAAGATGTTGGCTGAAAAAGGGAAAAAGAAAAATTAAAAAAAAAAATAGAAAAAATAAAGAAAATTTTAAAACGTTATCTCTGAAAGACTAAAGAATCATGGGGAAAAAAGCCATGAATTCTATGTGCTGTATTCCCCTAGTGCTGGAGTTCTGCTGTTCTCACTGATCGGTAAACTTGGCCTTGGCTTGCTGTTCGTGCTGATCTTCTGGGGGAGGGCGTTGCACTGGTTCTCAAATGTCTTTATCCGAGGTAGAATTGCCCTGCCCTTGCCGGGGGCCAGGCTGAGTAATCCTCTCTGGTTTGCTCTCAGTAGCTTTTGTTCCCTGCAAGCTTTCCGTTCAGCTTTGGAGGAGGAGAGTGAAAATGGTAGTCTCCCAATCTCTGCCCCAGAGGAACCAAGAACTCGGGGCCCCACTCCTCGGTGAGCCCCCAGAGAAAAAGAGTCAATCACTCCTGTCTCCCTGGTCTCCGGATCACAATCCGTGCTCACCCAGCCTGTGACCGAGTGTTTCTATCTCTGGTACCCAACCCTGTTTGGAGTCTCCAAACCCAGCAGATTCCTGCGGTGAGCTCTCACACCACTCCTCCCGGGGGTGGAAGGGGAGTCTCCCCGCATCTGCCACTTGTTGGGTCCCTGCTGGAAGAGTGGCCCGACTGTGCTGTGGATCACAGTTTATGGCAACCCTGAGCTGAGAGCCCACTCCTTGGCTCCGTCTCTGCAGCCAGCTTCCCTGCTCTGATACCTGGGAGCTCTGCTGCACTCAGGCACCCCCGGTCTTTCTGTGACTCCAAGGGTCCTGAGACCACACTGTCCCAGAGAGGGTTCCACCCCCGACTTAGCCACTGGAGCGACATCCCTCAGCGGAGCCGACTTCTAAAAGTTCCGATTTTGTGCTCCACTGCTCTATCACTCGCTGGTAGCGGCTGACAGAGGCCCCCTCCCCGCCACGGTCTATCTTCCCGAACTTCACCTCAGATTCACTTCTCTGCATGTCCTACCTTTCAGAAAGTGGTCGCTTTTCTGTTCAGAAAGTTGCTGCTATTCTTTGCTTTGATCTCCTATCGCATTTGTAGGTGTTCAGAATGGTTTGAAACCTATCTAGCTGAACTGCTGGAACCAGATGAAATTTAGGTCTCCTATACCTCCGCCATCTTGCTCCTCCTCCTCTCTTTTAAATCTTAAGTTCCTCTTCTCTCCTCTTTTCTCCCTTTGCTTTTATCTTTCAAAGAAAGCAGATCTTTTGTCCTGTCGGGTTTTCCACAGATTGGAATATGGTGACAGTTTTTGTAGCTTTTCGTCATTATGAGCTCATGGATTTAAAATATATTTGATATGCTTTAATCCAATGCAGTCATTCTTATTGATACTCAAGTTGTACTATCTTGGTCAGTGAGAACCTCTCCACCTTGGAGCCTGAGTGTCCTATTGATATGATCCTAGTAGTTTATAATAGTTTTTTGTTTACTTGCTTTTTTTTTTTTTCCTTCTGGTAGGAAGGATTCAGGAGGACTCAGCCTCATCTTACATTATTTCTTATCCTAGACATAGAACTAGACATAGAATCAGCCATTTCCCCAAAGAGTCTGGTTCCTTTAAAAAGGGGATGGTATTTAGAGATCAAAACTACAGATTGCACTTTGTACCTGTTACCTCATGTATGCATGTATACACAAGACACTCTCCTGGGACTCAGCATGTTCCCTTTTCAAAGTTCAGTAAGAAAACACCGAGCTTCAAGCACGCTTGCATTCAGAAATCAGGTCCTAAACAACTCAGAGATGAATCTTTTTGTCTGGTCAGCCAGGGGACAGGTTAAAAAAAAAATACCACATTAGCAACAAACTATTTTGGTGGACAGAAACTAAAAACAAAGAAAGCTCATGAATCCCTTCCTTTTCCATTGGAATTAAAGGAAATAGCTTAGTTCCATTTTCAGAACTTAGATGGAAAAAGGAATCTTTCTACAGTTTTTTTTTTTTTTAACTAGGTAAAGACATTCCTATATGAGTAGAAGAAAAATGCTTCCAGAAAAAGACTCACCATGAACCTCCCTTGGACATAGAATTATGAAGGTGACTCACTGCCTTGTGTGGGACAGGTCCCTGCTGGTGATTTGTTTGTCAAGGCTGTAAAGGATGACATAAGTCTGATTGTTGTGTGAGGCTGTGGGCATTCGAAGACTATCCCAAAGAAAATAGAAATAGTTTTGTATACTTGTCTGGTTAATTAGGAGGAGTATTTCTGACCTCACTAAAGGAAAATACTCTCTAAACCTCACAATATATTTGGAAACAGAAAGGAGAACAAAAAACAGAAGGGTATGTTTCACAGTACTTTTTATAATTTAGACCAAATTTATTCAGATGGCAAAAGGTTTCTCAGTCCCTGAGGCACAGGAGCAGGTTCCTATAAGACTACTATGTGGGGGCCGGGGGTTTAATGGGGACTCCTACAAAAACCAAAAACGACTTAAAACGACACTTCAAAAAAGAAGATGAATGACCAAAAGGCATCTGAAAAGCTATTCAATATTCTAGGTCATCAGGGGAACGCAAACAAAAATCATAATGAGATAGCCACCAGAAAAGCTAAAATAAAAAAGACTGACAACTTCAAACGATGTTGTTGATGATAACTTGGAACAACTTCAACACTCAGACACAGCTGCTGGGAACATCAAATGGCATAACCACTTGCAGAAGTGTTTGGCAGTTTATGAAAAGTTAAATGTACATCTACCCTACAACCCAGAAATGCCATTCCTAGATATTTACTGAGAGAAATTAAAATATGCCAAAAGACATCTACAGAATATTTATAGCAGCCTTATTCAAAGTAACCCCGAATCAGAAACAAGCCAAGTGGCCATCAACAGCAGGATGTATTTACAAATTGTGGCACTTTCATACAATAGAACACTATTCTGCAACAAAAAAGAATAAACCACTGATAAATGCAGTAACATGGATAAATTGCAAAAACAGTGAAAGAGACCAGACAAAAAAAAGAATACACAGTGTATGATCCAGTTATGCAGAGTTTATATATAGGCAAAATGAACCTAAGATGATAGAAATCAGATACCCTGTTTTTGGAGGGTGGGTGGATTAATGAAAGAGCCCAAAGAAAACTTTCTAGAGGAATGGATATGATCTATATCTTTTTTTCTCAACAGTAGTTACGTAGCTATATATCAGTGGTTCTAAGTCGGGGTGATTTTTGCCTCCCAGGGCACATCTGGCAAAGCTTGGAGGCACTTTTGATTGTCAAGACTAGGGGGATGCTACTGGTGCCTAGTGGGGAGAGGCCAAGGATGAACAGGACAGCTTTCCTAGAACAAAGAATTATCTAGTTCAAAATGTCAATAGTGCCAAGGCCAAGAAACCTAGTATATATAGTATATATACAATTGTCAAAACTCATCAAACTGAAAAGTTAAGGTCTGCACATTTCAATAAATGTTAATTATTACTGAAAGAAGGAAAGAAAGAGAAAGAGACCTCAATAACCCCCTCCTCACCCCCAAATTGTAGCTGGAGAAGATGGGCAAAAAAAAAAAAATTTGTATTTTAAACTTAGGAGAATTCACCTGCTCAATAAATGCATTTCATATCCAAACTGTACCCAATTAATGTTTAAAACAAAAAAATATTGGGCGCCTGGGTGGCTCAGTGGTTAAGTGTCTGCCTTCAGCTCAGGTCATGATCCCCGAGTCCTGGGATCGAGTTCCACATTGGGCTCCCTGCTTAGCGGGCAGCCTGCTTCTCCCTCTCCCACTTCCCCTGGTTGTGTTCCCTCTCTCGCTGTGTCTCTCTCTGTCAAATAAATAAATAAAATCTTAAAAAAAAAATATTGAAGGAACTTCCAGTTTCTGGTTCCACATGTGAGGAGCTTAGAAGTTGCCACTCCATACAAACAAGTAAAAAGCTGAACAGACTGAAAAACCAACAACTCTTCTTGGGTCAATGTGAGTGGGGAGGACACAGGGCAAACCACTGCCTCCAAGATTGGAGAGACAAGAGAATACCGGGAGCCATGGCTTGCTGGAGCAGAAACTGCTGTGGGAACTAGTGTCACAATAGGAAAACCTGAACTCGTAATCGATGAAGTGCTGGAGGCTCAGTGTGGACATGCCTGAGAGCTAAAGACTCCAGGGGGATCCATTATAAAGTTAGTCCACAACTTTGTGAGACTGACCTCCTAGGGCTCTACCACGTTCTCACAGCAAATATCAAGGAAAAAAAAAAATCCTCTCATGCTTCCAGATTGGGAAGGGGAAAAAGTTCTATTCACAAATACCAGAGCACTCTTCTTCTTAACAAGATCTGTCTTCTGGGGAAACAAGTTAACCACAGCCTAACCTGCTGGGGTATTATCAGAGCCTAATTTACCTGGGGAAAGGGAAACAGCCAACTCTAGTCAGCTCTAGCCATCCTGTCCAACCTGAGGGGAGAAAAAAAACTGAGAAACAGTTGTGTAGTTCACAGTCCAGAGGCATAAGCTCAATAAAGGACTAAGACTTAATTGTAGGATCATAGAATACTTCCCCTCTTCATGCACCTCACCACCATATTCTTAAAGGCCCATCTATAGCAGTTCCTTTTACCCAGTGCATCACGTCTAGCTATCAAGAAAAAATTACAAGGCATACTAAAAGTTAAAAACCAATTTTGAAGAGACAGAGCCAGGCATGGCATGAAGGAATTATTATACTGAGAATTTAAAACAATACTAATTAATATGCTAAGGACTCTGATAAAACAGAACACACAAGAACAGATGTATAATGTAGCAGAGAGATGGTAATCCTAAGAAAGAAGCAAAAAGATATGCTAGAGATCAAAAACACTAACAGAAATGAAGAATGCCTTTGATGGGGTTTATAGTAGACCACACTCAGCTGAGGAAAGAATCACTGAAATTGAGGCTATATTAATAGAGTCATTGAAAACCAAAATGCAAAGAAAAAAAACTGATAAAAAAAAGAAACAATAACCCAGAATATCCTAGGACTGTGAGACAACTACAAAACATGTAACATACGTGTAATGAGAATACCGGAAGAAGAAAGAAAGGAACAGAAGAAATAATGACTGAGAATTTCCCCCAAATTAATGTCAGACACCAAACCACAGATCCAGAAAGCTCGGAGAACATGAAGCAGGATAAATGGCCCCAAAACCCTACTACACTTAGCCACATCATTTTCAAACTACAGAAAATCAAAGATAAAGAAAAGATCTTGAAAGAAGCTGGGTGCGGGAGGACTTACCAACAGAGGAACTAGGATAAGAATGAGATCCAATTTTTCATCAGAAACCATGTAAACAAAAGAGTAAAGTAAAATATTTAAAGTATTGAGGAAAAATAAACCCCACCAACCTACATTCTATACCCTGCAAAATTATCCTTCAAAAGTGAAAGAGAAATAGAAATTTTCCTCAGGGAAACAAAAGTTGAGGGAATTTGTTGCCAGCAGACTTGCCTTTCAAGCAATGTTAAAAAGAAGTTCTTTTTTTTTTTCTTTTTGGAGAAAGAGAGCACACGAGCGGGGGGGGTGGCGGCAGAGAGGGGGAGAGAGAGAGTCTTAAGCAGACCCCACATCCAGGGTAGAACCCAACTCTGGGCTTGATCCCATGACCCTGAGATCATGATCTGAGCCAAAATCAAGAGTCAGACACTCAACCAACTGAGCCACCTAGGCACCCCAAAAGAAGTTCTTTTGAAGGAAAATGATATAGGTCAGAAACTCAGACCTACATAAAGAAAGGGCAAAGAACACTGAAGAAGGAGTAAGTAAAGGTAAAATACAACCTTTTTTTAAACTGGTCTAACTGATAACAGTTTGTTAAAAAAAATAATAGCAACAATGTATTTGATTATGTATGCTTATGCATATATCTTCTGTGGGTGTATGTATATATAAGTGAAATGAATGACAGCAATGATATAAGTGACAGGAGGGATGGATTAGGATTGTTTTGTTATTCTAAAGTACTCACACTACCTGTGAACTGGTAGAGTGTTATCTGAAAGTGGACTTGCATTAGTTGTAAATGTGTATTACAAACTCTAGGGCAACTACTAAAAAGGTTTTCAAAAAAAGTATAACCGCCATGCTAACAAAAGAGAGAAAATGCAATCCTACAAAATGCTCAATTAAAACCATAAGAGACAGAAGAGGAGTGGAAGACAAAAAGAGGAACAAAGAATATAGGGACCAAATAGAAAACAGCAACAAATTAGTAGATATTAACTCAACTATTATAAATCATCACTTTGAACATCAATGGTCTAGATGCACCAATTAAAGGACAGAGGTTGTCAGAGTGAATCAAAAATAAGACCCAACCAAATGTTGTCTATAAGAAACTCACTTTAAGTAGAAAGACACATATAGATTAAAAGTAAATGTGCAGAGAAACATATACCTTGGTAACACCAATCAAAGAAAGTAGGAGTAGCTATTATTTTCAGACAAAGCAGACATGCAAGGACATTACCATCATGATAAAGGGGTCAATTCTCCAAGAAGACCTAACAATTCTAACCATGCATACATACAACAACAATGCATCAGGCTACATGGGGCAAAAACTAAGAGAACTATAAGGTGAAACATGAATATACTATCATAGTTGGAGACTTCAACACCCTCTATTAAGAAATGGACAGATCCAGCAGGCAGAAAATCAGTAAGGACAGAGTAAAATGTATAAAGAACTATAAATCATTAAGAAAAAGATAGGAAACCCAATTTTAAAACTGGGCAAAGGACTTGAGTGGATACTGCACCAAAAAGATATCCATGTGGCCCACGGACAGAGAAGGTGCTCAACTTCATTAGTCATTAGGGAAAACAAATTAAAAGCACAATGAGCTATCACCACATCTACCAGAATGGCTAAAACAAAAATGACAGAAAATACCCAATGTTGTTGATGATTTAGGGGAACCAGAATTCATATACCCTGGTGGGATTTAAATTAGTACGAATACTTTGGAAAACTGCCAAATATTTACTAAAGCTGAACATCCATAATTTTCCTCCTAGGTAAATATCCACCAGAAAAGAACACACAAGCACCAAAGACACTATAGGGCTGTTCATAGTTGTACCACTTGGAATAGTGACAAACTGTAAACCCCCCAAATGTCTGTCCATGGAAGAATAGATAAACTACAGTTTACGCTCATGAACTAGAATACTATACAGCAGTGAGAACGAATGAACGACTGCCACATGCAATTGTAATGCTGAAAAAAAGCAGACACAAAGGGGCACCTCTTGTATGATTCCACTGACAGGATATTTTGGAATAGGCCATAATCATGAACTATGACAGAAGTCCGAGTGGAGGCTGCCCTTTGAAGGGCAGGATCCACACTCCATTTATTATTTCTTGATCTCCATGCTGGTTAGATAGGTGGACCCACTTCTTAAAAATTCACTGACAGGGGTGCCTGGGTGGCTCAGTCAGTTAAGCATCTGCCTTTGGCTCAGGTCATGATCTCAGGGTCCTGGGTTCGAGCCCCACGTCGTCGGGTTCCCTGCTCCGCAGGGAGTTCATTTATCCCTCTCCCTCTCCCTGCCCCCTGCTTGTTCTCTCTCAAATAAATAAAATCTTTAAAAAAAATTCACTGATGAATATTTGTGTACTTTCCTACATGTTACACTTCAATAAAAACTTGACCTATAAAGTGTGAAACAAATACTGGGGGAAAGATGGATGGGGTCTGGGAGTCATTTCAACAACTCTTTTTCAAACACGCTCTTCCTATCTTCCCTTCTTCCACTTGTATAAACTCATACCTGGACTACTCTACCTAAAACTTCCTGAGGGAATTAAATTTTGGCCTCAGGGAAATGTTTAGACAGTCCATACACAGACAGTCCCGGGGTGAGAAAGCAGCGTGGGACTGGAGAAGGGCCTGGCGCAGGCTGCGGGTGAGTCAGGTCAGGTTTCCCAGTAAGCCCCAGCATTCCCTTACCCAACCTGGAACGCCCGCCACACGCTTGTGGGGCCCATTCACTCCGTGCTCAATGAAGGCACAGGGCCTGAGGCAGCCACGGGGTGCAGCAGGCATGGAGCAGGGTGACAAATTCCAAAGGGGTGTCACTTTGTCCCACAGGTCACAGGAACAGGCTGGCAACGGATTTGTGTGGTTCCAACTGAATCTCAGAGGAAATTTCCAGTACAAAGTAAAAAGTTGTTCTTAAGTGGAAAGAAAAATGGATCCGAAAATGTAATGCTGTGAACTAGTTTATGGTACAGGTACTATTAACTCTGATGTTTGCAGAAAACAAGGAGCTCATGACTCAGGTTACAAAAGTTGAATTTCATAAACACTGGGGGAATCTGAACTGTATAATACTAGCCCCTTCCCTGCCCGTGATTTTTAGGCCTTCCCTAATGCTTACAGTGGTACCTGGAGTACATTCTCTGCTAAGCCTGGAGGCAGCCCTGAGTCAGCTTTTCCTATTACCTGCACACCTAAGCCATTCAGGAGATACTATTCAGAAATGCCTCTGGAGGAGATGCTGCAGAGCTCCTTCAATATTCTGGCCTTCTCCCCTGCCAAGAACTTTTTCTTTAAGTTTAAATTAACTGACTTTTAATATAGGAAATCCATGTCTGCTTTCTTTCCCTTAATGTAGGAGTTGCTGCTTCATCCTTTGGGTGGGGCAAACTAGAACTCCCAAGTTAAAAAAATGTTCCAGAAAAACTTCATCACTCACTCACTCTCAGAAGCCTGATGTTCTATACTTGTCTCTAACCTTCACGCTGATTCTCCAGGATTCGAGGTCTATGAGCAATGAAGCCCATTTTGCTAAATCCTTTTGGAAACCCAACAACCTCACACTGTGCAGTTAGTTGTTCCTATGGGCACATCTGCTGCACAGTGGGGGAATGAAATTGGATGCAGTCCTCCCCCCACTTCCTAACTTTGCTGTTTAAAATGGCACTGAGTCTTAGAAGTGGTAGGCGGTGGACAAGAAAGGCACCCTTATACTTTGGTCACTATCCTTGACATATTCAAATACTCCAGCTTTATGTTCATCATCGATTAGACACTTGAACCGCTGAATTCAGAGAGCTACTTCTTAGAGAGGGATTCAAGAGAAAAAGCATTAGTGATTTTTTAACTCTCAAACCTTGCACGTGACATAGCTCCCTGGTATGTCCGGCAGCCCTTGCTCATGCACACAGACACTGAAAGGGGGACCACATGCCTCTTCTTGCTGACACTCGGTGTTTGCTTTCCCAGTAAAACCATTCTTTTACCACCTGCTCCCCAAAACCAAACTTGCATGTGGAATGGTGACGTCTTATCTAAATCTCTATATAACCCTGTCCTGCACACAGGACACTTTCAATACATATCTGTCGGCTGGAAGGAAGAAATGATTGAATTAACGAATTATGTAACTAGAATACAGGTTTAGCTAATTTCTATAGGAGTATCAAAGAAAATCATGTTTTCTAGGATGGAGCTAAAAAGAGATTGGGAATTCTTTATTTCCCATCCCAGTACTCCAATACTTCTACTATGTTACCAGAGAAAGCACCCCGGCCAGAAAATGCCTTTGCTTGGAGCTTTGCCCAGCACTGCTTCGTAGGTCCCAAAGTTGAGATCAAGGAGCAGAGACCTTCACTGCTCTTCCCAGCTCTATGAAGAGCTAACTATCACTAGTGGGGTCCTGAGGATTCCGGGTGATTTTGTTTCTTACAAAAATTATTTGTTGGGGTAACACTGTAGGATTCCAATTAGAATCAGGGGATAAGAGTCTTCATACTGAAAACAAGAACCTAAAGATGGCCTCAATCATCAAGTGATTTAAAATATAGGGATTAGGGTGCCTGGGTGGCTCAGTTGGTTAAGCGACTGCCTTCAGCTCAGGTCATGATCCTGGAGTCCCGGGATCGAGTCCCACATTGGGCTCCCTGCTCAGCAGGGAGTCTGCTGCTCCCTCTGACCCTCTTCCCTCTCGTGCTCTCTATCTCTCATTCTCTCTCTCTCAAATAAATAAATAAAATCTTTAAAAATAAAATAAAATAAAATATAGGGATTAGGCAGGCAGCGACACTGACAATGTGAAGATTGTTCCAAGTGTTATTCTGAACACTGAGGCAGAGTCTGGTTCTCAACAGTGACCATGGCTCACCGGTTTTTCAAGTGTTTGCTTTCCATGCATATTTTATGTCATTCTAGTCTGTTTAACTCAAAAGATTTAATCCCACAAGATCACCTATAATTAGAGAGTGATGATGCATTCTTAGAAGACAAATATAGACACCACAGAGGTGATGCATCAGCAGTCTGAAAATAATTAATGCTTATCCTCACAAGGCCACCTACACCAAGACACTTGGGAACAGTTCACTATTGCCATGTCATAGAAGGATGGCAAAATCATTTTTCTTATCTGCAGAAGTAGGTCACAGCAAGAACATTTGGACAAAACACACACAAACACACACACACACACACACACACACATACACACACACACACACACACACAAAACCCAGAGTGGACATGAATGGGTTTTGTGACATAATCTTTTAATTTTTTAACTCAGTGTAAGAATGTAAGACTTGATCACTGGTTCACGCTCTACTCTCTAAATATCTCTCTACATGGTAATGAGACAAGAATTAGGCTTTGAAATGCAATATTTGCAAATACAGCAAAAAGCCCCATTACCCGAATGCTGCTTCTGAACTAACAAGAGCTGCAGGATTTGAGGCAGCCACTGGTTTTATTGTTGTTTTATTTCCAATGACAAGAAAATAAAACCTATCATCATAAATTAGCACATCTATCAGGAGTCTGAGCTAGGCAAAATATAGTCATAGAGGCTAAAGGTTACAGCATTTCCAGCAACCTTTTAAACTCAGCATATGGCACGTGTGGGGTGGCATTTTATTTTTGTCCATATGTCTATTTAAACTCAACAGACAGACCTTTCAAAAACAATCTGAGCTGTGTGCATTGCACTCATGCCTTTGCCTTCTGAATAATAAAAATACCTTTCCCAGTGCCAAGGAAGAGGGCAGAAAAAAGGGGCGGATGGTACTGGGAAGGGGGACCATGACATTGACATGGATGACACTGTAATCTCAGGAAACTCATTGGAGAGGCCGAAATCCACACTGCCTAAGGCTTTGTCCTGTCATCAGTCAGAAAGACACAACACTGATTCCCACACCAGCTGCTTTTCCAGGTCACTGCTGAGGCTCTTTACAATCAAGCACTTGGGCTCACAGACTGACTGACACACTTGCTTCTTAGGGAAGAGATAAGTTATCTCCAGGAACCCAGGCTTCTCTCCTAACTGTGTGCTCTTATTGACCTATATTTTTAAAGAAATTTGTTCTGAAGTTGTGGTAAGGGATAGAACCCATTCTTTGGCTCCAATTCTGAGGTACCATTTGGTGCAGTCCTTCCTCTCTTCCCCGCAAATGTACTAAAAAAGCTTTCCTCTGTCCTTTTTTTTTTTTTCCTTACTTTCTTCTTGCTCAGAGCAATCCTATTTCATTTTTTTTTACAGAATATGATTTTCTGTGTTCACTTTATCATTTTTACTCCTCTTAGTGTCATTAATGACCTTCGAGCTTATTCTCTGCCTTCTCCTTCCACATTCATCCTTATTTTCCCCCTCATTTTAGCACTGAAGGACAAGTCTGGGGGAAAGACTCTGGATTGGATTCTTGCTCTGTGGTTTGCTGCTTGTGTGGCTTTTCTTAGCCCCTCTGAGCCTCAGTTTCCTTCTGTGAAAAACAGAACTAGCTGCCCCAGTCCCCAGAGATGAAATGAAATCCACACATCTTCTATTACTGTGCCCGTCTCGAAGTTGATGCTCAATAAATTGTAATTTTAGTAGTATCATTATCATGACTGGGTTTTACATGCTAGAAGCAATGATTGCCCTAAACCAGGGAATTCTTTTCTTCTCAGAAGGGGAATGATAAAGTTGATTTCAAGGAGACACAGGCTGAAAATCAGTGTATCCCATGTATTAGCCCTGCCCCTCCTGAGTTGTGCTATTTCTCTCACCAAGCACCCCATTTATTATCTCCATACATGGCCCTCCACCTATTCACTGACTCTTACTTGCCATCATTATCTTTTTCTCTCTCTAGCCCAAACTTGTTTAGAGATAGCTGAACACAGGGAAGTAGTCAGCTACTTTACATGAGTCAACAAAAGGGAAGGGGATAAATCAATTTTCTTTTTGCTTAGGGATGGAGGTGAGGGAAATGTGAGGAAGAGAATAATAAGGATGTAGGGATAACCGGGCCCCCAAAAAGAGGGACTTAATGATCCAAGCCTAGCAACAGAAACTGACGCTTGGGTGTAGAGAGGACTATTGATTTCCTGTGTTCGCCTCAATTTGGTTCACAAAATTACACAACACTAGAGCTGGAAAAGATGTCAAAAATAATTCAGTCAAATCCCATCTTTTTAAAGATAAAGAAATTGAGGCCCAGAGAAGTCTGAGATGTCTTGCTGAAGGCAACCCAGCTAACTGCTGTACAACTAGAACATTCTAGAATCTAGGTTTCTCACATTTTCATTCCAAGAGAAATTTAAAATGACTAGGGTACAGTGTGTTTAGGTGGTTGTATCTGTTTGTTTGCTATTTATGTCTAGTGTGAAGAAGATTCAGTCTGACTTTTAAAAGGGGTCTGGACCCGGGCAATTTACTTTATGTGCCTGGTGGTGGTGGTGAGCAGGCCATGAATGCCCTGAAATTACATGCAAAATTTTAAGGGGGGTAGGGGAGGGGCAGAGGGAAAGAGAATCTTTTTTGTTGTCGTTGTTAAAGATTTTATTTATTTATTTTTAGAGAGAGAGGGAATGTGAGCAAGAGAGGGGGAGGGGCAGAGGGAGAGGAGAGAGAGAATCCCAAGCAGACTCCCCACTGAACCTGGAGCCTGACACGGGGCTCGATCCCATGACCCCCAGATCATGACCTGAGCCAAAATCAAGAGTCAGACCCTTAACCGACTGAGCCACCCAGGTGCCCTGTGGATGGGCGTTTTCCTAGGAATAAGGTCCAAAGCTTTGACATAGTCTCAAAAGTATCAGCGAGCAAAACAAAGTTAAGTGCAGTGGACTGGGGAGAAACAAGGGTAGTAAGACCAGGGGTTTCCAAGCTGCTCCAGGCTGGGATGCTTCCAGTGTAGACATGGAGGATGCGGGGTACAGAGAGGCTGGCTGGGAAAGCGAACTCTGTGGTCTCACCTTGCTTTCCAGAAGGGAGGCTTTATTTTAAACCTGCTTTCCACATTGGTGTTCTGTTCGGTTTGCTGAAGGGAAGGCTGCTGCTGCTGGCAGTAGGGGGAATGAAAGCCACTGCTGGACCATGTTCTATAACATTTCAGCAAAGGTGCGGCCCTCCGCCCATTAAAAAAATAATAATCTTTGGCATTCTGCCAAAAGCCCCTTCCCCTGACTCTATCTGTTGTTCTCTACTTCTGTGTTTAACAATCAAGGTTATCTCTCGTCTTCCCCACATCTTCATGAACGCCTGCTAGCGGCCAGAAAATGAGGACCAGAAATTAAAAGTGGCTGGAGAAAAGAACCAGAGTCCATCCTTCTTACTCCGTGAGGGTAAGAGAAATCACCTTTTTCTTTTTCCTGGCTTCTCACAGGATGATCTTCATCCCAAAGGCCTAGGTGCTGCTATAGCTGTATCAGAAACCCCAAGTGGATTGTCCACCTTTTTCTTTATAACCTAAGAAAAGTTCTCCCCTCCATTTTTCTCAGATAATAAAGAGCTGAGAGTATATATTTAGAAACAAGTAGTTTTAAGCTTTATAGAATGTTTGATAACTTGGGATGGGGAAAAATGAGAACTAGCAAAAAGCAATAAAGCTTAGAAAGCAATATATTTGGTCATTTTCACCCAAAATTAGAACTTCATGCCCCTAAGACACAAGCCTAAATAATGTTGTTTGTGTTGCATTAACCTTAAGCTATAATATGGCAAAAGTAGATTACAGGAAATCACAAAAAACAGTTATAACATTAGCAGCAGCTAGCAGGAGTATTTTGGCAAGCAATCACTCCTACAGATTGAGTTATAAACATCGAGATCATGGCCTGGGCCTGTGTGACTTTGTACACAATTTGCATATAAATACATGACTTCAAAAATAAGTACCATATTGAAAAATGGCCATCCCACAAGATATTTTATTTGAGGTTTGATGTTTCTCTTGTTTTGCATTTTGCCCTTCACTTAACATGTTTATGAAGGATGGGAGAGCCCCAGGGTTGGGGGGGGGTAGTGAGAGATCAGTCAGTTCAACTCCATGTCTCCTGCTCTCCACAACTGTAACCGTTTCTACTTGTCAGTATGGTACACTATAGATTTAGGATTTTCAAAGATAATCTCTCATTGACTAGCTGGGCCTATACCCAACGATTTTCTGGGTATTGTGAATTATATTATACAAGTATAAGACAGGGGTGCCTGGGTGGGAGAGTCGGTTAAGCATCTGACTCTTGATTTCAGCTCAGGTCATGATTGTGAGATTGAGCCCTGTGTGGGGCTCCACTCTGGGCATGGAGCCTGCTTAGGATTCTCTCTTTCCATCTCCCTCCGCCCCTCCCCCCCAACATGCTCTCCCTTTCTCTCTCAAATAAATCTTTTTTTTTTTAAAGTATAAGATAATGCTCCTGTTTTTGAGAAATTTATGATCCCAATGGCAACCCTAGACAGACATTTAAGCAGCTGTTAGTCATTTTAAGTGGTGGCAGCCAGAGCAGGGGGGTGATGGCATGTTAATCTTATTGCCTTCTTTGGTATCCTTTACAGTAAGTAGCCAATATGAGGTATATAATGTATAATGTGGCTGTTGCACTAGAAGAACATAACATAACAACATAATATAGCCCTGGGCTGCGATATAAGGGGCCATGTCTCTCAAAGTGATAGAAGTAGATGTTCAAAATTAGAAATAGAAGGAAGAGTCACAGATATAAAAGTAACAACCATTTATTTAGCATTTATTATATTACAAGTATTCCTTAATATAATCACTGACTTTATCATTACAATACCCATAAGGTAAATAATACTATTAATATATAGATAAATGAACAGAGGCTCAGAGGCATGTCTGCCTGAGGTCCTACAGCCAGCACATAAAGGGGCTGAGATTTCACACCAAACCTGTCTGATTTCTAAGCCCATGCTTTGATCCCAACTCTTCGGTCCTGTTATTTCCAAGATTCTATAAATGTGTTAACACACCTATGATGATGCCTTGTTCAGTTATGAAATATAGCAAAGCTCATAAAGTATATAGACATTTCTGCAGAAATTCTGACATCTCAGTATGTAATAATTTTTTACTTTTCAATATTAATATATTGTAAAGACTATCACTAGAGCATCTTTAAGATAATGAAATAGAGGACCATAACATATACATTATATTTCATTTCCGAAGGTTCGTATCATTCAGAATACATTCATAACTGGTACGTTGTTTTGCTATTTTATTTAGCTCTGATGAATGGAACATTGAGATGAATTCAAGATATTTAAGCATTGGGATGGCTAAATTCAGTGTTGGTGGGTGAAGGCAGATACAAGTCTGATGCATTTAATGGTACTGTTATAAGAAAGTAACTGTAAACAACATCTACACACATTTCAAGAACAACTTTTAAGTAGGAACAAAATACAATGGACTCTATTTTCAGTATAAGGAAAGTACACTTATCACGGCCCCATCTGCTGCATGAAGAAAGTCAGCTAAAGGTACATTCACTTCTGGACACAGCAACTAATTCATGTCATGCCTGGGTGTGTTCAGCCAGCCCCCATAATGCCAACTTTATTTAGTTTTAGATTATTACATTTTAGAAGGAACCTTTCACTTCATCTACCCAGCTTCTGGCACTTGCAGCGTCCCATTTGAAGTCAGACACTACTTACTAAAAGCCGGTGTTCTACAGATTGAATCTGGAGATTAAGGCTGACAGTGGAGAAGGAGTACACAGGGCCACTTAAGAGAACAAAGGAAAGGCTAACCTTCCACCTCAAAAATCCTGCGTGAGCCTCCTTTTCTAAAGGATGTCGAAAATGACATTTCACATGGAGAACTTTCTCCAATTCTCGTAAGGAAATGAATTTCCACTTTCTCCTGACAGATTACAGAAGCTCAACAGGGAAAAAAGGACACAGCAAGGAGGGCAAGCCTGGTGCAAAAGGCCGGGGCAAAGGCAGGAAGAGAGGAAGTTAACTTCTTTGTTTTGGCAACAGTTTTGTGTTTGCCTTTGAGGCGTCTTTTAATTCCTGAAAGCACAATACTCATTGGCCCTTCTCCTAGGGAAGTAAAAGGAAAGAGCAAGCAAAAGACCTTGATGTCCTGAATCTTACTGTCATAGGAACTCGATGAATTTGAGCTTCTCAAAGTCATTTTACAAATGAGAAAATGACGGCAAGAGCTGCTAAGAAACATACCTGAATTTACTCGATGGAAAAGCTGAAAAGAAGACCAGAATAGGTTCCTAGTTTAGCTTAGATAGGTTCCTAGTTTAGCTTAGATAATTACAGTGCTGTGGAAACATAAGGTTTGGTGTAACAGGATGACTTAATGAGACATAAACTAGCATACCGTCTTTGCTGCTACGGATTCCTCTGCAAATTTTAAGTTTTCACTCCCCTTGCCTTTCTCCCATGCATAGGAAAGGCAAAACGACCCCAGTGAGTTTGAATACTGGCCTCCCTTACCCTTCCTTGAGGCTAGAGCTTCCAGAGGCGAGTGAAGGGGGCCACCCCACAAGGACAAAGCAGGCTTCCTGAGATGCAAGTCAGGGGAAGGGTGGGTTGGTAAATTCGAGGGGTGGCCCTGTTTTTAGTGCCTGGCCTTAGAAGTTATCAGCCTGGGGAGGGCAGATGATTATAAGGATGCCAGGGGAGATCCTGGAGGCAGCAGCATGGGTCTCCGGAACTAGTCTGACACGAAGGGAGTCAAAACACCAGGGAAACTGTCTACTTTTGAATTTGAGCTGAGTGTCTTACCAGAAATCTTTTTTTCTGATTTTCCTGGACTGACAGAGACTGGCTACTTTAGGGGAATGAAAAGTTGCTTGAGAAAAACACACATTGTTGTCTCAATATTTATCCCCTAACTGGCAAACAGGAAACAGTGTCACACACGAAAAAGAAGGTTCACTGAAAACACTGACTACCTGAGAAAACAGTACTTCAAACACTACCACATGAAATTATTGTACTAAGAAATTTTCCACATTTTTTAAGTCTGAGTCATAACATTAATGTTCAACTGGAAAAATATTTAAATTTCTAAGAAACACTTCCACTGAAGGAAGTATGTATTAACACTATAATCAAATACCACACAGTTGGCTGAAGTTGAGAGAGAAGTGTTTGGGGATGAATAATGGAACAAAAGGTATCCACGTCTAGCAATTAATCTCTCAAGTCCTTGGCCAAAGTTTCTCTTCTCACCCAAGCTGACAAATGTGTTTTGGGATTTGATAGCCAGAAAAATCCTTGGGAGGTATTTTAAGAGTAATTTTTCTTAGAGGAGGCAAAGGAGTAAGGAAGGCAAGGTGAACTGCCTTCAGTATTTCTTTGATATGCTTATCTTTTTAATACATAACAGCACGCTGATCTGCAACAACACAATTTAAATGGAAATTTAAGATATATTACACATTTTGCTGTCTTTCAAAATAGCAATGCACCAAGCCTAAAAGGATTTTATCAAGCATAATTTAACCTTTTCTTGATGACCCAAGGTCGGTATTATAAATTACCGATCAGCTGTGTGATCTTGGGCAAATCACCTGAACCTTCAGTGTCCTCATCTTTACTATGGGAATGATAGTACATTTATAGTATCTATCCTTCAGAATAGTGATGATGGTTTAAATGAGATCATCCCTGCAAAGCACTTAGCATTGAGCCCTTTACACTATCAAGAGATCCAAAATGGTAGTTACTGCTTCTTTTTAATATATTTCTCTGCTCAAGATTGTGATCTAGAAAACTGAGTTGACCTCTAAGTTTAACTTCTGAAGTTACCACATAAAATTTAAAACTTATATTCTCTTTTAGGAAAAAAAAAAAAAAAAGATCTTACTCCCTTTCTTCCAATATGGTAGACTTGAGGTCAGAAGCAGCCCTCAGCATAAAAGACTAAAAATGCTGAATAAATATTTTAAAAATCTTAAATACATAGTTGAATTGTCAGGAGAATAGCTGAATCCTAGGAGGTAGGAAAGAATTCTGAAACCCCTTGGAAAGCCAAGGCTGAACAAAGAGTTTTCCCAGAGGACTCTGCTCATCCTTGAAGGTCTGGAGTAGAAGAGCATGAGCTTTAACCTGTAGAATGCTGGAGGTCAGAGGACAAGCCTGGAGCCCTGGAAAATAAAAGGTTGGATCACAAGCCCTTGAGATATCTGCCCCGCCTTCCCTGCCATTCCCCCCATGGTAAATGAATTGGAAAAACACTCTGCCTTCCAGAGGCAGACAGTAGACGAGGCTATTTGCCTGCCTCAGCCTTGGTCAGAGTCTGGCAAGGAGGGCGGAGGGAAAAGCACCTCTGAGAATTCCTAATCACAAGCCTACTCTTAGGAATGTTTGGGGATAGAATTCATACTATTTATGGGACTTCACAAATAATCCTTCTGGCGGGAACATACTTTCAACCCAGGCCTCAAAGAGCTCCCACAGATAAATACCAGGGAGAATGTGAGCTCACAGTCATTATCACTTACCTACTTTGAGAGCACAGATAACTTTGAAAATATTTCCGTGACTCAGTTTCCTCATGGAACAAATGTAGATGATAATAGTACTTATCATAGGGACTCTTGAAAAGATTAAATGAGTTACTATGTATAAAGTGTTCAGAAGAGCGACTACCACATACTACTCAATAAATATTAGCTATTATTAAATGATATGGGAAACTATTTATGACATAAATGAAGAAAGTAGGATTTAACATTATACACAACCCGATTCTGGTTTTGTAAAAACAACTGCCCTCTTTCTCCTTTAAACTGCCCTCCTTACGCAGAAGCATGCCTGCAGAGAAAACGCTGGAAGGAAACACACCAAAATGCTAACTCTGTAGGATATGACTTGGGGAAATTCATTTTCCTTTTAGATCTTTTAGTTTTTAAATTTCCAACAATCATTATACATTTCTTGTAAAATCAGAAATACTTGAAAAAGAAAAAAAAAGACTCCTGTTTCTTCTAGTTGAATCCTAGTACCACCCCCCTCCCCCATGCTAGCATGCTCATTTTCTTCACAGAGACCCAATTTAGCCACATAATTTTCAGGTTAGTAGGTAAGATAAGAGAAGGATGTCTAAAGGAAAAAAAATATCAGAAAGGAAAAATTGGCAGGTTCCCACGTCATGGAGGAGAGAAATAGTTTCAATATTTCCATGCAGAGAAACAGATTGGCTAGTGATGGCACTCATGTTAAAAGCTAACAGAGGTTTGGGGATAAGGAAGATGAGTTTTTATCCCCTCAGTTTTAACTTGCTTAGCTTTTGTGATTATGGCCCACAAAGTCAAGATGTCCTATATGTATAAAGACAAATATTTGAATGATAAGGGCAAGTGACACAGTTATGCCTGAAAACAAAGTCTACTTTAAAAAATAAAACACATGATTTGAAGAAGGAATAATAAACCAATATCACCTTTCTTGTAATTTAGATATATTTTAGTCTTTATGAATCAATCTACTATAAAAAAAAAAAGTCCCTGGAGTGCTGTCATATTTTCTGCCCGCCCAGCACCTTCTGAACACCCTCGAAATGTTTAAAGAATTTCTTTCTTTATTGGTCCTACTTTCCTAGGTAGAGCCAGAAAACTTGTTTCCCAGGCCCTCCATGAAGCCAGGACAGCATGATGGACCAGCCTCTACCAACCAGATGCCCTGCTCAGCACTGAGCTTGGGAAATAATTAACTTGAGAAGGAAATAATGGAGAACCCATCCTACAGAGTCCATGGAGGGAAGTATCAGACTTTCTGAGGGTAGCACGGTAGGGTCTCCTGGATAAATGATATAGTGATGTTTTCCCTTAAACAGCCTGGTTGGTGTACTGGGCTCTGTTCCTGGCTGCACACCTAACTATCGGATATCCTTTAATAAATTCTGCTTCCACTCAAACTAGCCAGGGTGGATTCTGTTGTTTTCAAAGAAACCCGAAAATATGAGGAATAACAGTAGATGCCCCACAAAATTACAGAAATATAATAATATAATATATAATATAAATAAAATATAATAAATATATAATATAATAAATAACTAGTCTTTTCACTGACTGGTTGGTCCTTTATTCCTATTAAGTAGAGATGAAATTCTCATTTACAAGTGGGGAAACTTCCCCAAGATCACACAACTTGTAAGCACATGGTAGAACTGGCATTCAAATCCACATATTTCTGGCTCCAGAGTCTGAAATCTTGTAACTGACATAAAACCTCTCCCCTGACACAACCCAACAGGGGATATAAAACAAACATCCAATGACACTTCAAAAATACTTCCTAAGCAGGGAAATCCCAGTGTGCTTTACCCAAGCCCTTTTCCAGACCTTTCAGTTCACTTTACTGTGACTTCTAAACTGAAATGTAGAAATGGAATGAAATCCATATAAAAAGTGAGTAAGAATGGAAATTTGGTCAGATGCTGAAATGGATCCTGGGAACCACACATATGAATGACTTTCTTTTTAAAGCCAATTCCTATCAATCACTAAAAACAAAACAAGACTACAAATCTCTCAGGGACATCTGAGAACATTATTAATGATGTTACATATATCATAAAAAGCAGAGGAACAGGAAATAATATGAATTTTTTAAAATACAGTTCAACTATATCCTGATTTCTGTAATCAGCTCTATATTGCAAATTGCCACTTCATCATGGTAAATTTGCAAATGTACTGGGAAACTTTAAAAGATCTTTTAACACATGTTTTAGGGAGACAAACCACCTTATATTAGCCCCTCTGCACATTTAGAAAACAAGATTCATTTAGCAAGTCCACTTAAATCTTAAAACATGAATGCATTCAGTGATAGTTTTATTTTGCAGAGTAGAAAGAAGCACAAGGGAGCTTCTAAATGTTGGCTCTCATTATACTTCCAATTATTTCAATTATTTCAGATTATGCACAAGGCAATTTCTCCTTTGACAAAATGCTGGATAAAGATATCCAGGGGACTCTAAATAGCAGCAGTCTTTGTACATATGGTAAATTATGTTCTTGGGGGGAACAAAAAGCTCTAAGTTAGGTGATGGAATATGAATTTGATTTTCTTATAGAGACACTATTGTAACAAAGCCTTGCATAACTAAACCTAGTCTGAACTTTATATATAATGACTATAAACATCTCATTTAATCAACTATTTTGCATTATTTCAAACATAATTCTAAAAAACCAAAATGGTAACCAAAATAATAAAAACATCCTACTATGATTCCTGCTTGATTTTATGATAAAAATCAGAAATGGCATAATCAGAACCACAGAAATAACCAATCCTTCTATGGAGAAACATAAGATGTCCATTTAGCCTACGAAAACCAATAAATGCTTTCTTAAGGATTTTCTTACTTCATAGGGATGAGTGGCTTTTCAATAGCCATATTTATCCTGCATGACTTTGGGCACTGATCACATTGGATAAACTCTGACCTAATGGAACTGTTTATCTTATCGTAGAACTAAGACTTTTGGGAACAAAAAAGGGTTACTTCATGCTTTTTGAGAAAATATCATTTTTGCTAAGCTTTTTTATAATTAAGGCCTAGATATGGGCTTTCTAAAACTAAAAACCAGAAGATTTCCAATTTTCTTAAGATTCCAGCTCCTTAACACCGCCAGCTATTCTTTGAACATTGATGTGAAGACCCTGGAGTCTTTAAAAAAGATGAAGATAGGGCGCCTGGGTGGCTCAGTTGGTTAAGTGACTGCCTTTGGCTCAGGTCATGATTCTGGAGTCCCGGAATCGAGTCCCGCATCGGGCTCCCTGCTCAGCGGGGAGTCTGCTTCTCCCTCTGACCCTCCCCCCTCTCATGTGTGCTCTCTCTCTCTCATTCTCTCTCTCTCTTTCAAATAAATAAATAAATCTTTAAAAAAAATAAAAAAGATGAAGATAACCAACATTTACTTCTTCAGCATTTTCCCATCCATCCTTCCCTCAGAATGTGAATTCACACCATTACAAGCTTCAAGGCTCTGAAATAAATGGTGGCCAAACTGAAAGACAATTAATTATGGTATATACATGAAAAATTTCCACCTCTATCTCAAGGCTTACATATTATCTTACATATTATAGTAATAAAGTAAACTGCCCTCAGTCTAATGCCTTCTTGATTTGTAACCAGCTACCTCCTGGTCCCAACTCTCAAAAGGAGCTTGGCCAGCCTCTAACACCTCTCTTCTCTAGTTGGCACCAGTATGTTTCCTTTCTTAAGGCTCTAAGGATAAGCCTTGGTCTAGTCCCCCATCTTGTGGGGAATATTTTTACTTTATTTTTTTTGGTTTGCTACCTGATATTTTAAAACTTTTATTTTGAAATATTTTTAAATTTAGGGAAAAGTTGCAAGAAAAGTACAGAGCATGCCCATATGCACCTCAACCAGCTTCTCCTAATATTAACATCTTACATAACCACACAGTAATTACCAAAACCAGGAAATTAATATTTGTATAATATTATTGAGTAAACTACAGATCTTATTCAAATTTCACCAGTTTTTCCACTATCATTTTTCATTTGTTATATTTACATCCCTAATTAATTTGGGGTTTGTTGTTATATATGGTGTGATATGTGGATCTAATTTTATCTTTTTCCAAAAAGCTACCCAACTGTTCACATCAGTATTATTCACAATAGTCAAAAAATAAAGACAACCAAATATCCAATAACTGATGAATGGATAAATAAAATGTGATATAGCCAATGGAATATTATTCAGCAATAAAGAAGACTGAAGCACTGATACATGCTATGACATAGAAAAACCATGAAAACTATGCTCACTGAAAGAAGCCGATCACAAAAGACTACCCTGTCATCATTTTTTAAAAACTCTGTAATTTCAATTTATGTGTCCCCTTCCACCCAAGAGTTGTTTAATAAGAGAATTTATTAATATCTAGGTATAAAGGCTTTCCTCTTTTTTGTTTTTATCGGTAAACAATGGCTTTTAGCATTAAAAAGTGTCCTTTGTCAGGTTTAATGCTCTGTGGCTTAAATTCTATTACACACACACACACACACACACACACACACACACACACACAATGGAATATAATGCAACCATAAAAAATATGAAATCTTGCCATTTGCAACGACGTGGATGGAATTAGAGGGTATTATGCTAAGCAAAGTAAGTCAATCAGAGAAAGACAATTATCATATGATCTCATTGATACATGGAATTTAAGAAACAAGGCAGAGGATCATAGGGGAAGAGTGGAAAAAATGAAACATGATGAAACCAGAGAGGGAGACAAACCATAAGAGACTCTTAATTCAGGAAACAAACTGAGGGTTGCTGGAGGGTGGGGGTGCAGGGATGGGGTAACTGGGTGATGGACACTGGGGAAGGTATGTGTTGTATTGAGCACTGGGTTATTATATAAGACTGATGAATCACAGCTCTGTACCTCTGAAATAAATACATTATATGTTAATTAAATGAATTTAAATTAAAAAATAATAAATGCTGCCCCCACTACTGTCTTCATTTTAGATTTTTAAGTTTCATGCTAGTCTAAATATTTTGTCTTTGCAAATTATTTGATCTTTTGACTGACAGCACTTGAGTATTTTATCTTTATCCCTGAAATCTAAGAGATTTAGTCTGATATGTTTCAGATTTGGTCAGTCTACATTAATTTTCCCAACTACCCAGTGAATTCTCTCATTGTGTAGATTCAGGTCTTTTTCTATTTCTATAATTTATTTTTATAGTTTTAAATATTAGCTGTGTATCACTGTTTTGTTTCCGGAACTCTGAAAAATTTTTTTAAATGACTTCTTTGCTTATCTTTCATTCCCATTTCTCTTAGACCTGAAGGGTGGCAGAATAAGGCACTCTAAAATATGTCACTTTAATATAAAAATTATTTTGAGTTAAAGCCCTTGAAAAACAGCAAATCAAGGAAAAACACATTGACCTTCCTTCTTTTTCTTAAAAGCAGGATATGAAATTCCCAGGTGAAAGATGTCCTCCCTAAACCAGAAGGAAAGTAATATTTTTATGAAGGACCAGAAGCTGAGACAAAAAAATTTTTGTGCAAACAGACCTTGTTAAAATAATTCTTAGCTTCCTTTAGCCTCTTCACATAGTTTTTCCCAATTGCTTTTCTGTTCAACCAGCTATAAAAGAATGTGGGTTTGGTCATTTCTTTGGGTCTTTATTCCTTATGAGGACTTCCATGTCATGCAAAACTTATATAAATTTGTATGCCTTTCTCCTGTTAATCTGTCTTATGTCAGTTTCTCAAAGCCAGCCAAAAAAAACCTAAGAGGGCAGAGGTAAAAATCTGCCTCTCCTTCAGACCCTTATTTTCTTCTTTATGTCATTTTCATGTCTATCTTCAAACCCCTTATTAAATTTTCATTAGAGTCTATTTTCAATTGGGCACTTTTAAATTTATGCTTCATTTCTGAGACCATTTTGTCTTCTTTCCATTTCCTGAGTTCAATCAACTCCTTTTTTATTTATCCTGGTTTTTGTCCATTTTGCATTTCTGACTCAGAGTTGTTTTTCATATCCTCAAATGCTTGATGTCCTTAATTCTGTCTGGAGTGTGAATTTACACTCTTCTTTTGCTTCAGTTCATTTTGCAGGGAAGGATTTTCCTGAATTGGTGGTTGTGATTTTGTGTCTTCTGATTTTCTGCAAAATTTCTCTACTGACTTTCTTTTTCTCATTTTTATGATATTGGAGTGGTTTTTTTTTAAATCCCTATTTTGAAAGGAGCTCTTTTCTGTCAGCCTAGCAAAAGCCCAGGTACTTTAATGAGTTTTTCTGTCAATGGGTTTGTTTTGGTGGTAGGAAAACAGCTGCAAGTCCTGATTATACGATTCTCTTTGTCTTAGAGAACCCTAAATCCACCCCCACCTTCAACCCGCTTTTCTTTTTTCCTTCATGTAATCACTAAAAAGCACTTTTTTTTTTTTTTTTGCCTTTCCCCCCCCCCGCTCCTCCAGAAGAAAGACTGCTCCAGTAACTAATGCTTACCCTTTTAAACTGTGCCTGTCTTTTAAAATGTTATACCTGGTCCTATATGTCACCTGACCCTTTAAATCACATGTACTTTAAAATCTCTTCTCTACACTCCAAGCTCTTATCTGCTTGGACATTTTTCCAGCATTTTAAAATTTAGGATGGGTTTAACTTTTCTAGTGGCCATTCAAAATCACCCTTAGGCACTTTTGCTAGCGTCTCTCTTTGTCTTCCTTGGAGTTTTTTTTTTTTTTTTTCTGCTTTTGCTCACAAAAAGCCTTATGGCAGAGTGGAGGTGGAAAGGAAGTATAAGGAAATGGACATCAGAACTTGTTTTTTTTTTTTTTTCTATTTACTCACAGTTATTTTGCACTTTTGGCATTGTCTGTCTCCAAGTATGAGTGGAGAGCTTTCATAATTGGGAAATTGTTTCATATTGTTTTCAGTTTTTGAGGCTGATTATTACATAGCTACCATTGTTTTCTGCTATCTGGAAAATGTACAGAACATTTTTTGACACTCCAGAGGATGGGGAAAGAGCAGGATGCAAATTTTTCAATTTAAAAAAAAAATGACCAGTTTAAGAAAAGCAGGGCTCCAGCTGACTGTTGCCAAGAATGTAGCAATATGAAAAGAAAACGTTTAATTTTGTGTATCCAGCATCAAACTCAGTCTGTGACTTCTCTCACTGACTCTCAACAACTGCCAAGGCACAGTTTTTGTTTCTGTTTTTGTTTTGGGGGGGAGGGAGGGAAGGATGCAAACAAAGTGGTTTATAAAACTGAAAGAAAGCATCATATCCACAGTGAGACTCTCCAAGCCCTCGACATTATGAAATGAAAGTAGTAATTAACTACAGAAGTAATATAAGAAACCCTTATATATCCAGAGCAAGTTTAGTTTAAATGGATTTTTAAAAGCACCTAAACGCTAACTAGCAAGGTACATTGTAGACACTATTACTGGGTTAAAAAAGAAACAACAGAGTCAAGAAAAACTGAAAATACAAATGGCTGAGCTAGCGCTACTGTCATTAAACACAATTTCCTTTCCATTTCACAGAACTCTAAAAGTAAAAACAAAGCCACAATCCATTTGCTTCTAGAAACTACTCTGCAATTTGTGCCCTGAACTGCTGACAACATTTAGCAGACAACTAAAAATCTGGGGTGTGTACTTCTATCATGACCTAACATATTTCATTTCCTCCCCATGCCACCCACCCGTCCTCAACAAATTTGACTTCAAAGATAGAGAGTAGTGGTAAAATGTGCTACCAAATACATTAATTATCAAAATGGCCAGATCTTGCCTTTATTCTTTACAAAGTGCTTTCAGACAGGAAGGGTAGTTATTCTCCTACCACAGATATGAAAACCAGGGTTAAGTCATAGAAAGCCAAGGATGACACTAAAATTCTAAAACACACGAGAAATGGACCCTACATTAGCCACAAAATTAACAACTAGAAGATTAAGCAGCTGCAGACAAAATTAGAAAAACAGAACAAATGAAAAAGACTTTAAGAGCATGCTGATTTCAAATTCTGAGAAAGATTTTTGAAACTTGGTGTCTTGGAAATAAAAAATATATATCCATTGAAAGAAAACTCAATAATGGGGATAAACACCAGAATGAGTGAACTGGAAAACCCAATACTGAGGGATTTATCTTGAATTCATATATATATATATATATATATATATATATATATATATGAAAAAACATTTAATAGACAAAGGAGAATAGCTTGAAAGACTCCAATATATGCCTCATAGGAGGTAAAAAGAAGGAAATGGGAGGGGAGGGATAATGGAAATTTACTATACAACTATTAACAACTTTCTAGAACTAATTAAAGACAGGAGTCCTCAGATGAAGTGGTCTCAGAGTATTAAGTAGAAAAATTTTTTTTAAAATCCACACCTGGACATCACTATCAAACTACAGCACATCAAGCACAAAGATAAACTCTTACAGACTGGTAGGGAAAAAAGGATGGATTATCTTCAGAGGAATAGCAAATAATTTTACAAAAGCTGTCTTACCAACAGAAATAGATGGCAGAAAGCAATGAGTGATAGATCTTCAAATTGAAAAGAGGTACAGAACTCTGTACCTAGCTTAGTCATCAGTCAAGACTGTGAACAAAATAAAGACATTTTAGACATAGAAAGACTAAGAAAGTATGCTATTCATAGGCTGTCAGTGGAAGGAATACTAAAGGATATGGGATGCAAGAGAAAAACAAAAAGCATAACAACTGATAGTATGGAATGAACATTAAAATACTTAAAATTAATAACTAATTTATTTGTTTTTAAGTGAAACAAACAAAAACAGTAGACAATAATGGGGAAATGTGGGGTGAGGGGAATAATGTGCTTAAAAGAGAGTTAAGGAACATGTTGGGGAAGACACAGAGTAGGAGGATCCTGAGCTCACCTCGTGCCACAGATATACCAAGACAAGTACATCCATTACAATTAACTCTGAAAACGAAGACTGGCAGAAAAGACCTTCCACACCTAGTCACAGAGGGAAGGCCACAGAGAAAAAGGGTATGAGGGGCAGACACACAGTTGGGAACCAAACCCCTCGATGACTACCCAAAATCTGAAGGGCATCATAAACAGAGAAGTGGGGATCAGACCCACACTGGGCACCCCCACCCTGGGGATCTGCACTGGGAAGATGAATCCCCATAATATCTGACTTTGAAAATTAGTGGGGCTTAACTCCAGGAGAGCTAGCGGGTGTCATGAAATTGAGTCTCCACCCTTAGAGAACTCATGTTAAATAACTCGGCCTGAGACACAGCAGAGAAGCAGCAGTCTGAAAAGTGCCTAGGGTATAGGTGAATGAGATTTACAGACTAATCTTACATCCATGCAGGAGGGGCAGCAATCTATAGGAGACTTCTCTAGGCACGTGCCATTTCTCTTGCTCTCCCCCAGCCTACATAGCCAGATATGTGCAGAAACCAGTTCTAACACTCTCCATCTACCTTGCAAGCACCAAATGCCCTACCTGGCATTCCCTAGCAGATCCACCTCCAAAGTGACCTGTGCCCTGGGAAGGCAGGGGAGGTAACCTCACACAGCAGGATGCCCACAGTTCCAGCAGCTGGGTAGGCCTCTCAGCTTCCTGTGCAGGGAGTAAGCCCTGCCTTCTGTGCACCTGCAGCTGTGGCAGAGAGGCTAACTGCAGATAGCCAGGCTGAGTACTGTCCCCACCTACCAATGAGCCCTTGCTGTCACAGCCAGTCCTCTCAACAGTGTAGGGAGTAAACCTTGCCTAGTGTGCCCATAGCAGGCAAGTCAGTTTATTGCAGCCTGCAGGGCTGAAGGCAACTGCAGCTCCACCACAACAGGAGGGCAGACACAGCCCACAAAGAGAATACCCCTGGAGCACCTGGTTCTGGTGACCAGGGGGGATTTCACTAAAGGGTACCAGAGGATCTCTTCTATACAAGGACACTACTTTCAAAACCAGGAGATGTAGCTTACTCACCTAATATACAGAAATAAATGCAGAGTTGGACAAAATACGGAGACAGAGGAATATGTCCCAAATGAAAGAACAAGACAAAAATCACAGAAAAAGAGCTAAATGAAATGGAGATAAACAATATGCCTGATAAAGAGTTCAAAGTAGTGGTCATAAAAATACTCACTGGACTTGGGAAAAGAATGGATGAACTCAGTGAGAACATCAACAAAGAGATAAAAAATATAAAAAAGAAACAGAGCTGAAGAATACAATACCTGAAATGAAAAATGCTCTAGAGGGAATCAACAGCAGACTGCAGGATGCAGAAGAATGAATCAATGATCCAGAAGACAGGGTAATGGAAAGCAACCAAGCTGCACAGTAAAAAGAAAAAATAATAAAAATTGAGAAGAGGTTAGGGGACCTCCGTGATGTCATCAAGCATTAATACCATTCACAATATAAAGAAGCATGACCAAAGTCCAAAGTTAGAAGAAGGAAGGAAATAATAAAGATCAGAATGGAAATAAATGTAATAGAGATGAAAATAACAATAGAAAAAAAGAACAATGAAAACAAAAGCTGATTCTTTGAAAAGATAAACAAAATTGATAAACCTTTACTAGACTCATCAAGAAAAAATGAGAGAACTCAAATAAATAAAATCAGAAATAAAGGGATAGAAATAACAATTGAAACCACAAAAATACAAAGAATTACAAGAGAATACAATGAAAAATTATATGCCAAGAACCTTAACAACCTAGAAGAAATGTATAAATCTAGAAACATACAACCTTCGAAAACTGAACCAAGAAGAAATAGGAAATGTGAATACACAAATTACTAACACCAATTGAATTGGTAATAAAAAAACTCCCCCCAAACAAAGGTCTAGGACAGATAGTTTCATAGGTGAATTCTACCAAAAATTTGAATAAGAATTAATATTTATTCTCAAATTATTCCAAAAACTAGAAGAGGGAGGATAATTTTCAAATTCATTCCACAAGGCTAGCACTACACTGATACCAAAACCAGACAATGACACTACAGAAAAAGAGAACTACAGGCCAATATCCCTGATGAACATAGATGCAAAAACTCTCAACAAAATATAAGCAAACCAAATTCAACATACATTAAAAGGATCATTCACCCAACCAAGTGGGATTTATTCCAGGGATGCAAGCGTGGTTCAATATTCATAAATCAATGTGATACATCACATTAACAAGAAGAAGGATAAAAAAAATCATACAATTATCTCAATAGATGCAGAAAAGCATCTGACAAAATACAACATTCATTCATGATAAAAACTCTCAAAAAAGTAGTCTTAAAGGGAACATACTTCAACATAAGAAAAGGCCATATATGAAAAACCCACAGCTAACAACATACCCAATGGGGAAAAGCTGAAAGCTTTCTCTAAAATCAGGAACAAGACAAGGATGTTGTCCCTTTTATTCAACATAGTGCTGGAAGTCCCAGCCAGAGCAATCGGATAAGGAAAAAAAAAAAAAAGGCATCCATATTGGTAAGGAAGAAGTAAACTTTTACCATTTGTAGGAGACATGATACTATAACAGAGAAAACTCTAAATACTTTACCAAAAAACTACTAGAGCTAATACATGAATTCAATAAAGTCACAGGATGCAAAATCAATGTGCAGAAATCTGTTGCATTTCTATACATTAATAATGAAGTAGAAGGAGAAATTAAGAAAACAATCCCATTTTCAACTGCACCAAAAAGATTAAAATACCCAGGAATAAATTTAACAAGGAAGGTGAAATCCCTATTCTCTGAAAACTAGAAGGCAATATGAAAAAAAAAAACGTGAAAATGGCACAAATGGAAAGATATCCCATGCTTATGGATTGGAAGGATTAATATTGTTAAAATGTCCATACTACCCAAACCAATCTAAAGATTAAATGCAAACCCTATCAAAATACCCAGAGCATTTTTCACAGAACTAAAACAAATAACCTAAAATTTGTATGGAATCACAGAAGACCTCAAATAGCCAAAGTAATCTTAGCAATCTTGAGAAAGAATAAAGCTGGAGGTGTCACACTCCCAGATCTCAAGATACACTACAAAGCTATAACAATCAAAACAGTATGGTACTGGCACCAAAACAGACTCACAGAAATAGGATAGAAAGCCCAGAAATAAACCCAAGCATAAATGGTCAATTAACCTACAACAAAGCAGGCAAAAATATACAGTGAAGAAAACAGTCTTTTCAATAAATGGAGTAGGAAAAAGTGGACATTTTTGCTACATGCAAAAGAATGAAACTGGAATACTTATCTTATGACTTTTAAAAAATAAATTCAAAATGTATTAAAGACCTAAATGTGAGACCTGAAACTATAAAACTCCTAAAAGAACACGTAGACAGTAATCTCTTGGACATACTCTCAGCAGTATATTTATGGATTTATCTCCCCAGGCAAGAGAAACAAAAGTGAAAATAAACTACTGGGACTACATCAATATCAAAGGCTTTTGCACAGCAAACAAAACAGCCAACAAGATAAAAAGGCAACCCACTGAATGGGAGAAGGTATTTGCAAATATATATCCAATAAGGAGTTAATATCCATAATATATAAAAACTTACAGAACTCAAAAAACCAAACAATCCATTAAGAAAAAAGTGTGCAAAGGATCTGAATAGACATTTTTCCAAAGACATACAGATGGCCAAGAGACATATGAAAAGATGTTCAATATCACTAATCATCAGAAAAATACAAATCAAAACCATAGGGACACATTACCTCACACCAGTCCAGAACAGCTAGTATCAAAAAGACAAGAAATAACAAGTATTGGCAAGGATATAGAGAAAAGGGAACCCTCCTGCACTATCAGTGGGAACGTAAATTGGTGCAACCACTATGAAAATCGGTATGAAGTTTCTTCAAAAAATTAAAACTAGAAATGCCATATGATCCAGTAATTCTACTACTAGGTATTTACTGAAAGAAGACAAAAACACTAATAAGAAAAGATATACGCACCCCTATATTTATTGTAATATTATTTACAATAGCCAAGATGTGAAATCAGCCCAAGTGACCAATAGATGAATGGATAAAGGGGCTGTGGTTTATACATACAATGTGATATTACTCAGCCATCAAAAAGAATGAGGTTTTACCATTTGCAATGACATAGATGGAAGAGAGGGGATTATTTTAAGTGAAATAAGTCAGACAGAGAAAGACAAATACTGTATGATTTCACTTATATTTGGAATCCAAAAAACCAAAACAAATGAACAAACACACACAAAACAGACTTTTAAAAGTCACAGAACAAACTGGTAGTTGCCAGAGGGGAGATGGTTGCTGGGGGGAATGGGTGAAATACGTGAAGGTGATTAAGAGGAACAAACTTCCAGTTATAAAATAAATAAGTTACAGGGATGAAAAGTACAGCATAAGGAACATAGTCAATAATATTGTAATAACCTTGTATGGTGCCTACACTTAATTGTAATGAGCACTGAGTACTGTATAGAATTACTGAATCACTACATCGTATACCTGCAGCTAACATAATAACACTGTATGTCAACTATACGTCAATAATAAAAAAATAGATAAAATATTGATAAAATTCTTGCCTGTTTGAAAAAGGTAAAGATATTGAACAATTTTGCTTTTGCTAGAAAACTTTCTATTCTATGTATTTTTAAATTTTAAGAGCAACCACTACAAAAAAAAATCTGCACACTATTGCTTCCAAGAAAGCAGAGAATTTTTTTTAAAAGGATGAAAAAAATCAAGATAACAGAGAATAAGAAATAAGAAAAAAGTAAGAAAAGTATGACAACCAAAAAAATGCATACTCCTCTCATCACACTCACATATACAAAGATGATATACATCATTCCCACTATATTAGAGATTACAATCATGTAGGCAGATTTAACACATCTATTTAAAATAAAAATATCAAGAACCATGTCTTCTGTTTGCAGTGCTCTGATTTCTGCTAAAAATATTAGTATATTAGCAAGACTTTCTGAAAAGCAGCTGATAGTTCAAATGGACAATGTCTCAAATGTTTATTTTCCTTTACAAATGATACTCAAGCTGAAGTTAAATGAGAAGAAAACAATAATTTAAGACCAGAAAGAAGAGAATCAGAAAAATTGCAAGTACGGACAAATGCAGTTGTTTATAAAGAACTATGTATGTACAGTTCTAAAGAGACAAGAAAAGGCACCAGCACCTAAACATTGCTCAGCTCTTTTTTTTTTTTTTTTTTTTTTTTTAGAGGGACAGAGGAAGAGGGAGAGAGAGAATCAAAGCAGGCTCCATGCCCAGCCTGGAGCCCAACATGGGCCTCGATCACACAAACCTGAGATCATGACCTAAGCTGAAATCAAGAGTCGGACGTTTAACCAACTGAGCCACCCAGGTGGCCCTCAGCTAATTCTTTACTCCAGTTTAGTTTGTGTTCCTTTATTATAGCTTCGGAAATGCACTCTTTTTTATGCTACAGATTAATCCGACTGCCCTATATTGTGGAAAGCCAACTGCAGATATTAACTGCATGAAGCCCCAGCTGAAGCTACAGACCTACCTTCCCTGCCATTCCAACATAGTCAGTCCTCTGCAACCAACATTCCCAGCTTCTAACCTAGTAAGAAGCAACAGGTTGGTCTTTATCGTTAAAAGGATTCGAGCCTTAGATTAGATGCCAGCCTTCCTTCTTCAGGTGAACTTAATTCATAAGCTTTCACAGTACTGTGAATCCTTTAACTACTGACACTTCACATCAGTGGATTTCTGAGAAACCTGAGATCTAGGCAGGTGAATGACATGTACCCCGTCACACCGATGCAGGTGAAGCAGCTCAGAACCCAAACCCATCTCTCACCTCCATGCCAGGGCTTTTCCCCACTGTGTCACTTATTAGGTCTAGAAAGGCAAGGACAGAAAGGCATTTCGTTTCTCACGGTCCCTTTGGCTTGGTTCCCCAACACCTTTCCTGTTCTACATCTCTTCGCTTTGCTGAAGCTATTAGTCATTGGCGGGCTCATGAGAGGTTCTCAGTGGAGGCTCAGAACAGTGACACCTTCCAATCCATCATTCCCTTGAAGGTTGGCATCATTCCCAGGCTGTTGTTTCCCCTCCAGCCAGCAAAGCTCCTGTGAACAACAGAGTGGCTTCCTCCATGGGAGGAGCAAGTACAGTCATTTCAATTGTGATGCTATTTTATTTCTAAAAGCAGACATGTACTGCATGGAGCACTGGGTGTTAGACGCAAACAATGAATCATGGAACACTACATCAAAAACTAATGGGGTACTGTATGGTGACTAACATAATATAATAAAATTAAATTAAAAAATAATAAAAGCAGACATATATCTTTAGCCACCTTTTTAAGGAAGCAAGACCTGCCACCAGGAAGCCACCTGACTGAACCACAGCTGTGCTAAATGTGTGAGAAAGAACCAAGTCCTCTCCTTAATAGCTCCAGGCAAGGGGAAAAGTTCACATGTTAGACAACTTTCTTGGAATAACCATATTTGCAAATAAACGCAAATACAAAAGCAGTGGAAAATCCTTAAGTCACAAATGTTTCAGTGTGGACCAGGATCCACAGTCGGACAGAGGAGGTGAACCCGAAAGCAGAAAAAGACTGAGGGAGGGCGGAAGGGCTGTCCAGAGCATATCCCAGCTTTCTTCCCTTCCTTTTCTCCGACAGACAGCCCATCTGCCGGGGGTCCTCCCATGAAGCAATGACCTGGGTCTCTCAGGCAGGAAGAGCCGAAGCCCAGACAGCACTCCAGTCTCATCATTCCTGACCCTTCTTTGGGGCGGTTAGTAAGGTCCTGTGACATGGACTCCATTCTCTTGGAGAGAAAAAAAGAAACTACATAATGTGGCTTTATCTATGCTTTTATTCAGTTAAACACTTTCAAGACATTCAGGAGAAACCTAGTCCCTTTAAGGAATAAAGTTATATTATTCAGCCTTGGTGAATAAATTAGGAACAGCTGGGAACAGACAAAATGACTCTGTGTGCATCTACTTTAAAAGGAACATTATAATCTAATCCAATCTCCTTAATGTACAGATAAAGGAACTGGGACCCATACAGGTTACCTAACTAGACCAGTGTCACAAGTCCAGTTGGTGGCAGATCTAAGACCACACGACACCTTGAGTGTCCTACCTCAGGGAGCATGATTGTCCTACCAGACCAGACTTGCCGTGAGAGGGAGAGAGGGCTCCAGATGTTGTACATCCCCCAGGGAAGGAAGAAACTCAGGCTGGGAGACACTGGGATGCTAGGTGTTCATCTTGAATGGCAGCAAGATGACTTACAGAGGTAACCAACACCTTGATTCTACAAAGCACCTGAGTGTAAAAGGGAGAGGTCATGGTAGAAGGAAAAAAAAGGAAAGAAAAAATACAAGCTTCATGACACTGATTCACTTTACTTCAATAGTCAGGGATTGTGTTAAGTGCAGATTAATAATAAAAAGTGAAGACAAGAGGAAAATAACCTATTTGAGCTAGTGACCAGGTTTTCATCATAATTAAAAGATTTTTCCCTTAACATTTACTGGGAGTATATATTCTATTATCATGTAAGTGTTTTTTACCTTGGTTCTGGAAAACCTTTATTAGAAACACTTTGGATGTTTGTTAGAATGCAGATTCCTGGGCTCTCCTCCAGGGTTACTGACTCAGAAACCTGAATTTCAAACAAACCTCCCATAGATACCGACAAATAAGAATCAAAACCAGCCATAATGCCATCACCACAGAATTAGACAGACTCTTTTTGTTTTCAGCCTTCCCCACACCCATTTCAGAGTTAGAGGTACAGAGACAGGGAGTGCCCTCAAATCACAAAGGTTACTTAGGGCCTGCCAGGCCTTGCCATCAGGCCTTCTCTCCCCACCATGTCAGGAAGGACAGATGGACTGAACTGGGCTGGTAGTAGTTGGTTTAATTTTAAGATTCTATCTTTGTAGGCTAGAAGTGCAAATATGTACCATTTTGTTAATGAAAACCATACCACATTTTCTGCCATGAGTATGCATTTCCTTTAAAGTTGGGGGGGGGGCTGGTAAATGTGTTAAAAACAAGCAAAACAAGAGATAATATGATTAACTTTTTGGGGCAAATCGTTTAATTCCTGCTTTTCTCCGTAAGGCCAAAGGCAGAGCACCCCCAGCCTATTCAAGCTCCCCAAACCCAAGTCTAGCAGCTCCTCACAGTATACACCAGTGCCACAGACGGCCTAGGAACTAGCCTGCTCTGCCTACAACCCTAACTCCTTGGTAGGGACAGAAATTCCTGAGGAGCGTGCACGTGGCAGAGAACTTGGGCAGGGCGAGTGGCCTCTGGCTGGCTTTCTGCCTGGCCCCATCCTCCAAACACTCTCTAGAGTGGGGCAGCATGGTAGTCAGGTAGGAAAGGAGGCAGCGGAAGGCAGAAGCCACACGAGAGAACTGTATTAAGCTAAGGATACCTGCTCATTTTCCCAAACCAAGAATGCCCTGCAGGGCAACAAGGGATGGAGAAGGCAACATCCTTTTCACACCCAAACTGCTGAGGCAATTCTCAGAAATCTGTTTTGAGAGATTGAAAATAGAGCAGTAATCACTACCTTGGAGACTGGATTCCCTAAATATAATGAGTAGCACTCAACTCCTGATTATCTCTGTCCACTGAGGACAAAGGAATTAGCAGGAAAGAAAGAAGGCTGACACTTCTCAGGACTTGAGGGTGCCAACACTACTCCCTTTACAACGAGAGCTGAGCACAAATTCTAGCAAGTGCCTGCCCATCTTCATGAAGGTCTATCCACCTCCTGTTATGTCTGCAGCAATAGGACCCTGGACATCTGCAATGGCTTACAGCCTCCTATCTTATCTATGCTCACCTAATAATAGGACCTTTATATAAAAGTACCCCCAAGGCCCTTTAGCAGTCTCCAGGAAGACTGTCATCATGCCAGAAGATGAAGCAAAGGAAAGAGCAGAATACTGTCAGTATCTCATTCCCAGCATTTCCAATGAGCCCAGTTTTATACTAAAATATATTTGTATTGGTGTATGTACATTGGCACATGCATTTTCGAAGCACACACAAAAAACACTAACAAGAATTACCCTACAATGCCATTATTGGTTATTCCCAGAGATTTCAATTTTTTTTACATTTTTCTGTATTTTCCAATTTTTACATGAAAGTGATCTTTTCATAATCAATTTGTAAAATGTTACTTTAAAAGGTAATAATGGCTGTTATTTACGCAGAGATGAACATGGCACACAAGAGACAGATAAGGCCATTTGTGTTGTGTGGTGTCTGAAAAGTAGATGAAAAAAATGGTGTAGACTTAGAAACCTCACTTTCTCTTCTCTGTAGCCCTTTGTTGCTACTCGTCTGTAAAGTTCTCAGGCCTCTGCCTAACAATTTCTTGGAGCCCCTATAGATTATATATTTTTTTTAAAATGTTTTAAATTAGGGGCGCCTGGGTGGCTTAGTCGTTGCGTGTCTGCCTTCGGCTCAGGTCATGATCTCAGGGTCCTGGGATCGAGCCCCACATTGGCTCCCTGCTCAGTGGAGAGTCTGCTTCTGCTTCTCCCACTCCCCCTGCTTGTGTTCCCTCTCTCACTGTGTCTCTGTCAAATAAATAAATAAAATCTTTAAAAAAAAAGTTTTAAATTAAACCACAGCTTCCTTCAAACTGCTGTATCATCAAAACTTTTTACCTGAGATTCCAACAAATGGCCAAATGATTAAAACAAATTTTCATGTGTTATTTTCCTTCCCTCTTCTCTCATGACAGAGGTCTTAGCAGGCAGTGAAAAAGCAGATGGATGGGAGAATTACTTGTAGAATTATTAATTTCTGAACAATTGAGAACTTGAATATATAGTTTTTACATCATGGAAATGATGAAATTCAACTATCAGTGGATTTCTTAAAGTTAAAAATCAAACTACATACAAGTAACATAGATGAGAATCTTTTTCTCTACATAGTATACAGGTCCCTTACTCAAGATGCTTCATCTGCTTCATCCTTCCTCAGTGAACAGTGTATGATTTCAAATCTATCTAGAGCTGAGAAAATATCCCTGACCAACCCTAATTATCAGATGGTAATAGATAAGCTCTATAAAGCTTTTCTGTGTCTTCTTTTCTACATATTTTCACTATATAATTCAATCACACAGCATATACATGAAACTGTAACCTGATCAAACTCAACTTTTCTGCTAAGATCCATAATGCTTGAGAATGTTACTCACACGGCACCCACGTTTGAAGGTTGTGGTTCTCTAAAGGGTGATATTAATAAAAGAAAAACTGTTGCTGCCAGATGGTAAAAATAAGATAATACCAAACCCAGGACTGTGAAAAAGGACCATTTGCCATTTTCTTTGATAAAACGGTCATGGGATGGAATAAATAACAGACTCAGAATCAGAGGACCTAGGTAGGTATTAAAAAAAAAAAATAGCCCTGCATATTAGTAGTTACATGAACTTGTCTAGATTACTTACTTTCTGTACCTTTAGAATGGGGTTTGTTGTTGTGAGGATTTAAGAAAAAAGGATCATGTCTGTAAAAACATTTACAATTATTGTAGAACCTAGCTATCTACCTGGGGGAAACAAAGAAGCTTTAATTGGGGGGCTCTATGCCCTTAGAAATGCCACCCACACAGTTGGGAAGGCCAGGAGCAGCTGATGGAGCTGGAGTTAATGAGGTAAGGTGTAGGAAAGAACAAGAAAGATTTCCTCAGCTCAGGGCTCGAGGTGGTGGAACAACCATATCTCTCAGTTGAGTATAAGTTTCCAAGGAAGACTCTTATTGGGAATTCTCTGTGGAAGTCAAACCTTAAGTTAGGAGAGAGAGAGAGAGAGAGTTTAGCCAGATGGCTCCACCTATTAATACCACTTAGTTATTCCACGTTTAGAGTGGATGAGACCCAAATGCAGAAGAAATGGAAGCATGCACATACTGGGAAAATAATGCTTAGCTGGGGGCCTTGGGGCCTCTGGCCTGATTAAGTATACACCAAGAGTGCCAAAGGTAGGTCTTGTTTCTGGTAAGATGTTTGGATTTTGTTCTCATTGCAATAGGAAGGTCATGGAAGAGTCTTAAGCAGAGAGTGACATAAGTCCATCCTCCTTCTTGGGGTGCAACAACTACAGTATGTGCTTAGCAACGCATCGGTGATTCTGTTTGCTCATAGTTACACTACGGATATTAAGGTATGGTGACACGGAACATGTTAAAATTACAACAAATCCACCAAAAGATATCCCTATTGGCCTGAAAGAAATGTTACAATGTAATTTAAGAAGTTAGAATTTCATGTATGTTAATAGCTCTAATTAATACGATAAACCTTTCCTTTTGGGATTTGGCAGTGAGAACAGCTCAAGCAGGAGTGCCATCTGAATCCCTGGAAACCTAAAATAACATTTTTACAAAAAAAAGCCGCAGTGTTCACAGTCACTAACTTGGCCTGGAAAGTAAGAGAGTTGGAAATATAAAGATGGTATCTTTAACAAGTGTCATTCTACTATTTTACAGCTCTTTAAAAGATGTGCATTACAGTGAATTTCCAATTGAAAAAGTAAACCCCAAATATGGGCAAAATTAGCAGCCCCATTCCTTGTCATTGTAATACACGATTAAGTAGGTGTTACAAAGATGAAAAAGCAGAGCCATCTCTTTCTAATCCTGACAGACATCCTCCCCTTCTTCACTGATCCTTTATCTTGCAGTGAAGACCTGCATAAGGAAGTGATTCCTGGTATTCTCCTGATAAGAATGTTTCTCTCCAGAGGCAGCAGCAAGGACTACATTGCTTTAGCAGATACTGTTCATGAACTTGTGCCAAGTTTCTCCGAACCTTGGAAACTGGGAAAGTGCCTGTGCTCCTGATTAATAATATTCAGCAACCAGGCTGAAACCAGATGAAGTATAATCACTAGTAGGGAGGGAGAGTCAGTCACAGAGTTCCTGTGGTTGAGCTGCTATGAGAAGACATTAACACCACTAAGAGCACACAGGGCTTTCGTGCCCAGGTGCTGACATGAGCCTGAGCTGAGATCCGTCAAGGGATTAAGACCTCCTCTGTCTCAGGGACAATACAGAATGATTGTCAATTCCCCCACACCCAGTTTGAATTACTCTTCTACCTAATCTCTTTAAGGCTTGAGTTGAGGCTACTTTGTAATAAAATTATTCTCAGTTTATATCACACAATAATCATGGATGCTTATTCTATCTCCCTCATATGCTGCAACATCCTCCAAGTCAGAGTCATCTCTCTTGATCCCCATTCACCCATCATATAAACATTTCAAACAGTACATGAGAAAGTGACATAAATAGATCAGAGCGAGTGGGGCTGGGTGTCTTCCAGCCTTGTTCCCCAAAGATAACCACTATTAAGTTTCTTGTATCTCCCTCCATAAATGTTTGTGGGCATATACAAACTTTTATGTTATTCAATGTTCACTCCAATGAGCAAACCTTAAAAGAAATATGGATTGATATACAGAATTTTAAATCATTTCTGATTCAGGGTAGTATATAAATAATTTTAAGTTACTGCAAAATAAGGTGTGTGTGTGTGTATGTGTGTGTGTAGACATTCCAAGGTAGATACAACCTGCCTTCATCTACCACTCATACCCTCTCCACCTTCCAGGACTTCAGCAAGTATTGCATCTGGGTAGCAGGTGGAATTACCAGGGCACAAGCCTGGTGAGTCCAGCTCTGTCTCTAACACGGTGGGTATTCCCTGGCCAACTCACTCCACCTCTTTGAAATCTCAGTTTCCTCTCTTACAAAATGAGAAGGTATTTTCAGAAGTCCCTTTGAGAGTTCAGGATTGAAGCTGATAATCAAGTACTGATAAATAAAACAGGTACACCAAGGCCAAAGTATGAAATTGGTATCAGGAAGAAAATCAAACATAGTATCACGGCTTACCAGGAGAATATGGATGCAAATTAGACTGGAGCAGTTATTTAAAAAATATTTTTAATTGAGGTATAACTGACATATAACATTATATTAGTTCAGGTATACAACGATTTCACATTTATATACAGAGCAAAATGATCATCACAATAAGTCTAGTTAACATCCAGCACCATCCCAGTTACAAAAAAATTTTTCTCTTGTGATGAGAACTTTTACGATCTAATCTATTAGCAACTTTCAAATATGCAATATAGTATTATTAATTATAGTCACTATGCTGTACATTATATCTCCAGGACTTATTTTATAACTAGAACTTTGGACCTTTTGATCGCCTTTACCCATTTTGTGCTCTCCATAGAGAGAACTTGGGTTTCCTTGGTTTTGTGTTTTGGAATCCACATATAAATGAGATCATATGGTATTTGCCTTTCTCTGTCTTATTTCACTTAGCATCATCTCCTCTAGGTCCATCCATGTTGTCACAAACGGCAGGGTTTTATTCTTTTTTATGGTTGAATTGCATCTATATACCCCACAACTTCTTTATCCATTCATCCATAGTTGGACACTTAAGTTTGTTTCCATATCTTGGCTATTGTAAATGATGCTGCAATGAACATGGGGATGTACAGACCTTTTCAAGATAGTGTTTTCATTTTCTTTTTTTTTTTTTTTAAGATTTTATTTATTTATTTGACAGAGAGATAGAGAGCACAAGTAGGCAGAGTGGCAGGCAGAGGGAGAGGGAGAAGCAGGCTCTCTGCTGAGCAGGGAGCCGGACATGGGGCTCGATCCCAGGACCCTGGGATCATGACCTGAGCCGAAGGCAGCCGCTTAACCGACTGAGCCACCCAGGCGCCCCAAGTGTTTTCATTTTCTTTGGATAAACACTCAGCAGTGGAATTGCTGGTTCATATGGCAGTTCTGTTTTTAATTTTTTGGCCAAAAGGTTTGTTTTCCATGTGGCTGCACCAATATACATTCCCACCAACAGTGCACAAGGGTTCCCTTATGTTCTCCACATCCTCGCCATCACTGGTTCTTTCCTATATTTTTGATGACAGCCACCCTAACAGGTGTGAGATGATAGCTCACTGTGGTTTTGATCTGCATTTTTCTGATGACCAGTGATGTTGAGCATCTTTTCATGTACCTGTTGGCCATCTGTATGACTTAATTGGAAAAATGTCTGTTCAGATCTTTTGTTCATTTCTTAATTGAAGTGTGGTTTTTTTTTTGCTACTGAGTTTTCTTAATTTCTTTTTTTTTAAAAGAATATTTTATTTATTTATTTGACAGAGAAAGAGAAAAAGAGAGCACAAGAAGGGGGAACAGCAGAGGGAGAGGGAGAAACAGGCTCCCCACTGAGCAGAGAGCCCAATGCAGGACTTGATCCCAGGACCCTGGGATCATGACCTGAGCCGAAGGCAGACGCTTAACCAGCTGAGCCACCCAGGTGCCCCTTAATTTCTCTTTCTGGTATTTTGTTATTAGAATATAGAAACACAATAGATTTTTGTATATTGATTTTGTATCCTGAAACTTTCTTTCACTAGTTCTACCAGTTCTTTGGTGGAGTCTTTAGGGTTTTCTCTACGTAATATATCATCTGCAAAGAGTTTTACTTCCTTCACTTTCTAATTTAGATCCCCTCTTATTTCTTTCTCTTACCTAACTGCTTTGGCTAGGACTTCCAATACTATGTTGAATAAAAGTGGTGAGAGTGAGCATCCCTATCTTATTCCTGATTTTATCACTGAGTATGATGTTAGATATGGGCTTGTCATATTATGGCCTTTATTATGTTGAGGTATGTTCCCTCTATACCCACTCTGTTGAGAGGTTTTGTTTTTTTTTAATTATAAATGGATGTTGAATTTTGTCAAGTGTTTTTTCTAACTCTATTGAGATGATCATATAATTTTTATCCTTCATTTTGTTAATGTGGTTAATTACACTGATTGATTTGCAGATGTTGAACTATCCCTGCATCTCTGGAAAAAACACCACCTGGTCATGGTGCATGATCCTTTTAATGTATATTGAATTCAGTTTGCTAATATTTTCTTGAGGATTTTTGAATCTATGTTCATCGGGGATATTGGCCTATAATTTTCTTTTCTTTTCTTTTTTAAATATTTTATTTATTTATTTGACAGAGAGAGACACAGCGAGAGAGGGAACACAAGCAGGGAGAGTGGAAGAGGGAGAAGCAGGCTTCCCGCCGAGCAAGGAGCCCGATGCAGGGCTCGATCCCAGGACCCTAGGATCATGACCTGAGCGAAAGGCAGATGCTTAAGGACTGAGCCACCCAGGCGCCCCTATAATTTTCTTTTCTAGTGGCTTCTTGTCTGGCTTTGGTATCAGGGTAATGCTGGCATTGTAAAATGAGTTTGGAAGCATTCCCTTGCAGCAATTTTTAAAACAATTTCCTGAGCTATAATTCATAGGAAAATCCACATCTTGTTTTACCACAGAGGTATATCAAGCAATATACACTGATCCTGAAGTTATCTTAGGATACAGCCACAATCCTTCAAAAGTAGAGCCAACCCATGTTTACTTATTTCTCAGCAATGCATGTGACCTTCTCAACAGCCTCAGAGGGCTCATGAGTATTTTTCCATTGTCAAGAGTCATAGATAAGTTCAATGTTACATTCAGTAGCTATGGGTCATAACTTAAGCAACTAGTTAGCATCTTAATTCCCATTTGCCACCTCAGTGACAATTAGCTGCCTACCAGGGAGGAGGTTTTCCCGTTGGTCAGACCACATATGTTGTTCTATTCTGACCACGTCCTTTACCAGGAGCATAGATAAATATCCAGAGGAGTGTCAAAGTGATGAGGGAGGGACTTGGGAGAAAGGGAAAAAGTGCTGGAAGTGGGTAACACCATCTGTGTTAAACATCTATTTGGCAATCTGACTGCAAGCTAACAGTAGCAAAAGCTACTAATAATGGTTGAAAATCTGTTTTAGGGCAAAGCTAGGAAAGGGAAAGTGGCATTCACAGTGTCTTTGTCAGGTGTTTTTGCCATTTCTGTCAGACACAGGAGAGATGGAGGTTAAGAGAACAAATTCTGGAGTTAGAAAAGTACAGGTTCTGCCACTATTAGACTATTACCTAATCAATCTGAGCCTCTATTGTTTATTTATTTCAAAGAGACAGACAAGGCATTACATGCATTGTGCTTATTATTGTTATCATCCGGAAGTGCGGGTTCTGTGGGCTATCTCCTGTGAAATACAAGATCCTTAAAAAACAATTACAAGTAAAACTGAAAAATCATCCTCTGGTAAAGGAGCTGTACTTACCTGAAAGGAATTCACAGAGCGAAGGGATGGCGGCAGCATGGCATTATTCCTTGATAATATCAACAGAAGCTCCAAGCAGGTTGCAGAGGGCAGGGTTAGAGAGTGGATGCTGATATCACTTTCCCAAGCACTGGAAAGCCTGAAACACATTTATGTGTATAATTTCATAATTGTGGCTCAGTCGGTTCAGCGTCTGACTCTTGATTTCAGCTCAGGTCATGAGTTCAGGATTGTGAAATCCAGCTCAGTGATGGGCTCCAGGCCCAGCTGGAGCCCGCTAAAGATTCTTTCTCTCCCTATGTCTCTGCCCCTCCCCTACCCGCTCACACTTTCTCTCAAAAAAAAATTTTTTTTTTCATAAATGTGTCTGGTCATAATTAGTTCAAAAATCTGATGGAGAAGGAGAAGACTTTCAAGTGTGGAAGGGAAAAGCAATGCACAAAAAAATAGAAATAAAATGGTTACACTAAAAATTCAGAGTAAATATCCAAGACATCTTTATAGTGTTTTTGATATAAAACAGATCAGGCAATTTTTTCAGGTATTTCATACTCAAAGTTCACTACTCACATGAAATGCAGTCTTATTTGTGAGGGACTTACTTGGGGTGGGGGATGGATAACAGCTAACATACTGAATGCTTCCTATAGTCTATGCCCTTTTTTATATGTAACATCGTGATCACCCCTCAGATACCTATAAAATGAAACTATCGTTATTCTCATTCTACAGATGTGGAAATTGTTTCTGAGCTGGATATGCCCTATGAAGTGTCTAGTTCGTTGATTTTCAAACCTTTAAAAAGTGACGGAATCCTTTTATCACAAAGTCTTGTGAAAGCTCCATTTATAATACAAATAAAAGCAAAGCTGCTCTGTTGGAACGGGGAAGGTTGGCAGGAGGCTCTCTTCATCTTCCAAAGCAGCCTATGAAGCATCTCTGCTACATCCCATTGAACCTACTTGAAAATTATTTCATTCAAGAAATGAGGAAACCAAAGGCTAGAAAAGTAGAGACTTCTCTGGGATGAGGTATGTGTTGGGAAACGATATGGCTGGGTCTAGAATCCCAGTTTCCTGACTTCCTATCTAGTGCTTAAAGTAAAGGGGAAAATCAGAAAGTCATTATGGGAAAACATTTACTTGAGTATTTCCTGACGGTGCCCCTATCAAAGTATCTCTTATCACTGTCCTAATTTTTAAAAAGAAATATATATATATTTGCCATTTACATAAACTTCTTTTTGTAAAGCGACCTTTAACCCAATCGGTGAATTCTGGAATGTCAGAGAGCATCAGTGGCTAAGGGAATAATGGATTTTAGCGTTTATATGATAAGTCGTAGCAGATGGTTTAGCTGTGTCATCAGTCAGGTTACCCGTGCTATCATTTCTGACGTGGGGTGGGGAATTAACTCTTCTCTGAAGCATTTGCCACCTAGCTGGATTGGAATATGACACTGCCCGCTTTCCCAAAAAATGGTCTGTTTTCAGCAAGGGCACATTTGGAGTGTCTTCTTCGTGTTTTAAACACTTCTCTGTTATTTTATATTGATTGGCTATGTTATTCTTTCTCCTCTTATTAATTATACAACATTGTCAACATTTCTCTGGGGTGGAAATAAAAATCTCACTGTCTTTAGTAAAAGTCAAATGTAGCACTAGTGCAGTGGCTCTAAGCTCATTCTCCCTAACCCCTTCCTTATGCCCTCTACAAATCACGCCATTACTTGCATTACACTAAACACATTATGTCTTGCTTGTGCAGTTTTCTGGACCTGGAAGGCTGTTAGGCTTCCTGGTGAACTTCTCTGTTTATCCGGCAAGCCCTACATAGGTATCACTTCCTTGGAGACATCCTCCTGTTTCCTTTATAAGAATGAACTACTTGCCTAATACCATATTTGTATCCATTACAACACTTAACCACCACCCTCCTTGTATTCTTATTTGAGCTGTGTGACTCATCCTAAATCAGACATGAGCAACCATAACCTGTGGATTCCTCTAACTTTGCTACCCAGTGTGGAAACAAAGATTAGATTAGTTGTTTTTCCTCAGACACACCCAGGTATTAACCTTTTACTGGCTGTAAGAAAAACATTCCACTTACATTTGTATGTTCAATAATTCAATTTACTTTCCAAGTGTTATTTTAATAATCAGAAATGGGATTTCTGGGTCACACAAAGGAATGTTTAACTGCTGCTCAAAGGTGTCAACATGCTGCTAAGTGGCTATGGTATGATCTATCAAAAAGGACACTCAAGTAGAAATTAAAATTCTTTAGCATTCCTTGTCACTGACCAGTGACAAGCACTCTTGGACAAGTCTGGTTTCCTCATGAGATCCTGGAGTTCACACACAACCTATACAATGTACTAAACGACCAAAATTTACACAAAGGGACATTCATCACACTAATGATATCCATAGTCACAAAAAAGATACAATTAGTTATACGTGTTAGTTATTCATGTCTCTATGTAATTACAAATATTTGTATGGTATGTGAATTCAACTTTGGCATTTTAAATCTAATCCTTCAAGTATTCTGTGATTCCCTGTTGAAGCTCATGAAGGTGAAGAGTGTTGTCCTGATCACATGGTACGTAATAGAAAAGAAACTCAAGCATGATCCTCTCCATCTAAATTTCATTCTCTTTTGTATCTAGAAATGCTTGGTATTTCTGAACAAATTCTAGCCAAAAAAATTGAAAAGCCCAAGGGTAAATGATGGAGCAAATTTCAGGTATCTTAGAACACCTCATTTCTTAGTAATTTGAACCACCTTATTTTTTAAATTAGACAACCCAGCTGGACCTACGATGGCTTAAATTCCTAATATTTATCCTTTCATTTATCCTAATATTTATCCATTTATTCTTTCTTTTCCCACAGTATATATTCATTAGCCCCAGGATTTACCTTTTTATTGTTAAGTTTTATAAATGTTCTCTATAATCTTAACCACATATTAATCACATGAAACATCCATATATGTGGACAAAGACAGAAAGTAATACATGAAAAAAAAATGATAACAGCTGTTTTGAAAAGTTAGAACTATGGGTAACTTTTCCCCAAAACTTCAGTTAATGTTTTTACATTGTGGTTTGTGTTTTGTTTTGTTTTGGTTTTATCTTGTTTTGTTGTGACTTAGGAAGAAAGAAAGAAAGAAAGCAGGAAGATGGAGAAATGGTCTGGCATATTTAAAATTCAGTTTATCTTAAAACAACCACCAAACTCATTATGAAAATTTAAGGCCTGTGTTAATTAAGCCAGAAGTATCCTTGAGACTATCTACCCATGGCTCAAATATCAATACAAATTTCTGCTAATGATATAAACATTTTAAGAAACACAGGATTATAATAATCCAGAATTTGGATTATTTCTGGTATTTCCTGCAAAAACATCCTAGACTATTAGACATAAATCAGCAAACTTCCACTATAAAACTGACAAGAAAGATAATTCAAAGAGAATAACAATCTGACATTAATTGAAATCTATTTTGGTGATTTTCAAAGTAGTGGGAGAGAAGCTTTCCTAAGAGACCAGAACTGTCAGCCAGGTGACCTTAGTCAAAGAGACCAAAATGCAAGCAGAGGACACACCATCCTTATTTCTGAACTTTTGACTTGACAAAATTCCCTAGAGAAACAACTATGGCCTCTTTATTTTTAATGAGGCAATGAGAAGGGGGGAAAAAAAGTCACTTTCCATCACTTCTAACAAAATAGTGAAATTGAGAATGAATCAAACACCAATAAATATCAAGAAAAGAACTTGAGAAAATAGAAAGGTGATACAGTCTACTAAAAACCAGAGGTTGTTAATGTAATAGATGAAAATGACAAATAGAGATAAGAAAACAACTCAACCAAAAATTAAAATATTTCAAATGAGTCCAACATATTGTATAGAAAAAAATAATATGGTATAGGAGAACTCAAGATAAAAGTATTTAACTTAAATTTCATGTTTCTCATATTTTAGCAATGGATCTGGACTCCTCAGTCTTAGAAGGACCTAAGAAAGGAAATAGCCTATTAATGATGTTAAAATATAATATTGTTTATATCTGCGTGTTTTTAAATTTAAATTTCAAAGCTATAACAATGATAAAGCTCAACAATTTAAGCTCTCAAAATACCAAAACGAGCAAATGACTACAACTAAGTGCTAGACTTATTATAAACATACAACTATTTAATAAATAATTTGGAGAAGGAATCAAAATTTTATAAATTCTTATACTGTCAAGAACACAAAATTCAGAATCAACTAAATATACTGTTTATCTGTTATGATAAACCATATTAACTCCCAGGTATTTAAATATTTTAAAAGAACTAATTAGTAAAAACAGAACCTGAAAAGTATAAATCAACTGTTCCTTATAAATTTCAAAATAAGGTTCAATAAGTCATGAACAGCAGTTCTTTGAAATTATTTTCTTTGAAAATTACAGAAAAAAATCGAGTTTTTTTAAGTCATAAATGTCAACACTGTTCTTCAGTTCTCTTTAAACTAAAAAGCTCTTCAGAGAAAAAATTTAGGTACACAATCCCTGAAAGCTATGCCTTTTAAACTTTGTCCATAAGACATATGAATTGTCAAGGCAATCTCTCTCTCCCACAAATCAAAAAGCACGGGGAAAATGGTTCTGCTTTGAATAAGACACCAACAAGGCAATCTAAAAATAAGGTGTATTTAGGGGCACCTGGATGGCTCAGTCGTTAAGTGTCTGCCTTCGGCTCAGGTCATGATCCCAGAGTCCTGGGATCGAGCCCCGCGTCGGGCTCCGAGCTCCGCGGGAAGCCTACTTCTCCCTCTTCCCACTCCCCCTGCTTGTGTTCCCTCTCTTACTGTGTCTCTGTCTGTCAAATAAAGAAATAAAATCTTTAAAAAAAAAAAAATTAGGTTTATTTGTTCATGCCAAAAAACAATAAAAGATTTTGTTTTTTATAAATGCATATGTTATTACAAGATACCAGTTGTTGAGAACTTAGGGATTGGACCGGCAATACTTTATTTATTGTTGTTTCCAAGTATTTTGCAATTTATAAACACTGGTTTAATTCTGTTTTATTAAAAAAATTTGGGGGGGTATAGTTGACACACAATGTTTTATTTGTTTCCAGTATACAACATAGTGATTCAACTTTTCTATACATCAGGCTATGCTCACAAGTGCAGCCATCATCTGTCACCATACAATGCTATTACAATACCACTGACCATGTTCCCTAGGCCTGTGACTTACTCATTCCGTAACTAGAAGCCTGTACTTCCCACTCCCCTTCACTCATTTTGCCCAACCCCTAACACCCCCTTTCCTCTGGAAACCATCAGTTTATTCTCTGTATTTATAGGTCTGATTCTGCTTTTTGTCTATTCATTTGTTTTGTTTTTTAGATTCCACATGAATGAAATCATATAGTATTTGTTCTCAGTCTGACTTGTTTCACTTAGCACAATACCCTCTAGGTTCATCCATGTTGTCGCAAATAGCAGGATCTCATTTTTTTATGGCTGCATAATGGAAACATTTTCATTAAAGGAGAGTACACCTCTTTGAACATGCTTGCCAGAAACTTTCCATAATAACATTAGAATAGTTAGAAGTCCATCAAAAAAGGCCAACTAGTCCTTCAGATTTTTTTAACTTTTTGTTGCAAAAAATTTCAAATATACAAAACTATATACAAATATACAATATACAAAAGTATATTTGGAAGAAAATAAATTAAAAAACCAATCTGATACTATATTCAAAATTAAATTCAAGGTGTATTAAAGTAAAAGTTATTAAATGTAAAAAATTGATTAAAAAATCTTTCCAGAAAATCTAAGAAAACTATGACAAACCCATAAGCTATAAGGTTTTACAATCGGCTCAGGTCATGATCCTGGAGTCCCAGGATCAAGTCCCACATTGGGCTCCCTGCTCAGCGGGGAGTCTGCTTCTCCCTCTGACGCTCTTCCCTCTCATGCTCTCTGGCTCTCATTCTCTCTCTCTCAAATAAATAAATAAAATCTTAAAAAAAAAATAAAAATTGTATTGTTAAGAAATAAAAAAATCTTTAAAAACCACAGGCAGAGGAAAGGAAACTTTATATAGAAAGAACTATATTCTCCTATATATTTATAAAAGGAAGACAACACAAATTCATTTTTAAGTAGTGAATTTTAACTTCCAAGTAGTGAATTTTAAACCATTTGAAGGTGAGAGGTCTCTGACAATATGATCAAAACTATAGACTCTCTCCCCACAACAGTGCTCATTTTTTTTAAGATTGATTGACTGGTTCATTGATTGATTTATTCAGAGAGAGAGAGCAAGAGAGCATAAGGAGGGGGAGCTGTGGAGGGAGAGGGAGAAGCAGGCTCCCCACTGAGCAGGGAGCCCTTGGTGGGCAGGCCCAATCCCAGGACTCCGGGATCATGACCTGAGCCAAAGGCAGACACTTAACCGACTGAGCTACCCCGGGGCCCATCAACAGTGCTCATTTATAAAAAAAAAATTCTGCACATAAATTTGAATGTTTCCCAGACCACCCAATTCCCCAAAACTAATCATGTCCTCCTTTCGTATTAATGGAATTATGCAATATGTGACCTTTTTTGTCTGGCTTCTTTCACTTAACATAATGTTTTCAAGATACACGGATCTCAGAGTAGGACCCCTTGCTTTCAGATACCACTTTTTATAAAATATTAAAAACAGTTCCATATTTAACTATATATAATATCTGTGTTAGCATATTAATAAGTATAACCACTTACGAAAAGCTTTCAGTTTTTGAAGAGGTCTCCTGGCTCACATTTTTACCTCATTCCATTACCAGAGAATATCAATGGAAGGGAAGGCTGAGAAATGCACTTCCAACGCTTTAATCACTTTACTGAGTAACTGGAAATCAAAGTATGAGGGTTGGGATGTAATAAATTAGGTCCACTCTAATAACATCCTCCAAAGTAAACCTCATACTGGCAACCACTTGGTTCCCTGTCCCATCAGGGGGCCAACTCAGCCAACACTTTCATTAATCAACACTGCCCAGTCTGCCCCACAGTTTAAGTCCTTTGCCAATGTGGATGGAAAAGTGTTTGTGATGCACAGAGTACAAAGCAAAAATTTAAGACTGCTGCTTTTATTACTTCCTAGGCTTAGTAAAACAGAGAGGTTTTCTTCATTTTTCAATTCAAATTGGTTGGCAGTGGCTGTGTTGAGATGTATTGTGAAACCATGTTTGGTCTCAGCAGAAGAGAGAGAGATCTATCAGAGCTCTATCAGCCCATGGCTTCAGACAGGGATGTAACCTGGTGGTCTGGCAACATATCCAATTCTACTCTCCCCTGCCTTTATGGAACACCGTCATCTTTAGTACCTGTGGCTTCTCTCTACAAGTCTTCCTAAGTCCACCTTCAGATGGCCTTCTCCTGGAAATCCACACACTCTTTCTGCACAAAAGGGCAAGTGGCAATGGTGTAACTCAATTCAGATGAATTAGGCCTGGCCAATCTTTGTGTCTTAGCTATTAAGCTATACTAAATTGCATAACCCAAAGTCACAGCTGACTCTGTCTGACCCATTAAAAGGCAAATCCCAATGACTAAAATTGTGTCCCTCCATGAGGAGAGATGAGAATTTAAATACCAAGATCGCTAACCTACACATGCTCTCTATGCAACAATCCTTGATTTTAGAAAATGTCCTCTCGTTTCAGACCTTTTACGAAGTCACACATCAATGTAACTCTGATAGAGTGAAAGCACAGCTGGCCACATCCATTTCAGGCAAGGTAAGAAAATCAATTTCCAAGTAATTTTGCATAGAGAAAATTTATTCCTACCAACTTAAATTCAATTCCTCTGTAATACTCTGGTTCTTTCATACCTTAGTAAAATAAACACTAAGATCTACCAGGTCAGGCCAGAAAGTCTCCTAAATTTTATGTCTATCATTTACCCATTAGCCCTATAAAGATAGGATTTTAGGGCAAATATGCTTTAAAGTTTTATTCAAGAATTTTATGAGTTAAGATGTATTCCCTAGGAGGAGCACCTTAAGTCAAAGAATAGAAATATTTGACTAAATTGTTCCAAGGCAGAATCAAATATTATTAAATGGAAGCTTTTGGAACCTAAGAGGACTTTCATTTTAATCTCCAAAGGCCATGATTTTTTACAAATTATTAAATACATAATATTTTCTTTCCTTGCCACCACACCCTTGAAATGAGGTGTCTCTGGTAGGTGGCTTCACTACTCTACATTCTGTTCATTTTGGAGAGGCTACTCTCAATATCTGAAACCAAGGTAAAAAAAAAAAAAGACTCTTTAATCATCCCTGTACAGTAATCAACACTGTACAGTGTACGTGTGTATAACTGAGGTAGGAAGGAAGGAAAGTGTTAAATATGGGATACTCAAGAAATCAATATTCTAGTAAAATATTAAAGGTATTCTCAGAAATTAGTTAAAGGTACTTAAGCACCTGAATTTACCAGTGCTAGAAGAGCTACAAAAGCTGACTTGTCCTTTTCTTCAGCAACAATACATCATACTGTGAATATAAAAAAACTGTCATCTTCTGAAACAATTCATAATGATGAGAAATTATTTGTGAGTGTTAAAATAAGGGAAGCTTGTATTTTTTAGCCTACAAAATAGGAAGAAAGGAAAACAATGTTTCTTAATGATCTAACTAAAAAAAGCTTATTTAATTTTATTTTAAAAAATAAAATACTTCATTTATAAACAAAGTATTTTTATTAAACTTTTGATATAAACATTCAAAAATAAAAATTTGCTTTAGTTAGTAAAATAAACACACAGTTTTCAGTGAAAATAACAAAATTATACTTTTGATACCTGAGTTCATCTCTTATTAATGCCCCAAGTATTATCTTCAATTCTGCTTTCTAATTTACTTAGAACATTGAGTTTTAAAAGTCACTGCTTCAAAGTATGAAACCCTCCAAAATCAAGACTTAAATAATAATTATAAATCTATACTGACATGGAAAGACACACTATCTTGATCAGTTTAAAAAAAAAACAAAACAGCAAAATAGGGCACCGGGGTGGCTCAGTGCTTTAGCATCCGTCTCTTGATTTCAGCTCAGGTCATGATCTCAGAGTCATGGGATGGAGCCCCTAGTCCAGCTCTGTGCTCAGCGGGGAGTCTACTTTTCTCTCTCTCTCTCCCCCTCTCCGTATACCTCTCCCACTGTTCAAAGGCACTTGCTCACTCTCTCTCAAATAAATAAATAAAATCTTTTTTTTTAAAGAAAGGAAATGAAGCCTATCTTGGAATGTTTAAAATGTGTATTAATGTTATATCAAATAAAATCAGCTTTTTCTAAGCAAGAAACAATCAAATCATCTTAACAAGTACTTTAAATCTTTCATTTACCTGAAACTAACCTAATGTGTAGTCTTTTCCATGAAAAAAGGTATTTGAGATAAATTTGGAATTCAAGATTTTTATCACTGTGAGCATCACTCAAGTTGATCTCGATATTAAAAATGCATTGCCTACAAGTTGACTAATTTGGTGGTTGCTATTAATAGGATTCTTTACTTAGATCACGAAGAATAGGAAATAAAACAAATGACTACTTGAAGTGACTTGAGCAGGTATATTATCTATTAAGAGACTAAATAAAGAGATGTTAATAGTACTAGGGAGTTTTCTTTCCTTTTCTTTTTTTTTTTTTAACACTAGGAAAAATGTTTGCATCCAAAGACTATAAGGCACAATTATTTTAGATAATGTCCATGAACCTGGAACAAGGTAAAAGCCCATGTTATTTGCGTTAGCCCTTTGCCAAAACAAACCAGGGAATGTGACTTCTTTGGAAAGTCAGTGTCCAACCAACCATCCGTTCATATTTTTGTTATGTGCAATAAAATCATAATAGCCAATCTGCCTGGTGCTATGTTCCCATTAGGTCTTACAACCTAAGCCCAGCCAGCTCAAGTCTAATCAGACCAAACAGCTGTTTTAACAGTTGGGTTTCTCCAAAATTAAAATATTCTATTCCTGACAGTGCCTAGCAACTCAACTGTTGAAACAGCTGCTCAAGTTGAAGAGGTAAAATCACGTGTACATACAGTCTTCTTCCCATTTGCAACTGCTATGAGATTCTTTCAGAATAGAAGTTCCTAAACTTAAGTTCATGTTGACATTTCCCAACCTGTTTAAAATTTTATACTTGCACTGCCTCTCTCTCTGACCTTCCGTCAATATTTCTGCCATCATCATCTCTCTTGGTGTTTGCCCTTTGTCTCCTTCATACTCTAAACCATAATTACCAGCTGGGGGTTCTGTACTTCCCTCCTTAGAAATATCATCTGTGTGCTTTATACTCTTATTCCTCTCTCTATTGTCTTAGAAGTATTTTTACTTCCTATGAAACAGAGGTGGTAACTCAGGAGTCCCCAGACTCCACTAAGTGATACATTCTTTCCAATGACTTACATTAGCACTATTAAGGTTAACTGTTGAAGTAAGAACCTTAAAAAATTTCTTAAAATGCTCTCTGGCTAATGGTTTTCATTTTTGGTCATTTTATAAATGTTTTCAAAATTCTGGACTTGTCACCATGATCTCATTCAGATATGTTTGTTCAATTTTTTAATACTTACGTAGCTGAGAAACCTTTTCACCAACAGTCCTATTACCAATGAGTAAGTACTTTTGTCTGTCCATCTCTCTACCCAACCTTTCCATCCATGCATTCATTATTTTTCCAGCACCTTCTCATCTTAAAATTTTGCCAAGCAGACTGGATATACACAGACTAAATTGACTCTGATATGCTCTTAAAAGTCTACAAAAGGTCTTGACCCTGATTTTGTAACATTTGCTTTCTCCCCTCATAATGTCCTCACTCCTTTAAATTGTACTGCATTACAGATAATTTAAAATCCTGGCTCCCAGGGTCTAAGAATAGATTTACGGCAGGACCCAGACTCATCAAACCAGAACAAACCTACAAAGACGCTGAACACGTTTCAAGATTACAAATTTTTTCCTGCAGCAGCTCCAGCTCTTCCGCTAGGTTATGTACAGCGTGATTCTGGCACATTAATCTTAGAAACAACCTCTCTCCTGTGCCCCACTTCTCAGTGGGGGAGGGCGGAAGCCAAAGATACATTTCAACAAGTGCAGATACCATAAATGAAAAGGTGCTCACAGACCTCTTACCCAGCAACCCAGTCCTGGGGCAACACGACTCCACAAGGCAGACACTGGAGTGCTCTGTGAAACAGGGCTCCCGGGCTGGAAGTCATTTTAATATGTCATGTCAAACCCTAAATTACCAGCATTGTAAAGCTCAAGTTTTTAATTAAAGGAGACTTTGAAATACTGGCTCTGCTGTCACTATCCCATTACCACGATGTCAGTGCAACACTAGCCCCGAAGTTACCTAACTTTGTTTTTGAGTCGGTCTGCAGAACAGGATTCATTCTTCCAGCTTACAGTATTGTTAAGATCAGTTTTGCTTCACAGCGCTAAACATAGGAAAGTTTTCATTTTTAGTAAGAGCTTAGATAAATAACCCTAAGTCCCAAAGGACCTCGTTAAAGCAGCCTCATAAAAGTTTTACACTTGCATATGAGTTTGAAAAAAAAAGTGTCTACCTAGCAGTTTGAGCTCCTGCTGACTTCTCTAGCCTTGGGGAAGTTATTGTTGAAATTCATATGTCTTGCTATTTCTGATGATTTAAAGCAGTCTATTATGATAAATCACCATGAAGTACACTAAATGAAAGACACTGTTCAAACAAAAATTTCAATTTTAAATACACAAAATACACACAATGCACTCATCCGTATGTTTAAATAGCACTAAGGTTCTTATACATTACTCATCTAGCCACATATTTTATCCCTACAGCCTAGGATGCAAAAACATATTTTGTACTAGGTGATCTATTTTCCCTTTCTTTTTTTAGGAGGTCATTTCAACACATTTTTGACGCTACTCTGGAGAATTAAAGTCCACACAGGAAAGTTCCAACAAAATTGGAAACTAAATCAGTTGGAATAACAAGAACATAGTAGTGGGCACTGTTAACATTTCTTCATATCCCTCACAGGACCTGAGAAGATCAAGACTGACACAATATATTTAAAAGGTGAGAGAAGGATTGAAAACAGAACAGAATCTTGTATGTTCAAACAATAAAACACTAGAAAAGGCTTTTTAAAAATGCCTCAGTACACAGCACCTCATCTTGCAATATGGTAAGTGCCTAATTAATATTTACTTAGTGAACTTGAAAGGAATCAGCTTATAAATCATTTTCTGCCATTTTATCCCATTATGGGACATTCATCATTCGTGCTTCTCAGGCCTTGGAATCAGTGACCAGGAATCTTCACCCAACTCTGAAAATTTGTTAGATTTCAATGATAGAACTTCAGAGCATAATCCACCTTGGGAGGAATTAAGCCCCTCTGCAATATTACTCACATGTGACTATATGGTCTTTGCTTGAAAAACTCCAGTAACAGGTAGACTCACTGCAAAGCAGTTCTTTAACCGGAGTGAAATCTACTCTTCAGAACCTGAGCCTTTCAGAAAATGTCTCGCAACATCTAACACTTTCTCCTGATTTTTCTCTAAGATAAACATTCCCCATTTCCTCTAATAGGAAATATATCCCATTTCCTAAACATTCCTCTTTTTTTATGACCATTTATTCAAACAGCCCTACCATTATCTTCATCAGTGCAGAATGAAAATCTGCAAAGGATCTTATATGTCATCAGACTCTTTCACATATATCAGTTCATTTAGTCTTCACACGAACATTGTAAAATGAGGTTTCATTACACAGACTTTACAGATAAGCAAAATTAAGTTCAAGAGGTTAAACGACATGCATATGTCCTCACAAAAGAATCAGGGCTCAGATCAGTACCTCTGATTCCCCAGTGTTTTCCATTACACTTTTTAACCTCAGTCTTTTCACCTGTAAAATGGGGGAAATAGTATTTGCGCTTTAAGCCTCAAAGGTTTCTTGTGAATATCAAATGAGATTACAATGTATAGAAAAAAACATAAAAAGCAGGTTTTTATTGCTAAAATCATTCATATGCAGAAAATCTAAGCTCTTTCAAGTATTTATGAGTAGGAGAAGTCTGAGTCACAGGTAATGTGAATGTCATCATTCTTTGCTTCCTGAATTCAAAGCATATGGCAACTAATGATCTAGGAATATTAACGAGACTAACCCCTAAAAAGATATGGGAAAGTCATTCATCCTTTGGAATTTAGAATTCAATTAAGAAAGCACTTTCCTAGAAAAATTATTTAATTTTTGCTTGTAATAAATGCTTAGTACTCTGTCAGCCTTGTAAATTACATTACAGTATGTTACGGATTTTTGTGGACTAGCCTGGAAATTTATTTGACATTTATAACATAATTCTATGAGAAACACTGTTGTAGTTCTAGGAAAGAAACTTTGAGATATACCCATTTGTAAGGAAAGAAGAACCTTTTCTTTTCCCCTTTATTAAGGCCTATTAATAATTTTCTAATGCATAATAGGATATTTTAAGTAATTACTTTAGTCTTATTTTTCAAGGGGAATAAAGTAGAAGTATACATCCTAGAGCTAGTTGATGAATGGAGAATTGACTTTCAATTCAGGTACATTTTATCAGGTACTGCTGCAAAAACACCACGATAATGTGAGGATTTCCTTCATTTAATTGTTTTCTAGAAGTATGAATTGATAAGCAGAAACCTATAATAAATTGCCTGTTTCTCAATGAAAATGATTTAAGCTAAATTTTAACAAGTGTTTTGTCAAAAATTTGAAAGATACACCAAAGTATAAATAAACATAATGAACACCCACATCCCCATCATGAGCTTCAACATTATCAATGGCTAATCTTGTTTCAGCTGTATACACCAAATACCCTCAGCCCCTGATTTTTTTTTAAAGTCAATTTCACAAATACTATCATGTTACCTGTAAATATTTCAATATGTACTCTGAAAGATAGGGACCCACTTAAAAATATACCCACAATATTATCATACCTAAAAAAAATTAACAGTAACTCTTTAATGTCATCAAATGTTCACATCCTCAACTGTTTTAAATTTTTTTTCAGTTCGTTTGAGACCCACATAAGTTCTATAATGTATTGTTTATTAAGTCATATGTTTCTTTTAATCAATAGATTCTCTTTCTCTTTATCTTTTTTCCCCCCCTTGCTAACTTTTCATTGGAAACCAGGTTGTCTTGTAGTGTTTCTCAGTCTGAATTTTGCCAATTACAACGTGAGGGTATAATTTAATATGTTCTTCTCTCCTGAATTTCCTGCAAGCTGAGAGTTGGATCTAGAGACATGACGAGGTTTGCTGCGTTGGGGAAGCTTACTTCATAGGTAGGGTTATATACTTCTGCCAGGAGACATATAATCACCACCCCCACCACCACCCTTTGTCTTTTTGTGATGTTCCCAAGTTCCATGATTTCATGATGGGTCAGTAAATGGTGATATCCTAATTCTAGGATTTCTTTTTGATTGATCAGCTGGAATCTTTCTATAAAAAGAAACTTCCCTTCATTATCTATTTGGTTACTTTGAGGTAGGGTTCAAAGAAGAAAAGCAGGATAAATGGTAGATTTTGCCCCCCCTTTATCATCCAGTTTTCAAAGCAATGAGATGGCTCACTAGCATCTTCCAAAAGTAATGACCAGTGAAATTTCTTGGATTTTTTTTTTTTTTAGTATCATTAAGAACTTATGGATCTAAACATATTTATTATTTTATCCTTATATTAAGTTATTACCCTTACTGATACTCAAATCAACCCATCTTTAGCTAGTGGAGCCTATTCAAGTTGCCTCCTTAGTCCTTTTGACATGACCCTGATATCTGATAACTTATTTTCAGTTAGGACAAGATATTACAAGTTCTTCTTGTACACTACCTGTACATACCTGCAATCACCCATTCCTGGATGGAATCTTGGTTGCTTTTAGTGGGAAATGGCAACTAAAAACCAAATAATCTGGGTTCTAGGAATGCACCGTCATTGGGTTAGTCAATATTTTTAGGCCTTTCTCAGCAAATAAAGCTAAAAAGTATTATCTTTTAGGATTAAAATAAATCATGTATTTATTTTAACGTTCTATTGTAAACCTAGGACAACAGTTTTACTTAACCTCATCAATCTTGCATCTGTATCTTTTTCCCTTGCCCAAACTCCCAGTTTTCATGACACTAACAAAATTACTCATTTGACTTACCCTAAAATGCATATAAACAGTCTCAGTGTATCAGTACCACACTATCACCAATAGTATGATTATTGAAGAGATTTTAAGGTTTTCTTAAAGTTTTCTTTTGTTGTATTACGGTATGTCCCAAGAAAGATATGCAATCCAGCTACCGTGTTTTAAAGTCTCTTGGAGCCCTTCCTCTTTATGCATTTATGTTACCAACTTACATTCTTTCTTTTTAAATTTCCTTTAGATTTTTAGGGATGGCTTTTAAAAATTATATTCTGTTTTATAATTAAGTAAAATATGTACCTGTTCCAAAGACAGAGCTATAAAATCAGGTAAATTTTAAAGAGTCCAATTTCTATTTTTGTTCTATTCGTCTTCTTATCGTCCTTTTACAAATATCATTTAAATTTTATGTTTTATCCTTTCATTTTTTTAAATACAAGCAAATATATTCATATTCTTCAGCAAACAATAGCCTACTATATACTTTTCTTCAAAACTTTTCCTCACATTTTCTTCTTCACTTTGCCATAGCGCTACCTGTCATAACTTTTTATGGTTGTATGGTTCTTAACTGCAAGCGTGCCTCAAAATTTATCTAGTCCTCTCTTGACAGACATTTGGGTTGTTTCTTTGTTTTATTCATTCATTCATGTTACTGACAATACAAATAGTACTAAGAATAGTCCTGTGTGTTTGTCCTTTCATTTTTGGCCAATGTCTAATTGAAATAAATTTACAGAAGTGAGACGGCTCCATCAAAAGGTAAGTACACTTAAAATTTTGCCACATTCCTCTCCATAAGGATTTTATCATTTTGTGTTCCCAGTATTGTACAAGACTTCCCATTTCTGCATAGTTTTACCAGTAGAATATGTTGTCAAACTTCTGGATTCTTGCCAATCTAATAAAATCTAATATAATGTTTCATTTTGTACTTCTTTTATTAAGAGTGAGCTTGAACAGGGGCGCCTGGGTGGGCTCAGTCATTGAGCGTCTGCCTTCGGCTCTGGTCATGGTCCCAGGGTCCCGGGATGGAGCCCCTCATCGGGCTCCCTGCTCAGCGGGAAGCCTGCTTCTCCCTCTCCCACTCCTCCTGCTTGTGTTCCCTCTCTCACTGTGGTGTCTCTGTCAAATAAATAAATAAAAATCTTAAAAAAAAAAAGAGTACGATTGAACATCTCTTCATATGTGTAAGAGTTCTTTTGCATTTCTTTTCCTATGAAATATCTGTGCACATCTGTAGTCCATTTTTCTATAGGGTTTTAGCTTGCTTTCTTCTCTGTGTGTAGATTTTCATACATGAGGGTTATCAGCCTTTGTGGTTGAATTTTTAGAGTTTTCATAGTTATTCTTTTTTTACTTTATGATGCTTTTTTGTTGAACAAAAGTTTTTTTTTATTTTTATGTAATCAAACTCATCATTCTCTCATTGCTTTTAGATTTTGAGAGAGAAAAATTTTCCTCACTCCAAAGTGATAAAAGAATTCACCCATAATTTTTTTTTGTTAAAACCTCTGATCTACTTGGAATGCGTCATAGTGTATGATGTGAATACTAAAATCTTATTTTTTCCTTGTATGTACCCTACCATCCAAATACAAATTATAAATTCTACATTCCCTCACCAATTTGTGTAACCACCTTTATTATATATTCTATGTCCATATGAGATCAGGTCTATTTCTAATGGATTTCAATGGTCTGTCTATTCATGGGTCAGTACAGTACCATTTTAATTACAGTATCTTAATAATATGCTTTAATATCTGATAGGGCTAATCTCTCCCATGATTTCTTTTATTTTTCAGGGTTTTCCTAATTATTTTTGTTTCCAAATGAACTTTATAATCAAACTGTCTAGCTGAAAACAAAACAAAATCTTATAGTATTTTTAGAGTTTTATTTTATTGGGTTTATATATTAATTTAGGGATGACTGACATTTCAATGACATTTAACCTTCTTATCCAAGAATATGGCATATATTTCCATTTATTTTAGATCACTTTTGAAGTCTCTTTCAAGAGTATTTTATAATTTTCCTCATACAAGTTTGGAACATTTCTTAAGTCAATGTGTTCTGTCTTTTTCTATTGTAAATGGACTATTCCCTTCCATAATATATTCTAACTGGCTTTTGATTATATATTAAAAAATAGTAACCTTTACATAATTTGCTAATTTAATAAATTATCTTACTGTTTATAGTAGTTTTTTCATGGATACTTTTGTTTTTTCCTGATATGTAATCATAACACCCTCAAATAGTTTTATTTCTTCTTTTATAATTCTTATGCCAAATTCTCTTGTCTCACTGAAGTAGCTACTACTATCTCCAACACAATGTGAAAGAGTTAAAAATGTTAAAGTTTTAAAAAAGAGCCAGTATTTAAATTAATCACACTAATAATTAGGAAAATACTATTTATAATAACAAAATATCAAAGCAGCCAGTTATAAAATGTTGACCATGATGTGAAGCAACAGGAAGGTTTATAATGCTGGTGAGGGTGTAAATCTGTACAGCTACTTTGGACAGCTACCTGGAAGTATCTAATCATACTGAAATGTACTCTATGACTCAATCATTCCATTTCTTAGTGTAAAGAAAAGTTCAAACTAACAAAGAGAGATGAGTAAGAATGCAAACTGCTGCATTATTTGTAATAGAAAAAAACTGAAAATAACTTGAATGTCCATTGAAAGGATACATCAATAAATAAGTTGTGGTATATTTTGATAAAGGAATATTTTACAAGTATCAACATGGAAAAACCTTAAAAAATGTTTTAAAAAGCAAGTTGAAAAAAATAAATACAACAGGAAACCATCTACATGGCATTAAAAACATATAAATTCAGAGCATATAATCTTAGTATTTATATTTAGCAAAAGTATAAAAGTACACATATTTAGTAAAAGTATGCATGGCAATCAATAGTATATACTCTTATTGATAGAAGTATTCATGGCAATGAAAAACACCAAATTTCAGGTACCACATTTCCTCCAGGGAAAGATAACAAGGGATGGATTCAGAGGAAGCTTCAACTGTTTTAATGTTTTATTTTTAAAAATTACCTATCTACCTACCTACCTATCTATCACAAATACGGTAATATGGTAAGGTGTATTAAAAACAGGGAAGAAAACAGATATTCATTATATTATTCTCCAATGACTATTCTATAAATGCCAAACAGTTCATAGCAAAATGTAATTAATTAGATTATAAACTTGGTCAGAACTCTTAGGAAATTAGCTAAAGTACTCTGAGAGATTGGCCCCCTGACTGAAGTATAATTTGTGAGGAAAACAAACACTCTCACTGACATAACCAGCAATACAGACAGAACTCTTAAACAATTAGCTTCAAATACAGATGCATGCATTTGGTAATTGCTCTTCCATGCTGAGCAGCGAAGTGTTCAGCCAGTGTTCACCAGAGGTCCATGAGTATACACTGGGTATTGCGCTTGGGGAACGGCAGGCACCTGGACAGCCACAGTCAACAGAAATAAGATGAAATGTATAAAACACTGACATGATCTACTACGTGCCATTTCCATTCCTGACATTTTCTAAACTAGATTATTAATAAAGCTTGAGAAATGTCTTAGATATTTAAGGATAAACATTTAGCACACTGGAACCAAAAGTACAAAGCAAAACCAGTGTTGCCAGGAAATTAATTGCAAGAAAACAGAATCAGACCAGAAGTTCCAGGATTAAAGCCCAGTACTAAAGTAAGTATCACTTTCATCTGGAAGAATCAATCCAGAACTCTTAGTGACAAGAGAGTTCACAACACTTATACAAAATGAAATTAGAAAGGAAACAGACCTGAATCTTGCCCTCAAGAACCTTATTTCAAAATAATGTATGTATCATTTATATATCGGGTTTATGAAATCTTTGGCTAAAAAAGTAAAATGTTAGGCTGTCCAGACAAATACAGAGGAAGCAAGAGCTCCTTTATAGTAAGAAATTACACAGGCCTCTCCCACTTATGCCCTTTATGGCTGAAGGGCCTTGTTAGCAGTTTAGGCCCCAGTGTGTTTACCTCGGATCCAGCATCATTAACCCTTGCTCTCTGCTCTACAAATCTCATTTCTCCAGGAGGCTGTCCAGATAGCCACTTTTTCCTTGACCAGGACAGCAATTACTCCTGTCGGGCTTGAAGAGTCAATATTAATGTATTACTTCCCTTTAACACAGGCCGCTACATGATATGTAGTACACTCACTCATCAGTTAGGAAAGTGCATTTTACCTACCATTTTTTGCCACAAGAATGCCAACCTCATTTCATTAGTAAAAAGTAAAGGTCAGCAAACTTTTTCATAAAGGGTCAGATAACAAATATTTTAGACTTGTTGGACATCTGTCACAACTACTCAACTCTGCTGCTGTATATGGTAAAAGCAGCCATAGAAAATGTTTATGTAAATGGGTGTGGCTGTGTTTCAATACAATTTTATTTACAAAAGCAAGGGGGGGTGGATCTAGACTTGTTCTGCTGGCTACAATTTGCCCACCCCTGATCCAAAGCAAGCAAGCACACTTTGAAAGAGAATTGTTCCATATAACCATGTTAGTTCTTTTCACTTTTTAAAGTTCAATTCATTCCAGTCTTCATCAACAAATACACATCAATTACTTATATATAAGAGATGTTTCCCTCAGTGAAACCTTTCTATTTCTCTGGGCCCCACTGCTGTATTTCCTCCGAATAAAAACAGATCTGTAGCCTTTCAGAGACTAAGAGCCCTGTTTAGAAGCTGACGCAAGCTTTGGACACTTGCCATAAAAATGCACATACATAACACACATAATTTTTTATCCAATTTCATGGGGTTCACAGACACCACGAAATTTGCTGGAAGTGAGGGCAAAATGTCTTAAGAACTCCAGGTTTCTGTCTTATCTCTTGAGTTAGTTACCTACTGCTACATAATCACCTCTAAATTGGGCAGCTTAGAACAACAAACATCAGTTTCTGTGAGACAGGAATCTTGAAACAACTCAGCTGGGTGGCTGTGGCTCAGGCTCTCTCATGCGGCTGTAGTCAAGATGTCAGCAGGGGCTATAGTCATCTGAAGGCTGGGCTGGGGCCCCAGGGTCCTCATGCTGGTAGCTGGATCCCCTGAGATTGAGTGAGACACATAGACAAGGAATTCACTGTGCCTTTTATGATCTACTCTCAGAATTCACCCTCTGTCACATCCACTTTGTTCTATTCATTAGAAGTGTTTCACTAGGTCCAACCCACACGCAAGGGACAGGGGAATTAAACTCCATCTCTTAAGGAGAGGAATAAAGAATTTGTGGGCATATTTTAAAACCATCACATATCTTCAAGTCACCCAATGATACCAAGAAGGTGGGATTCTATTTAATCTGCCTGTAATACCTCAGCTTTCCTAGCACCATGCTTATCAAATAAATACCTGGCACTGATTCATTAATACACTGAGTTAGGCAGGAATCAGGTGGTTTTTCAAAATAACCCTGTGAATTTGGTATATATCAACAGAATCTTTAGTTATTTAACTTGGGCAAATGAATTAAACTATAAAATAAAGAATGGATGATGATTCCTGAGGTATGTTGCCATGGCTTACAAGTAAATCTTCTTCCCCCCAAAATTTTGGTTTATGGAGATTTATATAAGAATGTAAGAAGGACAGATTTTGTTGACAAGAAAGAGTTATCATTTTGAAAATAAAAAAAAAAGAGAACAATAGCATAGCAATTAGCATAGCTAATTAAGATTTACCTTCCAAACTGGCTAAACAAAAACTATCTTCCCCTGAGCATTTCCTGAATTCCCAACTTTTGGAATTTTCCCTTAAGGTTTTTCACCAAGGCTTTGATTACCTATAAACCTGCCAAGCACATAGCCTCAGGAGGTAGAGCTGCCAGGCATAATCAATATGGTTGGAAAGAAGTAGATGTACGTGTCACATTAGCATTATCAGTGTCACCTGCAAAAGTCCCAAGTACATCAATAAAAAATTAAGATCTTCATGCAAAAAAAGTCAGAAGTTAAAAATTTTCCATTAAATTTTCTTTCGTTTCAACCGATTTCAGTGCAAATATGTACAGAGTTTATATAAATATTCCAAGATGTCAAATAAGCCCTCCAACATTTATAGGTCATGCCTCCAAGGTACAGAAATGGGATCTGTAGTTAAGTCTGTCTCTGTAAAAACATCTGCATTCTTTAGGGAAGGGAAGATAAAGTAGGAGAAACTGAATTTTCCAAGGGAAGTGTGAGTTGGAACTGTTGGTTACCTCTCCACCCCCTCCCCTCCTTATGGGACCCGGGCACTACGGTGAGTAACACTTGGCCACACATGTATACTTGCAGAAGAGATCCAGTAGTTGTTAATTCCTCATAGGCCAGCTTATTTCTAGCTCCCAATCCTGGGAGCCCAGCACACTGGACAGAGTCCAACATGAGTGGCTGGTGTACATATTGATGCTGTTGGACATATTTTATATTATAAACCATTCTAGGGATTACTTCTATTTGAGTCCCCCAATAAGAACTAACTTTGCCTTTTGGGTATTTTCCATGAAGTCACCAGAATACACAATACAGATATTAGATTAATACCAGTTGTAGGTGAATCCCATTCCTAGACTATATGTTCTACAAAGTTTTTATTCACCAATGTGTACCTATCACCTGACACACTATTAGTTGAATGCATGAACAAGCACATAAATAAACAAATCTTCTACCTTACCTGTGTGGTACAGTAGGGCAAGGTTCTTGTGAATGTGTATGTGTTAGCAAAATACAATGCACTATTTGAGTGGCTTAAAACATACTAACCTTAAATAAATATAAATTCTCTTATGAATTCCCTTCCTTTGGTATACAAGCACTCATGGAAATTATCAACAATTCACTGCCCTCCTTCAGTCTATTCTCCTTGCTGGATACAACCGAGCTGTACTTGGCGTATGCTGACACCTACTGGCTGACAGAAAATGTCTTCTGTGTGTATATACTCCAGTCTCTTTCTTCCTTAAATTCTTAATTGCCAACTTTGATTCATTTAATATCAGAGAGTCTCTCTTTCTATATTCACTCTGCTCCACTGATATATAGGATCTTCTTGTGCAATTTTTCAAAAGTATATTCTTTAGACCTAGTGTTCCCATGAAAAAGTGTTCCATAATCACGTAAGATTCACAAGTGCTAAGTACTGTATGCTTCTTAGTAATTCACCCTGAACTTTATTGCTATTTGAGCAGTCTAGCAGTAAAAATGCTTACATACAATTTCACTGAGCCCACTGATTCACAAATTTATTAACAAAAATGACAATAATAAGCAATAATTATTGTATGATATGAATCTCAATTAGTATTATTTGACTATTGCATCCTTTTTTGCTCCCACAAAAAAACCTATTAATATCTTTTAAAATACATTTTGGGAAATGCATCCTGCAATTTCCCATCTTTGTTCAGAATTCTCCTCTTCAACCTCCAGCCCCCATTATCTTTCCATCCCTTAATTCTCAGATCAAATGCTACCTTCTCTATGGAATTTTCCTTAATTAGAACTAATGAGAAAGCCCTTTGTTCATCTCTATCATAGGACAGAGCATGTGTACCTTTTAGAGCTTTTATGTAACTTGTTAGTTTCCAAGATTAAACACTGAAACTCTGGAAGTAAAAATTCTGTCTCATTTATATTTTTATCTTCTATATCTCTAAGCAGAAAGTTTTACACACAGGAAGCCTAAGTGAATGTCTGCTGAACTAAATCTGAGGCTAAGCACTGCATTCATTAAATACTTGTAGCAAGAGAAAACTAAGCCTTCAGTTTATAAGACAAACTAAATACAACAGAGATCACACTCTTTAAAATGCTTCTAAGTGTCCCAAAGTCATGGAACTGCATAAAGTTAAGTATACTTACCCCAAAAGATGAGGAAATTAAGAGCCAGATTAAAGGCTATCACTTAGTCTGGCAACGTAGCTAGTCAATGGAAAATCTGGGACAAGATTCCATGTCTGACTCCAATCCCATACTCTCCCTGTTGTAAAGTGTCAAATATCCTCCTACAACTTCTAAGTGCCCCAAATATTTCAGGTCATCTCAGTATCAAATGCCCTAACAATCACCCCCAATTACAGATGGGAGAATCATTCCTGTGACTGACTGACTTCACACTGAAGTCCCAAGTCAGATTATTAAATTTAAGAAATACATTTCTACAACTGCATCATGAAGCCCCATACCCAACTTTTTCAACTAGAAGATAACACGGTCACTTTTATTTTTCTAGGCTCACTCTACTCTTCTAGAAGACATTTACGGAGTTATATGTAAAGTGAACATTACATAGTTTGCATGTTTCTATAAGCATCTGAAAAACCGTTTAGGTAGGAATTTTACTAATGACAAGGCATTTCCAAATAATCTCCCACTCTAAAGTTCTGTTTTTACTGCAGTTGTTTTTTAAACACCGACCAAATAGTTTCATCAAAGAGGTAAAAAGTGGCTGGTAAGCCAAGGTGGATCTGAAGGTTTTACAATGACTAAGGCTGTCACCCCACACTGGGAGAAGAATGGGGTGAATATACAAGCAGTTATCGGAATTAGGTCCAAAGAAGGCCAGGGAAAGCAAATCAGGTAGGAGACCTAAATGAGAACTCAATATGGAGAATGTTGAAAAAAATAAAGTATTTGGAAAGGAGCCGAGCATGTGAGTCAAAGGTGGAAAAGAGAGCAAAGGAGGTCAACCCAAAAAGTGTTAATATGGTTAGAAGCCATTTGTGAGTACATGGTGTAAAAATAGACTAAGATGGGCTTGGGAGCAGCAAATTAAGACTGGTGCTTGCAACCAGCGGGGGAAAAGAGTAGAGACTGAAATTAGGTTTAGAAGCAGAAGCCAAGTTTAGGCTTCATTAGGTAGGTAAAAAGAGTGGATTAGTTAGTCTTACTTGGGAGCTAACAGGAAGGAGCCTTGATGATATCAATCTGAAGAGTCCAAAAGCAAGACTTAGTAAATAAATCCATTCCCATCCTTTTCTTTTTCTTTTTTTTTTTTTTTTTGCTTTTACAGGCAGTGTTTTTGATGGTGGTCTGTAAATACTGACACAAGGACACATAGCAGACATAACCAAGGGTTTAGAAGACGGACCTGTTTTCGAATCCTGAATCTATTACATCTTAGCTGTGCCTCACTGGGCCAGTAACCTCAATTTCGATGACTTGTTCTAACCACAGCACTTTCCCACACACGTTAAAAAGGATTCAATGATATGGTATATTACAAAGCTTAGGACAAGTCTGATGTATAGTAAAAGCTCAAAGATAGTAAATATTATTATTAGATAATTAAAACCACAATACTTAACCTTAGGAAAGACTTTAAAGAGGAGGGGATTTATAGCAAGCTTACAAAAAAGAAGAGGATATAGATGCACAAAAAAATAAAAAAAGTATTACCCCCAAGAAAAAGGAAAGCAGAATGACAGTCTATAGTGTCTATATAAACCTTATTTGAATCCAAAGACACTTCTATTCAGAAAACTCAACTATGCCTGAATAACTTTTCAGAGTTAACTTGAACAACCTAGCACATACAATGTCAACTGTGACTTCCAACCTCCCCCTTTCGGCCTTATCGATTTAGAAACAAACTCCGTGATAAAATTAGTAAGGTTAAGTCACTTCACCAGTAGAGGTATCATTATTTTATGTCGCTAAAAGGAGAAAAATGATGGAAATAAGAGATGCTAAGAAAATAAGAGTTAAAAAAACCCCAGAAACACACAGGGCTTAGAATAAATTTTTATATATTTATCTTCATATAATTCCCCAGGATGTCAGGAATAGTTTATGAGCCATGTACAATAGAAGAAAAAATTTTTAGGTCTGTTAATGAAGACCTTACCCATGTAACAATATTTATAAACAAAGATATCCATTTCCATATCAATCCCTTTCTTATAGAAATATTAAAAAAAAATAAGGACATTGGATGAAATGGAAAGCTTAGACTCCTATGGGTAATTATACATTTTTTTTAAAGATTTTATTTATTTGACAGAGAGAAAGAGAGAGCACAAGCAGGGGAGCAGCAGAGGGAGAGGGAGAAGCAGACACCCTGCTGAGCAAGGAGCCCGATGCAGGGCTTGATCCCAGGACCCTGGGATCATGACCTGAGCCAAAGGCAGACACCTAACCAAAGGCAGACTGAGCCACCCAGGCACCCCTAATTATGCACTCTTAAACACAATGAACTATATGTGATCTGCACAGATGAATGAATATATGAGAAACTGTGGAATTCCATTCTGATTGGACATGACAGAAGATGTGTCAGGCATAGGACAAGGCAGGGCTAAAGTGGTTAAATCAGAGCTAGGCTGTAGAAGAACTCAAAAATGATCCAAGGAGATAAAGATTTTGGGTAGGCAGAAGGAAGCAAGGGAGTGATGTGATTGGGGATCGCTAGGCTGGCTTCAGAATGTAGGCTGGATTAGAGAGTTCTGGCAGGCTCAAGAGACGCACATAACCTCCACATGAAGAGTATTGAACACGTGAACTAGGCTGGCAACAATACTAAAGAGAAAAAGAATAGATATGAAGAGATTTTGAAAGAACACTGGACATTGACCTCCTAACTGGTTGGAAGTAGGGTAATTGGGAAACAATTAATGGCCAACTTCAGGATCTGAGCCTGGTGACTAGGAGAATCAAGATGTCATTGATAGATACAAATGGGAGGAAAACATATGTTCACCAGGAACGTTAATGAATTTCTTCTACCTCGCACATGTTGAATTTGAGTAGCCAGTGGGATATCTGGCAGAGATAACCTAGAAATAAGATGGAGATATAAACAAAGAACTTAGAGAAAGTTAGGTCTGAAAATGTAGAGTTGAAAGTTTTTACTCAATAGAAATTAGACTTTCTACCATGAGAGCAGATGAACTTTAGCAAAAGGGAAAAAGAAGTCGGGGATACAGTTGTCAGGCTATAGGAAAAGCAGAGATGGTAAGAGAGGAAGGGAAGAGGTCAAAACAAAGGAAAGGGAGGATGAAAAGAAGCCAGAAGAAAACCAGGAGAATGCCAGGGCAAAGATGTCCAAGAAGAAATGGTGAATAAGGATGAATGTGCAGGACTGAGAGAAAGCAAACGATTTTGCTTACCAAGTGACCATTTGAGATCTTTGGATCATCACTTCAGTGAATAATTGAAGTAAAAGCATAGGTGGACTTGTTAGAAAGAAGATCTCCTTAAACATGATACAAAAGCAAAAGCCTGCCAATTCTGATTTTAATTTTGATAGGATCAAATTATGATAGGATCCTAATTTTGATAGGATCAAATATTTCACAAGACATTATAAACCAAGTTTAAAAGTAAGCTACAGGCTGGAAAAAAATATTTCCAAAAGATAAAGGACTACTAAGATTCACAATCTGTAAGAAATCCTAATACCAAACACAGGCACGCGCACACATACACACACACAAACACAAACACACACACACACTCACACAAATTTAAGTAGGCAAAATAACATGAACACGCTATTCACAAAAGAGAAAACTGAAATGGCTGGTAAACATAAACATAGATGTTCAACCACTAAGGAAAACACTCATTTATAAAAGATGCAGTTCTATCAGACTGACCAAAATTAGTAAACCTGATGGTATTAAACATTGGAATAGGTATGAGGAGAAGGGTAAAAGTGCCAAAGAGAATAGCCCCTAGGAGAACAACTAGACAATATCTATTAAAATTTAAAACATCAGTAGTAAGGGCCACTCCCACTCTCTAATAAAAAAGAACCAGAGCTCCTTGGTTGGCAGAGTCTAGGGCTGGTGCAGGGAAAAATAGGAGTCTGGGGCATTCTGCAGTATCGGAAGTAAAAGGGTGATCAAAAATTAAAAGTATGGGGGCATGTCAAAGGGACCCAGAAGCCAACCTAAAAGAGCTCCCAAAGGCCAAAACTGGAACAATTTGAACAAAATAAATTAATAACAAACATATAATGTGATGTTGGATTATAACCCAAGGTAGAAAATAAATACACGAGTCCATCAGATAAAAATAACTGAATAAATAAACAGAAGAAACAAATCTTCCTTATGTGAAAATTCCAAATAACATATATAGATAACACCCCTCTTCTAGGAGATGTGATTTAACTTCCTCCCTCCTCTTTAAGTGTGGGCTGGACTCAGTGACTTGAATCCAGAGAACAAAATATGGAAAAGAAACAACAGTCACTTCACAGTGAAAAAACTGGCCAACACCACCTTAGCTTAAGAGATCACGGTGTGCATCACCAGTGATGGCTGCGGATACCCTGTACTCCTGGTATGTGACGGTATTCTTTCCCAAACCCATCGTCTCAGTCTAACCAGGAGGAAAATATCAGATAAACCCAAATTAAAAGACATTCTAGAAAATGCCTAACTAGTCCTTCTGAAAAAAACTGTCCAAGACCAGAGGAGACAAAGAAGACACAATGAATGAATGCAATGTAACACCATGGACTGGCTCCTGGAGCAAAAAGGAACATGAGTAGAAGACCTGGTGAAGTCCCAGTAAAGCTTGGGATTTAGTTAATATGAATGTGCCAAAGTTGGTTTCTTAGTTTTGAAAAAGGTGCCAGGGTGATGTAAGATAACATGAGGCAAACCTGGAACTGCGTGAAGGGTACATACACAGAAGCCATCTGTACTATCTTTATGACTCTTCTATAAATCTAAAACTACCCCAAATAAAATGTTTATTTAAAAAATGTAAAATAAATATATCCCAGGAGCAGCAACTCCCCTTCTTCCCATCCACTTTAAACAAGTCCTTGCAGAACTGCACGGGGAGGCGTGTACAAGGGTCTTCACTGCAGAATTGTTAGAATCAGAGAAAAAAAATGTAAAAAACTGTAACAGAATGGCACAAGAAACCATGGACTATCTACATTATGGAACAGCAGAGAGCTGTGAAAAATGAGACAGATCTATATGTACTGAGAAGATACAATGCCGAGTGAGAACAGAGAGGGTACTACAATATATGATGAGAGAAAGGAAAAGATACACAGAATGTAACACACAAAACATTTCTATAGACACTCTTGGGGCATTTATATACATATGTCTACGTTGAGATAAAGAGTGGTTACAGGGGTGACTTCTAGAGGGGAAACTGGAACTCGAGGTGGCCAAGGGGATTTGAGCTTTATTCCATGATGTTGAAGTTACTTTTGAGGAGAATGCCTTTATCTTTTACCTGGGGAATTATGAGTGACTAATTTTTTTAAGGTAAGGAGATCATTTTCCTCTAACACAGTAGAGAAAATGGCTAGAGTAAGGTTCTTGGGAGTTGCTATGATGCAGTAATATAGTGGGCATCCCCTGGAGACTGGCAGTATTGCAGGAGGCCCTGGGCCTGAAGCCCTGCCTAAGTCCCTGAGACAAGCACTTACTCTCATAGGTGTTACAATAGCAGCCAGCCTTAACAATGGAGAGACCAATGACATAATGTTCAATGTATCTTGTTTCCAATAGAGGCTTAAGTACCTTGGAGGGCTCATGCAGCCATCTGGATAAAAAAAAAAAAAAAAAAAAAAAATTCCCCAAGTGCTACTGAAACTGACTTCTTCCCTCTACTCAGTTGGCCTTTGAATCCAAGGTTCATTTTTCACTCTCAATGACTAGAATAAAAGCAGAATCAACCAGGACCATTGCAGTTGCTTTAGATGACAAATGTCAAACTGAAATTCTGGCAGATACGGAAGATTAAGTACCTTTTCTTTGATACTCATTATCCCACATTAAGCCAATAAATTTCCTTATAAAGTGGCATTACAAAAATCCTATGAACCAACAATCTTGAAGAAAATTTAACTCAGAGCATATATTTAAATAAGTGCTTAGAGCTCCATTTAAAGTACTAGTTTTCCTTAATATATTTAAAAGAGGTTATTTCCCATCAGTAATCCGATATTTTTAAAACAACATTTGAGAAGCTTTAGCTATACAATTAAAAGTAAATGTCTCCTCTACTATAGCTACATTTCAGTAGCTGAGAAGCCAAGGCCCTTTTCCAACTCTCAGTCTTCATTCAAACAGGCGACACAGATTCTGTAGTCCATCATTTTAATAACACAAAAATAACACAATACCCTTTGCATCGAGACAATAGAGCTTGACCCTTGCTGACCCCAACCGTGTTTTCTCTGTGCTGATACTCAGCTCAGTGATACACTGGACCAAGTCACACTATAAATTCACAACCACAAACCTCAACAGGCAATGAATGACGCCTACCAATCCCACACATCTCTAGTCATCTCACTCACCTCCTCTCCAAATGACCGTTTGAATCTTCTCCATTCTCCTCAAACTTCCAACTGTCCACTACACCCACCCCTTTTCCTCTTATGCCTCTTCCCCCATCACTCCTACTTTATAGATAAAATAGAAGCCATCACAGGCCGAGACTCTCATTGTCCCCAAACCTAGTATGCAAACCTGTTCCATCCACTCCAATTCTGATCTTCCCTCCTGTTACAGAAAGGGAATTATCCCTGCTCCTAAGGCTAGTTGTTACACCTCAGCTGGAGAAACCAGCCCCTCCTGTCCTGTCGGAATCAACCACCACTTCTTTCTCATGTGTAATCAACCTCTTCTCTTCCTCTCAACAGGATCCTTGTTGTTGGCTTTTTTTTTTTTTAAGATTTTATTTATTTATCTGAGAGAGAGAGAGAGAGAGAGCACATGAGAGGGGGGAGGGTCAGAGGGAGAAGCAGACTCCCCGCCGAGCAGGGAGCCCGATGCGGGACTCGATCCCGGGACTCCAGGATCATGACCTGAGCTGAAGGCAGTCGCTTAACCAACTGAGCCACCCAGGCGCCCTGTTGTTGGCTTTTAAATAGGCTCAAGAGGGTCTAACCCACCTGCCTAACTTCGGTGAGCTCCCTATCCCCTTCCTATTGCTCCTTCCCCTCAGGGCCAAACTTCTTCAAACGGTTGTCCACACTTGTCTCTGTCACATCCCCTGCCACTCACTGCTCACCCATTCCAATCCAGCTCCCAGCACTGTCACCTGACAAAACAGTCCCTGCTAAGGTCACTGATGGCTGTGTCAGTCTAAACCAAATACACGTTTTACGTTCAACATCTGATCTGACTCCTCAGCAATCTGACCTCTTCCTTCTCCTTCAAGTACTTTGTTCTTCCCTCAGCTTCTATGAAACAGCACTCTGTTGCTTTCCTCCTACCTCTCCTGCTGCTCCGCTCCTCCAGCTGCTTTCAAGGCTCACCCTCCTTTTTCTGGCCCATAAAAGTGGGCCATTCTTTACAGCTCAGTCCTTCCATTCTCTCTTCCTAAACAATCCCACCCATCCTTGGCTTCAATTATGACCACTATGAAGATGACTCACAAATTTAAAAACACAGCCCAAACCTTTCATCTGAACTCCAAGTCTATATATTAACTTTTTATTTGCTATTTCCTCTTGAATGACTCAAATAGTAACTCAAATTCAACACATATAAAACCTCATGATCTTCTCCCAAAACTTGATCTTCTTCCAATGTTATCTATCCCAATAAATAGTGGTTTGGTTCCAAAATCCAATCAATCACAAACACTGCAATATTACTATAGTATCTCTCAACTCTATCTCAGCTGCCATCGTCCACTATAGTCATTTCTCTTGGGCTTCTGCAATTGCCTCCTATCTGATCTACCATATTCAACTGTTCCCTGGTTGGCAGCCAGAATAATCTTTCTGAAGCATACATTAAACCATCTCACCCTTCTCTCTGGACAAAACATTCAAAAGATTCTTATTGTTTTTAGGATAAACACAAACACAAGCTCTTTAAAATGCCTCCAAGATCCTGAGTTGGTCTGGCTCCTCCTACCCTGTCCCCGTATCTCACTCTCTCCAGTGTAGCCACCTTGGTCTTCTTCCCATCTCTTGCCCTCACTATGCTCTCTCCCACCACAGGTCCTTTTGTACTGCTTTCTTATGGGCAAGCCCAGAGCCTCTTCACATAGTTGGCTTGTTCTCATCTTTCAGACAGCAGTCAAGCATCAGTTCTTCCTGGAATCCTATCCCACCTGGCTTGTCTATGATTTGCTCACTTCTTTTTCATAGCACTGATTATCTATTTGTCTTTCCCACTAGACTCTACTAAGGTCTATGATGCCTTAGCTCAGTTTTCTATTTCCAGTACCTAGCACTGTAGTATGAATTTAATATCTGTTGAATGAATGAATAAATGACCATCTTTAACACCTGACATTAAATTTTGTTTAATGGGTTCTTGAAATTCTGTCTCTCCTGTCTGGTACCACTGTAAATGCCTTCTTCCCTTTACATCTAAATTACCTAAAACAGCCCTGAAAGATGTACCTGATTTACCCTATTACGTAAAGCTGACAGGAGGCTGGGGCAACATCTTCTTATGGGCAATCAAAATGGTAATAGGAAAGGGGACCAAGTGGGAAAAAAAGAGACTGCACAAGGAAAAGGAAGCTTGAAACCATTCCATTTGAGGCTATTTTAAGCTTGGAGAAGAGAAAATCTAGGACTGAATTTCAGATTATCTGAATATTAGAGGAGTTGTCATATTCAAGAATCAACAGATTGATTTTTGGTAGCTCTGGATCAGTTTCTGGGAAATAGATCTCAGCTCAATAAGAGGAAGACCATTCAGTCAATTAGAACTATCTCAATGTTGTCAATCTTGTTAAAGTAGGGACTTTGCCATGACCCAGTGAATTCAAGCCCAGTCTGGTGAAATGCACAGCAAAGAGAACAGTGGTTCTCAAACATTTTTGTATCAGCTCTGGAACCCCTTCTTCAAACAAAAGCTTTTGATGAGACCCTCGGAGGCCACACAGATAAATGGGAGCATCTCTATGGGCAGATGACTGCCACCCTCCACTTCCCACTCAACCCCTCTGCGAGTCACCTGCCACTGTATCAGTGGCAGCCTATTGGAGCTCCCTACATGAAAACATGCATGCTTTCAGGGCGCTGGGGTGGCTCAGTCAGCTGAGTGTCTGCCTTTGGCTTAGGTCATGATCTCACGGTCCTGAGATCAGGCCCTGCATCAGGCTCCCTGCTGAACGAGAAGCCTGCTTCTCCCTCTCTCTCTCCCTCTGCCCCTCCCCGCTGCGTGTGCACTTTCTCTCTCTCTCAAAAAATAAAGTCTTAAAAAAAAAAAAGAAAGAAAAGAAAAAACATGCATGCTTTCCCTGCCCAGCCCTCTGCAACTTTTACTGGGGTAGGGGTGGAGTGCAGGAAACTACTTCTTAACTCTTTTCAATTTTCTTTGATTCAGCTAATGAATATGATTTTCTATGAAAACCCTTTTAGCATGTATGTAGATTTTGCTCTTTTCAAAGAATTTTTCTTTGTACATGTTGCCTTTACTATAAACTCCTTTATGGCAATAATCTTTGGTTTCCTGCTCTGGAATCACATATAATACCAAGTATAGTAGGAGGTAATAAAAAAAGAGGAAAGAAAAACCCAAACCCTTCTGACGTGAAAACTGAAGACAACTACTTCAGGTTGGATTCATAAAAATACCTAACACATGATAAGAAAACACAGGAAAGTGAAGTAACAATTTCATACACACATTCTCCTTCCTGCTTTAGCCAATCCCAGGTCCCTCGCCCTTTCTACTCCCACAGTTCATGATTACACTTATCTCACATTCTTGAATCAAAAGAGGGAAACCAGATTCTTTCCAGAAAGCGATTCCAAGAGATGCATTGCTTTCCACAGGTAAAACCTGCTTTGACTAGCATCTCGAGGGAAAAACCTCACTTGTATTATATGTCACTGTCTTATTTCCTATATCTTCTTTAATGATTATAAATTCATAGATAAGAATTCCAAATAAAGTAAGTTTGAATTTAGGCCACTGTACATACACAGTGTAATTTTTTCAATTACAGATTAAGGAAGCATGTGCTCAACTTGCTTTGTAATGAAGAACAATTTCCAGATGGGTACGTCTAGGTGATAATATGGTAGTAGCAGACAAATGTGTGAAAAGTACTTTCCGAAGAAGCATTTATCTTTTCCCAGAGGTATTTGATAACTTTCCTGTATTTTTAGATTAATTTCCTTTCAATGGATTCCTGTTCTAGGAAGCTAAGGCACTGACTTCTGAAAAAAGTCATATTTGTATCCTTAAATTCTGATCTAGAAGATCAGATATGAACATACTATAAATCAGAAGTTTCCACTGCTGATGTTACATATTAAGATGCATAAATATTTACTGAATATAGTATAGTAAGTAGTGTATTTTGGGGAGTAATCAAAATGCTGACACATTCTAAACTACCAAAGGAATTGTTCTTGAGGAAGAATATACATTTATAGTGACATTTTCAGATCTCCTAAAATTTTATGGTGAAGGACTACATGATATAATGAAAAAGAAGTGAATTTGGAATCAGGACAACCTGGCTCAAATTCTGGCTCTATCACCAACTAACAAAGTGACTATTTCTCTAACTAACCTTCAGTTTCCTCACTTATAAAATATGACTTGGACATTCATACCTGAAGTCTAAATTAATCCTATTCTGCAAAAGGAATGCCCCTAATTAAAGTACATTGACAATGTCAGCCTGTGACTTCTATGTGGGCACATAGAAGGCTCTTTAAATGGTGTAATAAAGTGCTCTTTAGGGGTTGGTGACACTTACAAATTCATTCATCGCTTGCTCGTTCATTCTAGCATAGTAGTCACACACTATCCAAATGAATTCATGTGAAGTGTTTTAGTAAGTTATATAATTATTAAATTAACAGGTCTGAGATATTCTGCTGGATATAAAATTAGCATAAATTAACATTTGGTGTATGTTTTCATCAATCAAAAAGGACAAATTCCTCTAAATCTCCTCAAAATCACCTAAGTTTATCTTAGGCAATGATAGTGCCTGATACATCAGGTAGGGCACCTCAATTAAGCAAACTTTAGCAATGATTTTATGAGTACACAGGCATCAAAGTAAAAATAAATGGAACTGCATTTAACTTAAAAGATTCTATGCATCAAAAGACACAATCAACAGATGCAATCAAAAAACGCAATCTATGGAATGAGAAAAAATATTTGCAGGTCATGTCTAATAAAGAGTTAATATCAGAATATATTAACTCCTACAATTCAACAACAACAAAAAACCAAACCAAATAACCTGATTTAAAAATGGGCAAAGAACTCTGGAAAACAGTATGGAGGTTCCTCAAAAAGTTAAAAATAGAGCTACTACCCTACAACCCAGCAACTGCACTATTAGTTACATACCCCAAAGATACAAATGTAGTGATCCAAAGGGGCACCTGCACCGCAATGTTTATAGCAGCAATGTCCACAATCGCCAAAATATGGAAAGACGTCCATCGACAGATGAATGGATAAAGAAGATGTGGTGTGTGTGTATGTGTGTATATATACACACATACACACACACATATATATACAATGAAATGCTACTCAGCCATCAAAAAAAAATATGAAATCTTGCCATTTGCAATGACGTGGATGGAACTAGAGGGTGCTAAGCGAAAGAAGTCTATCAGAGAAAGACAATTATCATATGATTTCACTCATATGTGGAATTTAAGAAACAAAATAGAGAAGCAAAGATTCCGGAAGGGAGAGAAAACTAAAACAAGATGGAATTAGGAGGGAGACAAACCATAAGAGACTCGTAATCATAGGAAACAAACTAAGGCTTGCTGGAGGGGGATCGGGGGAGGGATGGGGTAATGGGATGATGGACCTTAGGGAGGGCACATCATGTAATGAGCACTGGGTATTATAAGAGACTGATGAATCACTGAACTCTCCCTCTGAAACTAAAAATACACTGTATGTTAATTGAATTTAAATAAAAAAATTTTTAATTAAAAAAAAACAGGCAAAGAACTTGAACAGACATTTCTCCAAAGAAGATATACAAATGGCCAACAAGTGTATGAAAGATGCTCAATATCACTAATCAGAGAAATGCAAATCAAAACCACAATAAGATACCACCGCCCACCCATTAGGATGGCTACTATTAAAAAAATAGAGAATAGGAGCACCTGGCTGGCTCAGTCTGTGGAACGTGCAAATCTTAATCTCGGGGTTGTGAGTTTGAGCCCCACATTAGACACAGAGATTACTTAAAAATAAAATCCTTAAGGGGCGCCTGAGTGGTTCAGTTGGTTAAGCATCTAACTTCAGCTCGAGTCATGATCTCAGGGTCCTGGGATCGAGTCCCCCATCAGGCACTGTGCTCAGCGGGGAGTCTGCTTCTCCCTCTTCCTCTGCCTTTCCCCCTCCACCTGCTCATGTGCTCTCTTTCTCTCATAAATAAGTAAATGAAATCTTTAAAAAAATAAACTAAAATAAAATCCTTAAAAAAAAACAGAAAATAGTAAGTGTTGGTGAGAATGTGGAGAAATTAGAACTCTTAGTGGGAATGTAAAATGCTGCAACTACCATGGAAAACAGTATGGAGGTTCCTCAAAAAATTAAAACTACAACTACCATTTGATCCAGTAATCACACTTCTGGGTATATATCCAAAGGAACTGAAAGCAGGATCTCAGAGATATTAGCATGCCCAAGTTCAAAGCAACACTATTCATAATACACAAGAAACAACCCAAATGTCCATTGAGGGATGAAGGGATAAACAAAAAGTTATTCACACACACACAAAATGGAATAGCACTCAGCCTTAAAAAGAGAGGCAATCTTCTTATATGCTACAACATAGATGAAGACTCCTAAGGACATTATGCTAAGTGAAATAAGCCAGTTAAAAAAAGACAAATATTCCATGATTCCACTTATATGAAGTATCTAAAGTAGTCAGTGTTATGAACTGAATTGTGTTCCCCAAAAATTCTTATGTTGCATATGAATAGTTAGGGCTCTAATCCCCAAAGTTACTATATTTGGAGACAGGGCCTTTCAAAAAGTACTTAGTTAAATGAGGTCATAAGAACGGGGCTCTAATCAGATAGAACTGCTGTCCTCATCAGAAGAGGAAGAGAATCAAGATCTTCTCCTTGTCTCTACCCCTTCCCTATCTACCTCTCTCTTTGCTCTCACAAAAAGAAGGGAACATGTGAGGACACAGGGAGATGGTGGCTGTCTGTAAGCCAGGAAGAGAGGCCTCATCAGAAACCAATCTTTTTTTTTTTTTCAAAGATTTTATTTATTTATTTGAGAGAGAGAGCATGAGAGAGAGCATGAGAGGGAAGAGGGTCAGAGGGAGAAGCAGACTCCCCGCTGAGCAGGGAGCCCGATGCGGGACTCGATCCCGGGACTCCAGGATCATGACCTGAGCCGAAGGCAGTTGCTTAACCAACTGAGCCACCCAGGCGCCCATCAGAAACCAATCTTGATGGCACCTTGATCCTGGACTTCCAAACTCCAGAACTTTTAAGAAAATAAGTTTCTGGTTCTAAAGTCATCCAGTCTTTGGCATTTTGTTATGACAGGCCTGGCAGACTAATATAGTCAAGTTCATAAAAACAGAAAATAGAATGGTGGTTACCAGGGGCTGGAAGAAGGGGGAAAAGGTAAAGAGTTTCAGTTGCAGAATGTAAAAGTTCTGGTGAACTCTTTCACAACATATATGTGAATATACTTAACATCACTCAACTGTATACTTAAAAATGGTTAAGATAGTAAATTTTATTCCATGTGGTTTTTACCCAATTAAAAAAATTAAGCAGAATTTCAATTTTCCTGCTGAAATAATGGAGAAAAAAAATTTAAAAATACTATTTCACAGGGGCACCTGGGTAGCTCAGTTGGTTAAGTGACGGCCTTCGGCTCAGGTCATGATCCTGGAGTCCCGGGATCCAGTCCCACATCGGGCTCCCTGCTCAGCAGGGAATCTGCTTCTCCCTCTGACCCTCCCCCCCTCATGTGCTCTCTCTCTCTCATTCTCTCTCTCTCAAATAAATAAAATCTTAAAAAAAATACTATTTCACAAATAAAAACAACTACCAGTATTATTTTATGCATATGAAATGTATATGGGTGTGATTTATGTGTTTCTACTTCATTAGAAAAAGCAATAATGGGGGTGCCTGGGTAGAATAGTCGGTGAAGCATCCAACTCTTGGTTTCGGCTCAGGTCCTGATCTCAGGGTCGTGAGATCAAGCCCCAAGTCAGAGCACAGAGCCCGCTTAAGTTTCTCTCTCTTAAAAATAAATAAATCTTTTTTTAAAAAAAGGCAGTAATGATGACTGTCTTAAGGCAAAATAATACTTCTTTTTTAGAACAATATTTACCAATACAGAGCCAACAAAGAAAAACCTAGTTTGCTAAATATAATCCCTAAATTCACTAAAACTAAGGGTGAATATAACATATCATCATTTCCTCCTTCCATATATTTGGCCAGAAAATGCTTCTACTAATTGTGGAACACAGAACAGTTCTCAGTTTAAATTCTCCAGATTTTTTAATCACATATTTTATCTTTTGAAAAGCTACTACCAGTAGCTACTACCAGTACTGCCAGTACTCAGACTCATTTAACTTAAACAATGAAGAGAATTCAATTCAGCTTTTTTAAAAACCCACTTATTGAGGCGCCTGGGTGGTTCAGTCCTTACATGTCTGCCTTTGGCTCGGGTCATGATCCCAGGGTCCTGGGATTGAGCCCCGCATCGGGCTCCCTGCTCAGCAGGAAGCCTGCTTCTCCCTCTCCCACTCCCCCTGCTTGTGTTCCGTCTCTCACTGTGTCTCTGTCAAATAAATAAAATCTTTAAAAAAAAAAAAAACCACTTATTTACACTTAGTGATTACATTCCTATAAGTTCTCTTAAATACGTAAGAACAAAGGACTTGAAACCTATAAAATTCTTCATCATTTATTACAAATAAATCTATTTTTCATGTTTCCCTAAGAGAAAATGAGAGAAATATAACAATAAACGTTATATTTGTACTTATCCTGTTTACCCTAAGTTAACATGTGGGATTATAGAGGTTCATTGAGCTCATGCTGCAGTAAAATTTCTCTTATTTGCTGGCCTAAATAAAATTTCAAGAACATTGTGGGTTGTGACACCGAGAGGGAAAGGCAGACACAGCTTGATTTCAAGAGATAGACTAGGACAGGGGTTTTCAACTTTGGCACTACTGACATTTGGGCTGGGTAATTCTTTGTTATAGAGACTCTCTGAGGCATTGTAGGATATTTAAGAGTATCCTGGGCTTTACCTACTAGAGTCCAGCAGCCCCTCAAGTCGTGACAACCAAAAATGACCCAGACATGGCCAAATGTCCCCTAAGGGGCAAAATTACCCCCAGTCTAGAGAATATGAGGCCGTGGGTGAATTGATGAATTAGCACAATTAAACTGCATACTTTAACTTAGGGTCCAAAGCTACAAAGTTAACATTTAGGATCTAAACTCTGATATGCAAACTAAACAAGTAAGTTGTAGGATAACTGTGGGCAGTGGGGAGGGGGATTAAAAAAAAACAATAGACTTCAAAATATTAAGAGACGTGTGCCTATTGCTAGAAAGAAAGAACATTCTAAATATATACCTGCCACTTTTTGTGTGTGCTCAACCAGTTACATTTGCTATTTTCCTCTTTTAGACTGCCATCTGGCAATCCACACTTCCACTAAAAAAAAAAAAAAAAAAAAAAAAATTAAAATTGCAGCCGATTGGACTAAAATAGTTAATGTACCACCCCACGTGCCAAAAATATGCCAGGGAGTCTACAGTTTACTCAGTAATGCCCCCAAAGAAAGAAACTAATGTCTCTTAAAAGACAATGTCCTTAAAGACAAAAGCAAATAACTCGCAGGATGCTTACCCAGTTTATGAAGTTCCTTTACTACCTTTGGGGGATACAGAGTCAACCAGTAGTAGGAAAAAAAGCAAAACAAAAGATGATATACAACAGGCCAACTGAACTCATCAAACTCATTTATTATGTCCCCAAGACATGACATACAAAATTAAAAAAAAAAGTCTACTAATCAAATACAGCAGAACACAACTGACTATAGTCATTTTATTTCCAGCGTCACAGGGATTTGTTAGGAATGAGTGAAATAATGAGACAGTACACTGAATCCTTGTCACTCTCCTCGAGAGAGGCAGTGTAAAGATCCTTCACAATAATGAATATAAGTTCACCACTGTAACTGAAATCTACTACCAATTCCTTTTCCTTAGCACCCAAAAGCTCTCAAAAGACAAACTGGCCCATCCACACTGGTATATCCTTTGAGTTCTCTTTCACAAATCCGTAAAGGCAGACTATGGGAACAAGAACCTACAGTTACCCATAGATGAACAGTAATGATCAAATATAAAGATGAGCAGAAAACTATGAACCATTCATTTAACAAATGTTTTGTCAAATGTGACCATAATTGTATGTATTAAACACTTCTACAAGAACTCATCTAGGGGCGCCTGGGTGGCTCAGTCGGTTGAATGTCTGCCTTCAACTCAGGTCATGATCCCAGGGTCCTGGGATCAAGCCCCGCATCGGGCTCCCTGCTCAGAGGGGAGTCTGCTTCTCCCTCTGCCACTCCCCCTGTTTGTGTTCTCTTTCTCTCAAATAAATACATTAAAAAAAAAAAATCTTAAAAAATAAACAACTCATCCAGATGTAGTAATGAGCAAGATAGACAAGGTCCTGATTCACTGGAGTATACATCCGAAGGCAGGAATTCTAGCAGAAGCATCAAACATTTGGGGAAAGCAACACCATGAAACAAAGTATCAATCACAAAATATCTTTTCAAAGAGAAGAGTTAACACCCAAAGAAAAGAGTTAGTAGAGAAAATAGAAGACTTGAAGTATCACTATTATTCTCAGATATTGAGAGAATACTTCATTTGTAAAATAAGAACAGATGTGACATGAGAAAATTCTGAATAAACACTAACATTTAGATATATCTGTCTGAAATCTTAGAAAAACAAAGATAAAGAGAAATCCTATAGGTTTTCAGAGAATATCATATAAGAGATTCTCAGGTATTCAAGGACTGACTACAGTTCAACTTTAAAAGAACTATGAAAGAGCATATTTCATCAAAGCAAACAATGAAACAAAGACTATGAAGTGAAAAACAGCAAAAAAATACATACTATAATACTATTTATAAATATTTTAAAAACATCAAATATTTTCATGGAAGTAGAGATACAATAAAAATATAAAGACATTTATGGCCGTGATACAGGAGTGTAAGAGGCAAGCAAATGGGGTAGGGCTTCTTTAAGAAGAAAGAACCACTATCAGTAGAATCATAAATGATCTCAACATAGAGGAAAGTGCATAAGACAGGGAAAGAAAGAAGAAATGAGAAACTTATTAAGAGTCTTTTCTTGTTCTGGTGAAGAGTATGGGTACTAGTTAAATCTAGAAATTGATAATAAAAAAAAGAAGTTTAAGTACATATATTAGCGTTTCAGGTTAACCACTAAAAATCATCTTGAAATAGATATATTTTTTTTTACTTCCAAATCATCAAGAAATGATAGAGAAGACAACCAATGTAAAAGACAATAAAATAAGTTCAACTACATTAATAATCACAGTTAGTGTGGATTAAATTCACTTTTAAAATAGACTGTTGTATTGGAGTTTGTTTTCTTCTAATTCACCTGTTTTTTGTTTATTTGTTTTTTAATGGACCATTTATATTTGCTTTATTCCAACACCCCAATAAGTACCTATATCTTTGGTTAATTCTTTTTTTTTTTTTTTTGCCACTCATAAGGGTTTTTTTTTAATTTAAATTCAATTAATTAACATATAATGTATTATTGGTTTTAGGGGTACAGGTCTGTGATTCATCAATCTTATTTAATATCCAGTGCTCATTACATCACATGCCCTCCTTAATATCCATCACCCAGTTACCCTATCACCCTACCACCTCCTCTCCAGCAACCCTCAGTTTGTTTCCTAAGATTAAGAGTCTCTTATGGTTTGTCTTCCTCTCTGGTTTCATCTTGTTTCATTTTTTCCTCTCTTCCCCTATGATCCTCTGCCTTGTTTCTTAAATTCCACATATCAGTGAGATCATATGATAATTGTCTTTCTCTGGATTCACCTGTTTTTTGTTTTTTGTTTTTAATTTATTTTAAGTAGGCTGCACACAATGTAGGGCTTGAACTCACGACCCTAAGATCAAGAGTTGCATGTTCTACCAACTGAGCCAGCCAGGTGCCCCAGTCATAATGTAGTTTTAAAATATCCACCTACAGAGTTTACAAGGTACATGTTAGCAAGACATATACCTAAGATAAAATAACAAAGGACAGCTGTAAAGAAAGAAATGGAAAAACATTCCCCTTCTCCATGGGGGTTACATTTCAAGACCCCCTAGTGGATGCCTGAAACCCCAGATAGTACCCAACCCTATATATATTATGCTTTTCCCTATCCATACATACCTATGATAAAGTTTAATTTATAAATCAGGCATGGTAAGAGATTAACAATAACTAATAATAAAATAGAACAATTACAATGATATACTGTGATAAAAGCTATGTAAATGTGGTCTCTTTCTCTCTCTCAAAATATCTTCTTGTACTGAACTCACCTTCTTATGATGGTGATGACGTGAAATGACAAAATGCCTATGTGATGAGATGAAGTGAGGCAAGTGATGGAGACACCATGACCTTGCATTAGGCTATGACTGACCTTCTGACCATACGTTAGGAGGAGGATCATCTGCTTGTGGATGCAGGTGACCAAAGGTGACTGAAACCACAGAACATGACACTCCATGTAAGAGGGGACTACTGTCTAACAAATTAGCAATTAAAAAAAAAAAAAAGGAAAGGAAATATAACAATATTAACATCAGGCAGATTGGAATTAAAGGGAAATAGCATCAAATGGAAGAAGAGCAAAATCTTTCATGGATAAAATATGTAATTAGGCAAAGTGTCACCGCACAAACATTTATGTACCTAAAAACATAGCTTCAAAATATATAATGCAAAAACTGATATCAAAATCAGAACAAAAAAACCTTTTCTATATTTAACACACCCTTCTCAAAAATGCACATTTCAAAGGAATAAAAAATGTGAAAAGGTTTTAATAAGCTTCACTATATAAGTCTAAATATACAGAAGTACACACACACACACACACACACACACACACACACAAACACACACAAGTAAATAGAGGATACAAGCAACCAACAGCTTAAAACGTGACTGTATTAGGCCACACACACACACCAAAGTCCCCAAAGCATCAAAGCATAAGCCATATTCTCTGATCATACCTCAAAACAACACAAGGGTAGTCATCTGAGCTGTTTCATTGACTGCCAAAAAATGGGCAAAAATCTAAATGGCAGTTTGGGTGAGGCTTCAGGGCAGTAGAATTTATAGAAACTCCAGGTAGGAGTATATATAAACTGGCGATGCTTTTTTACAAAGTAACTTGATATTATCTATCAAAATTTTAAATGTCATACCTTTGCCACAGCAATTCTACTTCTAGAAATCCCTCATAAGAAAAGTACACATAATTACAAACCAAATTTGCGTAACAACACACAGCACAATGCTAATTACAGAAGGAAAACAGTAATAACCCAAGTATCTATCAACAGAAAAACAGTTAAATTATTTATAGTACATCCATTTCATAAAATGCCAAGCACTTATGTGGAAAGAATTTCCAAGACTCTACAGTGTTGCCTTTTTTTTTTAAGTGTAAAAAATACACCTGTATCGTTCAAATCATGTTAAGATGAAAAATAAATAGAAATAGAAAAAAGGAGTTGAAGAATAGACAACATACTTTTATTTTCAGAGAGGGAAGAATTTTCATATTTTACTTTATGTATGTCTCAACTGTTTGAATATTTATGATTTGTACTGCTTGTATAATCCAAAAAAGAAAAGAGCAATTTTTCAAAATTTCTTATTTACTTCCCCAAAAAGACTGGGATCTTTCTGTTCTTATTACAATTTGATCAAACTCACTGGAGAGTACAAGACAAGTATAAACTTCCAACTGTTCCCTCTGCCAGGAACACTGTTCTCTCAGATAAGGCTCACTCTTTTTCTTCCTTTGAGTTTTCCAGTTAAATATCATCTTATCTGAGAAAACTTCCTTGACTTTTCAATATAAAATGACAACCTCCTACACCCACCCTACTACTCCCCAACTACTTTGCCTTGCTTTATATTTCACTAAAGTAATTTCTACACCTGTGTCTTAGTGTCCCTATCTCTAAAGAGGGTGATAATAGTACCTTACCCTGCAGGGTTGATGTTAGGCTTAAATGAGCCAGAAGCCCTCCGATGAGTGCCTGGCTCTAGTAGGAACCACATCAGTTCATGATTTTATGACTGTCTTGCTGATGGTTTGCCTTCTCCCTATTACAATGACAAGCCCGGGGAAAGAAGGACTGTGTTTTGTTCACCTTTGCATCCTGAATGCCTGGAAAGTGCTTATAAGTAAATATTCATAGTGTTGATACCTGATTTAGTACTGCAGCCATATGCACAGACAGCTGAGATTACAAGAAAAAGACCAATTATTTTCAGTAAAAGCAAGCTTTCTGCACATTAGCATGAATCATCTGTAATAATTCAATCTACTTTAAAGCATAATATTTAGCAATACGACTCCTAGAAGCTTCAAATAGGGAAGTGGTATGGTACCATTTAATTCACTGATTTCTCAACACCAAATGGCAAAAGAAACTAAAACATAATGTGGAATGAGAAAACAAAAGCACAACTTACTTTTCATTCCTGTTTTTGATGCATGGCTGATAGAGGACCTTGACAGCATTCCAGGCAGAACTGGAATCTGCCTTCAAGATATCTTCCAACAGGGGGAATTTTTTGATACTCTTGGAACTTCCCAAAGATTCAATCACCAAGCTGTCTGAGTTTAAAAGCCACAGCTAAAGATACAGAGAGAAAAGTCCAAGTATAAGGATATTATCATCACCCTGTCCATATCTCATACCACCACTAAAAAACAAAACACAAACAAAACTATAAAAATACCAGAAAAAAAAGAAGAAACCTGTATATAATTTTTAAGTATGATAAGTCTTTCAAAGTGTAACATCTGGTAGAGCCAATGAGATCATAAAGTTAAAAAAAAAAAAGACAACCAACTAGGAGAAAATAGTTAATATGTAGATAACAAAGTTATTATCTGTAATATATAGAGCTCCCAGGAATCAATAAGGGGGCAAAAACAGCCCAAAAGAAATAAAGGCAAAGAATATGAACAGAATTAACAGAAGAAATAAGTGATAAACATACGTAAAAATGTTAATATAATAATAAGGAAATGTAAAAATCATGTGCCACCCTTTTTCACGTATCAGATTGGCAAGTACAAAAAGATAACAGGCACACCTGGGTGGCTCAGTCGGTTAAGCATCTGCCTTCAGCTCAGGTCATGATCCCAGGGTCCTGGGACTGAGTTCTGCATCGGGCTCCTTGGTCAGTGGGGGAGCCTGCTTCTCCCTCTGCCTGCCACTCCCTGTTTGTGCACTCTCTCTCTCTCTCTGACAAATAAATAAAATCTTAAAAAAGAAAAATTAAAAAAGATAATAGCATCCAGTTCAGTAGAGGGGGCTGGTCTGCTGGTGGAAGAGGGTTTCGGGATTTGGATGCACGCTATTCACTGAGGGGCTCAGCTGGAGTCTGGCTTCAGCCTCATCCCATGGGGAGCTCTGACGCAAGAATGGCACCTACAGTCTGTCCCACCTTGAGACAGGAGGCCCCTGCTTTCTGTACCCGAGGGTCAAATCACTGGCAGTAGACTGACCAGGGCAAGGGTGGGGAAGAGGTAACTTTCCGAACAAGGTGGCACCTGTCATGTAAGGGCATGTCTCAGCAGCTGGGAACTGGGTGCACCAGCCTGAGTAAGGAGGGTCTGGGTAGGGCACCAAGAATGTCTAACTATGTGGGATAAGTGAGTACAAGTTTTCTGGAGGGTGATAACTATCGGTTTAAAAAACACAACTTCTAATAGTGTCTTAGATTAGAAAGGTCTATTTCCAAAGAAGTACTAAAAATACACAAAAGATTATTTTCATCGCAGCATTGTCTTTAACAGCCACACTGGATTTCTAGTCACTCAAGACCCTGGTCTAGATTTAAACTCACAAGAAACAATCCTTATGCTATACTGTTGAGTGAAGTAAACATGAAGAAGAAAAATGCTTGTTATGTGACTCGGGTATGTTTCACGAACAGAAAAGCAGAATGTGAGCATATGAACACAGAGTTGTATATAGAGAGGGAGATGCTGAAGTGCACATACCACACTGTTAGTAATGTTTACCTTCAAATACTGTGATATAGCAAGACAAGGAGTGAAGACAAGATGGGGGAATACCATTTCTTTTACATTCTTCCTGTTGTCTGAATGTTTCAAGAATGTATTACTTTTACAACAAAGTTTCTTTGAATTTATTTTTTAAAAGATTTTATTTATTTATTTGACAGAGAGAGAGAGAGTGAGCGCAAGGGAGAGCACATGCAGGGTGAGGGGGAGAGGGAGAAACAGGCCCAAAGTGGGGCTCGATCCCAGGACCCTGGGATCATGGCCTGAGCCGAAGCTAGATGCTTAACTGACTGAGCCACCCAGGCGCCCCTGAATTTAAATATATATTAGCAGTAAGTTTTAGGTTTTCAGGTGTTTCCTATTCCTGAGTTTTAACCTGAAAAACCTTACAGTAAAAGAAAATTAAAACTGATTTCAGACTATGACTATGAGGCACACTCAGTATTAACTTCAGTCCAGAAGTATGTTAGCTTTGGTAGAAATGATCTGGAATCAGAGAAGCACGGGGTCCCCATAATGGATGGCCAGCTACAAAGCCACACTTAACAACAACCATAACTCTCTCCCTCCTTCGAGCTACCATGTTTTAGATGCAGGGGACGATTCTTCTAACCGCACGGCCTCTTATCCAAAACTTGCCACTACTTCTCAAACATCAATGTGTTAAAATCAGGACCTCGAAGAGGTATCTGTACCCCCGTGTTCACTACAGCACTATTTACAATAGCTAAGATACAGAAACTATCTAAATGTCCGTCACCAGATGAATGGATAAAGCAAATGTGGTGCATACACATATGGAGTATTTTTTTTTTTAAAAAGAAGGAAACCTTGTAATATGCAACAACGCAGATGAACTTTGAGGACAGTATGCCAAGTGAAATAAGCCAGACACAGAAGGACAGTACTGCCTGATGCCACCTTCCATAAGGAATATAAAATAGTCTAATTCATAGAAGCAGAGAATAAAATGGTAGTTGCCAGGGGCTAGGGAGGGAGAAATGAGGAGTTGCTCACTAAAGGGCACAGAGTTTTAGTTAGGCAAGATGAATAAGTTCTAGAGATCTCCACGTAATACTGTGCCTATAATTAACAATATTGTTATCATGCACTTAAAAATCAAAAAAAAAAAATCTATGAAGAGGGTAGGTCTCACATTAAGCATTCTTACCACATACACACATACACAAAAATAGGAGCAACAGAACATATTTTAAACAGAAGAGTATCAAGAGGGAAAAATAGGGAAAAATCAATAGGGGAAAAAAGTGACAGAAACAGAATTAAGTTAGTGACCAAGAAAAGCCTATTAACAACTTGGAGTGAAAAACTTTATTTTGTGGTGTGAGCAGGAATCAGGTTTTATTTCTCTATATCCCCAGTACCTAGCACATAGAGGCACTTGATCTTTTATTATTAAATTAAGGGAGTTTGATTTGTGAATTAAACTGATATATGAATTCAATTTTTGATCATTTATTTTCTAGACCTGAGAATTAAAGAAAAGAGAATGGCAAGACTAAAGAATTTCTGAGACCCTGGATTACCGAGCTACAGAAAGCTGGGAGAAGTCACTTCTTACCAAGATGTACACTTTGCCATCGTGACCTTGAATAGTGAATCTAAAAGTGCTTCTAGCAGAGGAGAGTTCCACCAGACACTGGGCGATAACGTTCTGTACAAACTGAGACCTGTTTGAACAGAAATCAATTTTCACAATGTGACTTTCATAATAACTCTAACTGGCAAGAGGAGCCAAAAATACCCACAGGGTACCTAAAAGGCAGAGGTGTGTGCAGCCAGACTTTTCTATATGCTACCCATTCCTTCACAGACTGTGCTAATGTGGATTTTAATATATTTTAATGTATTTGTGTTTGCTCCAGTCTTCTTATAACCTATTCTCCAATCCTTAACACACTTCCCACCCTAAACCTAACTATTCCCCTTGACTGAATGAAAAAATACTGTGTTAGTCAAGTCAATATTCCATTTGTGCTGTAGCACATTAAACAGTGAGTAAGTTAAAAAAGAAGGCGAGATATTTCCTCCCAAACATTAGTCAGTATTAAATACAATGTCTTCCATGTACATCCCCTCAAAGAGTCAGAGCTGAGGCACAGAATCAAAGTATTTACAGAAGGATAAATTTTAAGGTTATATTCAGATCGCCATAATTTTTAGATATCCATAAATAAACTGAAAGACATACTATAGTTAACTTCTGTTTGCAAACTAAAAAGATTCAAAGAGAGAAAACGCTAATGGATTTAGTGGCTAAGTAACTTTTTTTTTTTTTTAAACACAGGAGTCATTTGAAAACTGACTCGTTCAAATTTTAGATAAATCAAATTAATTCCAGAAATAATTATTCAAAAACCTATTGATGATTAAGTTATAAGACCTTGATTATCTGACAAATAGAAGCACAAAAAACTTTCAGATTTAGAAGATTTATATGATGAGCACATTTACTTATGCCACTATGTAATAAACAAACCATAAATCCTCAAGTCTTTTATATGTGTGGTTTGGTTCAACTGTCTAAGCCTTTTTCAAAGGTTTTTATTTTTCTTTTCCAAGTAAAGAAAGGTATAAATAAAAATGAATTCCCAAATAATCAATTGTACCTATCATTCTCCACATTTTACAGAATAAACTTAATTTGCTACTTGTACCTTGGTACGATGGAAAAATTTCTTTCAGACGGCTGAATAATTATCTCTGTTATAAAAAACTTGGTGGTTTCTAGAAACAAAAATAAGAAAATTTAAAATCTCCCTGTTGCACTAACATTTTTATGGTGGGCATGTTGGTCCTAATTACAACATCCCAAACTAAATATTTCATACACATACTGGTAAAATTCACATTCAGTAAAAATTTTCCCAAAATGACTTAGTGTAAGATACCAACGCATTGATGACTACAAGGAGAGTATCCTGAGACTTGGGAGGGCCTGGTGTTTTAAAAGACACGCCCCAAGTGGATATTGGCACAACGACACTCTGTTCACACGCATGAAAAATCAGCCACATTACAGCCACAGCCCACCTACGCAGAAACTTGTCATTTGATTCCCCATTTCTATAGTCTAAAACCTAGGAGTCACTGGAAAAGGCTTTTGAATCATGGTGTCCCAAAGCCCATGCAAAGATGCTGTAAACCTCTTATTAGTATTTCCCAGAATCTCACCGAGTCTATTAATGTACAATTCCCAACAAATCTGGTTATCTAATTACTTAGTTTACAGAAACATTTAAACAGTAAACTAAATATCTTACAGAAATGAATATAAACATAACCATTCTGAGTTTTTTAAGAAATCCATGAAAAATATTTTTCACGAGTAATGAAGGAAATACAAATTAAAAGATATTCTTTAGCATCAAATAAATATTTGTGAATGACAAAACGCAGCAATGAAGAAGATATGGAGAAATGGTATACTTGTTCACATATTGCTTTCAGAACTGCAAATGATACATTTCTGGAAAGCCACTTGATGAAGACCTTAAAAATATTCTGATGCCAATCATTAAACACCTAAGAATTTATCTCAAAGAAATATTCATGTCTATAAAAATTTATCTACAAATATGCTCATATTAAACTGAAAACAAATTGTCTAAAAATTGAGAATGGTTGGGCTAAACAATTATACATTTAGGCAAGAGAATTCCATGCAATAATTAAGAATGGTGTGCCAAACAATTGTGAATTAAGATGGAAAGTTATTCTCAGTACATTTTCTGAAAATGTTTTCAATTGCTCAACACACAAAAAAAGGCAGAAAAAAATCAATAGACAGTTTAACAGAGTATTATACATCTAGAGCCATGGTGATGAAGTTATCTATTTCCCCTTTAAGTTCAATTTTTCATTTTACTATTTTGAAATCCTGTTACTAGATGCAGAATTGAACCTTTTAACATTATGAAGTGATCCTTTTTATCCCAGCTGCTGTTAAACTATAATTTGATTCTACTATTTTAATCCTACAAGGTATCATTATTACTGCTTTATGCAGTTAGCATCCACTTAATATCTCCCACGTATTTACCGCTGTCTTTACCAACCCTTCTTGAACTTAGACCCTCTATCTGGGATCATTTTCTTCTATTCTCTACAGGTAGAATTCTATTCTTCCACAAGTATAATTTCTTTTAATAAAAAGCCAAACCACTAGAAATGAATTATTCTAGTTTTTGTCAGAAAATATCTTTGTCTTGATTCTTTCATATAGAACATTTTCACCACATAAAATCCTAGGTTAAGTTTTTAACCTTTGTGCACATTGACACTATCATTCCATTGTCTTCAAACTTCCATTATTATTGCTCCTTTGAAAGTGACCTGTCATTTTTCTTAGTTTTTAAGATTTTCTGGTTTTTGTTTGTTTTGCAGTATCATTCTGTATGTCTCGCTACAAACTTCTTATTTATCTTACTTGGGTCTCATTTAATTAGAATTCATTGGACCTCCTCAATCTGTTGCTTACTGTTTTCCATCACTTTTGTAAAATTCTTAGCAATTATCTCTTCAAATATTGCCATGCTCCCTTATATTTCTTTTCCTTCGAGAAGTCTGACTAAACATATGTTAGAGTACGGAGGTTCTTCAAAAAGTTAAAAATAGAACTACCCTATGATTCAGCAATTGCACTACCAGGTATTTACCCAAAGAATAAAAAAAAAAATACTAATTCAAAGTGATACATACACCCTGATGTTTATAGCAGCATTATCAACAATAGCCAAATTATGGAAAGAGCCCAAATGTCCACTGACTGATGAATGGCGGTGTGTATATACACATACATACACACACACACACACACACACACACACACACACAATGGACTATTACTCAGCCACAAAAAGAATGAAATCTTGCCATCCACAGAATGAAATCTTGCCATTCACAACAATGTGGATGGAACTAGAGAGTATTATAATAAGTGAAGTAAGTCAAAGACAAATACCTTATGATTTCACTCATGTGTGAATTTAAGTAACAAAGCAAATGGGGGCACCTGGGTGGCTCAGTCAGTTAAGCATCAGATCTCGATTTTGGCTCAGGTCACAATCTCAGGGTTGTGAGATCAAGCCCTGAATCTGACTCGGCGCTGGGTGTGGAGCCTGCCTAAGATTCTCTTCCTCTCCCTCTACCCCTCCCCACCCCCACCCCACTCTCTCTCTCTCTTAAAAAAAACAAACACAGAAGAAAAAAGAGAGAGGAAAACCAAGAAACAGACTCTTAACTACAGAGAACAAATTGACAGTTATCAGAGGGGAGATGGGTGGGGGGATGGGTTAAATAGGTAAGGGGATTACCGACCACACTTATTGAATGAGCACCAGGTGTTGTGTGTAAGTGCTGAATCACTAAACTGTACACTTGAAACTAGTATTACAGTATATGTTAACTGGAATTCAAATAAAAACTAAAAAAACAAAAAGCATATGTTAGATCTTCTCGGTGTATGTTTTATGTCTCATGCCTATATTTTTTGCCTTTTTGTCTCTCTGTGCTAGATTACAGATTTTTCTTCTCATCTATCTTCTATTCATTAATTCTTTCTCCAAGTTATACCTAATCTGCCATTAAATCACCGACTAAATTCTAAATTTCCGTTACATATTTTTTAGAAATTCTATTGTAGATCTTTTCCAAATATGCTTGCTCTTGTTTCCTTTGCATTTTGATATTCAAACCTGTCTCTTATATTGTTCAATAAATGAAAGCACGATTGTTCTAGTTTACATCTGACAATTCTAATAACAGAAGTCTGTTTCTGTTGTTTCTGTTTTTGTTAGTTCTTGTTGAAGGAAGTCTAGTTTACTTGTGTGCTTATTTGTCTTTGGTTGTATGGGGAACACTGTACTTGACAAATTATTTGTGGGAGTGTGAGTTTTACAATGAAGGTATTTTACTCCAGAGGTGATTTACATTTGATTTTGCCAGGCATATGGGTGTTATAGCTAGTCCAAGACAGACTACCAAGTTTAAGACTTGAAATTCCCTAAAGTGCCAAAGGATTGATACCTATCTGTAATTCCACATTCACAGTAAGGGTATGGCTCTTTCGGGTCCCAAATTTTTGTGCAGAGTCGTCCGCTAGGTTCCCTTTCTGTGTAGTCTTTATGTCCTTACTTCTCAAAGCAATCAAAATAATTTTAGAGAAGTGGCATATTGCAGGGAAAAGGTGGCTTCAATTTTGTGCTAAACTTTGAGTTTGCTCTTGTGGTAATTTACTCATATATTTTCTATTTATCTTGATCTTCATTCCTTCCTGTGGTTTCCAATCACCATTTGGTATCTTTCACTTCAGCCTGAGGAACTTTCTTTAGCATTTTTTGTAGAGAAGATCTGCTAATAATGCATAACTTCCATCTATTGTATGAAAATGCTCTTATTTTGCCTTCATTTTTGAAGGACAGTTTTGCTGGATAAAGAATTGTTAGTTGACAGGTTTTTTTCTTCTTTCTTCACCACCCCCCCAGAATTTTGAATATCTCATTTTAGTGTCTTCACTATTTCTGCAAAAAGTCAGCCTTAATTGTATCAGGAAGTCCCTGTGTGTGATGTTCCATTTTTCTCTTGTACTTTCAAGATTCTCTCTTCATCTTTGGCTTTTATCAGTTTAACTACAATGTGCCTGGTGAAGTGCTCTGTGTGTTGATCCTACTTTTCACTGCAATTCTTGAATCTAAGAGTTAATATTTTTCAGGAAATTTGCCAAGATTTCAGCCATTGTTTTCTACAAATACTTTTTCCTGAGTTATTTTTTTCTTCTTACCTCTGAGATTCCATTTACACATTAACTGAAACATTTGATATTGTCCCACAAATCTCCGAGGTCCTGTCCATTTTGATTCAGACTTTTTCCTCTGTTCTTTGCATTGGTTAATTTCTATTAATATACCTTCAAGTTCAATGATTATTTTTTCTTCAGTCATCACAAATACGTAGTTTAGCTGATCTAGTGAGTTTTTTAGATACTGTACTTTTCAGCTCTGTAATTACCAATAGTTCTCTCTCTGAAGTTTCCAATTTGTTGATATTTGCCATTAGTTCACTGAGTTTTTTTTCCCCCTTTTAATTCTTAGCCATATTTATAACAGCCACTTTAACATCTTTGTCTACTAAATCTAATGTTTGTGCTTACTCAGTACCTGTTTGCTGAGTCCTGCTTTTGGTTATCAATCACTCTTTTCTGTTTCTTTGCAAGTCTAATAATTTCTAAGTGGAAGTAGGACACTGTATGTAATATAATGTTGCTATTCTGGATTTTGTTTTGTTCTTTTAAGGGTTGTTGGCTTATAATAGTCAATTAACTAGCCTGGACTCAAACTATGAAATATGTCTTCCCACAGTGTGTAGCTGCTAATGTTTCTGCTCAGTTTTATTTTGCTTAGCCTGGCTCCCTAGAGACCATTCACTATACCTGCAGAGTTTAGCTGTCAGCAAATCTGGGGCGAGGTTTTGCTCAAATACCTCAAGCCATTAAGGCTCCTACCTTCTGTTGCCCAATTGTGTGTAGATTGAGAAATGAAATCAAACACATGGGAAATGTGCAGGTCTCCCCGAGCTTTTAATTCTTATTGGACTCTCTGGCATCTATTACACAATAGATGCATTTAACACATTTAAGAGTCAGCCACAGCTATGTGGAGAAGTTATCATCTCAGCCCATCCCCCTGCCTCTGGCTTCCAAAATCTCCCTCTTAAATTTCTAGTTTCTCCTTTGCCTCTTATACCTTATATTATAATGACCATGATACCATGGAAATGTTTCCTTTCTTGTTCAGCCTTCTGTTTTCCTGCAGTGCATAACTGCTTTCTTTTTCATGTGTTTAGCTTTCCAAGCACCTTTAGCTAATTCCTTCCATATGATAAAATGGTTTATCTCAAGATTGTTATGTCTGGTCAAACTGAAGAATGTATCAGTTCATCTTGTAGTTGAAAAAATGTTTATTGCAATCTTCTCTCCTTTGCTTCAATCTAGACTCTTATTCCCTGCGCCTGCCTGTGTGTCCCTCACCCTAGGATTCCCTTATCTGTGTTAGATAATCTGTTTCCCAAATCCCATGTCCTCTCTCTAAAGGTTAAATCCTTAGGTTTGGTGAGGTATATCCTATGGTACATTCCTAAGGAAAATATACATTTGAGGTCTGTGTTTTGAGACACTGCATTTCCAAAACTGTATATGTTATCTTCATACTTGATTGATAGTTTGACTGTGATAGAATCTTTTTCCTTCTAAATTATGAAGGCATTACTTCACCATCTTCTAGATTTCAACAATGCTGTTAAGAGTTCAATGTCATTCTAATTCCTGATCTTTTGTATACTACTTGCTTTTTTTCCTCCAGAAACTTCTTCCTTGGTGTTTAGAAATTACTCAATAATACAGCTTTGAGTAGCTTCTCTGCCATCCCATTAGTCATGTCACTGGACATGTAGTGGGGCCCTTTCAGTTGAGAAACCATAGCCCTAGCTCTGGAAAATAGCCTTGCAATGTTTTTTTAGTATTTCTGTTGTTTGATAATTTCCTAACTCTGTTGTCTCTAGTCTTTCTTTTTTCTAGAATTTCTATTAGCTAGATGTTGAATATCCTAAAAGTCTCCATTCATTCATTCATTCAACAAGTATTTACTGGGTACCCACTATATTTAGTGCTGAGGTTACAGTGATAAATGAGATAGACAATATCTCTATCCTCAGGAAATTTACATGATGATTTTTTTTCCTATAATTCCTTTCCAATTTTCAATCTCTGAATTTTGGTTCTGATTTATGAGATAAGATAGTTCCTTAATTTATTTTCTAGTCCTTTGATTAGGTTTTTTAGGCAATCACATCTTTCAGTCTACATTCTTTGAATTATGGGGGCAATATTATTCCATTTCTTTAAGAACATTACTTTTGTTAAAGATTTTCTTCTGTTTTATACATATTTCTTCTCAGTGCCTTTATTCTGTTTACTTCATTGTTTATTTACTTCAGTCTCTTTTATAGTTGGAGGTTTGCTCAAATACTTGTTGATTCTCATTAATCCATTCATATTTAAGTGTAAGGTAATAAAATGCTGACAGGAAACTCTCAGGCGTAGGTACAAGGCTTGTTGACTGTAGGATGGCTGAATCTCATTTTACTGTGGAAAGACCCTTACAAATCAGTGTCTGCACATCTCTTCTCTGGTTGGTATTCTTCCATTTTCCAAGAAAAGAGTCGTCTAATCTCTTGCCTTGAGAGTATAAGCAAGTTTTAAACAGAGGAGGAATCTTAGTTGTCTTACAGCTCCATATAAAAATTTTGAATTAATCATCCTTCCTCCAGCCCCTTGTCTCAGACTGCTTTCCCTGTTACGTGCTGCCTACAAATTCTGAGCAGACTAGTTCTGAGGCTCTACAGTGAGTACTGGCTCACTCCTCACTCAGATGATCTGCAGACACTGAGGCTGCAACTTCCTCCGTACCGCCAAGCATGTTCCCACACCTCTCAGCTTTACAGCTTCCAAAAGAGTGTGCTTATACCTCTTGTTTACATCACTGTTGCTTCCTCTCCATTTTTCTTTCTCTGTGGATGTACATCTTTTTTATTCCTTAACTGACATTTTAACTGGGCTTCAGGGAGAAAAGAATAAAAAAAAAAAAAATCAATTCACCTAATTTGACTAGAGGCCTTAACATTTTCTAAGTTGTTGCTTAAAGCACTTGCTTTCATTCTCCAAAACGACGTTGAAAGTGGCATCCTTTATCCCTACTCACTCTTCCTTTTCTGTTCACTCTGAGCAAGTAACTACTTACAATATTCTGATAATTTTAAAATACAAACAAAAAGACCACCATCTGCCTTCTCTTGGGTACACTAGCTTCACTTAAATCACATCTTCTAGTTAATTATATTAAAAACAATTATTCATCACCTCCAAAGCTAATGCAGCATGTTGTAGCTCTCCAGACATTTTTAAACCTTATCTTTAAATAACAATGCAATTTAATTATCAGGATTTTATTATATTTGAAAGTGGTATAACAGACTTTACATAATGAACAAGGAACAGAGTACAAAACTCAGAATGTGGTTTCTTCCATTTCAACCCCCAGCCCTAACATAGAGCCCTGAGGCAGAGGGCAGCCAAGAAAACTTCATCATCTTTAGCAACCAACAATTCTGACTGAGGAGTTGTACTGAGAAAAAAGCTCTGCTATTCTTCAGGACAGACGCAGGTACAAACTTTATAATATTGCTTTATAACCACAGAGAGGATATGAAATACTGAAAATGACCCAACTTCTTAATGCTTAAAACACAATACTATGTACTTATAAAGGTCAAAATATACAAATTTCTTGGCATATTAGATGATATGTTAGCTGATTTCTATTTTAAAAATCATCAATTCTATAACATATATTAGTTACCTTTAATATATATTTCCTATAAAATCTCCTTCTACTCTTTTTTTAACAAGAAGGCAATCATTTTGGCTTTTTTATTATGAAATTCTTACCTGATGACATGGTCTCTCCCAACATTACCTTGCAACGCTTACAAATTACTTTGGTATTTGCCTTTGGTTTCTGTAGAACAGAAAAATGTCATTTAAATGTCATTCAGCTTTTCTTAAAAGGAATATATAATTTTAACATAGTCTCTAGAGTATACATTGAACTTTACATTTTATTTTGCCCTCTACTAAATACTGGGAACACATTTAGCTTGTATGCATAATTCACATGCACAGAGATCATTTTTTTTTTAATCTAAAGAAAGAATAATGAACAGACTGATTTTTCCAAACCTAGCCACTTCTTGATAATCTAACTGTTGTAAATAATTTGAGCAAGAAGCACCTTACATTTCTAAAAAGCACTTCCAAACATCCATTACCATTTAGGATAGACAGACGGTGGACAACAAAGGCAGAGAGACTAGGTGACTTGTCCCAATTCATGTTTCTAGAAAACAGGAGAATCAAAACCTGGAGCCATTATTTTGACTCCTAGTCCAGTGTAACTCATGTAAAAGTAATCTATGGTTCATAACCACTCATCAGAAGTCAAAAATATTTAACCCATTCATCTAATTCTATTTTTCCACTTAAGATACACATTGTACCTAAAAAAACCGCAAAGTTTTCTGAGACAAATTCCTGATCCATTCTTAAACTTCAAAAATCCAAATTCATTCATGTGGGATACAGATTAAATGGCTAGCATCCATCTAATCATTAAGCAAATAAATAAAAAAAAAGTTCTCTTACATTCAGAGAACAGATTGGTGGTTACCAGAGGCAGGGGGTGGGGTGGTAAAAATGGGTGAAAGGGGTCAAAAGGTACAAACTTCCAGTGACAGAACATGGAAGTCATGGGGATGTAATGTACAGCATGGCAACTACAGTTAATAATACTGTATTATATATTTAAAGTTGCTAAGAGTAGATCTTAAAAGTTCTCATCACAAGAAAAAGATTTGTAGTTATGTATGGTAATGGATGTCAACTAGACTTATTATGGTGAATATTTTGCAATACATACAAATATCAAATCATTATATACCTAAAAGTAATATAATGTTATATGTCAGTTATACCTCAAGTTAAAAAAAACTTACTGATTTGTAGTTTTTTATAAGAGGTTATGTTATAAGCAATAGCATGGTGATTAAGAGCCCTGAGTCTGGGCCAGATTTCCTTAAGTTTCAATCCTGGCCCTGTTATTTACTACACACATGACCTTGAGCAAGTTGATTAACCTGGTTTGGTTTCCTCATCTGTAAAAGGGAGTTAATAGTAGCGCTTAACTCATAGTGTTATTAGGATTTAAAAAGGGGTGTTATAAAGCACTGTCCTGGGTACGTGGTAACTACTAAGTGGATGTTACATAAACAAAATATACTTTTGGCACACATCATTCAAGATAGGCTGAAAACCCATACCTTCCCAAAAGGGACCAATTTTTGTCTTTTACTGGACAGCCACTGTGTATTAAGAATCTACAAAAAAAAAAAAAATGTTTCCATAGCAATATCTTTGTTAAAGCCCTTCAACAGTCCTCTCACAAAGATACACTGCAACATGGCAGAAGTTGCATAAAAGTGGGCAGGGAGAAGGAATTTCTGTAACTCTGGCCATCTCTTCTGGGAAACCACAGAATAGAGTGCTGGTCTAAGTAAGGAATGAGTGCCTTTCTGATGTGGGATAACGTATGTATTGATCTAAGGAATCTTAACTGATTAAGGTAAGTTTGAGTACAATTACATTTTCCTTAGCATTAATCACTACTTCCTAAAAAACTACATAAGAGGCACATTGAAACTGAGTTCCATGGATGTGCTGCTAGTAACTGATAGAGCTGATATTTGAATCTAGATCCCTTCAATGCTAAACCTTGCGCTTCTATGTCCACAATAGCCAAACTATGGAAAGAGCCCAGATGTCCATCAACAGATGAACGCATAAAGATATGGTATATATATATATATATACAATGGACTACTACTCAGGCATCAAAAAAAAAATGAAATCTTGCCATTTGCAATGACGTGGATGGAACTAGAGGGTATTAGGCTAAATGAAATAAGTCAATCAGAGAAAGACAATTATCATATGATCTCATTCATATGTGGAATTTAAGAAACAAAATGGAGGATCATAGGGGAAGAGAGAAAAAATAAAACAAGACAAAATCAGAGAGGGAAGAAAACCATAAGAGACTCTTAATCATAGGAAACCAACTGAGGGCTGCTGGAGGGGAGGGCAGTGGAAGGATGGGGTAGCTGGGTGATGGACATTAAGGAGGGCACGTGATATAATGACCACTGGGTATTATATAAGACTGATGAATCACTGAACTGTACCTCCGAAACTAATAATACATTATATGTTGATTAATTTAATTTAAATTAAAACAAATTTTAAAAACAAATAAATAAAATTTGTGCTTCTAAGCACTATGTCAAGTGTTTTCCAAACTAACTCATAGAATCAGTTCAATTGGTTATGGCCTACATTTTTTAAAAAGATGAAACAGAGGGGCACCTGGGTGGCTCAATGGGTTAAGCATCTAACTCTGGATTTCGGCTCAGCTCATGATCTCACGGTCATGAGATCAAGCCCCGTGTCAGGCTCTGCGCTGGGCGTGGAGCGTGCTTAAGAGTTTCTCTCTCCCTCAGCCTCTGCCCCACCCTCCCCCCTCAATGCTGGCTCTGTTTCTCTCTCTCTAAAAATAAAAAAATAATAAAAATAAAATAAAAAGATGATCTTAATCTCAGGAAACAAACGGAGGGTTGCTGGAGTGGTGGGGGGTGGAAGGGAAGGGGTGGCTGGGTGATAGACACGGGCGAGGGTATGTGCTATGGTGAGTGCTGTGAATTGTGTTAAGACTGTTGAATCACAGACCTGTACTTCTGAAACAAATAATACATTATATGTTACAAAAAAAAAAAGAAGATAGCAGGAGGGGAAGAATGAAGGGGGGGAAATTGGAGGGGGAGACGAACCATGAGAGACTATGGACTCTGAAAAACAAACTGAGGGTTCTAGAGGGGAGGGGGAGGGGAATGGGTTAGCCTGGTGATGGGTATTAAGGAAGGCATGTTCTGCATGGAGCACCGGGTGTTATACGCAAACAATGAATCATGGAACACTACATCAAAAACTAATAATGTATGGTGATTAACATAATAATTAAAAAAAGAAATAGAATAGAAATATCACAGTACTTCAAACACAGTGTAAGTACTACTTCAAGAAACTTTTACTTGACATGTGTTCATGTGTGTGCATAGTGTTATCAGATCTTGATATAAAAAATGTATTTCTGGGGCACCTGGGTGGCTCAGTAGGTTAAGCGTCTGCCTTTGGCTAAAGTCATGATCTCAGGATCCTAGGATGGAGCCCCGTGTTGGGCTCCCTGCTCACGGGGGAGTCTGCTTCTCCCTCTCCCTCTGCCCCTCTGCTTGTGCTCTCTCTCTCTCAAATAAATAAAATCTTTAAAAATATATGTATTTCTTACTTTAATTAGAGGTCAAAAAAGTCAAAGCCACAGACATAGAAACAAAGGCAGGTGATAATCTGTTCAGGTGTAGGCAAGGATATAGGAAGAAGACAGCTCAGAAAGCAGGTATGCTCAACTGTAAATTTGGGCATTTTCACGCTTTCTTACAATAAAATCTATCTGTATAGCTCCAAACTGGTAGTAAAGACACTTTTTAAAGGATCTATTTTGTACAAATTAAATTAAACCATCTTCATTAAATCTTACCAAAAACTAAAGGCTTTACTAAAAACTAATACCAGGTATTGGAGTAGCAATGCTTGAGAAGAAGAAATTTTTCTATTCAAAGCAGAGAATTTTTCATCAGGTGCTCTGTTACGTATTTCATTTATACTTGCTCTTACAGCACATTTTGCTTTATCTTTCAATGAAGCAGGAAAAGTGGTATTTGTTGGTTTAAAAAAAAAGGAGTCTACCTTTTCAAGACACTGGTAATCAGGATTTTAAAATGTGATCAATAAAAAGCAAATTATCTCAAACAACCAAATATGTGTATTTTGATTCAAACAAATGGATGGTAGAAGGGACCTTTAATATAATTGGTAAAACCTGTATATGGCCTGTATTTTATCATAAGTAGTAATTGTTCATTTTGTCAAATGTGAAATGACACTGTGGCTATTTAAAAAAGAAAAATCCATATGGGATAAAATGACATAAAGTCTGGGATTTGCTTTAAAGCACTCCGGCTGGGGAGGGAATTAAAGGGACAGATGAAGCCTACTTTATGAATCAAGATGATTGGTACACTGAAGTTCACAATTCTTTCCCTTTTACATTTGTGAATGTTTACAAAGTTCAACCCATTAATCTAAGAAAATTAAAAAAAAAAAAACCCAGCCTTATGGATTTAACAAAACAAATGACTAAAAATCAATAAATTATTGCCAAGTACCCCAGGAAAGAAAAAAAAAGTAAAGCTGTTAGTCACACTGTGATATAATCAAAGTTCAATTTCGTTTGTTCCTTAAAAGATAGAGTGAAGTTACGGTGTGACCATACTTTCTAAGTCTAGAATACTATTATGAATCTTATAAAAGGGTGAGGTGCCATCTTTATCATCCTATTTTAAGATGCTGGTAGACGCAAAAAAATAGCATGAAACAATAAATGCAAGAAATAAGGAAATCTTCAGGAGGTATCTTTTGAAAACAAAAGGTATATACTGCCACATTTTTTTTTTAAAGATTTTATTTATTTATTTGACAGAGAGAGACACAGCAAGAGAGGGAACACAAGCAGGGGGAGCGGGAGAGGGAGAAGCAGGCTTCCCGCTGAACAGGGAGCCTGGTGCGGTGTGGGGCTCGATCCCAGGAATCATGACCTGAGCCGAAGGCAGACGCTTAACGACTGAGCCACCCAGGTGCCCCTATATACTGCCACATTAACAGGCACAAATAACATACTGTACACTCAAAAGGGGTTTTGAGGGAAAGAAATAAGTGTTGGATTTTGTTTGTTTATGCTATCCTTAAAATCAGGCCTTTTTAATTAAAATCTTATAGCATTTGAAATTTTGTTTAAAGAGAAACTCTGTTTTGTAATGCATTTCTCTTGACCGATGCTTAAAGGAAATAATAAAGCAAGCTGTGCGATGAAGCAGCCTAACAGTGTGGGAACCCGACATCAAAGAAAGACCTTGTTGTGGACTAATTAAATCAATATATCTGAGAGAAGGCACCACTGCTCAGAGATGTGGATTAGCCTCCTGTCCTTGTTTTTATTTCCCTTTGCGTTGTTTCAATTTCTAAGGACCCTTGATACTGTCTCGCCAAAAAAATGTTTCCCAAGAGATAGCATTAGGATGCTGTGTCACCATGTGACATTTCAAAACCCTGCTAGATGGCTAGACTTGTTGATATGAGAAATAGGTTTTCAATAGCACAGGGCAGCCTTGTTCCCACAGGAGCCTTGAGAGCACTGTTTAAGCAGTCCCTCCAAATATATGTTACTATTTTGGACACAGGCATACTCTTTCAATGGCTGCAATAAGCAATTAAAGAGAACTTCCATCTAGGCTAACTTGGAAACAATCTTGTCAAAGCAGCTGTCATGACAGGAGTTTTCCACAGTCTCCTTGATACTAAACACCATAATGTCTGAATATAAAGGGTCTTCCTTTAATGCATAGGATGGCTGTTCACAATTGAGAGAAATTCTTGTAAATGGCATCATATAACTGATAAAGACATAAATATGAAGAATGTATTTCCATATAGAGTGCAGAATTTATCTAAAAAGGGAAACTCATGGTTTCTCTTATTTAATCTTTCTCCTCTCCTCTTCTATTCACACCTTGCAAATATTTTAAAAATTTATAGCTTAATCACAAGAATGAAAGTTAAAATACATAGAACAGTACAGTATTAGTCTACAAATTTAGATTAAAATATGATTTTAACATAACCATTTTAAACATAACAGATTTTTATTAACTTCTTACCATTTATTTTTGGAAAACTACACAAGGATAAGGTACAATAATTTTAAACGAACCATATTTAGGTAAAGGGATGGGTGTTTATGGTGAGAGATAAGGCACTTAAATAATTCTGATAACTTCAATCTTTGATCAACTTCCTTAATCTACCCTCAAAATATAAAACAGTTCTATAAACTAACTTACATAAACCTGAGAGCTGCCCAACTATTGCACATTTCCTGAGGTGGTTCAGTTTTTGTTACAAAAATTAAATAAGTTTTAAATGAAATTTAATATACAATGCTTTTATTCCTACCGATAATCAGATGTTAAAAATGAAGATTCTCTGGCAATGATTTTCTTTACTTTTTAAATCACATCTGTATTGACCTGCCATCAGGAGAATGATTTCTCACAAGGGCCAAGTCAATGCCATTGATTTTCTTTTAGAGTGAGGTAAAGCACTTGTCCTCTGCAGTGAAAGGAAAAAACTTCTTTCTCCCTAAATCAACTTCTATAGCAAGAGGCACCTGTCCTCACATTGTCCACCACCAACTTGGAATCACAGCATAAGCTTCATTTCCACATTTTGACTCCTCCGTTTTCTCTGTTTCCTTGATGGCATCTGCTTTTATGACATCAGCAGAAGTCTTAACAATGGGCAGACACGGGGAAATACCTAGGCCTAACTGTATAGTATATATCTTGGAATAAAAGAACACTTTTAATTTAAATCAGATTATATAGATTATGATATGTTGTCCTAAAAACAAGAAAGTAGGGCATTTTGGTTTGTAAAATGGCAACATTCCCAATTCTATGCATGAAAAAGTCCTCTTTCTCTTCTTTCTCCAGCCCCTTAAGCTGTTCTGGTCTAAAGCCATATGATCTCTTCCTCTATCAATAGAGCAGAGCAGAGGTGGTGAATAGAGGCAGTTGAAAATCATGGACTTTGGTCCTTGGAACAGTCTGTGTAGCATGCTTTAATTAAGAAAAGATAGAAGAAACCAGTTTCTAAGCCAACTTCCAAATTAGCATTTATTTTGAAAAGATATTTTACCAGTTTAAAATGGCTCTCAGAAGAAGGACATTGTGTCTCCACTGGGGCTAGTTCAGGTCTTGGCTGCCATAAATCACTTCTTAAATTCACCAAGAAGAAAGAATCTCCAATAAAACAGTCATGCTCTTGTGGATGAAGTGGCTTATTAGCAAAGGGGTCAGGATGACAACACCATTCTTCAACTAGAGCTCCCCAATTCTCACTCGGCAATGGGAGTACCCTGAGGAGCTTCCTAGTAGAGAGAGGAAAAACAATTTTTAATTTTATTTTATTAAGAAGTCAAACTCTCACTCTTTGCAGATGATAGGAAAAACAATTTTTTAAAGAACAAAATGGAAATGTAGCATTTTCTTAATTAAATCAGCATGAAAGATGAAAGAAAGTCAGTAGCTACATTGTCTGCAATAATTTTCCCCCCAGATTACAAAAGTAATATATACTTATTTGTGATAGGCAGTTTGAAAATGTAAAGGTATAAAGTAAATAAAAATCACCCTTTCCTTACCATCCAAAGACAAGTAACTACTTCGAAAATGACGGGATATTTCCTTGCAATCCTTTTAAGAAACATAGTTATACCCATGTACACAGTACGGGAACAGAAGATACACACAAACTGTACCTTGCTTTCACTGTTTATTTAGTTCTATTATGATTCTTAATGATGCCACTCTATTCTAGAGGCTTGCCAGTGAACTTTTATTTATTATTATTATTATTATTTTTAAAGATTTTATTTATTTATTTGACAGAGAGAGACACAGTGAGAGAGGGAACACAAGCAGGGGCAGAGGGAAAGGGAGAAGGTTTCCCGCAGAGCAGGGAGCCTGATGCGGGGCTCGATCCCAGGACCCTGGGATCATGACCTGAGCTGAAGGCAGACGCTTAACGACCATGCCACCCAGGCGCCCCAAGGCCTGCCAGTTAACTTTTAGATCATTCCCTCACTGGTGGATATTCAGGTTTTGAGTTTTTTGGTATCAACAACCCTGTGATGAACCTTCTTATTAAAAAATTTGTATACACAGCTGATTATGTCCTTGGGAAAAAATCTTGCAAGAGTAAGACCACAATCACAAATGATATCCATATTTTAAAATCCCATACATATTGGCAAACTGCTTTTCAGAAAGGCTGTATGAATCTCTAATTCTTCCACTTACCTTCTTCAGAACTGAATACTATCACTTTTCCATGTAAGGGGTGAAAATATTCTCCATACATACGGTTTTAATTGGCAACTCTTTAATTACTAGTGAGACTGAACTGGCTTTCATATTTATTGACCAGCGTGTTTCTTCTGTGAGCTGTGATCAGTGACTATTTTCCAATGAAGTATTAGAATGTTCTTACTAATTTTTAAAAGTATATTCTATCTTAAGAATCTTAGCCCTTTATTCATCATCTGTGACAAATACCTTTTCAGTGTTATTGCCCCTTTAATTTGGTTTGTCTTAAATTTCAAATTACCTAACCCTTTCTTCTGTGATTTCTCCCATTAATTATTTTGCAATAAACTTTTTATTTGGGAGTAATTTTAAATTTACAGAAAGGTTAAAAAATAGTACAGACAATCCTCATATACACTCCACCCAGCTTTCTCTAAGGTTAACATCTTTTATAACCATGGAAGATTTGTCAAAACTACAAACTTTATCTGGATTTCCCTAGTTTTTCCATTAATGTCCTTTTTTTCCTTTCATCTAGGAACCAATTCAAGATAACACACTGCCGTTAGTCATCTTGTTTCCCTAGTCTCCTTTAGTCGGCTACATTTTTTTAGTCTGTCCTTATTTTTTAGGACCTTGAAATTTTTGAAGAGCAGTGGTCTGGTGTTTCACAGAATATCCCTCGATTTAAGTTTGCCTGATGTTTTCTCAAGATTAGACTGGGGTTATGGGTTTGGAAAAGAATACCACAGAAGTGAAGTGACCTTCTCAGCACATCTTATCAGACGGTACACTCTCTCAATCAATATGACTTATCACTGGTGCTGTTAAACTTGCACATTTGGCCAGGGCGGTATCTACCAAGTTTCTCCACTAATAAAGCTACTATTCCTTCCTTTGCATACTCTATTCCTTGGAAGTGAATCACTAAGCCCAGATCACACTCAAGGGGAAAGAAATTGAGCTCCACTCTACTATTATTTTTTATGCTTAAAAGAGCCTTATAATTAAGTAGGCCCTTATATTTGCTACCAGTTGTTTTTTTTTTCCAATGGTTTCATTTTTTTTCTGGACAAGAGATACCTCAGACTTTATCAGAAGAAAGGCTAAACATGATTTACCTCTATTCTACTCTTAAGTAGGGAGATCCATAGTGTAAGAGAAGAAGAAATATGGGCAGGATGATGAGAAACTTCAAAATAATTAATCCTGAGAAAAACAGAATAAAAACATGTTCATGGTCTTCCTAATGCCCATGAGCAGCAGTGTGAATGCTTAAAGCAGCCTGAATACTTGCACACCTCCGTTCCTATGCACAGAAACATGTGCTAAGAGTCAACTGTATTTGATTAGACCTGTTTATGTCTCTTATACCTTATTTTAGTTACATAATTTAATAGTGTGTAAACAAAGGAAATATGAATTGCTATTCTCCTGAAACTAAAGATTTCAGACTAAATGAAAGCCAGTTGTAAAAAAAAAAAAAAAAAATTAACTGGTAAGACATGGGAGATACAATTACAGAACATTGGAAAAAGGGAGGAAGAGTAAAAATCTAGAAGTCTACAATTCCCCTGCTTTAAGAATGAGTAACTTCTCATTCCATTTAAGAAAACACAAACTAGAAATTGTAGATGGTGAATTTTGGATGAAATACCTGATAATAAAAAAAAGCTACTCAACAGTGGAGTCATGTTCAACAAAAAGATATTGGTTCCGTAATAAAATATTAGTAAATTAATCTACATTTGCATGTTTTAAGTTAAAATATTTGAATGCAAATGTATTATTTTTTAATGATTTCCCCCATGTTAGCCCTTTTTCTTTGATCTCCTCAACTGTAAGTCTCCTAAAAATACTCTTAACTACAAAGAACAAACCGATGGTTACCAGAGGGGAGGGGAGCAGGGGATGGGTTAAGTAGGTGACGGGGATCGTTGTGATGAACACCGCGTGTTGCAGGGAAGTGCGGAATCACTACATGGAACATTTGAAAGTAATATTATACTGTATGCTAGCTAACTGAAATTTAAATAAAAACTTAAAGAAAAAAGAACTACCAGTAAGGAAATGACAGGTGAACACACCACTTTCTCCCACTGGAGTCTCTGGAAGGGAACCGTGGAAGCAGGTCTTTGAGCAGCACCTCCATTACCACCTCACCCAGCTTCTCAAGCATCAGCCCAAAGCCAAGATCCGCCACAGGCCTCTGTCCAGTAATTCTGGATCCACCAGCAACAACAAACCCAGGGAACCCTCAAACATTCCACCTGGAGCCCTGCCAGCAAGTGCACTCATGGACTGGTCAGCTATTTGATCAGGGATAGGGGAGGGGCATTTGTAAATATAATGTGATTCCCTTTATTACCGTTTAATGGTCATTCTTCTAGATCTCTTTCTTACTGTTCTTACATCAATATAAAAGTAAAATATACTAAAATGTGTCCATCTTTTTTTTTAAAAAGGCAATTACAATATGGAAGAGAGTAGACATTTAATTTATAAGTCCAGAGGACAAAGTTAGGAAGAAGAAAGGCTGATTTTAGTTTAAGATAAGGAAGAACTTTCCCTTTCAAATTAGGAAATGTTCACTAATAGCATCACTCAAGCTGCTGAGCCTGTTTAGGATATTAAGTGATTCTTTCAATACCCATTTTCTAAAAGTCTTCTATGAAGCAGGCACTCTGTTGACACAAAATATTAATACACACAGTTCCCCCTCTCAAGGTACTCAGGGTTCTAGTAGGAGATATAGACCTATGAGCAAATAATAAAACCTTATAAAATAAATATAATAAATGTTCATGACAAAGTAATGGTTCTAAATTCATAGGGGACTGGTTAGACCCCCCTGAAAATTTAACAAAAGTTTTCATCCTTTCTTCAAATATACATTCCCACATGCACACAAATCTGCATATTACTTCAGAGGATTCATGATTTCACAAAACCAACCCACAAATTCAGGGCAGTAAATACAAAGTGCTAGGGGAGTAGAGTGGACATGGATTTCAGAGAAGCAGTAATACCTGAGTTGACCTTTGAAGGAAAAATAGTTCTTTTGACAATAAAAGGAATTAAGGGTGTCATGGGCGGAGTTAACAATATAAAGATGAGCACCATATTCCTAGTGTCTGGCACAGTGCCTGACTCAGTATAAGTTCTTAAATACTTGTTAAAGGAATGAATAAGCACATTTTGATAACTATAACACGAGAGGCCCCTGGTTAGGTCTGTCGCATACTGGAATAAAAGGGTTAACAAACCTTTCCCCTTGCTGCTTGAGAATCTCACCTTTGGTTTAACCATGGAGCTCTGTTGCCCTGGAAACCAGGTAGATGGTAGGCAAGAATTATATTGCTAGGCAACATCGCTTATGGTAAAAATGAACCCTGACTGGTAAATTGCATCTGGACTGAAAGGAAGTATGAGTGAGCTGCAAATATCTGATGAGGGTGCCATGCTTGGGACTTGCCTGAATGCGGTCCTTTTCAAGGTACCCTAGAAACTATGCCAAAGAATTGTTACAAGAGATACGGGCTGCTTAGGTCACGAGGCTTCTTCGCAGGGTAGCTCCCGCACCTGCTTGATTATGGATCTTGAGCTTTGTACCTGGAACTGTGTCACATGGGAAGATAAGAGTCCCCCAACAGGTATGTGAGCTGTCACTTGCTTCAGCAGGACCCCTGCTGAGAGGAACTCTTGATGCTGCCCTGCTGGCAAGCTGGCAAGAAATGTGGTCTGTGGTAGTGTTGTGAGCCTGCAGATTTTATTTATTTATTTGAGACAGAGAGAGAGAGAGAGCACGAGCAGGGGGAGGGGCGGGGGAGAGGGAGAAGCAGACCCCCTGCTGAGCCTGACATGGGGCTCAATCCCAGGACCCCAGGATCATGACCTGAACTGAAGGCAGATGTTTAACCGACTGAGCGACCCAGATGCCCTGTGAGTCTGCCTATTTAACTGAATTTCACAAGACCTCTGGTGGGCACTACACACACACCTTATTCCGTTTAATGCTTACTACAACTTTACGAGGTAAGAATTTCTATTCCCCTGCTACAGAGGAGGAAGATAGGCTCAGAAATGTTAAATAATCGGTGTAAGTTCACAGAACCAGAAGTGATGAATAAAGGCAGGATCTTAACCCAGGTCTTCTGGGCTCCAAAACTGAATTCTTTCCGTTGGAATACGTTCCCTTCCGACAATGCAGAACATCAGAAAAGGAGACTGGGAAGGTGGGATGGTGGCAAACTGTGTGGGGTGTTAACATGCCAACCTAAGGAGTAGGGACTGGTTTCTATAGATAGGTGGAAAGCATTACAGAATTTTAAGCAGGGAAGCAATAGGTCAGATTTGAATTTTTACAAAGAAGCAACAGTACCTATTTAGAGTGGGAGGCAGGCCTAAATAGGCTCCTAAATCTTCTCCATCACTAAGATTCTCTAACTCTTGACATTTTGCATGTAGTGCCAATGAACAAAGCCTCAAGACAGTGCAAAAGACACCCATGCCAAAATCTCACGCAAGATCACAGAAATAAAACTGCACCGAGACTGACAGAAATCTGGGAGACTTGATGCATATTAGCACAAAATGTGGTATTTCAAACTGAACTTGACCCCATATCACAGTGAATAAAAGCTGTATTATATCCCATAACTATCTACTTAAGACATCAGGAGCAACAAAGTGCCTAATTCATAAGTCACCGCAAAGATAAAAATGTTTTTACAACAGAAAGAATTTTTCTGATATTTTGAAAAACATAAAAACTGTCAGAAGAAAGGATGTATTATAATCACAGCTCTACTCAAAGTATATCTGTCAAAAACCCTGAAACTTTGATATGATCTACTTCCCAAGAGAACTTTCAAAATAAAATAGATACCATTTTTTTCAAGGCAGTTTTTGGGGAAAAACCTGCCAAAGCTCAGAAAAAGAGTGAAATGATTTCTTGAATTATCTCTCAGCTTAAAATAACAGAAACAATACATGTAAATTTATAATAAATTATAATAAATGTTAATTTATAATAAATTAAACTTTGCTAGTTATTTTTAATGTATCTTAACCACAAGCTTTAGGAACAAATAAAATACACAATGTTAATCAATGCTATTGATTGATGATGCTTATTCAAAACTTAAACATGTAGACAAGAAAATGAAATGCCCCTAACTTTAAAATGAGCCATTATTCAGTGACAATAACAATGGTAACAACATCGAGCTTTTACAGATTGGATTATAACCAAGTGGACGTTAAGAACCTTAAGAACAACATCAAACATCTAAAGCTCAAAATATGGCTGCCGAAATTTAGATAAATTCAACTGGTAATATCCAACTGGTAGACGACAAATCCTATGAACCAAGCTTTGCATTTTATTACCATTTTGTACATAGTACAATTAGACCATAAAAGTATCATCCTTTTTTTCCCAAAAGTTTGTACAATATTACCAACAATCCAATTTGTGCCTGTACTCTTTTTCCGCCTCTTTATTCTCTTTCATAGACAAGTGACTGCATTCATAGGAGTAGTTATTTTCAGACTATAATTATAGCTGGTCTGTCAAGTGGACCAACTGGTTGGATAGTCTGATATCTCTTATGTTTCCATAAAGTCCATTCTACTTGTTTTCTTCTAGAGTTTCCAAGCCTCCCTAACTGCTGGGCTGACACCCAGCTCTGCGGTGCAGGTAGAATGAGGAAGGCCTGTCCAGAGACCTTAGGAGACCTCGCAAATGGACAGAAAATCAAAAGCTTTTATGTCTGAAAGTCTGTTTGGCCAACTGATATAACTCAAGTCTGGCATGAATTTATTTCTAGGAGATACAAACAAATTCTAAACACAACCATTCAGCTGTTTCTGAGACTATTTTCAAAAAAGTAAATTTTGTCATTATTGTTACTTGATATTAAGGCCTGTTAGTCTCAACAAGAGCATAATCAATAGCTTAATCAAAAACTGTACATGTTCATTTTTTTTTTTTTTTTTTTTTTTTTTTTTTAGAGAGGGAGAGCAGGGGAAGGGGCAGAGGGAAAGGGAGATAGAGAATCTCAAGCAGGCTCCATGCTGAGTGTGGAGCCCAACGTGGGGCTCAATCTCACAACCCTGAGATCATGACCTGAGCCAAAATCAAGAGTCAGATGCTTAACTGACTGAGCCATCCAGGTGCCCCTGGTCAGACAATTTTTATACAAATACTATGAACTGGTAAAAATGTAAACTGGAGAATTTTATGGCAAGGAAATGAAGCATTATTTATTTTCAAATAACCAAAACAAATGGCTGAGATCACATGTTCCTAAATTAAGAAAAAAAGACTGCTTAATAATTAGCAGATTTCATGCACCTTGATTCTAATAGGTATTAAAAGCCATTAATGAGTCTTAATAGATTAAACAGTCCTCTGCACCTCATTTCTATAATTTGCTTTATGAGAAATTTTTTCAATAAAGAAAAAAAGGAACAAGGATTAGTCTTGCACTACCCAAATGACCATGAGTCACAGAACCCAAGGTACAACTTTATGAGGTTCACTAATCAGAATTTTCTGGTGGTAGGACTCCTATAGTTGTATCCAATCCAACTCCTCATTTTACGGATAAGGAAACTGAGGCCTAGAAAATTAAAGCGACTTACTTATTCCCATATAATAAGGCTAGCCAGTAAGCAGATCTTAACTCTGCTCCCTCCTCTTATTAGAAGAGTTCCCAGTACAGATAAATCAACCTATCCCAAGACACCCTCCTGGAAAAGATGCTTACAATTAGTTGGTTTTGATTATAGAACACACAAGTCTCTTTTGGTTTTGTTTTCTATTTAACAAGCACAAAAGATGTCCTTACTACCCACAGATAACTGAGGGAGAAATGAGAAGACCATTGGGTTTAATATAAAAAGTCAACATGAAATCCTTGTGCTGATACTGGAGGATGCTTGTTTTTCCAACAAACAGGCATGGGGCATGCTGCCTAAGTGTGAAATGTAAGCAAAGCCTTGACTCTCCCACTAAGGATTTCTCTGCATTGTTCAAGAGGCATACACTTGCCAGCCACACAGGTGTGACAGGAAAAGGCTTCCAGGTAAACCTTGTTTAAGCGAGGCAAGGCCTAAGTCAAGTCCATGTTTATCTTCTCAGAAAGAAAAAGGGAGAAAGGAGGGTCATTTCCCTGGCACACCTCAAAAATAGAGTCCTGAATCAAAAAGACCTGACACACTACACAAGGTCATTTGCTAGTTTGTTAATAAAGACCAATATGGAAAAGGGGGTGGAAGGAGTCTATAAAACCAATTAAAAAGAGCTTGTCAAGTTTTGCTATTATATATATGACAGCCCTTAACTCTTCTGACAAGTTTGGAAAATAGGCCTTATTATGTCTACTTAAGAAGAAACACAAACAGGAAGCATTATAGAATTTCAAGCAGGGAAGTGATAGGTCAGGTTTGAGTTTTTACAAAGAGGAAGAAATCCAATAAAGGGTGCCTGTTTAGAGTGGGAGTTAGGCCTAAATAAGCTCTGAAGTCTTCTCCATCACCAAGATCCTGCCTCTTGACATGTCTGAGAAGACTCCTTATGTCTACTTAAAAAGCAGCTGAGCTGACATGCACAAGGTTCCCCAGCTACTAAGTGGTGAAGCTGGAGTTACAACCCAAGGTCCCATTCTCCCACTTCTGCTTTAACAGCACACAGCCTCCAGAGGGTCACGGTTAGGGAGACTGAAACTGTCCTTCCAGGTTCACAATTCTTCTAGTTCTCAATTCCACGATCAGAAAAAGAATGGACACAAAACAGAAGATATAGTTCCTGCATAGGAAAAATCGCTACAGGTAACCATTTTTAATATCATCATCCTTTCCCAATGAAACACAAATATGAGCCAATAATGGATGAGCATATCCTTTACAGGGAGCAGTACCAGGAAACAGGGCTACGCTGCATTTAACTTGCTCTTCCTGTGACTTGTAAGTCATGCCATTGTTGTATAGGCGTGCATGTTTCAGAAACTTCATGTGAGAATTCAACCAAAGCCTGAAATAGACTGAGAGAAGGAGAAGTTTCCGGGTTTAACTACAATGCAAATTGGAATCCTCTGGACATTTCAGGCTACAGTAGGTCTGTCACGGACTGCATACTCTGCAGCAACTTCAGCCCGTAGGTAATGTGAGCAAGGACATTCTCCTTTCTTCTGCGGATTTAGTCATCTCATCTCTTACCCAAGATAATCATTCGGAGGTGCTCCATTCACAATCCCCCCACTTATACTAGGGTAACTTTCCATGATCTCATCTACCTGGGGCACTGCCAGGAATCAGAAAGTAAGCAAGAGAGGCTGGTGGAAGGCCAAAATAAGCACCCTACTGTTTATTCAACCCAGGAAGAATTTATTGGGAGTACACTATTCATCAGGCACTGTGGCCTGATGCTGGGGCTGATGGTGATGATGCTAGGGGTGATAAAAATAATAATTATAGTGGTAGCCATCATATACTGAATGCCTACCATGTGCCAGGCACTGCAATAAACCCTTAAACAACCCAAGGTAGCTCCTATCGTCATCTATAACTTTTGTAATAGGGAAATTGAGGCATGAAGTGGTTAATTAAGTAACTTGCCCAGAGTCACAGCTAGTAAATAGTGGATGCAAACCAGACAGTCTCGCTTCTGAGTCTATACCACTAGCCGCTACCCTACACTGCACTCTAAATATGAGTGGGGATAAGGGATATAGGTCAGTAAGACTATTCCAACCCCAGAACCTATAGCTCAATTGGGAAGACAGGCAAATAAACCTTGGAGGAGCACATAAACCAACCCAGGGCTCAGGGAAGGCTCCTGGCAATAGATACTCTGTCAGATGAATTCAGGTAGGAGCTAACCAGAGGGAGAGAGGGGGTCTGGGGCACACCCCAGGGGGAGAGAGGAAGCTCTCTGCAGGTAGAGGTCTGGCATTCATTGAGACAAGGAACACTGTAAGAGGAGCAGGTTTCAGATATGGAGAAGGATCCATCCCCAGATAAGTCTCAGGCACCCGGCTCAGTGGAAATATATCTAATGAAGAAATCTAACTTCTTTCTGTAAGGATTGTTAACAACAATAAGGTTTTGATCTGTCTTTCCAACCTATGAGTGATTAGAAACTGAATATTCAGGGGAAAGGCTTTGTGCCCAGGAAACAAGTAGGATGACAGAAGGAAAGGAGAAGATGGAAAAAATAATAAAAAGAGACACCTTGGGAATACAAAGACTATAGCAAAGGGCCCTTTCCTATCTCAAAAGAGTAATCACAGCACACTGCAAGAACAGGTAATAAGATTAACCTAATCATCAAGAAAAGGTTAATTTGTGCTCTGTATGCTCTGTTTTAATAAGCAGGGAAATAGGAAATGGATTTTAGAAAGGGACTAATAGAAATAGTTCAAATAAAAAGTTGTGTTGCAAGAGCCTCTGGGATTTAGAAAATTCACTTATTGTGGAAGAAACCTCATTCACCAACACGATGGATAAAACATGCACCAAAGCCCCTCTTTTCAGAAGAGACATGCTTCGGTGATCAACACAGGCTTCCATCAAGATAAGCCTTCCTCCCTCAAAGCCAGCATGCTATGTTCCCCCTTGTCACCTTTAGAAGGCCTAACTGCTCTATGATTGCTGGAGGGTTTTAGGGTTGATTTTGCTCAAAGTGACATTAAGCTGGCTCTCATTTTAAGGCCATATACGGCTCCCCTGGTAATTACTTCAAAAATTCTGATAGAAAAGAAGAAAACCATTGCCAGGCACAGAATTAATCAGTGTAAAATACATTCCTTACCTGTCCCTTATTACGACTTCACCGCAGGACTGGCAATAAAATGTGCAACATCCTTGGGCTTGTGAGCTTTGATTAAACATTGAAATCAGCTCTAAAGAGAAATCGATGAAAGAGCAAATCTCAGAAGTGTGGGACAAATATATTAACATAAAGAGTTTAACAGCCACAATAAATTACTATCAATAAACACTGTTTACGATCCACCCAGAAGTACACATTTAATTAGCATTATCTGATGACTCAAAGAGAAGCAAATATTGTGACGTGTTCTCAAAAACAACAGATTGTGCTAAGTGTTTCAGAGCTAGGTATGGCCCTAGATTATCCCTGCAACATACCACTGAGTTATTTCACTCATTCCATAAATACCAACATTAAGGAAGAAGAAAGAGGGCGATTGCTTTCACATCAAGCTCACTACAGGGGGCCTCACCATCCTCAGCCTTCCTCGGCGGCTATGTTCTCCGTCCAGTTTTCATCAGTGTGACTGCTGCTTCTATCCCTCAAATTTAAGTTTAATTTAAATAAAGTCTATGTCCACTCTGGCCTATTACCAGTACATAAAACAAGAATCATCTTGAAACTGGTCTTTATTGGACAGATTCCTGGGAATGGAATGGCTCCTAAGAAGAATTCAATCTTCTAAGAACAAAACTCAATTTCTGATTAAAGCTGTGGAAAAATGTTATTTCCCACACTATATGAAGCACAGCATTCCCTTAGTTTCCATTATTTTATTCATGAAGGAAACTTTCATTTCAAAAAAAACTCCCCCAAAACAAAAAACCCACACACAAAGATATGTCTGTAAAAAAAAAAAAAAAAAAACCTTAAAGAAATGAGGTCATACTCATTAGAATCAAGCAATTTGAACTTGGTTTATGTTACTTTGTACATATGTTAAGATTTTAAAGACTGATGGTAGAAAGTTTAAGCCTTGGCAATTAAAAATTCAACCTTTTAATTTCTAGGGGTATCTGCCAATCCCTGTAGCACTAAGGTGAAATAAACAGTATTCCTTAATTTTGAGCAGATAATAAGTAGACCTGGGTTAAGTCATCCAAACATTCTTTTCCAAACCAATAAACAAACTTTCAGAGAAACACTCCCCCCTGCTGGTCACCCAGCATGATCAAGTTCAAGTCAGAATTCCTGACAAGGTGGCATCATGGGAGAGTACTGCCCCCTGCGGATGAGTCTAATGCTGGCGCTGTCTCAGACTTTACTGTAGCCATGTCCATGTCGAGGGTCATGATCTGACCTATGTTACATTCAGAACAGCACAACAATAAGCTTACTGTAGTCCTTAAAAGAACATTTATAGTTGAAAAGTCAACTTCTTAAAAAAACCTCAAAATACAACTGAATGCTAAAAATGTCAAGTTGCTTCCTACACTACATTTTGATTCAAGTCAGCATCAGTATGCATCAATCCGGTATTTATTCATTCAGCAAATATTTACTCACCACCTATTACGTGGAAAGCACTAAAGTTATTAAATACTGAGATCTATTTTGCATACCCTTTCATGCACTGCAGAACAGGGCTTTGAAAGCCTTCCTTTTCAGATATTTGAGTAAAATGTTTTAAAAAATGTAAAGCCACAGCAGACCAATGGAATGCAAGCAATATGCAAACCAACATTTCAGCAGTCAACTTATTGTGTCCTACAGTTACAATGAAACAATCATGCTTGCTGATTTAAATTTTCTTTACTAGTTCAAGTTTTGCTATTTATTAACCGTTACAGAAGACGGGCAGGTGACAAACCAACTGTGTCTCTAGAAGGCCTCCATACCACCTCCTCAGTATGGGACCTAAAACCCAAATCCAGAAAACTGGCAGATCTGAAAATACCTCAGTGTGGCTTTCGTGCCCGCCTTTGCCCAGTTTCCATTGTCAGTCTATTTCCCATCTTGGTGACCCCATTCTTCTTTCCATGGTTATTACAGTAGTCATTCTTAGCATGTGGATACGTCACTTCAGCTCCATGACATTTCGGTTCCTTACGCCTTGTTCCTAAATCCAACTCTGCCCAACTCAAGACTAGTTATTCACTAATTTAGGACTTGAGCAAAAATTACTCGACAATGAATAAAGCAGCAAGAACTCAGGGGAATGCTCCACATCTCCTACATGGCTCTTTAAAACCACCCTGCTGACCCCACCTGGAGGCTCCACGCAGCTCAAATGAAAGGCTTAGTATAGATGCGGCAGCCACAAAGTCTCGGGGTGCAGTTGAAAAAATCATAATCCTCTCCTGATAATGAGCATCTCACAGGTCTGTTACAGCCTGTTCCCCTTTCACATCATTTTTCATCCTGTGAAGCACATTACTTACATGTGAAGAGATGCAATGAGCCAATAATTTTATTCAATAAGTTATTCTGAGAAACATTTCTACCATCTTACTGAATCAATGTGGCAATAACAAAATACTAGAAATGTAACAGGCATAGCAATAATCAAAATCAAATTATGCATCAAACTCAATTTCAGGATCTGTATATATACTGTTCTATTTGGAAATGTCTCTACAGGGATTGGATCACTTCCATCATTCGGTTCTCTGGGCACATATTACCCCTCCTCAGAGGGAAGCCTTCCCTGAGCACCTTTCACACTAGTCACTCCTTATCCCATTACTCTGCTCCTCTTTGACCACAGCACTTTTCTCTGTATCCAAGCAACTTATTTGTTCATTATCTGTTCCCACCCACAAGAACATAACCCCCCAAAAGGCAGAGGCCTTCCTAGCCTATTCACTTCTGTATCCCTAGCACCTAGATCAAAGCCTAACACACAGTGTAGGGCGGTGTTTGTTGAATGGATGAATTTCTATGTAACGCTTTAAAATCCACCAGATCTTGCACAACTGTCATCTGATTTCATCTTCCTATCAACCCTGTGAGCTGGGCAATTTTACAGTTAAAGAAACAGAGCAGGGGTTATATGGGAAATCTCTGTGCCTTCTGCTAATTTTGCTGTGAACCTAAAACTGCTCTAAAGAATAAAATCTACTAGGAGGAAAAAAAAAAAAACACTAACTGCTTCACCCCCCCAACCCCGCCCCCCAGCCTTCGGAACAAAGCTCCAGAAAGGTTAAGTGGCATGCTCAACTGCACAACTAAGTGGCAGAGCTGACAAAGAACCTTCTGACCAGCTCTTTCCATGTTGCTGCTGAACAGTCTTTTTCACCTGGGAAAAGGTCAACTTTTCAAAGGAAAAATCACCTTTGATCTACAAAGAAAAACTAAATGCAGGAGCAGGAGCACTGAGATCACTCACTGGTGTTGTCGGGTTCTGCCCGCACCTGCAGCCGCAGGTGCAGTCCATCTCCCGGGACGTACTGCAGCCCGCGGCAGGAGGAAGGCACGAGCCTGACCTCTGCTGGAAACCGGAGCTCTGTGCAGCCTTCCGGGGTCTTCACCTGGAGTGAGGAGGGCGCTAGAGAAATATCCATGGGCATACCTCCTTCTTTAGGCTCCCTGGTGATTAAAAACAAAACACACAAAAAAATTACCTCTCATTGATGAAAACCACATGATCAAACAGGCAAAAATGGCCAAGGATCTCTCTGTTCCTCTTCAATAAATGGTCTAAAGTCACTGTCCCCCCCAAAAAATAGCAGTGAATAGATCAAAAAGGAAATCATTCTATGTAAGATTTAGATCAGGTCAGAGAATACTTTTCACTGTCATCGTAACATGAAAGTTTTGGAACATATTTTTTATTCTTGGCTTTTTTTATGGCAATGATGCATTTTTATTTTATCTTTTTACTTTTTAAATTTTTTTAGACATTTATTTATTTATTTGACTGAGAGAGAGAGAGAGACAGTGAGAGATGGAACACAAGTAGGGGGAGTGGGAGAGGGGGAAGCAGACTCCCTGCCGAGCATGGAGCCCGATGAGGAGCTCGATCCCAGGACCCTGGGATCATGACCTGAGCTGAAGGCAGACGCTTAACGACTGAGCCACCCAGGCGCCCCCAATGATGCATTTTTAAATGTGTACTTTTCCCCATTGCTAATAATGATCCTGAGCCCCAATTCTCTATCCTAATGCTTCCTGCAGCTACTCCAACCTGGACCTTCCTGGAGTTGCTCCCAGAGCCATTCTGCTCACACAGCCCACCTTCCATTTCCTAAAGCCCCCTATTTCCTCCCACACATCTCCCCAACTTCAGGTTCTTTGAATCAGCACAATCTAATGCTGGCCTGTCATACATCATGCGCTTGTTCTTTAAAATATTTTGGAAAGAGGATTCAAGGCAGCATAAGACAGGGGCTTATTCATCTTTGCATCCCTTGACCCTAGCATGGTTTGTACATTCATTCACTCTCTCTCTCATTCATTCAATATAGCTTTTCTGAGTTCTGTAATGTGTCAGGTACTGGGACTACAACCATAAACAAGATACCTTCTCGGCCCCTCACCCCCCACCCCAAGTAGGGCACAGGCAAGTAAACAGGAATGATCAAGGGAGCATTAAAACAACATTGTACTGGCCGGGCAGGGGCTGGGAGCAGCAGGCCACACTGGGAGGGATGCCCACCCCCAGGACAGGTTCCTCATAATCCAGAACCACAGGACCACCATCTTCACAGACACCAAGGAGTGGAGCACCATGTTCAGGCTGAAGCGCATCCTCCAGGGCATCCTCAAGCAGCTGCCCGATGAGCAGCAGCTGTACAAGGATGACCAGCTTCTGGATGATGGCAAGACAGTGGGAGAGTGTGGCTTCATCAGTTGGACAGTGTGGCCGCAGGCCCCAGCTACTGTGGGCCTGGCCTCCTGAGCAGCTCTCCCCATTCACATGAATGGTTCAAGGCCCTGTGCATGGAGCCCTTCTCCAGCCTTCCTGAGCTGCCTACTGTGATGAAGCCACAGGACTCAGGAAGCAGCGCCAATGAACATGCTGCGCAGTAGGGGTGTCCCGGGCCCACCCCCAGTGCCCTATCCCCTCTAAGAGATATGACTGTCAAAAAAACACAAAAAACCAAAAACTACATTGTACTTGTTCATGATAAATAGAGAATACTATGGAAACACATGGAGGGCTGCAGTGACTATCACAGGTCAAGCACTGCTATTTGAACAGTAAATGGATGAGCCAGGGAAATATTCTTGCTTCTGAGATAGCATTACAATGATGCTGTATTTTATTTACAATAAGTATTGTCGTTTGATATACAGGATTTTGATAAGGAGACCAGGATTACACAAAACAAAAAGAAGAGGAGGAAAAAACTTCTTGCCAATTTTAAAAATTAAAAAAAAAATAAGGGCGCCTGGGTGGCTCAGTTGGTTAAGCGACTGCCTTCAGCTCAGGTCATGATCCTAGAGTCTCGGGATCGAGTCCCGCATCAGGCTCCCTGCTCAGCGGGGAGTCTGCTTCTCCCTCTGACCCTCTCCCCTCTCGTGCTCTCTCTCATTCTCTCTCTCAAATAAATAAATAAAATCTTTAAAAGATTAAAAAAAAATAAAACAGTCTAGTGATGTATGAATACCAGATATGAAAGAACTGGCTAGTCTAATTCACTACAAACACAAATCTCTTGGTATAAGCAATCAAGAGTAAAACACAGTCCATTCCCTGTCCACCAGACACCAGAAGTACAGCAGGGGATGAAGACGTAGAGAAACGATCCTATGAAGCTAAAACACGCTTAGCATCGAAACAGAGGAGCTGCGCACTCTGACTCCCCTTTAAGTGCAGACAGCAGGGATAGGCCAGCAACTTGGAATCACCTAAGTACAGAAGGCAGGCCATCTACCTGAGGATTATCTAAGTACAGAGATCATACCATGTGTTCAGGGGTGAATCTTGATTAGGCCTCTTAACTTGCCTTAGAAAATCTTAAGATTATTTTCTGGCTAGTTCCTTTTCAAAGCATATGGACCTGAACTTAACTGGCAAGAACCTGAGTCTTTCCCAAGGAATAGATCCTCAAACTCTTGAGTCAAAAGTTATTTTTTTTTTTTTAGAGAGAGAGAACATGAGAGAGCATGGGCAGGGGGGAGGGGCAGAGAGAGAGGGAGAGAAACAGAATCTTAAGCAGGCTCCATGCTCAGTGCAGTGCCAGATGTGGGGCTTGATCTCATGACCCTGAGATCATGACAGGAGCTGAGATCAAGAGCTAGACACTTAACGGACTGAGCTACCCAAGTGCTCCAGAGTCAAAAGTCTAGTTTTAAGAAATGATGTTTAAGAAATAATAATCCTCAGGGCGCCTGGGTGGTTCAGTCGTTAAGCGTCTGCCTTCGGCTCAGGTCATGGTCCCAGGGTCCTGGGATCAAGCCCCCAATCAGGCTCCCTGCTCTGCAGGAAGCCTGCTTCTCCTCTCCCACTCCCCCTGCTTGTGTTCCCTCTCTCGCTGTGTCTCTGTCAAATAAATAAATAAAATCTTTAAAAAAAATAATAATAATCCTCTAAAGAAGAGGTCAGAAGTGGGTGATAGACATTGGGGAGGGTATGTGCTATGGTGAGCGCTGTGAATTGTGCAAGACTGTTGAATCACAGATCTGTACCTCTGAAACAAATGCAATATATGTTAAGAAAGAAAAGAAGATGATAGCAGGAGGGGAAGAATGAAGGGGGAGAAATCGGAGGGGGAGACGAACCATGAGAGATGATGGACTCTGAAAAACAAACTGAGGGTTCTAGAGGGGAGGGGGTGGGGGGGATGAGTTAGCCCAGTGATGGGTATTAAGGAGGGCACGTACTGCATGGAGCACTGGGTGTTATATGCAAACAATGAATCATGGAACACTACATCAAAAACTAATGATGTAATGTATGGTGATTAAAATAAAAAGTTTTTTTTAAAAAAAGAGGGCATGTTCTGCATGGAGCCCTGGGTGTTATACACAATGAATCATGGAACCCTACATCAAAAACTAATGATGTAATGTATGGTGATTAACATAACAATAAAAAATTTAAAGAAAGAAAAAAAAAAAGAAGAGGTCGGAAGGACCAAATGGCATGTATTTCAGGTTTTGCAGGCCATATATGGTCTGTTGCATATTATACTGTGTATTTTATTTTTAACAATGCTTAAATTATGTAAAATCCATTCTTAACTCATAAACTGTACCAAAACACGCCACAGGTTAGATTTGACCCATGGGCCATAGTTTGCTGAACATTGCTCTACAGATACACAATTTGTCCATTTTGCTACTTCACTTATTTTCAAAAACTGGACTGTGCCGTTGGCACTAGAAGTGCTTCAAGGGGTATTACTGCGTTTCTAAGCCTCTGCCCCACCCTATCTCTGGCTTACCACTCTTCTTCCCCTTCTCGAAAAATTCAGCCAATTAGAGGGCTGAGTAAGGTAGGAGGCATGGATGCAAGTGTGGGAGAACCACAGTGGCCTGGGGTAGAGGTGAGACACCCAGCAGAATGAGGAAGGAGGGCATCCACCAGGACAGCCACCCCAAAGCGATGTCAGATCTCAAGAGGGATGAGGAGAAATCTAAGGGGGGGGGGGCGGGGTGTGGCAACTCAGCATAGGGTTCCAGAGCCTGCCTCAGACTGCTCAGGCTGCTATATTGTTATAGCATAGACTGGGGGGCTTAAACAACACAATTTCCTATAGTTCTGATGGCTGAGAAATACAAGATCAAGATGCCAGGGAATTTGGCGCTTGTTGAGAGCCCTCTACCAGGCCTGCAGATAGCCACGTCCTCATTGTACCCTCATATTGCAAAGAGAAGCAGCTTTGGTATTTCGTCTTATAAGGGCAATAATCTCATCATGGTGGCTCCACCCTCATGACCTCATCTAAACCCAATTATCTCCCAAAGTCCCCATTTCCTAATACCATCATATTGAGGGTTAGGGTTTCAACACAAAACACAAAAATTCATTCCATAACAGAGCCCAGGCAGATGAGGAAGGTGTCAACACTGAGTGGGGAGGGGGAGGGAAGCAGCAAAGGATGCCAGCATGAGATTATTTACATAGAGGGGAATTGACCAAATAAATGTATGTCATGAGAATAATGAAAGCCAGGATTCTCACTGTGGGAGAAAAGAGTTACAAAGAGGACAAGGGAAAAAATCAGAATGGATCCTACGGCGGTAGACTAGAACTGAAAATACCTGTGTGGAGTCATGGTCTTCAATGCATACAGAGATACAGTAATACAGATATATATGTGTGTAGAAGGATGTATGATACACAAACACAAATACACATGCATACATTCGTACATAAACATGTACAGGTCACATACACACTACAGTTTTGTGCACTAGGGCCTGGAAAAAATGACACATCAATAGTAATGAGGATACTTTGTGCTCAGATTTTGGTTTCTAAGGGTCATTTTCCACTTTACATTTTTTTTTAAAGTATATTTGAAAGAGAGAGAAAGAGAGAGAGCACACACGCATGTGTGCGCAAGCTGGGGGAAGGGGCAGAAAGAATCTTAAGTAGACTCCATGCTGAGCAGGGAGCCCAATGCAAGGCTCGATCCCCTATATAGTGACCTGATCCAAAATCAAGAGTCCAACGCTTAACCAACTGTGCCACCCAGGTGCCCTAGTGATTTTCCACTTTAAAACAAATGAACAGGGGCGCCTGGGTGGCTCAGTCGTTAAGCGTCTGCCTTCGGCTCAGGTCATGATCCCGGGGTCCTGGGATCGAGCCCCACATCGGGCTCCCTGCTCGGCGGAAAGCCTGCTTCTCCCTCTCCCACTCCCCCTGCTTGTGTTCCCTCTCTCGCTGCCTCTCTCTGTGTCAAATAAATAAAATCTTTAAAAAAATAAAATTAAAAAAAATGAACATACACAAAATAATGTTCCTTGAAAAAATAACTACATCCAGGGATGGGAAAGGAAAAGAATGAGATAAGCCTGGAATATGTCACTGTGCAAACAAAGAAAAAAAATCAAAAAGTAATAGGAACATATTAAAAAAGAACATATTAAAAAAAGAATAATAGGAACATATTAAAATCATCTTGAAGAGACTCCCCCTGGACACATCTGGTATAATCTGAGCAAAAATAAGTAACCCAATGAATAAAAGACCATGGGTCCATACTGATGTAAATAAATGAATGAATAAAATGCAAGCCTGATGAGGAACAAGGGTATTTATACATAGTCGCAAAGGACCTCTCCAGTTAATACTTACTGATTATAAAGAGAAAAAGAGTCTTGCCCAACTGAATCAGTAAGAGTAGGAACAGTTAGAATTGGCTATTGGACTCAGCAAATCTGAGATATCAGAAGTATGAAGAATTCTCCTGTCCTTTGTCAACCTTACAGTATTCTTCCTGAATATTGCAGCTCTTTACAGTGTATATCAAAACTACCCATGAGCATGGGAATACAAAAGGTTTGAATTCCTGTAAATGTGACAAAAGGTTTGTGTGTGTGTGTGTGTGTGTTTACTACACTTCAGATTTGTCTTTCTTCTTTCCTGTCAAAGCAGTAACCCAGTCAGACAACTTCACCGAGGCCCCCGTTCTGTTGTGTATTTACTGTGAGCTTTTGCCTGCCTGTGCTACTTTTACTTGTAAAGCCAGAGCACCCACGCTTCTGCCTTCTGGAATATAGAGAAATAGTTTCATCCTGCGCTACCCTTGTTCTGCAGGTACTCTGATGATAGTTGGTGGGGTTCTTAAAGTTTGCAGTATTCTCTTCTTTGGCTGAGGGAGGGGAAGGGAAAGACCATCCTATTTCTTTTATGATAGTGCACACTGGCTAAAGTCTGTTTGTATTTCCTTATCATTAAAATACTGTTCAATTTGTTTTTTATAGACAAGGAAAAATATTCTGAATAAATTGACTCCACTATTGAAAATGGGATGGTTTAGGTTGAACCATTATAGCTTCGCACTCAATCTTTTCCTAAATAAAAATGTTAAACCCTCAAAAAAAAAAAAAAGTAACTTTATGGTGGCGAAGGCAGACATCATCTTATCTACATGCTCAAAGTTAATATGAACTTTAATGGAATAAGTCAAATTCATGTGACACCTGATAGGATGTAATGAGAACACAGCATCACTTCTGTGATATTCCCGCCAAAGATGTATAACCTGAACCTAATCTTGAGGCAACATGAAACAAACCAAATGGTAAGGCTGTAATCTTCAGAAGTGTCAAGATTGTGAAGGTCAAGGGAAACTGAGGAATTCTTCCAATTTTAAGAGACTAAAGAAACACAATGAAATGCAACGCATGATTCTGAACTGGGTTCTTTGGCTATTATAGATATTATGTAGACATGTGGGAAAATTTGAGTGAGGTCTGAGTATAAGATGGTAGTAACTTATTCCCCAGCTTTGAAGGCTGTATAGTGGTTATATGGGGGAATGTTCTTATTTGTAGGAAATCCACAGTAATGTATTCAGCAGTGACAGTAACTTACTCTCAAGGTTGAGACTGTCCAAAAACAAAGTGTTTGCAACCCTAACTGTCCACACCTTTTCCATACTTGAGGCTTTCTTCACTGTGAACTTATATTCTTTCAGGTACCACACCCCGCTTGAAATTATCCAGTGACTTCCCATCTCACTCTGAATACAAGCTAAAATTCTTTCAATGGCTCCTAAGACCCAGTAATATACTAGAGACAGATGTTAAAATTCCAGGCATTTTGCAAACTGGTTGACATCACTTTGGTAGCTTGACATCACCCATAGTGAAAATATCTACACCACAGGAATCAGTAAATGCTGCAAATAGGGAAGATTTTTTGTTAGTTTCACTGGCTTTCTCAGAATGCAGGTTGTTAAACATTTACTAACATACCTCTGTTAAGACCCTTTACTATGCGCTCCACCAGCCCACCCACATCTCTCTGAACTTGGCACCCCTTCAAACTTGCTATTCTCTCAGAGGGAAACAGTCTTTCACCACATATTGTACAGTTCTAAACCTCTCCCCTTCTGGTTTATTACTCAAGTGTTGCTTTCTCATTTGGAATAAGGGGTTATACTTTTTTCTCCCTATCCCTTTTATTTTTTTTTATGTACTTATCTCCATTCAATATCATATATATTTTATTTATTTTGTATAATTTCTGCTCACCTCTCACCCACTGCCACCATTAGACTATAAGCTCAACGACAGCCAAGTATATTTTTCTTTGCCCTTGTCACTCTTCATAGCTGGATTCCAGCACTTAGAATCTGAGTTTTCGGAATGAGAATAGGAACTCAGTAAACATCTGTGGACTGAAGGTTTACCCCAGGCATACTAAAATGGCTTCATATAAACAGATTTTTCTATTGCAATTCACAGATGTAAATATGAAAGGAAAAAAATGACCATCACGATACATGCACAAATCATTTCAGAAAATATAGTATCTATTAATGATGAAAACCCATAGTATGCTAGGAATAGAAAGGAAACATGCAATTTACCACACAGATTCGCCAAAAGTCAATTTCATCATACCTAGTGATAAAATGCTAGAAACGATGGGGGTTTTGGAATATACGTGAGGTTCGGTGGGATGAGGTCCAGAGCTGACGACCAAGAAAGAATTCTTGAGACGTCTTTGGTGCAAAATGGTGGTTTATTAAAGCATGGGGAAAGGACCTTTGGGCAGAAACAGCTGCTGCACCGAGGTCTTGAGAAGTGGCTGATTATACTCTGGAGTTGGGGGAATTTAGGAAAAAGGGAGGTTTCAAAAGAACTTTCATATGCTAAAGAGCTCCAACCTACGAGATAAAAGATATCAGAGGTCTTGCCATTGTCAAGCCAAGGCTGCTTTCCCCTCTAGCAAGGTATTAACATTTAGTGGGAGATTCCTGGAAGAATGTCACAAACGTCCTACCCAAGAGTGGGAGGTAGGGGGAGGTTGCAGGGTATCAGCTAGCCTTCTGCTCCCTCATCAGAAACATTTAAGTTTAGGAACAAGAATAAAACTCAATCATATCATTTACAGTAACTGTAAACAGACTAAAAATTTAAAATGCAGAGATTATCAGAATGGACTCAGAAAAACTCAACCCAGCATATGCTTTTAAAAAATTTATATATTAAAGGCATACGTTAACAGTAAAAGGATAGAAAGAGATATGTGATGCCAAACAGTACAAAGGTTTTCTGACAAAGACATTGTGTTATTTCGATGGGAGAAATGGTACTCTTTTAAACTAATGGCGATGGAACTACCAGATATCCTTATAGAAAAAAGAAAATGAAATTTGACTATCTCGCTCCAAACACAAAAAATGAATTTCACCTAACTATAAAAGCTAAAACTAACTCCTAGAAAATAAACACAGGAAAAAACTTTACAACCTTGAGGTAAGTAAAGATTTCTTAAGACACGAACAACACTAACCATTAAAGAAAAGATGCAATAAACTGAAGTTCATTGTAATTAAAAATCTTCTGTTCCTGAAAAGACACTATTAAGAAAATGAAAAGGTAAATTTCTGATTGGGAACAAGTATTCATATATTTACAAGGCATAAATAAGAACAGTCTTATTTCCAGACTCTAGAAAGAACTCTTTAAATTCAACAATAAGACAAACCACCTGATTTTTTATAATGGCAAAAAATCAGAAGACACTTTCCAAAGGAACACGTATGAATTAACAAAAACCAAATGAAAAGGTATAGACTTTTGGACTATTACAGAATTAGGTAAAATGAAAATGTATGACCACTAAAATGCTATAGCAACCTTATTCATAATAATCAAGTTCTAGAAACACACAAAATATCCAGCAATAGAATGGGTAAAAATATTGTATATTCATACAGTAGAAAACTACTCAGCCAGAAAAAAATAGACTGTCATGTGCAATGACACAGATGAAACACGAATCTCAGAAGCACTGTTGAAGGAAAGCAGCCAGAATCAAAAAAGTACATACTGTATGAATCCATTTATATACAGTTCATGAAATGGCAAAACCAATCTTTGTTTAATGAAATCAGAAGAATGGTTGCATTTGCTTTTATGAGGGGCAAGTTGGTGATAAAACTCAACAGCCAAAGACCATTAGGGACAAACCAGTAGTCTAGCAAAGTCAGGTTTCTTCAGTTGCTTAAACAAGGGACAGTAACCTAGGGGAACTTTGAAGGGCCCCTTTGATGAGAGGAAGTAGGGACTTTGTCTTGTTTTTGTTTTAAGACTAGGGCTGCTAATAACCCTACAGGGTGGACTGGAATTGGAGATACTTATCTGAACTTATGATTTGAGATGGAGAGGGAGAAACAGAGAAGAAAAAGAGAAAGAAAAAAGACTAATAAGTATTACCCATATTTTACAATTGAAAAAATTCAGATTAAACGACTCTACTCCTGCGAAGACGCTAGGATTTGAATTCAGTTCTCATGCCAAATTTCCAAACTGCCACACCTATACTTGGCCGATTTAAGGAAAAGGCCGATAAAGGAAAAGCAAGCATCGACCTACCTCTTGAGTGGCTCCGCGTAGTAAAAATTTCAAGATTTTAACATCTAATTTACTCTATTTGAAACGGCAGTCACAAGGGAATAATCGAGGGGGTCACATACTACCAAACAAACAAGGGACCATTTCTCCTAAAAGTTTCTTGAATGTGTAGTGAATAACAAGTTAAACGTTTGCTGACTTCTCATTGGAACGCGCAATATGAATACAAGAATGAGCTCCAATAAGAAGTTTGTAACCTTTGTTAGTCGTTCAGTGAATGTGTCAGTTTTTCTGCAGACAACAGCGTGGGGAGAAAAAAACAACAACCCGAGTTTATGTACAAAATAGGAAGCTCTCACATTGGACTTTATCCTCTAATGAGGATCCCAAAAAGAAGGCAAGGCTTTGTTTTTGTTTTTGTTTTTGTTTTTGCACTGTTTTTGGAAAACCCTGGCACTGTTATGTTACATCAGTGCTCCTCAAACAAAGTGTGTATTTTGAGTCCTGGAAAGCGTGTTAAAATATAAGTTCTGGTTCCACAGGTCTGGTGTGGGGCTGAGACTCTGCATTTCTAAAAAGCTCCCAGGTGATGCCGAGATTACCGGGGCGGGGGGGGGTGGGCGATAAAAGCACGGGGTAGGAGGGAAAACTCCACTTTGAGTAAATGACAGGCTCTAAGCAACTGGAAAGAAACTCAGAACTCCGCCCTTTGAGGGAGGCGGAGGCTCCCTGACCCGCAGAAACAACAGACTACGCACTGCGCCTAGATGCCCACACGCCCAGCGCCGGCCTTACCCCAGGATCAGCAGCGCGCTCTGCAGCCGTCTCCGCACCTCCAGGAACACGTGCGTCCCCGCCGCAGGTGCCGCCATGGCCGGCGCCCAGCCGCAGGTTCAGGCGAATACAGGCCACCACGGCCAGAAGCGGCTGCACGTGCGACGGCGGCGGCAGTGGCGGCGGGGAGGGTCTCCGCGACCAGATCGCGGGATGGAGACAGCCCGCCAGCCCACAGCGCCACCTGCCGGGCGGAGAACGCGCTGCCGCGAAATCTCGACCCGGGGGCGTGAGCGTTTTCAAATCCTGGCTGGTGTCTGAGCGGGAACAAAGGTGGGCAGGGAGAGCCAAACTGTCCTCCCACTCTTCTGCTTGTGGGCGTGGCCCGGTGCGTTAGTCTCCCAGGATGTGACCTTAAAAACCCGAGCCCAAGTACACTCCTTTGCCTAGAGTGGGTAAGAATGAGGCTGAAAGAGAGGGGGATGACGGAAGGAGGAGATAGAGGCGGGCACTGGCCCCAGGAGGTTCGAGAGCAGATTTCTCCACCCCAAACACAATCTTGTTTCGTTTTTTAATAAACTACAGTATCTTTTTTACGAACCCTGTCAGTCCTTTGGTAGCTCTCCTCTGAGACAACAAACGTCCAGGATTGACCTGGCATGGCTTCTGGATTTAGACACAACTGCTCTAAGATAGAAACAGTTGCAAAAAATGTTAAGAAATTTTCTGTTATCTATACAGAAGAGAGTGTGGTTAAATCCAGTACCATGAATCACAGGATTAGCCATTCCTATAACCTTTGAAAAAACGAGGATGAGAATGATTCCACAGGTACTTTTCCACTCGTCATGTTTTGCAGAAGTAAAAACTGATTCACAGAAGTCAATCTTAATACTTCTAGAAGATAATTTCGGAAAGTTTGACCTAGTAAAGAAAAGGCTCTACTATAATGTAAGTACTTAAAAGGGGGGGATGCTTAAAATGGGGAAATACTAAAATATAAGGCTAGGGTGGTAAATTTACAATAAAGAATTCTTTAAAAACAAGAGGCTCAGGGTGCTTGGCTGGCTTGGTTGGTGGAGCATTGGAGGCTTGATTTCCAGGTTAAGTTCGAGACAAGGTTGGGTGTAGAGATTGCTTAAAAATAATATCTTAAAAACAAAACAAAACAAAAACAAGAGGCTGTTAGGTTTTAAAAAGAGAAACGATGGCTTGTATTCAGAAAATCATGTTTATAGATAGCCTCTTAATGCGAAGATTTTCCAAATAACAAATCCACATCCCTAGAGATACTATTTTAAGACAAATCTTCTTAAAGTCAGTATTTGCAGTTCTTAAAGTTTATTGTGGTGCTTCACAAATTCCTGTATCCACCACAATAATTCAAAATCATGGATGGAGGTAACAACGTAGTTAAAAGAATTGTTTTCCACTATTCCACTTCAAATAATGGTGATCATGGGTGATGATTTCAACTCCTAGTATCTTCCACCTTTTGTTCTCAAAGCTTAAGTCTTTTTTTTTTTAAGATTTATTTATTTGAGAGAGAAAGAGCACAGGGACAGGCAGAGGGAGAGAGGTGGGGGAGAAGCAGGCTCCCCATGGAGCAGGGAGCCTGATGCGGGCCTTGATCCCAGGACCCTGAGATCATGGCCTGAGCTGAAGGCAGCCGCTTAACGACTGAGCCACCCAGGCGCCCCCAAAGCTTAAGTCTTAAATACTGCCACATTCTATTGAAATATTTGTCTTAGCACAACATGCTCTTCGTACTTGGTGTTTGATTATTTTTAAAGATTGCTATATTTCAGGGCGCCTGGGTGGTTGGTTAAGTGACTACCGAGTCCCGCATCGGGCTCCCTGCTCAGGGAGGAGTCCACTTCTCCTTCTCACCCTACCCCCTCTCGTGCTTGCTCTCTCTCTCAAATAAGTGAATAAAATCTTTAAAAAAAAAAAAAAAGATTGTTATACTTAATATATAGTCACACATTTGTGAAAAACAATCTTTTTTTTCTTTGACCCTACGGTTTAGGCAAAACAATGCAATCTTCCTTGTAGTTACTACATGATTTAGAGAGAGAATAAACTCAAAATGTGTCCAAATCTTTTAACAACTATTTATCTCCTAACTTCACCAGTCTCCCAACTTCTCTGGGCCTCAAATTCCTCATATGAAATATCGAGGAATCGTTTAAATAACACTTAAATGATTGTTTAATAAAAGCTGTCCTCAATTCCTAGCATTCCTTCCAAGTCTCCATTAAGATGTTGCTGGCGCTGGCGAGTTGGAAACACCATCCCCGTAGTTGGTGGCTATAGGCCGCTTCCCCGACTGTCCGCTCGAGGGCGCTGTGGCGACAACTAGCGCCGGGAGGCGAGGCACGGACCGGGGGCGGGGATCGAGGGCCGTCGACGTCGACGCCGGCGTGGGCGCGGGCGCAGTGCACACTGGGAGCTGTCACTAGGCCTTTCGGCTCCCGGCCTCTGCGTCGCTGCCGCGGTTGCCAGGAGAGCGGCGCCGGCGGGAAGCGGCCGAGCCCACAGCAGGTAACAGCGTCCCTGCCCCCAGCGCGGTCGCGAGGCCGGCTGCCGACCCTGGGCGGCCTCCTCGGCCTGGCTGGTTCCGGAGCCGCGGGGACGCCCCTCGGGGCAAGCAGCTGTGGCGTCCGGGGTGTTGCCGCCCTGGCCCCGCCTGGAGCCTGGAAACCGGCCGGCCGCCCTCCGGTGTCGGAGAGGCGGGAGCTGCGCGGGGGTTCGGTGGGCCGGGGCCGGGCGGAGGCTGCAGGGCGGCCCCAGGCAGGGGTGGCCGCTCCCGAGCCTCCTGCGCTGGGGCCCAGCGGTGCGCAAGGTTGGGGTGGAGGTCGCACCTGTGCGGTAAAGGCGCGCAGAGTAATCTCTTTGTTGGTGGAATCCAGGCTTCGTGCGGTGTCATTCATCTACTGGGTTCTTTTAAGATTGAGGAGACATGAATACCTGCCATAGTTAATATTCCATGAGGGGAGGTTCGAAAGGAGTGCAGAAGTTTATTAGAGGAAGTCAGGGTAGTCATAAGGAAGTTGTTAACCATTATCACCTTTGATTCTCAAGCCTTTTAAAGTTGCAGCATAACAGTAGTTACTTGTTGGGTCTCTCCCATTTTTCTCTCCTACCCTGAGGGGGGAGGGTGAGTGGTACTTAACTACTTTTAAAGCTGAACGAATTGTGTTTCTTACACTATCTTACAGTTCCGTGGAGTTTGAGAAATATACTGTGATAATCTGATTTGGACACTGCAGTTAAAGCAATCAAAACATTTTTTTGATAATTACCAAAAAGATAGGAAACTAAGTGTTTGCCTGACAAGCCCAGAACTGTAGAAAGACAAAAATCTCTCAATTTTGTTGTTGCTGACTGTCATCTACGCAGGCAGATCTCCTATATTCTCATGTCAACATATGTTGACATTGTATGCTAAGAAATTCACCTGATAACACAGTGATTTAGTTGAGCTGACAAGTTGTAACAAGGGTAAATTAAAACCAGTTGTAATACAAATGCTTTATTCCAGTGATTACTTTAAGCTGCCACTCTGAACGAAATCATTCCTCATTAGTACTAAACAATAGTAAATCTTCAGGTGGGTCTAATTATTAGGAGCCCAGGTCTTGAAGGAATTAAAAACACCTGAGTTAGTACACAAACCAGAAAATGTGACACCATAACCAAAATGTTAAATGTAAATTAAATGTTTGACTATATACAGTTTAAAGAGCCTATTTTGTAGTTAAAATGAAAAGAGTTCCGGCCTGGGAATGAAAGATTTTGTTCGCATTCTTTTTTTCTCGTGCTAACCAGATGTGATCTCTAGGCCTCAGTTTTGTCATCCATTAAAGGGAATTTCATAAGATCAGAATTTTCCAAACTGATGTTTCCCCTAAACACTGTGCTCAATCCAGTAACAGCCTTACTGCCCCCAAAACAGTGTTCCTTGACAAATAATTTAGGAACACATAAGGTTAAAAGGTCTTACCTGGCCAGAAAGCCTATTTTCTCATGGCCAACCTGTTAACATCTAGAATATAATTATATAGAATACCAATTTGAAAATTACTGTACAGATCTTCCTCTCCTTATGATGGGGTTATGTCCTGGTAAACCCATCATAAATTGAAAATATAATTTGAAAAGGCATTCAATACATCTATGTTACATATGCTCACAATACTTACATTAGCCTACAGTTGGGCAAAATCTATCAAAGCTCATTTTACTATAAAAGTTTTGAATATCTCATGTAATTTATTGAATATTGTACTGAAAGCGAAAAACTGAATGGATAAAGAGTGGTTGTAAGCTTATCAGTTGTTTACCCTCGTGATTGCAGGGCTGACTAGGAGCTGAGGCTTGCTGCCACTGAAAAATTGTAAATCTAACTCTCATGAGTTGGACTGCCTATATTAAGAGCTCAGTCTCCTTTCAGTTCTAAAATTCCCTACATTATGCTTTCTAGCTTTCAGTTTAAGCTTCCTGGGGCATAAGGATATAGTGGCAATGCGTTGATGTAACAAAGGCTTGTATTTTCCTTAGTAAAATATTAAGGATGCACATAGGTTTCAGTGCACTTTAATGCTTTGATTTATGGCAGGGGAATACTATCTTTTTTTTCTGGTCTCTTGATGCTTTTCTATAACCATAATTAATTCACATTTGGATTTGATTTTATGGTTAAGTCATTAATTTTATTGAGAATGGCATTATAAAGTTCCAACAAGACTTGTTGATAATGGCATTATTTTTACTGTGCATGAGTTCCCTCTCTAGTCATGAGCTTTTAAAAATATGAAATGTAATGGGGCGCCTGAGTGGCTCAGCTGGTTGAGCGTCTGCCTTCGGCTCGGGTCATGATCCCGGGGTCCTGGGATCGAGCCCCACATTGGGCTCCCTGCTCCACAGGGAGCCTGCTTCTCCCTCTCCCACTCCCCCTGCTTGTGTTCCCTCAGTCACTGTGTCTCTCTCTGTCAAATAAATAAATAAGGTCTTTGAAAAAAAAATGAAATGTAATAAAAGCCACTTGAAATATACTTAATAACTAAATTTTAAGAGCTTAGATCATTGGAAAGAGTTCAAGGTTAAAACAAATTCTAAGGCAGTCATTTCTGAGTTGCTGATAAACGGGATCTAAGTGTTGAATGCAATCTTAAATTATTTTGCTAAATTCTGTCAGGTGTCACACAGCCAGTTTGACCACTTTAGTCTGTTCTTTGTTACTTTGTTAAGAATGAGTGCTATTGTGCTCCTTTGCCCGGGCGGGGGGGGGGGGGGGGGGGGGGGGCAGGGGTGGGAACAATACATTTAATAGGTAACCGTTAATTCAGGTAGATTTTCTCCCTGAAATGAAACTGTTGAGAAGTATAGAGCTGCAAGTTTTGTATAAGAGCTCACAGGTTTTACTGAAAATGTATGATATGAAAATAAGTACTTTCGATTCCCTTTTATTGTATTTACCTATTTACGCCCCCCCCCCGCCCAGCTGTCCAAGCCTAAAATCTCAATAAGTTTTCATTGCATAGGTCAAAGACGTACCAAGTTTAAGGAAAAAATTACAGATAATGTGCATTCATTTTATGTGTACATTATATACATACCTGGGTAACCACCACAATCAAGATTTAGAACATGCCACCACTCAGGCCTGTATTATTATGCTTTTGCTTTCTTCAAATGCATGCTCCCTGCCTTGGCATGTCTACTTCATACTATCCTAGCTCCAGTGCCACCTTGTCTGTGAATCCTTTTTGGATTACCTCATTTTGAAGTAACTTTGTTCTCTTCTGACTTTCCTGTCAGCATTTATTTTCTGTCCTTGATGGCTCATAGTTCATGGTAGGCACTTATATTTATTTCTTGACCACATGGGTAAGTGTAGTATTTCTCAAATGTCAGTCACTCTTATATCTTCAAAATTTTGACCATATCTCCGTATTTCCTGTATACTTACTTTCTTTGTTTTTCTTTATATCCGTGTAGTTGTTAACGTAATTTTTAAAGAAAACTTGAAGGGGTGCCTGGATGGCTCAGTGGTTAAGCGTCTGCCTTCGGCTCAGGTCATGATCCCAGAGTCCTGGGATCGAGCCCCACATCGGGCTCCCTGCTCAGCGGGAAGCCTGCTTCTCCCTCTCCCACTCCCCCTGCTTGTGTTCCTGCTCTCACAATCTCTCTCTCTGTCAAATAAATAAATAAGTCTTTAAAAAAAAGAAAACTTGAAATAATCACCATAAAGTATCACTTGCCATCAACAAAAGGTAGACATAAAGTTGAAAATAATGAAAACAAAACTTGTTAAATTCTAGACACTATTGGCTATTGAACACTCTTAAGCCTAAAACTTGCTGTTCTTTGTTTAGAAGGGAGATTAGCAAGAATTACAGAGGTGTTGATAACATTCTACCATCGATCTGAGAATTTCCTGATGCAGTCAGAGGAATTAGAATGAAGAGGGAATAAATTCCTCACTGATTTAGTAGTGTCACTTAGCCCTCTCCTTGGGCCCCATAAAATCATTTCATATCTGATTGGTGGCCAAAATTTGGGAAGACACTGGATTAATCAGGGCCTGAAAATTCCTTAGAATTTTATCTGTGAAAGAATTGGGAAATAAAACCTTAATTGCAAATTAAAAGGTGTACTAGAGTTAACTTTAAAAATACAATAAAAAGACTAAACAATCTTTATTGAATAAGTCTTTTTTCAAAAAAAAATTTTTTTTAAAGATTTTATTTATTTAACAGAGATACAGCAAGAGAGGGCGCACAAGCAGGGGAAGCAGCAGACTTCCCGCTGAGCAGGGAGCCTAATGCAGGGCTCGATCCCAGGACGGCGATCATGACCTGAGCCGAAGGCAAAGGCTTAACAACTGAGCCACCCAGGCGCCCTTCAAAAAAATGTTTTTAATGTTACTTTTACAAATAAAACATCCACCCTTTTATTATTAGGCTATCATAGCTGTAAGATAAACCTTTGAATCTAAAGAAATCTAAAAATCAGTGGGCACCTTTTATATGACAAAGTGATGACTGTTCAGGAGTGATGAAATGTTGATATGTTTATCTGGCAAAGCTCCTATAAGCATGGATAAGGTAATAAACTAAGAGAATATAATACCTCCCTTCTTCCTTTCATCACTTTTTAAGTTTGAGCTAGATTTTAATATTTCTATCCTACAAAAGACATTTCTGGCCTTTTTTTTTTTCTTCTGAGGTAATAAAAAAATTCTCCTCTCTATGGTAAGAGTTTAATGTGAATAGGCAGGAAAATAAATTCCCTATTCTTGTTCTGTAAAATACATTCTGTATTTCAACTTGCTGTGGTTATTTTCAGGCTTATATATGTTTTGCGAGCTTAATGTTTAAATTACCTTTATTTTGTGTTCATGAACAAAGAGTTCAGGTGAATAGACCATTTGGTTTGGTGTTTCTGTTTTCCAAAAAATAATTTACCTGAATGGTAATACTAGGTTTATGAGTATACACAATAATTTGCTACTCAACCAGAGGTCAGGTTGCTGTTAATCTAAGGTTCTGCGATACAACCTCGATTTGGAAGAAAAGAGCCCTCTTGATGAATAGTCTTTATTTCGTTAAAGAGCTTTCACCCAAAGGAGTAGTTTCTTTCCTGTCTCTACTATAAAATAAAGCAGCAGGAATAAAGCAGTGCAGATAAACTCTTAACTTACATTTGAAAGTAACAACTGACTGTAATCAGAAAAACTATAAAAACATAGCAGTCTTAGTCCTTTAAATTATACAGGCAAATAAACGTTTGCTTTCTGTGTGTGCTGTATCAGCTACTTGAAACCCTTAGAATATGTGTTAGTATAATCAAATTTTCCAGTGTATATTGTACACCACAAATGTCATCCCAGTCTGCTATTATGCTTCTGCTTGTCTTCAACACGATGTACTTTGCATAGTGGCTTTTCATATACACTTAACACATGTCTTACAATGTCTTGATTTTAAAATTTCCTGGACAGAAGTTTTTCTCCATAGGAAGAAAAAAATAGATTATAGTACTTGGTTAAAGTTATATCTGTCATTTTGGAAGAAAAATAAGTATTTAAATGACTTCCATATTGTATACCAGCAAGTCCATAAATGTTATCACCAGTTAGTCAGGAGTCCACCCTTAAGCCTGAAAAGGGATTCCAGCAACATGATTATTTTTATGGTACCTGTCATTTTATTGGAAGGCTATCTTCAAAGCATTGTGCCCCAAGCCCACCTGATTCTCTTAATTTGAGGTTGCCCATTAGTTTTATGTGATGTGATAACTGCTGCTTTTATTATGTTTTTTTAAGTTAGAGTATAGAGGTGTGGTTTAAAAAGTAAATATTCAGTAGGTTGCCTTCTTGTGGATGGATTCCTTTCTGCAAAAGGTTTTTATTTTGATGTAGTCCCAATAGTTACTGCTTGTCTTTCTGTTGCCAAGGAAGACCTATCTAGAAAACTGTTGCTATGGTCAATGTCAGAGAAATTACTCCTTTTGTTCTCTTCTAGGATTTTTATGGTTTCAGGTCTCACATTTAGGTCTTTAATCCATTTTATTTTTGTGTATGGTATTAGAAAGTGGTCCAGTTTCACTCTTTTTCATGTATCCATCCCTTTTTCCCAGAATCATTTATTGAAGAAACTTTTCCCCATTGTATATGCTTGCCTCCTTTGTCATAGATCAGTTGATCATATAAGTGTGGGTTAATTTCTGGGGCTCTCTATTCTGTTCCATAGATGTGTCTGTTTTTGTGCTGGTACTATACTGCTTTGATTACTACAGCTTTGTAGTATATCTTGAAATCTGGAATTGTGATACCTCCAGCTTTATACCCAATAAGGGGTTAATGTCCAAAATGTATAAAGAACCTGTACAACTCAACACCAAAAACCGCCCCCAAACAATCCAATTAAGAAATGGGCAGAGGACCTGAATAGACTGTTGTCCACAGAAGACATACAGATAGCCAACAGATACATGAAAAGATGCTCAATATCAGTAATCTTCAGGGAAATGCAAACCCCTTACACCTGCCAAAATGGCTAAAATCAAAAAGACAAGAAATATTAAGTGTTGGTGAGGATGTGGAGAGAGAGGAACCCCCACGTACTGTGTACTGTTGGTGGGAATGCACATTGGTATAGCCGCTGTGGAAAACAGTATGGAGGGTTCTCAAAAAAAAAACAAATACCATATGATCCAGCAATTCCACTGGGTATTTATCCAAAAAAAAAAGTCAGAAAGATATATGCACCCCTATGTTTGTTGCAGCATTATTTGTAATAGCCAAGATATGGAAACAACCTAAGTGTCCGCTGACAGTTGGATAAGGAAGATGTGGTACACACGCACAATAGAAAATTACACAGACATAAACAGGATGAGATTGTGGCATTTGCAATAAAATGGATCGACCTAAAGGGTATTGCGCTAAGTGAGATAAGTCAGACTGAAAAAAGACAAACACCATATGATCTCATATCAAGAGTCTAAAGAAACGAGTGAACAAAAAGCAGGATCAGACCTATGAAAATTCAGAGAACTGATGGATGTAGGAGGGGAGGGGAGTGAGGGGACTAAGTGGATGAAGGGTAGTGGAAATACAGGTTTCCAGTTATGGGGTGAATAAATCATGGGAATAAAAGGTATACCATGAGGAATCTAGTCAATGCTACTGTAACAGCATTGTATGGTGACAGATGGTGGCTACACTTGGGGTGAGCATACCATAAGGTGTAAACCTGTCAAATCACCTGAAACTAATGTAACATTGTGTGTCAACTATACTCAAAAAATTGTTTATACAAAAAAAAATATTTTTGAGGCTATAGTCATCTATGGCTGCATAACAAATTATCTCAAAATGTAGTGATTTAAAACAATAAATACCTCTCAGTTTCTTTCAGGAGGGTTTGGGGAGCAGTTTGGCTGTGAGGTTCTGGCTTAAGTTTTGTGAGGTTGTAGTCAAATAGTGGCCCGGACTGCAGTCATCTTTAGGTTCAATTGGGGTCGGAGAACCCCTTTCCAAAGTAGTTCACTCACATACTAGCAGGTTGTTTCTGGCTGTTGAAGGGAAACCTAAGCTTCTCCCCATAGCGCTACTTGAAGTGTCCTTATCACCTAAAGGCTAGCTTGCGCCAGAATGAGTGATCCAAGAGACAGCACATAGACCAGCTGTGATTTTGTGTAGGAGGGGTAACTATACAAGAGAATATCAGGAGGTGAGGATCATTGGAGGCCATCCTGGAAGCTAGCTACTACATTTTAAAAAGCTAGTATGTGTGTATGTCACTAATAAGCAGTACATACTTATTCAATATGCAGTTTATACGCAGCTCATGGTTTTAGAATATTTAAAGATTAACTTAATATGCTATTGGATTACATTACTAAATGAAGCATGTACTTTATCCACAAAATTCTTAGTTTCTGTGGTTCTTTGGCGGGTGGTGGGATGATTCTGGGTTCAAATGTAACACTAACGATACAGATTTTATCCATTTTGATTTTGTTATTTCTTAAATGAAGGAGGAAGGTAAAGCCAACATGTTACCCAGCTGCTATTTGATTTTCTATGGGGACATTACTCCTTTACTTTTTTTAAAAAAGTAAGCTTATTTAATACCAAAAAGAGGGAATAATTTACATGATTTTAAAAGTATAAAAAAACTCTACAGAGAAAAGGCTCCCTCCACCAGCCCTCATCTATGCAATTTCCACCTGGCCAACCAGAAGTAATCAGTTTTATTTTCTTGTGTGTTTTTTCAGAGCTATATCGTATACATGCAGATTATGTGACTGTATTTTTCCCTTTTTGTATAAATGGTAGCATACTATGTACACTGTTGTGCACCTTGATTTTTTTTTAGTTCATATAAGCATTTTCTAAATCAATAACATAGACTTTATTCTTTTTACCAGCTGAGTATATTCTGTTGTCTTTAATTTTTATAATTATTAGTCATTTACTGTGAGTCAGGCAAGGACTGACTAGGAGCTGGGGATGTGAGAGCTAAAAATGGTAGATGAGTACTCTATCACAGGGATTAATACCCTTGGGAATCACACAGTTCAATCAGGTAAAGCAAAGTTCTGTGGTACAGTGTGTAGTGGGAATTCACAGCAAGGAGATGTATATGTGACTGTTGGAGAGAGAGAATAGTTAGGGAAGACTTCACAACAGGGGTAAAATCTGAAGCCTGAAGCATGAGTAGGTACTAGCCAAGTTAAGTTGGGATTTAGTGTTTCAGGCAGAAGGAAGTTCTTAAAAAGATTTTTAAAACATATTACAAAGCTATAATAATTTTAAAACAGTGTGGTACTGACATAGAGGCAGACCTGTAGACCAGTGGAGTAGAATAGAAAGCCCTGAATTAAACCCTAGTGTATATATGGTCAAATAATCTTCAACAAAGAGTGCCAGACCAATCAATCGGGTAAGGACAGCCTCTTCAACAAATGGTATTGAGAAAACTGGATATCCACATGCAAAAGAATGAAGTTGGAAATTTATGCTATATGAGAAATTAATTCAAAACAGATTAAATACCTAAACATAAAACTTATAGAAGAGATCATAAGGGAAACCCTGACATTGGGTTTGGCAATGATTTCTTGGATGTGACAACAAAAATACAGGTAACAAAGGCAAAAATAGGTAAGTGGGACTACATCAAACTTAAAAACTCTTACACATCAAAGGATACAGTAAAAAATATAAAAAGGCAATCTAGAATGGGAGAAAATTTTCAGAAATGTATCTAAGGGACTGATATCCTGATATATAAAGAACTGCAACTCAGCAACAAAAACATAACCCAATTAAAAAATGGGCAGACACTATTCAAGTGCCCATTTCAAGAAATGAAAGAAATCTTTCATTTCTCCAAAGATTATATGCAAATGGCTGAAGCATATGAAAAGATTTTCAGCCACATTAGTCATTAGAGAAATGCAAATCAAAGCTACCATGAGATGCTACCTCACACCTATTTCAATGGCTACTATCAAAAAACTGAAAACTGTTGGCAAGGATGTGCAGAAATTAGAACCCTTATGTACTGTTGGTGGAAATGTAAAATGGTGCAGCCACTGTGGAAAACAGCTTGGTGGTTCCTCTTAAAAACAGAATTGCCATATGGTCCAGCATTCCCACTTCTGGGTATATTCGAAAGAATTGAAAAGAGGACCCTGAAGAAATATTTGCACACTCAAGTTCATAGCCACACCATTCACAATAGCCTAGAAGTAGAAAATATAAATGAACAGATGAATGGATAAATGTACACATAGAACTGAATATTATTTAAAACCTTAAAAGGGAAGGAGATCGTTAGGGTCCATTCTAGGCATCAGCCTACTTTAAAAAAAAAAAAGGAAATCTTGTCACATACCACAACATGGATGAACCTTGAGGACATTATGTTAAGTGAAATCAGTCACAAAAAAAGCCAAAATACTGTATGGTTCCACTTACCTGAGGTATCTAAAGTAGTCAGAAGCAGAAAGTAAAACGCTGGTTGCCAGGGGCTGGCAAAGAGGGAAAAGAAGAGTTTTTTAATGTGTGTAGAGTTTCAGTTTTGCAAAATGAAAAAATTCTGGAGGTTAATTACACAATGTGAATATACTTAACACTGAACTGTACACTTAAAAATGGTTAAAATGATAAATTTTGTTTTTTTACAATTGGAAAAGATAAATAATATTAAACTTTTAGAAACATGAAGTATATATGCATTTTAAAATGCTATCCTGTAATGAAAGTCATGTCTCTAAATATTGAAAAAAAGGGCTGATTAAAGAATGAGCCTAGAGGGGTTGAATTGTACTGGCTCAGTTGGTAGAGTATATGACTCTTGATCCTGGGCTCATGAGTTCAAGCCCCACATCAGGCATAAAGCTAACTTGGAAAAAAAAAAAATATATATATATATATACACAGAGTTATAGCATTTTGAATATAGTTTGGTAGAAAAATTTTAAGTGATGAAAGGGAGCATATTTAAAGGCACTGAGGTGGGAGGCAACAAGTCTTACACAGTTGGCTAGTTTTAAAAAATAGGCATTGGCTCTTGTTAAAGATAGGCCAGTTTTATTAAGGATCATCATGATAGGTATAGGGACCACTGCAATGGGATTTTACAGTGGAAGAGAGAGATCGGCCTCAATTCTGAATACAGCATGTGCCAAGTGTTGGTAACCTCAGACTCTGAAATCCCTGTCTGTGGTGAGAAAGGAGTGACAGAACAAAGGGATCAACCGCTCCAGATTTATAGGTGGCAAGTTTAATAACAGGGAATTTACATATGAGGCTTGTCTTGGGTGGCCTCAAAACAAGTAGATTGCCACACCCACTCACCTGCTGGAATCTTAAAAGTTTATATAGACGGGGGGCGGGGCAAGATGGCGGAGGAGTAGGAGACCTAGATTTCGTCTGGTCTCAGGAATTCAGCTGAATAGGGATCAAACCATTCTGAACACCTACGAACTCAATAGGAGATCGAACAGGAGAGTAGCAACAACTCTCTGAACAGAGAAGCGACCACTTACTGGAAGGTAGGGCGTGCGGAGAAGTGAATCCGAGGCGATATTCAGGAGGATAGACGGCGGGGGAGGGGCCTCCGCCACCCGCTTCTGGCAAGTGATAGAGCCGCGGAGCACAAAATCGGACCTTTTAGAAGTTGGCTCGGCGGAGGGACGTCGCTGCAGTGGCTAAGCGGGGGGTGGAATCCTCCCGGGACAGTGTGGTCTCAGGACCCTTGGGGTCACAGAGAGACCGGGGGTGCCTGAGTGCGCCAGAGCTCCCAGGTATCAGAGCGGGGAAGCCGGCTGCAGAGACGGAGCAGAGTCGCGGGCTCTCAGCTCGGGGTTGCCATAAACTGTGATCTGCGGCCCAGTCGGGGCACGGCTCCCCCAGCAGGGACCCAACAAGCAGCAGATCCGGGGAGACTCCCCTTCCTTCCTGGGGAGGAGCGGTGCGGGAACGCACTGCAGAGATCTGCTGGGTTTGGAGACTCCGTGCGGGGTCGGGTGCCAGAGATAGTAGCGCTCGATTACAGGCCGGGTGAGCACGGAGTGCGGCTGGAGACCGGGGACACGGAAATGACTGCTTTTCTCTGGGGGCACACTGAGGAGCGGGGCCCCGAGTTCTCAGCTCCTCCGGGCGGAGATTGGGAGGCCACCATTTCTGCCCTGGTCCACCAAAGCTGTACCGAGAGCTTGCAGGGAACAAAAGCTCCTGAGAGCAAACCGGAGCAGCTTCCTTAGCCCGGACTGACAAGGGCGGGGCAATTCCGCCTCCGGCAAAGACATTTGGAAGCCATAGCAACAGGCCCCTCCCCCAGAAGATCAGCACAAACAGCCAGCAAGCCAAGACCAAGTTGATCAATCAAGGAGAATGGGAGAACTCCAGCGCTAGGGGAATACTGCACATAGATTCATGGCTTTTTTTTTTTTTTTTATTTACCATGATTCATTATTTCATCAGTTAATTTTTGTTGACTGTTTTTTTTTATTTTTCTTTTTCCCTTTTTCAACCAACATCTTATCAATCCCTTTTAAAAAAAAAAAAAACATTTTTTATTTTTCATTTTTAGAGTCATATTTTATCCCTTCATAGTAGTTACCATTATTTTTGGCATATATATATAAGTTCTCTCTTTAAAATTTTGAGGTACAGTTTCTTCTAACAGATCAAAATATACCCTAAATCACTAGTGTATGGCTTTGTTCTAGTCTCCTGCCTGATCACATTCTCTCCCTTTTTCCTTTTTTATTTCTTTTTTTTCTTAAATCTTTCTTTTTTCAAACAACTTATCTTACCAAGTCCTTTTATAAAATCTTTTATACTTTTCATCTTTACAGTCATCTTCCATCCCTTCATTGTATCAACTCTTATTTTGTACATATATGTCTTTCTTCCTTTAAAATTTTAGGAGGCACTTTTTTCTAACAGACCAAAATACGCCCAAAATCTAGTGTGTGGCCCTGATCTATACACTAGCCTGATCATATTTGATCATATTCTGCTGTTTTTGTATTGTTTTGTTTTTGTTTTTATCTTTTTTTTTCTTTTTTTTTTTCTTTTTCTCTTTCTTTTTTCTTTCTTTCCCTTTCTTTTCCCCTGGTTTCAGGTCTTTTCTGATTTGTATACAGTATATTTGCTGGGGACGTTGTAAACCTGTTAGCATTTTGTTCTCTCATTCATCTATTCTCCTCTGGACAAAATGACAAGACAAAAGAAATCACCTCAGCAAAAAGAACAAGCGGTAGTACCGTCAGCCAGAGACCTACTCAATACGGACATTAGTACGATGTCGGACCTAGAGTTCAGAATCATGACTTTAAAGATACTAGCTGGGCTTGAAAAAAGCGTGGAAGTTATTAGAGAAACCCTTTCTGGAGAAATAAAAGAACTAAAATCTAACCAAATCGAAATCAGAAAGGCTATTGATGAGGTGCAATCAAAAATGGGGGCACTAAATGCTAGGATAAATGAGGCAGAAGAGAGAATCAGCGATATAGAAGACCAAATGATGGAAAATAAAGAGGCTGAGAAAAAGAGAGAGAAACAACTACAGGATCACGAGGGCAGAATTCGAGAGATAAGTGATACGATAAGACGAAACAACATTAGAATAATTGGGATCCCAGAAGAAGAAGAGAGAGAGAGAGGGGCAGAAGGTATATTGGAGCAAATTATAGCAGAGAACTTCCCTAATGTGAGGAAGGAAACAGGCATTAAAATCCAGGAGGCACAGAGAACGCCTCTCAAAATCAATAATAATAGGTCAACACCCCGACATCTAATAGTAAAACTTACGAGTCTCAGAGACAAAGAGAAAATCCTGAAAGCAGCTCGGGAGAAGAGATATGTAACCTACAATGGTAGAAACATTAGATTGGCAACAGACCTATCCACAGAGACCTGGCAGGCCAGAAAGGACTGGCATGATATCTTCAGAGCATTAAACGAGAAAAATATGCAGCCAAGAATACTATATCCAGCTAGGCTATCACTGAAAATAGAAGGAGAGATAAAAAGCTTCCAGAACAAACAAAAACTAAAGGAATTTGCAAACACGAAACCAGCCCTCCAAGAAATATTGAGAGGGGTCCTCTAAGCAAAGAGAGAACCTAAAAGCAGCAAAGAACAGAAACGAACACAGACAACAGACAGTTAACAGTCACCTTACAGGTAATACAATGGCACTAAATTCATACCTTTCAATAGTTACCCTGAATGTAAACGGGCTAAATGCCCCAATCAAAAGACACAGGCTATCAGATTGGATTAAAAAACAAGACCCATCAATATGCTGTCTGCAAGAGACTCATTTTAGACCCAAAGACACCCCCAGATTGAAAGTGAGGGGGGTGGAAAACAATTTACCATGCTAATGGACACCAAAAGAAAGCTGGGGTGGCAATCCTTATATCAGACAAACTAGATTTTAAAACAAAGACTGTAATAAGAGATGAGGAAGGACACTATATCCTACTTAAAGGGTCTATCCAACGAGAAGATCTAACAATTGTAAACATCTATGCCCCTAACATGGGAGCAGCCAATTATATAAGGCAATTAATAACAAAAGCAAAGAAACACATTGACAACAAAACAATAATACTGGGGGACTTTAACACCCCCCTGACTGAAATGGACAGATCATCTAAGCAAAAGATCAACAAGGAAATAAAGACTTTAAATGACACACTGGACCAAATGGACTTCACAGACATTTTCAGAACATTCCATCCCAAAGCAACGGAATACACATTCTTCTCTAGTGCCCATGGAACATTCTCCAGAATTGATCACATCCTAGGTCACAAATTAGGTCTCAATCGGTACCAAAAGATTGGGATCATTCCCTGCATATTTTCAGACCACAATGCTTTGAAACTAGAACTCAACCACAAGAGGAAAGTCGGAAAGAACTCAAATACATGGAGGCTAAAGAGCATCCTACTAAAGAATGAATGGGTCAACCAAGAAATTAAAGAAGAATTAAAAAAATTCATGGAAACCAATGAAAATGAAAACACAACTGTTCAAAATCTTTGGGATACAGCAAAGGCAGTCCTGAGAGGAAAGTATATAGCAATACAAGCCTTTCTCAAGACACAAGAAAGGTCTCAAATACACAACCTAACCCTACACCTAAAGGAGCTGGAGAAAGAACAGCAAATAAAGCCTAAACCCAGCAGGAGAAGAGAAATCATAAAGATCAGAGCAGAAATCAATGAACTAGAAACCAAAAGAACAGTAGAACAGATCAACGAAACTAGGAGCTGGTTCTTTGAAAGAATTAACAAGATTGATAAACCCCTGGCCAGACTGATCAAAAAGAAAAGAGAAATGACCCAAATCAACAAAATCATGAATGAAAGAGGAGAGATCACAACCAACACCAAAGAAATACAAACAATTATAAGAACATATTATGAGCAACTCTATGCCAGCAAATTAGATAACCTGGAAGAAATGGGTGCATTCCTAGAGATGTATCAACTACCAAAATTGAACCAGGAAGAAATAGAAAACCTGAACAGACCTATAACCACTAAGGAAATTGAAACAGTCATCAAAAATCTCCCAAGAAACAAAAGCCCAGGGCCAGATGGCTTCCCAGGGGAATTCTATCAGACATTTCAAGAAGAATTAATACCTATTCTCCTGAAACTGTTCCAAAAAATAGAAATGGAAGGGAAACTTCCAAACTCATTTTATGAGGCCAGCATTACCTTGATCCCCAAACGAGACAAAGACCCCATCAAAAAGGAGAATTACAGACCAATATCCTTGATGAACATGGATGCAAAAATTTTCACCAAAATACTAGCCAATAGGATCCAACAGTACATTAAAAGGATTATTCACCATGACCAAGTGGGATTTATTCCTGGGCTCTAAGGCTGGTTCAACATCCGCAAATCAATCAACGTGATACAATACATTAACAAAAGAAAGAGCAAGAATCATATAATCTCTCAATAGATGCAGAAAAAGCATTTGACAAAGTACAACATCCTTTCTTGATGAAAACTCTTCAGAGTATAGGGATAGAGGGTACATACCTCAATATCCTAAAAGCCATCTATGAAAAACCTACAGCGAATATCATTCTCAATGGGGAAAGGCTGAGAGCTTTTCCCCTAAGGTCAGGAACGCAGCAGGGATGTCCACTCTCACCACTGCTATTCAACATAGTATTAGAATTCCTAGCCACAGCAATCAGACAACAAAAAGAAATCCAAGGCATCCAAATCGGCAAAGAGGAAGTCAAACTCTCACTCTTTGCAGATGATATGATACTGTATGTGGAAAACCCAAAAGACTCCACCCCAAAACTGCTAGAACTCATACAGGAATTCAGTAAAGTAGGAGGATATAAAATCAATGCACAGAAATCAGTGGCATTCCTATACACGAACAACAAGACAGAACAGAGACAAATCAAGGAGTCTATCCCATTTACAATTGCACCCAAAACCATTAGATACCTAGGAATAAATCTAACCAAAGAGGCAAAGGATCTGTACTCAGAAAACTATAAAATACTCATGAAAGAAATTGAAGAAGACACAAAGAAATGGAAAAACGTTCCATGCTCATGGATTGGGAGAATCAACATTGTGAAGATGTCAATGCTACCTAGAGCAATCTACACATTCAATGCAATCCCCATCAAAATAGCATCCACTTTTTTCAAAGAAATGGAACAAATAATCCTAAAATTTGTATGGAACCAGAAGAGACCCAGAATAGCCAGAGGAATACTGAAAAAGAAAAGCAAAGCTGGCGGCATCACAATTCCGGACTTCCAGCTCTATTACAAAGCTGTCATCATCAAGACAGTATGGTACTGGCACAAAAACAGACACATAGATCAATGGAACAGAATCGAGAGCCCAGAAATGGACCCTCAACTCTATGGTCAACTCATCTTTGACAAAGCAGGAAAGAATGTCCAATGGCAAAAAGACAGTCTCTTCAACAAATGGTGTTGGGAAAATTGGACAGCCACATGCAGAAGAATGAAACTGGACCATTTCCTTACACCACACACAAAAATAGACTCCAAATGGTTGAAAGACCTAAACGTGAGACAGGAGTCCATCCAAATCCTAAAAGAGAACACAGGTAGTAACCTTTTCGACCTTAGCCGCAGCAACTTCTTCCTAGAAACATCGCCAAAGGCACGGGAAGCCAGGGCAAAAATGAACTATTGGGATTTCATCAAGATAAAAACCTTCTGCAGAGCAAAAGAAACAGTCCACAAAACCAAAAGACAACCGACAGAATGGGAGAAAATATTTGCAAACGACATATCAGATAAAGGGCTAGTATCCAAAATCTATAAAGAACTTATCAAACTCAACACCCAAAGAACAAATAATCCAATCAAGAAATGGGCAGAAGACATGAACAGACATTTCTCCAAAGAAGACATCCAAATGGCCAACAGGCACATGAAAAAGTGCTCAACATCACTCGGCATCAGGGAAATCCAAATCAAAACCTCAATGAGATACCACCTCACACCCGTCAGAATGGCTAAAATTAACAAGTCAGGGAACGACAGATGTTGGCGGGGATGTGGAGAAAGGGGAACCCTCCTACACTGTTGGTGGGAATGCAAGCTGGTGCAGCCCCTCTGGAAAACAGTATGGAGGTTCCTCAAACAGTTGAAATTAGAGCTACCGTTCGATCCAGCAATTGCACTACTGGGTATTTACCACAAAGATACAAATGTAGGGACCCGAAGGGGTACGTGCACCCCAATGTTTATAGCAGCAATGTCCACAATAGCCAAACTGTGGAAAGAGCCAAGATGCCCATCGACAGATGAATGGATAAAGAGGAGGTGGTATATATACACAATGGAATATTATGCAGCCATCAAAAGGAATGAGATCTTGCCATTTGCAACGACGTGGATGGAACTGGAGGGTGTTATGCTGAGTGAAATAAGTCAATCAGAGAAAGACATGTATCACATGACCTCACTGATATGAGGAATTCTTAATCTCAGGAAACAAACTGAGTGTTACTGGAGTGGTTGGGGGTGGGAGGGATGGGGTGGCTGGGTGATAGACATTGGGGAGGGTATGTGCTATGGTGAGCGCTGTGAATTGTGCAAGACTGTTGAATCACAGATCTGTACTTCTGAAACAAATAATGCAACATATTTTAAGAAAAAAGAAAAAGAAGAAGATAACAGGAGAGGAAGAAAAGGGGAGTATGTCAGAGGGGGAGACGAATCATGAGAGATAATGGAATCTGAAAAACAAACTGAGGGTTCTAGAGGGGAGGGGGTAGGGGGATGGGTTAGCCTGGTGATGGGTATTGAGGAGGGCACGTTCTGCATGGAGCACTGGGTGTTATGAACAAACAATGAATCATGGAACACTGCACCAAAAACTAATTATGTAATATATGGTGATTAACATAACAATAAAAAAATAAAAAAAAAAAACAGGTGAAGCCCACAAAAAAAAAAAAAAAGTTTATATAGACGCCTTTACTGGGTTCAGTCATGTACCCAGTACAGGTAGCCTCCACACCACGTTTCTATCTCAAGGCTGTATCCTCAGACCAGCTTCTGGGAGCAGGGAAGGCAAGCATATCACACATTCTAAGGACAGGGAAGGAAGTGGGGAGCCTCCAGTTGCCTGGGTCCAGCTCATGGCTCAACAGGCAGTCGCATCTTCTTGATGACCTCCAACAGCAAGTGGGACTTTATAGCCAAGGAGCAGGGTCGGAGTCAGAGGAGGAAAATGAGTCTAAAAGGAAACATCACGGGTAACAGGATTCTTGTTGAAGATAGATTGGGGTGTCCAGATGATGATGAGGCTGATCAGATATGGAGGGTGGTCAGTTACTGAAGGTGTGGGTTTCTGGTTAAGCTGATATAGCAGGGTTCTTGATAAAACTACATTTTAGCAGAAAGTGCACAGGTGGGCCTAGGAGAGGATTCAGAAGTTTTACTAAAGTTCAGTCAAGCAAAGAAACTTTGTCACCAGGTTTTGCTTAGCTAGGACAGAAATACGAACTGTAAGATTGAATGAATGGGTCCAGTTTATGAAAAGACTTTAGTCATATGATTAAGGGGGCTATGTTTCATTTTTAAGTAATTATTACAATTATAGCAATGATAGAGTATTTTTTAGGTGTTAAGTAAGCCCTGGTCTAAAGTGCTTCTTGTGGACTAAAGTTTACTTTCAGAGCTTCCAGCAGGGCGTATGCCCAAACTGTGTTTTGCTGTGTAAAATAAATTGGCTCTTAGAAAGCTGAAGGTGGTGAAAGTAGAAGGTTGTTATAATAGCCCAGGTGGAAACTATTCAGGAGACATGGTTAAAAGACCATTCTGAAAGATAGGGCCTACCACAGTCAACTTTGAGAGGGGGTGAGGAGGGTGGTGAATTTATAGATAGATTTGAACAAGAATAGGAAATAAGGCCAAAGTGCAAGCTTGTGTGATTGGGAAGATGACAGTACTATTTCAGTAATGAAGTAAAAACAAACAATAATAATTGCAGTGCTTGACGGGTTATATTTCTAGTGTTGGAGGGATATCCTAAAAAAATGTAAGAGCAGAGTGTGAAACAAAGTGAGGAGAAGTGTAATAATAATGATAATAGTTCATGGTTTATCAGTGTTTCGGAGGATACCCAGTTTTTGTAAAGAGACTCTGAATAAAGATTTTACAATAAGCAACACCGTATTTTGGTTCTGATTCTGTTAGGTGCTTTCAGAATCTACTAAAATATCTAGAGTTAATTCTCTTTTCTTGCCAGGTAGGTAACACCTCAGCACGGTTCTTTTGTTTATTCATGATATTAATACTGTTGTTCTGTTTTCATTTAAACCTTAAAACATGATACAAGATGCCCATTGGAAGAGATAATAGAAGCAGAGGCAGGGGTGCCACAGGTAGTTTCCCATTTTTCTCTGTGAAGTATCTTGATATCTTCAAAATTAATTATAGCTGCTTTCCTTTGCCCATTAAGGGATTTAACCCTTGCAGTGCTACTTCCTGTCCAGCACCATACTTTCATAACTTTGGGTAAACTGATGTGCAGACACGTGCATGGTTTGTGTCCAATGTGAATCCTTTTTTGTATGTTCCTATATGTACAATTACTCAGCTAAAATGTTAGTTTCTTCTTGCTCATGTAATACTGTGATCTTATTCTTTAGATGCATAGGCAACAGTTGAATTTGCATCTTTGTGTTTTCCTCATGATTTCACTTTTGGAACAGTTTTAATAAAATTTACAAAGAAGACATCCAAATGGCCAACAGACACATGAAAAAGTGCTCAACATCCCTCGGCATCAGGGAAATCCAAATCAAAACCTCAATGAGATACCACCTCACACCAGTCAGAGTGGCTAAAATTAACAAGTCAGGAAACGACAGATGTTGGCGGGGATGTGGAGAAAGGGGAACCCTCCTACACTGTTGGTGGGAATGCAAGCTGGTGCAACCAATCTGGAAAACAGTATGGAGGTTCCTCAAACAGTTGAAAATAGAGCTACCATAGGATCCAGCAATTGCACTACTGGGTATTTACCACAAAGATACAAATGTAGGGATCCGAAGGGGTACGTGCACCTCAATGTTTATAGCAGCAGTGTCCACGATAGCCAAACTGTGGAAAGAGCCAAGATGTCCATCGACAGATGAATGGATAAAGAAGAAGTGGTATATATACACAATGGAATATTATGCAGCCATCAAAAGGAGTGAGATCTTGCCATTTGCAATGACGTGGATGGAACTGGAGGGTGTTATGCTGAGTGAAATAATTCAATCAGAGAAAGACGTGTATCCTATGACCTCACTGATATGAGGAATTCTTAATCTCAGGAAACAAACTGAGTGTTGCTGGAGTGGGGGTGTGTGGGAGGGATGGGGTGGCTGGGTGATAGACATTGGGGAGGGTATGTGCTATGGTGAGCGCTGTGAATTGTGCAAGACTGTTGAATCACAGATCTGTACCTCTGAAACAAATAATGCAATATATGTTAAGAAAAAAGAAGAAGATAGCAGGAGGGGAAGAATGAAGGGGAGTAAATCGGAGGGGGAGACGAACCATGAGAGACGATGGACTCTGAAAAACAAACAGGGTTCTAGAGGGGAGGGGGGGTAGGGGGATGGGTTAGTCTAGTGATGGGTATTAAAGAGGGCACGTTCTGTGTGGAGCACTGGGTTTTATGTGCAAACAATGAATCATGGAACACTACATCAAAAACTAATGATGTAATGTATGGTGATTAACATAATAAAGAAAATTTACAAAAGAAAATAAAACTCTGCATGGGATTTTTTGTTGTTTAGAAAAAATTACATCTTTTTTCACAGGCTAGAAAATTGGTTTACAGATACTCATTTAAACACACTGGGAAATACAGAAAAACTTGTACTGTTCGGTATATATAATATAACATTTTTTTATGTTCATGTAACAACCAGTCTCTATTTTTAAATTGGATACTATAATTGATAGTGTGTCACTTATTTTAAAAATGCTGAGAACATTACTATTATTTTAAAAATGATTAAATTTTATTTTCTTGGAAATAAATGTTTAATATGGTGGGTTTAAGTGTATAGTAAATTATTTTTGCTTTTTTTTAACATTTTTTCTAGTAGTTTCAGTTAAGAGTATATTTCTTTCAAAGGTTAAGCAAACTCATTTGTCATTGTTAAATGAAGAATAATACTCAGCGACTAATGAGCATATTTATTTTGAGAAGGATACTTTCTGAAAAGGGATGTTTTAAATAAAGTTGAGGAAGTACTTGGTAGGATAGCTAACATTAGTGTTGTCCTTCATCTTGTGTTTCATATCTTTCTTTTTAATCATTCTGTATAGTCACACACTCATTGTTACTTACATTATCTCACATTTTACCTTCTATTTATAAAAAAACAAGCAGTTTTTTTTTCCTAATAATTGAAAACAAAACGAGAATATGGTTGATCTAAATAATTTAGATTTCCTTTAAGTATATTATGCTGACACTTACTCTCAGGCTGACTTACTCTTGCCACCTAAAAAGTTAGTTTCATTTCCCACCACCAAATTCAATCAGTGTATATATAGGGAAATCAAATGGATTTTAATATTAGCAAATACTAAACATTAAAAAGATATGTTTGAAAAAAGCATTCTGAATCCCAAAGCCAAATTTTTTGTTTGACATTCTCAGTTTTAGATTATTCACTCTACTTCTTTCTATGTGGTTGATACAAATATATGACTAAATCGGAATATGTAATTGAATCATCAGTGATGTCCACAGATTTCGTAAAAATGTGGGTAATTTCTTTGAAATATTTGCTTTCTGAACTATTATTTTGTCCCCCCATAACAGCCCTCATGAATTCTATCTCCCTTTCCCAAGAAAAAAACAACCTGTCTTTACTGGGTCTTGTTGGGTGCTTCATAATAAAATTTCTAACCTTGAACATACCCCTAATCCAACAGGAATCTTGACATCATCCTTAATTTAGGGACTGCCACACCTATAATTCTGTTTTTGGATGCACAATCCAACCTGCAGCACCTCTAGGATTAATCCCATATGAGAGCATATTTTTACCTTTTTGGTATTGTCTTCTCGGGAGTAGGTTGTGTTCTTATACATCCTGTATAGAGTGCTCCTTCCACCATGGTCATTTATTGAAATAGGATCACTGTTTTACAGATAACCAAACAAAACCCTCATATCAGAATTTATAGTTATTTCTCCTTATGCTTTAACCTACACACTTTTAGTATTGAGCAGTGATGTAGGTTTGGGGTATTCAGAGTTAAGCTTTGGTTCTTGTCCCTAAGCCAAGGTCTAGAAGGAATGACAGAAATATATGTCCTTGCACCATTATAGTATTTTATAAAGTAAGTGGAATAGGAAAAGAAAGAACAATGTCTAAAAAATGAGTTAAAGAGTCAGGAAAGGCTATATAGCCTGAACAGGTTTTTGAAAAGTTGACCAAGAGAGGAGAGGTGGGATATGTCAGGCAGAAGAATTAAAGAGTTGTGATTAAAAAAAAAAAAATTGTTGAGGGGCGCCTGGGTGGCTCAGTGGTTGAGCATCTGCCTTCGGCTCAGGTCATGATCCTGGGGTCCTGGGATCGAGCCCCACATCGGGCTCCCTGCTCTGTGGGAAGCCGGCTTCTCCCTCTCCCACTTCCCCTGCTTGTGTTCCCTCTCTCGCTGTGTCTCCCTGTCAAATAAATAGATAAAAATCTTAAAAAAAAAAAAAAAAAAAAAGATAGTTGAGAAAGGCAGTGATTATGGACCGGGCCTAGGTGTCAGCCAGCCAGAGTTCTTCCTGGTTCCTCCTCTTAACTTTGTGTGAAACCTCAAACACCAGAACGTTCATATGTACATGGCTGCATGAGTGTACTTGCCTCTTGGATTTGTTATGAACATTACATGAGATAATTTATGTAAAAGGGCTTAGCATGGTACGTGCTACACAATGTCAGTGTGAGCTATTAGTAAGCATCATCAACTTGAATAATGTTTGGGCAGTATTTATTTGGCTGCTATGGTTTGGGGACAGGATATTACCTTTAACTCAAGGGCATATGTTTCACTGTTACAGCTATTAACATTTGAAGCTTACAAAAGAATCCTAGCTACCCATTAATGAATTATTTTAGGTGGTAATATGTGCTCACACTGTTCTATTTTCTGAATTACTTTTCTTCATGATGTTTATGTGCCACAAAAATCAGAGTTTAAAGCTAGAAGAAATCTTTAGTTATCCTTTTTATAGAATTTGGACTATTTGTAATAGATAATTTTTTATATATTGATTAATTTTACTATCTTTTTTCCAAGCAAATAAAACTTGCTGTTTGTCATCTAGTTAGAATTGTGGGATTTTTTATTTTTTGAATCTTAGGTTTTATTTTTATAATTTTCACCAAGATCAAAAGTGAAAATATAAATAAATATATAATTAAAATGCAGTAAAACTCTTTGTCAGAATTTTCTCCAACTAAAGATTTGCATTTAATTAATTTTAAAAGCTTTTAAAATTAATTGCATCCCTGGGAGTATCATACATTTCCTTTCATGGGGCTCGAATGACATCCTCTATATTTAAGTAGGTATGCTAAATAAAGATGCTAAACTCAGCTAATTTTTTAAAACGTAACTGGACAAAGCACATTTTTTTAATAGGTGTTCTTAGGAGAATCTTTCAATTTTTTAAAGTACTTAACCACATGAATATAGTCTGTTTAAAGGGAGTGAGGTCAAGTGTGGCTATCGATTAAAAAATAGAAGTGTAGTTTTGCTCTTTTCTCCAAAGCTTTTCTCAGGAAAAAAAACAAAGCAAAATGGTTTGTGAGCTGTGTTCACATTGATAGATACATTTATTCAAAAACATATTTGAGGGCCTATTATGTATCAGCCACTTTTATGGGTCCACTGATTCAAGAATGAACAAGTCCATTATTGGACGTTGGCTTCTGACCTCATGGCATTTGCATTCCATTAAGGGAAGGTAGATAGGAAACATGCAAACAATGGGAAATTTCAGATTGAAGTGCTAGAAAGGAAATAATGTGATATTCTAAAGTAGATGTTAAGACTGTGGGCTTGGCATAGGCCACTTGACATGGACTGTTCAGAAAAGGCTTTTCTCAGGGTTTGATATTACTTGGAGGATGGAAAGGAATTTGTCACACAGAGTTAACCTAAGAGTCTTCAGGTACAGAGAATAGCAAATATAAAATGCCCTACAATGCAAAAAATATTTGTGTGTTTAGTTTGGATATTCTCATAATGACATAATACGATTTTAAAAGATCTCTGGCTTCTCTGTGGAGAATGAATTATAAGGGCTTAAGAGTAGAAACAGGATTTGGTGGTGGAGTGGATTGGACTCTAAGCAGAATAATAGAAAAGGAAAAATGGTGGTGGAGACATTTAGGATATATTCTTAAATGCTATTTGAAGCTATAGGACTAGAGGAGAAGAGAGTTCCTGATTGGGCCTTGAAGTACTTAATGTATCACATAATATTTCTATACCTCAGTCTCTCTATAAATGTGGACAGTAATAATGCATACTTCATAGGCTCAAATAGGATTAAATTGATTAAAATAATGCAAAGCATTTAAATAGTCCCTGGCATGTTGTAAGCCACAGCATAAGGTTAGCTAAGATGCTGCTATCTCTGCTGCATCAGAGGTCTTACCTGAGAAGGTAGTTAGGACTAGAAGGCAGTCAGATGTGCAGAGTAAAGCTGAAGATCTGTTGATCACAAATTTGGAGTTTTTTAGAGTGCATACCATTTTGAAGGTTTGAGATGGGGTCAGATGAGGGGACGTACAGACCATCAGGGTTCTAGTGGGTACCTTAACTTATTTGTGAAATACCTGGTAGGTGTTTTCTTTTATCCATATTGTTAGCCCTCCTGGGGAATTTCCAGTTTTCTGGAGTAACTGGATTTATGAGTTGACTGAATAAATTATTTGCTAAAGAGTATTAGTGTGTCAGTATTTGAAACCCAGAACTTTTGACCAAAATGAAATAGATTTATTAATAAGTGTCACATTCATTTGTTAAATGGTAACAGTTAATGATAATTTTTCATTTAGTCAAAAAAGTTTGGAAAGAGTATACTATTTATATTTATATAAAGCATTTTTTAAAGTACTTTTTCATTCATAATCAACAAGTAGAGTTTTTCCCCCTGAACTGCATGGTACTTTATTTACATACTTGGAATGTGATAAAACTCTTGGAAAGTTCCCAGATATATCTGTGGAATTGGCTAATACTGAATAGTCCTTTGTCTCTTCAGCCCTCCTCTGACTTTTCATTGGCAAAGGAGAGAGGGAAGCAGGGAACTCAGCTAGTAATAAGCAAATCAGCCGAAGTATCTGTGTGTGTTTATTTTCTGAAATTAGGTCTACTTATTTTTTATAATGATTTAAACAAATTTTTTAAAAATTCAGATGGTCTGTTGGAATGTTTTCTTTCTTAAATTTTGCCTTTTCACCCTGTAAAATATGAATACCCTCATAATTTTCATAGGGCCTAATTTGCCTAGAGAAATCTATGCCTTTTTTAATAGCTACTTTGTTTCATTTTATATTTGAATGAGACAAAAACACTACACTAAATCATGCTTTATTGCAATTCAGGTCCAATTTATGTGAGTTATAAGTTTGAAAGAACAGCTAAATTGTCAAGGGATATGATTATAGATTAAGTCAAAAAAACCTGCTTATTAACAGCTCCAGAAAGAAAAATTTTTTTTAACAAGCATAACTTTTTTTGTTAAAGTGTTATATTAGTTTCAGGTGTACAATATAGTGATTCAACAATTCCATACTGAAAGAAAAGTTATAAATGCCACTTTGACTTTACCTGCATCACTTTAAGAAAAAACAAATCACAATTTTTCTTTTATTTACATTTTCAAGTTTCCTAGTTATGTTAGTTACTGTATCTACCAGGAAATAGGTTTTGGGTTTTTTGTTTTGTTTTTTCGTGTTTTGTTTTTTTTTTAAGATTTTATTTATTTGACAGACAGCGAGAGAGGGAACACAAGCAGGGGGAGTGGGAGAGGGAGAAGCAGGCTTCCTGCCGAGCAGGGAGCCCGATGCGGGGCTCGATCCCAGGACCCTGGGATCATGGACCTGAGCCGAAGGCAGACGCTTAAAGACTGAGCCACCCAGGCGCCCCAGTTTTTTGTTTTGTTTTAATTTCAAACCTCATCTGATAGAGGTGGTAGAATTGCTTGGTTTCTTGTTTATAGTGATGCAAATGTTCTATATCAATTCTGGTGAGGAATCTTGATTGTTGTGATGGTTTTATGGGTATATACATTAGTCAGAACTCAATAGGTATGTTAAATATGTACAGGTTAATAGAAAAACCCACACATTTGGCAATGATAAATTTTAATTTGCATTCATGAGACAATTGGATATAATTTAGTGAGTCTTCAGTTTTCCATTTTACTACCTTTATTAAGTTCAAAGCGATATCTGGTTCTTAATTATTAGTCCGTAAAATTAGCATACTTGCTTCCTAGTACTGTTTTGTTTTTATTGGTTCTAATGGTGGCAATAACTTTTTAGAGCATTTTCTATGTGCTAGGCACTCTGATAAGTTTAATATGTTTTTTATTTAGTTTTGACAACCATTGAGCTAAGTATTATCATCTTGTTTTACAGATGAGGAAACTGAACTTTGACATCTTACCCAAGGTCATACAGCTAAGTGTTAAAACTAGGATTTGGATCCCCAGTTGTCTTGACTTTAAGTCCTGTGCTTTGAGACCCTGCCTCCCACTATCTTTGTGGGCTGGGTGGGGGGGGAGATGGTTCTACAGAACACTGTTTTATTATTGAACATGTGCATTTTTTGCCAGCTGTTATTACATTTCTGGAGAAGAGGCAGTGTATAAAGTTTCCTTGATCCAATATGGGAAATGCTTTATTTGCATTATGATCTAAGCCAATGGTGCTCAAAGTGTGATTTGTGGACCATTTACAAATTCTTTGTTAAGGAAACGTGAGATAAATACAGGTGAACGTAAGCATTAGACATTTTTTTTAAGATGTATTTATTTGAGAGACAACAAACATGAGTGCACATGGGGGTGAGGGAAGAGGGAAAGAAACTCAAGCAGACTTTGGAGCTCAGAGCCAACACAAGACTCAAACTCAGGACCCTGAGATGATGACCTGAGCCGAAATCAAGAGTGGGACGCTCAACTGACTGAACAACCCAGGTGTCTCTCACGTTTATAGCAATTTGATATCCCTACAACTACATGCATGATTTATATTTATATCAGTAAGCAGTGGATTGGGGGAAAACTGGTTCTTCATCACACTAAGAAGTATTGATCTAAGCCACTTGAAAATAAAATATGGGAAAAAAATATGTGAGAGCTGGAATTTGCATTTATAAATTGGTTGAAAAATTCAAAAGTGATATATCCCTAGACTTCTGATATGTAATGAGTAATTTTATTTTCATTAAGTCATTGAGGAAGCATAACCTAATTTCTAGTCCCAGGATTGGACCATCTTTTCACACAAAAGAAAATACCATACATAGCTCTGATGAAACTTCCGCAAAATACCCTTTTTAATTTTTCAGCTGTTTGCATAAGATTTTGCTTTTAATATTCTACCTGATTGTTAAACATGTCCAAACTATATGGATTCTTTTTAGTTACATTTAAATATTTAGATGATTTTTAGCTAAGAAAAAATCAAATTTCTGTTTGTTTTTTTTTAAGATTTTATTTATTTATTTGACAGCGAGAGAGGGAACACAAGCAGGGGAAGTGGGAGAGGGAGAAGCAGGCTTCCCGCCGAGCAGGGAGCCTGATGCGGGGCTCGATCCCAGGACTCTGGGATCATGACCTGAGCCAAAGGCAGACGCCCAACGACTGAGCCACCCAGGCGCCCCCAAAAAATCAAATTTCTTAGCTTTTTTAGCTGCAAATACATGAAAGAGTTCTAAACCCCACAAACTTAGCTGGTCATTATTGGTTAGTTTCTTTATACCAAATTTAAAAAGTATGTCTGAAGAATATGTCGGTTGAGGTAAAATTGCCTCAAAATTATATTACTACTCTGATTACAATTAACATACTTTCATTTATAGGAATTACTACTAAATTGATTTTTAGGTTAATTTCCCCATGCACAGATACTATATGTCTTATCTTGAAAATGATGTGTTATATCTTATACTGGCAATATTGCTAAGGAAAAAAAAGTCCTTGTCCGTAAAAATTATATGTGTGCTTTCTCTACCACTATTCTTAGGTTTATTGATTAGAATTTAGTTATTTTATACTACTTTTATATGCTTTCAGATAATCCAGTCAAGTTGACTTTTTTCCCTGAACTTAATTTGGTTTTACAGTTCTTTCTTGTAAGATTTCTCAGAAGCAAAACCAGAAATGATTTAGTTTGTGTTCGTTCTAACCTTCATTCTTTATATGTCATTATGTGTTAATATTTAGCTATTTTATCATGTATCAAAGTTTATGGCTTTAATTGTTTAGTATGTCAGTCTCTTTTTTTGAAGAATTTAAGTGTAATATATCCATTTAATGAAACCATTAGGAATTATTGCATAAGAAGTAATAGGGAAATGGTGAAAAATATAGAATACCAAGACATATATGCTCTATGATCTTAGCTATTTAAAAAATATGCATTAACAATTAAGTAGGTAATCATGTTAATCAACATTGTTATTTGGCAAATATATCCACCTGCTTATTTTCAGTTGTTTGCATTTTATTTAATGCATTTTCTAATAATATATATTTCTTTTATTTAAAAAAATTTTTTTTTTAAATAGGCTCAGCCCCCAGTGTGGGGCTTGAACTAACAACCCTGAGATTAAGAGTCACATGCTCTTCCAACTGAGCCAGCCAGGCACCCCTATTTCTCTTTTATAAAGTAAAAATCAGTAAAGAGAAATATAAAGATGTTTTTGGCCTTCTAGTTTACCTTTACAATGACCTTTATATTGGCCTATGCTTTTACTTTATTTTTATTGAAATTTGATTGACAATATTATAATAGTTTTAGATGTACAGCTGTTGATTCAGCAATTATTACTCAGTGCTTGCCATACAACATTGTTACAGTATTATTGACTATACTTCCTGTGCTGTATTTTTCATCTTTGTGATTTATTTATTTTATAACTAAGTTTATGCCTCTTAATCCCTTTTATCTGTTTCACATATATGCCCACCCACCTCCCTTCTGACAATGACCAGTTTGTTCTTTATTTAAGAGCCTGGTTGGTTTGTTTGCCTGTTTGTTCATTTGTTGATTTTTTAGATTCAACATATAAATGGAATTATATGGTATTTGTCTTTCTCTGACTTAGTTAACATCCAGGCTCATCCATGTTGTCACAAATAGCAAGATCTGATTCTTTTTTATGGCTGAGAAATATTCCTGTGTGTGTGTGTGTGTGTGTGTACCATATCTTCTCTATTCATCTATCCATGGGACTTGTGTTGCTTTCATATCTTGGCTATTATAAATAATGTTGCAATAAACTAGCAGTGTATATATCTTTTCACATTAGTGTTTTCATTTTCTTTGTGTAAATTCCAGTAGTGGAGTTACTGGATCATATGGTATTTATATTTTTAATTTTTTGAGGAGCCTCCATACAGCCATTCCATAATGGCTGTACCAATTTACATTCTCACTAACAGTGCATGAAGGTTCCTGTTCTCCACATTCTCGCTAACACTTGTTATTTCTTGTCTTTTTTTTTTTTTTAATTTAGCTATTCTGACAGTAAAGTGATACCTCATTGTGGTTTTGATTTGCATTACCCTGGTGATTTTGATATTGAGCAACTTTTCATTGTTCTGTTGGCCATCTGTATATCTTTTTTTGGTTTCTACTACCTTAGGGCTTTGTTCTTTTTCTAGCTCTCCTAGGTGTAAGGTTAGGTTGTTTATTTGAGATTTTTCTTTTTTGTTTTTTTTTATTTTTTGAAAATAATCTCCATACTCAATGTGGGGCTCAAACTCAAAACCCCAGGATCAAGAGTCGTATAGTCCACTGACTAAGCCAGCCAGGCACCCCTCTTGTTTTTTTTGATGTAGGCCTGTGTCACCATAACCTTCCATCTTAGAACTGCTTTCTTTTGCTGCATCCCAAAGATGTTGGACTGCTGTGTTTTCATTTTCATTTATCTCCATGTATTTTTTAATTTTATCTTTGATTTCTTGGTTGACCCAGTCATCGTTTAGTAGCATGTTGCTTAGTATCTATGTATGTGTTCTTTCTAGATTTTTTCTTGTAATTGATTTCTAGTTTCATACCATTGTGGGCAGAAAATATGCTTGGTGTGATTTCGGTCTTAAATTTATTGAGACTTGTTTTGTGGCCTAACGTGATGTATCCTGGAAAATGTTCCATGTGCACTTGAAAAGAGTATGTATTCTGCTCTTTTTGGATGGAATGTTCTGTATATGTTAGGTCCATCTGGTCTAATGTGTCATTCAAAGCCACTGTTTCTTTGTTGATATTCTGTCTGGATGATTTGTCCATTGATTTAAGGAAGGTGTTAAAATCCCCTCCTATTATTGTATTACTGTCAATTTCTCCCTTTATGTCTGCTAACATTTGCATTATTTATTAAGAGAGAAAAGGAGGCAAAGAACTTGTTGGAAGAATTAATAGGTAAACTCCCCTAATTTGTGGAAAGAAACAGACGTCCAGGAAATGCAGAGAGCCCCTAACAAGATTAACCCAAGGACATCCACATCAAAACATAATAATTAAAATGGTAGAAAGTAATGATAAAGAGAAAATTTTAAAAGGAGCAAGGAAAAGCAATTACAAACAAGGGAAACCCCATAAGGCTATCAGTTGATTTTTCACCAGAAGCTTTGAAGGCCATAAGGGAGTGGCATGATATAAAGTGCTGAAAGGAAAAAATGTACAACCAAGAATACTCAGTAAGGCTATCATTCAGAACAGAAGATAGTTTCTCAGACAAAAGTTAAAGGAGTTCATCACCACTAAACCAGTTTTATAAGAAATGTTAAAGGGAATTCTTTAACTGGAAAGAAAAGACCATAACTAGAAGAAAATAAAAATTTCACAGGTAAAAGCAAGCATGTAGTAAAGGTAGTAAATTAATCACTTGTAAAGCCAGTATGGAGGTGAAAACACAAAAGTAGTAAAATCAGTTATACCTAGAAAAGCCAGCCAAGGGTTACACAAAATAAAAAGGCATAAAATATAACATTATATAGAGAGGGGGGAGTAAAAATTTAGTGCTTTTAGAATTTGTTCAAACTTAAGCAACCATCAACAATATAGACTGCTATATACGCAAAATGTTCTATATGAACCTAACGTTAACCACAAATCCAAAACCTACAATAGATAAACACACAAAAAAATGATCCTGAGAGTAAGAATTCCTCATAGCAGTGAGATCATATGATACATGTCTTTCTCTGATTTATTTCGCTTAGCATAGAGGGACATAAAATGCACATTACTAAAAAGCTACATACTGTGTATTTCCAACAATACGACATTCTGGAAAAGGCAAAACTTACAGACTACAAAGTCAGTAGTTGACAGGGATGATACAGTTGAATAGGTGCAGCACAGAATTTTCAGGGCAGTAAAAAAATACGTACGATATTACAGCTATGGATATGTCATTATACATCTGTCAAAACCAATAGAATATACAACATTAACAGTGAACTCTAAGGTAAACTCTAGACTTTGGGTGACTATGATGTGTCAATGTAGGTTAATTAATCCTTGGTAAAGAATGTGCTGTTTTGGTGAGTGATGTTAATGGTGATAATGGGGAGGTTCTGAATGTGTCAGATTAGTGGGTATACGGGAAATCTCTGTACCTTCCTCTCCATTTTGTAGTAAACCTAAAACTGCACTTTAAAAAAACAAGTCTTAAAAAAAGATAAAGGAATCCAAGCATAGCACTAAAGCAAGCCTGAGAGCAAGTGAAGAAGAAAGGAACAGGGAAAAACTACAAAAACAACCAAAAAGCAATTAACAAAATGGCAATAAGTACATACCTATCAATAAATTTAAATGTAAATATACTAAATGCTATAATAAAAAGACCTAGGGTGACTGGATTTAAAAAACAAAAAACAAGACCCATCTCTATGCTGCCTAGAAAAGACTCACCTCAAACCTAAAGACACATAAAGACTAAAAGTGAAGGGATGGAAAAACTGCAAATGGGAGGGAAAAAAGCCGGTGTAACAATACTTATATTAGAAGAAATAGATTTTAAAATGAAGATGGTCTTTTGTGTCCAAAGCATATGTTGCTGTGTGTGTTTGTGCTTATGGTTAAATCCAGTTTTTAAAATTTTTAGAATATACAGATTGATAATAAAACAGCTTGCAGAATTTTTAACTCATTCCCAGTCTTAACTGTTATACTTATGATACTGTGTATGCATCCAGATTGAGCTTAACTATTGTAGGTTATGTGCTGTGCCACATACAAATATTTATGATACATAGTTCCTGCTTTCAAAGATGTCTTCCCTAATAGGTGAATTGCATAGCCAGTTCTTTACAAAACAAATCAATGTTGAAAGGGAAGGTAGTTAAGATTCATTTTGATTCATTTATCATTTAAGTTCTTATTCATCTTGGATTTCTCACAGTACTTCAAAATACTGCTTTATTTTGTTGCTGTGAGAATCCAGAATATGAAGATATAACAATAAAGTACAGTTTTTTCCCGACATAAATTTTGCAATATTTTAATTCCCCAATTGGGAGTGAAAGTATCAGGGTCAGGAATATTCTTTTTAATCAGTACCCAGACATAGTGCTTGGCACATGGTGTACTAAAGTGAATAAGTCAAGTGACTCTGTGTTTAAGGTAGTCTCTCTAGAAATGGGATTTGGGGATTTGTCTGTTTTTATTTTTATGGATAAAAGAATTAAGGTGGAGAATTGGGAAGTTTGTATCATTCTTTTTGTCACAGCCTTAACCAAGAAAATTTTGATTTAATAAATTCATAGATTTTTACCTTTTTTTCAGTGCAAGCATTTATTACTAATATAGATTATATTTTCTAGAGTAGTGACTCTTAACCTTTTAGAGGATTTTGTTAAAAACCATTTTTGAGAATATTATAAAAGTAGTAGACTACCTCCCCAATAAAATGTAAGAGGTAAATTTTGCATGTAATTTGAGGTAATTCAGATTCCCTAAGACCCAATATATAGAAAAAAAATATGTAGGGGTATACACATATAACTTCACTGAGATAATTCACCTACCGTACAGTTCACTTATTTAAATTGTGTAATTTAGTAGTTTTTAGTACAGAGTTGTGTGACCATCCTTATAATCAATTTTATTTATTGAAGTATAATTATCATACATTGTTAGTTTCAGGTGTATAGTATAATCAGCAATTCTGTATATTACTCCAGTGCTCATCAAGATACACGTAGTCTCAATTCCCTTTATTTATTTCCCACATACACCAACATACCGCCCCTCTTGTAACCACCATTTTGTTCTCTGTATTTAAGAGCTTGGGTTTTTTTAAATCTTTTTTTCTTTGTCCATTTGTTTCTTAAATTCCACACATGAGTAAAATCATGGTGTTTGTCTTTCTCTGTCTGACTTTAAGCATCATACCCTCTAGGTCCATCCATGGAGTTGTAATTGGCACTATCTCATTTTTTATGGCTGAATAATAGTCCATTGTGGATACACATACCACATCTTCTTTATTCATTCATCTATCAATGGACACTCGGGTTGTTTCCATGTCTTGGCTATTATAAATAATGATGCAGTAAACACAAGAGTATATTTCAAATTAGTGTTTTGATTTTCTTTGGGTGAATTCCCACTAGTGGATCATATAGTAATTCTATTTTTAATTTCTTGAGGAACTTCCATATTGTCTTCCACAGTGGCTACACCAATTTGCATTCCCAACAGTAGTGCATAGGGGTTCCTTTTTCTCCACATCCTTGTTAACACTTGTTATTTTTTGTCTTTTTTATTTTAGCCATTCTGACAGGTTATAAGGTGATACCTCATTATGGTTTATCTTTCATTTCCCTGATGATTGGTGTTGAACATCTTTTCATGGGTCTCTTGGCCATCAGTATGTCTTCTTTGGAAAATGTCTGTTCAAGTCCTCTGCCCATTTTTTTATCAGATTCTTTTGGTGTTGAGTTATATATGTTTTAAAAATGAGCCCCTAATTGGATATATCATTTACAAATATTTTCTTTTCTTCAGTAGGTTACCTATTTGTTTTGTTGATAGTTCCTTTCACTGAACAAAAGCTTTTTATTATGGTGTAGTACCAGCAGTTTAATTTTGCTTTTGTTTCCCTTGCCAGAGGAGACATAGGGAGAAAAATGTTACTATGGCCGATGTCAAATTACTGCTTTTGTTTTCTTCTAGAAATTTTATGGTTTCAGGTCTCACATTTAGGTCTTTATTCCCTTTTGAGTTTCCTTCTGGGTATGCTCTAAGAAAGTGGTCCAGTTTGATTCTTTTGCATGTTGCTGTCCAGTTTTTCTAGCACCATTTGTTAAAGAGACTGTCTTTTCTCCATTATATATTCTTGCCTCCTTTGTTGTAGACTAATTGACCATATAAGTATAGGTTTATTTGAGCTCTGTGTTCTGTTCTATTGATTTATGTGTCTCTTTTTGTGCCATTACCATACTGTTGTGTCTACTACAGCTTTGTGATATATCTTGAAATCTGGGATTGTGATAACTTCTAGCTTTGTTCTTTTTCAAGATTGCTTTGGCTATTCAAGGTCCTTTGTGGTTCCATATATAAATGTTGGGACTGTTTTTCTAGTTCTGTGACAAATGCCATTGGTATTTTGATAGAAATTTGCATTAAATCTTTAAATCTAGATTGCTTTGTAGAGTATGGATATTTTAATAATATTCTTCCAATCCATGAACATTGAATATCATTCCACTTATTTGTGTCATCTTCAGTTTCTTTCATCACTTTTATAGTTTTCAGAGTGCAGGTCTTTTACCTCCTTCGTTAAGTTTTTCCTATGTATTTTGTTCTTTTATGGTACTGTATTTTGTTCTTTTATGGTACAATTAGAAATGAGACTGTTTCCTTAATTTCTCTTTCTGCTACCTCATTATTAGTATAGAGGAATACACAGATTTCTGTATATTAATTATGTATTCTGTGACTTTACAGATTTCATATTTCAGTTCTAATAGTTTTTTGGCAGAGTCCTTAGGGTTTTTTATATATAGTATCATGTCATCTGCAAATAGTAAAAGTTTTACTTCTTCCTTACCAATTTGATGCCTTTTCTTTTTCTGATCTGATTGCTGCAGGTAGGATTTCCAGTGCTGTGTTGAATAAAAGTGATAAAAGGTAACATCCTGTCTTGTTCTTGTTCTTCTTAGAGGAAAAGCTTTTACCTTTTCACCACTGAGTATGATGTTAGCTGTGGGTTTTTCACATTGTTGAGGTATATTCTCTCTGAACCTACTTTATTGAGAGTTTTTATCATGAATAGATGTTATCCTTTATCGGATGCTTTTTCTTCATCTATTGTGATGACCATATAGTGTTTATCCTTCCTCTCATTAATGTGATATACACACTGATTGATTTGCAAATATTGAACCACCCTTGCAGCCCTGAAATAAATCCCATTTGATCCTAGTGAATGACATTTTTAATATATTGTTGGATTCAGTTTGTAATATTTTGTTGATAATTTTTGCATCCTTATGTTCATCAGAGATACCTGTAATTCTCTTTCTTGTAGTGTCTTTATCTGGTTTTAGCATCAGCGTAACGTTGGCCTCATAGAATGAATTGGAAGCTTTCCTTCCTCTTCTAATTTTTTGGATAGTTCGAGAAGAATAGGTATTATCTCTTTGTTAAATGTTTGGTAGAATTCACTTGTGAAGCTGTCTGGTCCAGACATTTGTTTGTTGGGAGTTTTTTTATTACTGATTCAGTTTCATTACTAGTAATCAGTCTGTTCAAATTTTCTCTTTCTTCCTGATTCAGTTTTGGGAGGTGATATAATTCTAGGTTGTCCAATTTGTGGACATACAATATTTTCATAATATTTTCCTATAACACCTTGTAGTTCTATAGTGTTGGTTGTTATTTCTTTTCTTTAATTTCTGATTTTGAGTCCCCCATTTTTTTTTTTATGAGTCTGGCTAAACGTTTGTCAATTGTTGATCTCTTCAAAGAATCAGCTCCTGGTTTCATTTATCTGTTCTATTGGGGGTTTTTTTTGTTTGTTTGTTTTTTATTTTGTTTATTTTTGCTCTAATCTTTATTGTTTCCTTCCTTCTTCTGGTTTTGGGTTTTGTTTGTTCTTTTTCTAACTCCTTTTTTTTTTTTTTAAAGATTTATTTATATATTAGAGCACACGAGCAGGGGGAGTGGCAGAGGGAGAGGGAGAGAGAATCTCAGGAGACTTCCCGATGAGCACAGAGCCTGATGCAGGGTTCGATCTCACAACCCTGAGATATGACCTGAGCTGAAACCAAGAGTCAGACACTCAACTAACTGAGCCACCCAGGTGCCCCTTATTTTTCTAACTTCTTTAGGTGTAAGGTTAGGTTGTTTGAGATTTTTCTTCTCCAGGTAGGCCTGTATTTCTATAAACTTCCTTCTTAGAACAACTTTTGTTGCATCCCAAAGATTTTGGACCATTGTGTTTTCATTTTCATTTGTCTCCATGTATTTTTTATTTCCTCTTTGATTTCTTGGTTGTCCCATTCATTGTTCAGTAGCATGTTATTTAACCTCCATATTTGTGCTCTTTCCAGATTTTTTTCCCTGCAGTTGATTTCTAGTTTCATAGTATTGTGGTAAAAAATGGTGCATGGCATGACTTCATTCTTTTTGAATTTTTGAGACTTGTTTTGTGCCTAATATGTGGTCTCTTCTGGAGAATGTTCCCCTGTGCACGTGAAACAAATGTGTATTCTGGTGTTTTAGGATGGAATGTTTTGAATATATCCATTAGATCCATCTTGTCCAGTGTGTCCTTCAAAACCACTGTTTCCTTGTTGATTTCCTTTTGGATGATCTATCCATTGATGTAAATGAGATATTAAAGTCCCCTACTGTTACTCTATTACTATCAATTTCTTTATGTTTGTTATTACCTGCTTTATGTATTTGGGTGCTCCTGTGTCGGGTGCATAAATATTTACAATTGTTATATCTTCCTGTTGGATAAGTCCAGATAAGTCCTTTTTTTTTTTTAAGATTTTATTTACTTATTTGACAGGGCGGGGAGGGGGGCACGCACAAGTAGGCACAGTGGCAGACAGAAGGAGAGGAAGAAGCAGGCTGCCCGCCGAGCAGGGAGCCCGAATGAGGGGCTCAATCCCAGGACCCTGGGATCATGACCTGAGCAAAAGGCCGACACTTAACCAATTGAGACACCCAGGCGCCCCTGGATTATTCCTTTTATGACTATATAGTGTTTTCCTTTGTCTCTTGTTACAGTCTTTGTTTAAAGTCTTTTTTGCCCAATCTGAATATTTTTACCCACTTTCTTTTCGTTTCATTCGCATGATAATGCTTTTCTATCCTGTCACTTTCAATCTGCGTGTGTCTTTAGGTCTGAAATGAGTCTCTTGTAGGCAGTATATAGATGGGTGTTGCTTTTTTACCCCTTCTGTCACTCTATTCCTTTATTGGAGTGTTTAGCCTATTTACATTCAAAGTAATTATTGATAGGTATGTATTTATTGCTGTTTTGTTACTTGTTTTATGGTCTTTTTGTAGTTCTTCTCTGTTCCTTTCTTCTCTTGCTCTTTTTTCTCATGGTTTGTTGGCTTCCTGTAGTGATATACTTGGATTTCTTTCTATTTATTTTTTGCATATCTATTACCATTTCTTGATTTGTGGTTGCCATTAGGTTTGTATATAATATCTTATGAATATAGCAGTCTAAAGCTGATGATCGCTTAAGTTTGAACGCATTCCTTACTCCTCTCACTCTTATGTTTAGGTATATGGTGTCATCCTTTTGTGAATCCCTTGACTGATTCTTATTGATATACTTATTTTTACGGCTTTTGTATTTCCTACTCATTCCTGTTAATGGTCTTTTCTTTCTGCTCAGAGTCCCCTTTAATATTTCTTGTAGGGCTGGTTTAGTGGTTATGAATTCCTTTAACTTTCGTTCGGGAAACTCTTCATTTCTCCTTCTATTCTAAATGATGGCCTTGCTGGATAGTCTATTCCTGGCTGCAGTTTTTTTCTTTCAGCACTTTGAATATATCATGCTCATCACCTTCTGGCCTGCAAAATTTCTTCTAAAAAAATCAGCTGATAGCTTTATGGGGTTTCCCTTGTATGTAACTTTCCATTTCTCTTGCTGCTTTTAAAATTCCCTCTTTAAGTCACTACTTTTTGTCACTTTAATTTCTATGTGTCTTGGTGTGCACCTCCTCGGGTGGATTTTGTTGGGGATTCTCTGTGCCTCCTGGAGCTCAATTTCTGTTTCCTTTCCCCAGATTCAGGAAGTTTTCAGCTCATATTTCTTCAAATACATTTTCTGCTTCCCTTTTCTCTCTCTTCTCTTCTCCTTCTGGGATCCTTATAATGCAAATGTTATTACGCTTCATGGTGTCACTGAGTTACTTAAGTCTTTTTTCACTTTTTATTATTTCTCTTTCTCTTGCTCAGCTTGAGTGCTTTCTATTACTCTGTTATCTAGGTCACTGATCCGTTCTTCTGCTTCCTTTAGTCTACTATATATTCCATCCAGTGTATTTTTTTTTCAGTTATTGAGTTCTTCATCTCTAATTGGTTCTTTATGGTTTTTGTCTCTTTGTTAAGGGTCTCATGAGGTCTTCCACTCTTTTCTTAATAGTCTAATGAGTATCTCTATGACCATTACTTTAAATTCTTTATCAGGCATGTTACTTACCTCTGTTTGGTTTAGCTCTCACTGTGATTTTGTCCTGTTCTTTCATTTGGGATATATTCCTCTGTCTCATTTTGTCTAATTCTGTGTCTAATTTATGTAGTAGGAAAGTTAGCTACGTCTTCTGCTCTTGAAAGTAGTGGCCTATGAAGAGGGCCTGTAATGCCCGGTAGTGTGTTGTTCTCTGTTGACCGGAACATGGTGCTTCAGGGGTGTCTCCTGTGTGTGTTGCATGTGCCCTGCTGTTGTGACTGAGCTGCTTTTGCCTTCTGTCCATTCATCTGCTGTGGCTCTCTGCCTGTTGTGGGCAGGATTTGATCCTTTTTTTGTTAGTGAGCCCATCTGGGGCCACCTTGGGCTTAACTTGAGTCAGAACAAATGTTTGCCAGACATATGGTAGCACAGAGCTGTAGGAGAACATGAGGGCAGGGTGTATGGTGTCAGCAAGGTTGGCAGCAACAGAAGGAGACCTGCAGCTGTTGGGAACAGAGGCACATGGGTTGGAGGGGACTGGCCCACAGAAGCGTGTGGGGGTGGATCAGGTGGTATTAGCAAGGTTTGCCCGGTCTGCTGTGGGAGAAGATCTGGAGTGGGGTTCTGGCTGGTTGGGGTGTGTCTGCAGGAGAACAGGTGGGCAGGAGGCACTATTAGTAAGTTAGGTAGTAAGTGTTGGTACCCCACTGGTTCTTGCAGGTGTCTTTGTGTTTATGCTGGCGGGTGGGGGAGAGCAATGGTGCCTGCCAGCTCATTTGTTCCTGGAGAAGTCTCCCAAAGATCCCTGCTCCTCCAGCACTTGCTTTGAGGTTAGTAAGCAAATCTCCCTCCCAGATACCCAGTTTTTTTTCAAACTGCTGCTTCTATGCTCTATCTCATTGGGGCTGTTTCTTGTGCTGTCTCTTTAAGGCTGGGTGCTCAGTTTCCTCTCACCCTCTCTGTTCTCTCACAAACCCCCTGATTTTTAAAGGACCAGGTTTTAAGCCCTGCTGATGGTAAGAACTCACAAAATTTGACCCCTCTGGTTTTCAAAGGTAAATACGGTGATTCATCTACCCTGTGCAGGCTCCCTGGTGTGAGTCTGTTTCTCTCCTCTTTCAGGCCTGGGGTGTTCCTCCCAAGGAGAGTCCCATGGATCCATTTAGCTCTCAACCTATCACCACCCTTCCTACCTTCTTTGATATGGCCTCTTCTCTACATTTAGCTGTGGAAAGTTTGTTCTGACAGTCTTCAGGTCATTTTTTTTGAGTTATTTACATTGATACGGCTATTATCTAGTATCTGGAACAAGGTGAGCTTAGAGGCCTCTCACTCTGCCGTCTTCCCTAGAAGTCTCCTCTTTTCACTTTCTTGATGATATCTTTTGAAGCAGAAAGGTTTTTCATTTTGATGAAGTCCAATTTATTTTTTGTTGTTACCTGTGATGTCTTCTTTAGTGTTATTTCTAAGAAGACTGCCTAGCCCTAGGCCATAAAAACTTACTCCTGTATTTATTCTAAGATTTTTATAGCTGTTACATTTGGATCTATCATCCATTTTGAGAAATGCAGATATGAGGAAGGAGTCAACATCTTTATTTTACATGTGGTTTTTCTTTTTAAAGATTTTATTTATTTATTTGACAGATAGCAAGAGAGGGAACACAAGTAGTGGGAGTGGGAGAGGGAGAAGCAAGCTTCCTGCTGAGCAGGAAGCCCAATGTGAGGCTCAGCACCTCACATTGAGGCTCACCTGAAGGTGAGCCACCCAGCACCCGTACATGTAGTTTTCCAGTTATCCTAAAACCATTTGTTGAAGAGACTATTTTTACCTTTCATTTAATCATGTTGGCATCCTCTGAGTCCCATTCTTAGACCCTCCTCCACATCCATCAATCTAGCTCTAAAGAAAGGTACAGAGTTACTTGAAAGTCCTATAGGATACCAAAAAAGTGGAGGAGAAACCACATTGGGTTTTAAGTTGAGCGTAAGTTAAATCCTTATTACTACTCTATTAGTTATCTAGTGCTGTATAAGAAATTTACCCCTGGGCGCCTGGGTGGCTCAGTCGTTAAGCGTCTGCCTTCGGCTCAGGTCATGATCCCAGGGTCCTGGGATCGAATCCCACATCGGGCTCCCTGCTCAGTGGGAAGCCTCCTTCTCCCTCTCCCCCTGCTTGTGTTCCTGCTCTCACCGTCTCTCTCTCTCAAATTATTAAATAAATCTTAAAAAAAAAAAAAAAATTACCCCCAAAGTCAGGGGCCTAAATCAGCGTGATTTATGTAGGTCATCAATTTGAGAGACTTAGTTATGTAGTTTGGCTCAGAATCTCTCATGAAGTCACAGTCAGTATGTTGGTACTGCCATCAAATCAAGACTTGCTTGGAAATGGAAGACCTGCTTCTAAAATGGCTCACTCATATGGCTGTTGGCAGAAAGCAGCAGTCCTTACCATGGGAACCTCTCTATAGGGCTCCCTTAAGTTCCTTTAAGTGTTCTCATCATGTGGCAACTGGCTTTCTCCAGAGCTAATGATCTTAGGGTAAGGGAGGAAGCTGAAGCGCTTTTATGACCCAGTCCTAGCCATTATGCATTGTCACTTCTGCCTTGCTGTTTTTGTCAGAACTGAGTCACCAGATCCACCCCAAGGGGCTGCAGGATTTGGAACCACTTTTTTTTTTATATAATATAGATTTTTATTTATTTGAGAGAGAGAATGAGAAAGAGCATGAGAGGGGGTAGGGTCAGAGGGAGAAGCAGACTCCCCGCTGAGCAGGGAGCCCAATGCGGGACTCGATCCTGGGACTCCAGGATCATGACCTGAGCCGAAGGCAGTCGCTTAACCAACCGAGCCACCCAGGCACCCCTGGAACCACTTTTTAAAATTAATATCGAAGAATGTGTGAACGTTTTAAACTACCATATGTATTTGTCTTTTTTATTAAAAGTAAGGTCTAATTATGAAAAGCTAACGTTCCTTTATCCTATATGCTCATTTGTTGCCTAATGAGATGATTTCCAAGTAATTAATATTTTTTTTTACGTGTCGTTGATGTTTCCAATCCAACCACTCTTAGTATATCTTAGTATCAAAACAAAGCAGAGAAGTATGTCTATCACAAATGTCATATCAGAAAATATAAGAAAAATAACATTTCTAAACTGAAATAAGTACCAAAATATTTCCCATTTTCTATCCCTTCGTTCTCACTAGCCATTTTCCAGTCCCTGGGAAGGAGCATATGAGTAGTTACCTTTGAAGCTGTCTTTGAGTACTTCATGACTCTATATACTAGCTGACCAGTTTTGACCACTTTTAACTCAAGAAACATTTTGAAGTTAGCCAATAGTTTTGTAGCAAGAGCATATGAGCCTGTTTCAGTACTTTACTTTGTAACTTTGGTTCCTTCTGCAAACTTTTTTATAGGTAATGATTTTACATGACTTTGGAACTGGTCTCTAGTGGGACGCTGTGGGAGGATGAACACAGAAGAGCTAGAATTACTGAGTGACTCCAAATACAGAAACTATGTAGCTGCAATAGACAAAGCACTAAAGAATTTTGAATATTCCAGTGAATGGGCAGATTTGATATCAGCACTTGGAAAACTTAATAAGGTATGTCCATTTTACTCATTTCATAAAAAGTAAAAATCAGAAGTCTGAATTTGTACTTACTGGATTTCTCTAAAGGTTGAAGTAAAGAATTGTAAAAACATAACAAAAGCTCAGAATTACTTTTGGTACTGCTATTTTACTTCATGAGTTGCCTACCTATATAGCCAGGCATATTTTTGTGGCCAAAACAACAACAGTACTTGAAAAATATAGTTATTCCATCATTGCTGTTAAAAACACAAGACTAGAAAGCAAATATGCTAACTCCGAGGGCTAACAAATTTCTGTAATTGATCATCAGATACGGTTCTGCAGTTCCTGACAGCAAAATTTTAAAACTGCGTATAGAATGTAGTAACTTCTCTGTCCTTTGCAAATGTCATACATATAGCAGTAAGGAAAATTTTGTACCCAGGAAATCCTTAGATATATTCAGTACTTTTTACAAAAGTGTCAAGTAGTCACTTAGGCCTTGGCGGTTCCACCTTGAGTATTTCCCCTTAACATATCTGGTTTTAATCCCCTGTTATAGTGGCATTATGAATCAACTCATAGTTTTAAATTCTAATGCTGTTTTTTGTTTGTTTTTTTCTTAGATCAAACTTTTCTCACCTCACACCTATAGTTTTGGAGGGTTTTTGTTTTTTTGGTTTTTTGTTTTGTTTTTTTAACAGTTCTTGAATTGGGATGCTTTTAAATATTAAATGGAGTGGAGAAGAAGATAGGAAATGAGAGCTCTTCTGGTAGCTTTTAACATCAAACAGCTGAGCATACAATTATTAGTAAAGAAATTGTCTTAAAATGCATTTCAAGGACACTACCGTTCAACCTCATACATACTATGGGTAATTACTTTGGTATCTTCAAAAAAATAAATAAAAACTTTCATTTTTAATGTGCCAAGGACTTATCTTAAAATTAGATGCACAAACTTCTGTTTGACATGTTAACTTCTAACATTTATCATTTGCAGTTTGATAAATTCTCAGATTTTTTACAATAGCCTCAAGAAATTGCATTCAAAAGTATGAATATGCTTAAAAGTAGTTAGGTTCTTTTTTGTTCTGAAGAGTCTCTTTCTGAAAACTTACTAGAAACTATGTTTAAAAGTAATTTATTAAATTGTGGAAATTAATGTACATAACTGAGTACATAATCAATATTTATGAAAACATTTTCCTGGGTCCAGATAATACAAAGTAGGATATGCAAGTCATTGAAAAAACTTACTTTAAGTTGAGAAACAGGCAAGGATTGTATGTTCTATATGTAATATAAATTTGTTGACCATAGTCTAAATACATGTTTTAATATAAAATTTTATTGTTTATTAATATACTCAATTTTTACCTCATTTATATAAGTTTTTCAACTTCGAAATACTTTTAGAAAATGGTGCTATATTTTACTTTTTAAATTTTTCTTGGTACTGATAGAATTTTTTATGAAAACATTTTGTGTTACAGATCATTAGTTATAACTTCTTTTTTTACTTAATAACTAATCTCCTTTGGGTGGTTTGTAAAATAGAATCTTCTATAAATTCTACCTTATTATCTCTAAAGAAATGTTATGTTTGAATAAATACAGTTGTATTTGGTTCACTTGGGAAATTAAGTTAGTAAAAACAATTGGGCAATTATAATCTTAAGTAGATTCTTTTAAGCATTAGAATTCCTTGCTATCATATGATATATTAAAGCAAAGGTTGTCCCTCTTCCAACTACATATTTATATTGAGATCTGGTTTCCTTCATATCTTTCAAACAATGTATCAGAAATAGATTGAAGGATAACTGACATTAAAGATTTGCAAAAATTAGGGCACCTGGGTGGCTCAGTTGGTTAAGCGACTGCCTTCGGCTCAGGTCATGATCCTGGAGTCCCGGGATCAAGTCCTGCATCGGGCTCCCTGCTTAGCAGGGAGTCTGCTTCTCCCTCTCCCGCTCCCCCCTCTTGTGCTCTCTCCCTCTCATTCTCTCTCTCAAATAAATAAATAAAATCTTTAAAAAAAAGATTTTCAAAAATTAAATCATTGCTTCTCTTCTGAATAAATTTGGCAAAATATTGTTTTTTTAATAAAAATATTTCTGTTAACATGTAGTGGGTTTTTTCCACAAAATAATTTTTTTACATCCTCTGTTTTAATTTTAAATATGGCATATACTGATAGATGTAACTGACTAAGACAAGAATTGTTTGGCACCCTTTATAATTTTTTAGATTATAAAGAAGTCCCATAGGATTTTTGATAATTCTGTGTTAGAAAATGGAAATAAAAGATAAAATTTGTTTTTCTCAACTGAATTAAAATGTTTTCTTCAAGGTTTTACAAAATAATGCGAAGTACCAAGTAGTACCCAAAAAGCTGACCATAGGCAAACGCCTAGCTCAATGCCTACATCCAGCATTACCAGGTGGAGTTCATCGAAAGGCACTTGAAACATATGAAATTATCTTCAAAATCATTGGACCTAAGAGACTTGCCAAAGATCTTTTTTTATACAGGTAAGAATTATTTTATTATGTGTAAATAAAAAAACATTTTTAACTGTTTTATGTTTTGTGCAGTAAAAGCTAAAATATTGAAAACTCCTTAATGGAAGTTTTTAGACATCAGTGTCAAATATTTCTGTAGTTAAGTGCCTCAGAAAAATTTAGGCTATTCCTTAATGTAAGATTTTTTTCTTCTATGTCATTTATGAAAAGTTTTTGTTTAAAATTGTTGAGACTACACTACTTTCTGCCTTTTTAAACTTGAGGACTACACTGAGAAAAAATAAGATACTTTTATCTCTCAGCAGCTTTCAATGTAGTTGACCGTTCTTTACCTGAAATAGTCTTTTTCTATTGGCTTATATTCTGCAGTTTACTTTCTCAGTCTTTATATGGACATATGGAATTTCTTAAAGCCTGCTTAGTCTTATGTTTTCACTTTATATTCCTTTGTTGGGTGAGCTTATCCACACCTGTGGTTTATCCTTTAAGTGCTGACTCCCAACTTTTTATCACCAGTGTTGGCTTCTGCTTTAAACTTCTGGCTTACTTGTCATCTCTGTGTGGTTCTATAAAAGCAACTGAAGCTCACCCTCTTCCAACCTAACCTCATTTTCTATAAACCCAGCCTTCTGCAAGTGCACTAAAGTTCAGTAAATGGCACCATTTTCCATCCATTTATACAAGCCTGAAATCCAAGGGTTACACTTAGTATCTTGTTTTCTTTGCCCATATTATTCTTCCTCCCATGAACAGTCTTCACCAAGAGTTTTGTTTCATAGTGGTGAAGAACAGAAGTTTAAGAATCAAAATGGTTTGTCTTTACCATTACCAGCTCTGTGATCTTGGATCATTTTCTTCACCTCTCTGTGCGTATTCTCATTTGCAAAATGAGAATAAGATTACCAGTTTCACGGGATGTTAATAGAATTAAAAATGTAAAGACGTATGAAGTACTTAGAACAATGCAGCATATGAGAAGTACTCAATAAATGTTAGCTATTGTTCTGATAGATGTTCCAGTACATCTACTTTCCATCCTCACTGGCAGCATCTGCTCTAATGTCACTGGCCTCCTAACACACACATAATATTGTTCTTATCCTTTTATACCCTTTCCTCTACACAGTACCAGAGTAAACTTTTTAATACATTAAATGTCATTCTCCTGCTAAAAACCTCCATTGACTTCTTCCTGTTACTTAAAAGTAAAATTCAAAGTCCTTACTATGGCTTCTAAAGTTTTATATACTTTGGCCCTGCCTGTCTCAATTACGTCCAACTCCTACCACTTTCCACCCAGTTTACTCCATTCTGTGACACAGGTCTCTTTGTTTACTCTTCCTCATTTTTTTGTTTCTTTCCTTCACCCTGTAATGCTCTAATCCAGGTCTCTGATTAAATATCAAATCCTCGGGGCGCCTGGGTGGCTCAGTCGTTAAGCATCTGCCTTCGGCTCAGGTCATGATCCCAGGGTCCTGGGATGGAGCCCCGCATCGGGCTCCTGGCTCGGCGGGGAGTCTGCTTCTCCCTACCCCCCACCCCCCCCCCCCGGCTGTGTTCCCTCTCTTGCGTGCATTCTCTCTCTCTCTCTCTCTCTCTCTCTCTCTCTCTCTCTCTCTCTCTCTCTCTCTCTCTCTGTCATAAATAAAATAAATATCATCCTCAGAGAAGACTTGCCTAGTTACCCTATCTGTAAGAGCCCTTCCTCTACATCTTTGTCATTAGTACCCTGTAGTTTTACTGTGATGTATTTAGAGGGAGGTATCTTTTTATTTATCCTGGTTGGGATTCATTGGGATTTTTAAATCTGTGAATCAGTAACTTTCATCAATTCTGAATCTCTTCAGATTGCCTTTACTCCATCTATTCTCTCTCCCCGTTTTAGAACTATGCATAAGCATGTGTTAGATCTTCTCATCTGGCTTCCACATCTCTTATCCTCTCTTCCTTGTTCTCAAACCTCTTCTCTGTCTTTGTTGCATTCTGGGTGATTTCCTCTTACCTAGCTTCCAGATTACTAATTCTCTCTCTCTCTCTTCATATATATGTGAAATTTTTTCTCATCCTTATTGAGGTGTAGTTGGCATACAACATTGGATAAGTTTAAGGTGTACAACATATTTGATATATGTATATAGTGTGAAATGATTACCATAAGTTTAGTCAACACATCCATCATAACCTCAGTTATGATTTTTTTCTTACAATGAGAACTTTCAAGGTCTACTCTCTCAGCAACTTTCAAAGACAGTGTTATTAACTGTAGTCACCATCCTGTACCTTATATCCCCAGAACTTATCTTCTAACTGAGTTTGTACCTTTGCCCACCTCCACCCACTTCTCCTCCCCACCCACCCCAGGCAACCACCATTCCCTTCTGTTTTTATGCATTTGGTTTTCTTAGTTTCCATATTTAAGTGAGATCATATAATATTTGTTTTTCTCTGACTTATTTATTTCACTTAGCATAATGCCCTCGAGGTCCGTCCAGATTGTCACAAATAGCAAGTTTCTTTTATTAATGACCAATTAACACTCCAGAGTGTGTGTGTGTGTGTGTGTGTGTGTGTGTACATCTGCACAAGCACGTGTGACAGTTTATCTGTTCATCTGTCCATGGATAGAAGTTATTTCCATGTCTTGGCTATTGTATATAATGCTGCAGTAAACATGCAGTGCAGATACCTCTTCATTGTCATGATTTCATTTCCTTTAGATATATATCCAGAAGTGAGATTTCTGGATCATATTGTAGTTCTATTTTTAATTTTTTGAAGAACCTCCATATTTTCCATAATTACTGTACCAGTTTGCGTTCCATCCAACAGCATACAAGGGTTCTCTTCACATCCCTGCCAGCATTTTGTCATCTCTTATCCTTTTGATAATAGCCTTTCTAACAGTTAAGAGGTGATACCCCATTGTGTTTTTGATATGCATTTCCCTGGTGATTAATGATGTTGAGCACCTTTTCGTGTACTTATTGGCCATTCTAGTATCTTCTTTGGAAAAGTGTTCAGGTCCTTTGCCTGTTTTTTAATTGGATTATTTGAGGCTTTTTGGTATTAAGTCACGTGAGTCCCTTAAATTAATTTTGGATATTTACTTTTTATCAGATCTGTGGTTTGCAAATTTTCTCTCATTCCATAGATTACCTTTTCATTTTATTGATCATCTTTTACTGTGCAGTAGCTTTTTAGTTGGATATAGTCCCAGTTGTTTATTTTTGCTTTTGTTGCTTGTGCTTTATCAAAAAAAATCAATGCCAAGACCAATGTCAGGGAGCTTTTCCCCTATGTTTCCTTCTAAGAGTTTTATGGTTTCTGGCCTTATATTTAAATCTCTACTCCATTTCAAGTTAACTTTTGTGTGTGGCATATGGTAGGGGTCTAATTTCATTCTTTTGCATATGCATATCCACTTTCCCTCTTTCACTCTTGATGTTGGTACCTCAGACCTTATTTTTTTCCTTTGATCAACCTTGTCATGGGTTTATCAGTTTTGTTAGTCTTTTTAAAAACAAAGTTTTAGTGGCACTATGGTGGCTTAGTCAGTTAAACAACCCCCTCTTGATTTTGACTCAAGTCATGATGTCAGGGTCATGGAATGGAGCCCCATGTCTGGCTCCATGCTCAGTGCAGTCTGCTTGTTTCTCTCTCCCCCCTGCCATCTCTCTCTCTCTCAAATAAATAAAATCTTTGAAAATAGATAAAAATAAAAACCAACTTGGGACACCTGGGTGGCTCAGTTGGTTAAGCATTGAATTCTTGATTTTGGTTTAGGTCATGATCTCAGGGTCCTGTGATTGAGCCCCACATCAGGTTCCCTGCTCAGTGGGGAGTCTGCTTCTCTCTCCCTATCTCTCTCCCCTCCCCTCTCTCTCTGCCCCTCCCCTTGCTCATGCTGTCTCTCTAAAATGAATCAATCTTTTTTTTTTTTTAAGATTTTATTTATTTGAGAGAGAGTGAGCAAGAGTGAGAGATCACAAACAGTGGGAGCAACAGAGGGAGCGGGAGAATCAGGCTCCCCACTGAGCAGGGAGCCCCACGCAGGGTTTGATCCCAGGACCCTGGGATCATGACCTGAGCCAAAGGCAGATGCTTTAACCAACTGAGCCACCCAGTCAACCCTAAAATAAATAAATCTTTAAAAAAATAAAAACAACCTTTTAGCTTTCCTGGTCTGCTTTACTGTGCATATATGTTTTATCTTTAAATTCTGCATCAGTGTCTTAAAAAACACTATTTAAACTCATTAACAGGCTATTTTTAATAGTAATAAATACTGCATTTCAAAGAACAGCACTTAGAAAAACCACAAATTTCTGAATCAGTGTTGCATGTAATTTTCTAATAACTTTCCTTTCTTTTTTTTAAATCTTTTATTTAAATTCAATTTAATTAGCATATAGTGTATTATTAGTTTCAGAGGTAGTAGATTTTCTTTTTTTAATGCAAGACTTCTATAACTCATGCTTGCTACTTTTTCAACTCATTAATTACACAAATTTTACCTTACGAAACTGTTGGCTAGTTGGCTTAGTTGGTAGAGCATGCAACTCTTGATCTCATGGTTGTAAGTTCGAGCCCCATGTTGGGTATAGAGATTACTTTAAAAATAAAATCTCAAAAAGAGAAAGAAGTTACAGGAGGAAAAAAAAAGGAAAATGGATGAAGCAGGACCCTGGGAAAAGCTGGCATTGGGCCCTGGCACTTATGGGGGAAGGTAGCTTTGAGGAGGCTTCACCTGTAAATTTAGATCAGACTACCTAAAATTGGAGGCAGAAAAGTGGGAAACTGAGGGAGTTCTCTCGATGACCTCTATTTACTATATAAACTAGGAGCAAGAGATTCTTAATGTATTTGCTAAGCACTTCAGCACAAGAGGACTTGATGCTAGGACGTTAGGATACAGAAACAAAAAAATAGTCACGGTACCTTGCTTTCTGATATTTACAGAACTACCTATTAGAATTAATAAGTACAGAATTACGTACTTGAATAAGTGTTGGGTACTATGGGAACACAAAATAGGGAGCCTAACCTAGTCTAATTAGAGGACAGGTTCCTCCAGGAAATGGCTTAGGCTAATTTCTGAAAGTCTAGGAGTCACCAGACAACAAAAAGTATGTAAGTAAAGGAGCAGGAATTGAACCTGTCAGAGCATCATGTAGAAAGGTCTGGACACCAAAAAGAGCATGGAAGGTTCTAAAACAAACCTGAAAGGAATTCTTCAGTATAGCTGGAGCAGAAGGTTCAAGAGCAAAATTGGTGAGCTTTATGTGGTCTGTACAGAGGTATGTAGTAGCAAAATGTCAAAAAATGGTAAAAGCTACATTAAACTAGATTGTATCTGAAAGGCAACAGGAAACCAGTGAAAGGTTTTACTGAGAACAGGTGCTTCGGGTCAATACTAAAGCAGTACCTGGTTAAGTCAGGGTGATTGAGCTCTATATAATGTTTGTGTCTTCTAAGGAAAAGTCTGGTAGTGATGGAGATAATTTACAATATTAAAAATATCTAGAAGAATGACTTGGAGAGAAAACTTGGTGATTGATGACAAGTTAGAGGCAATTTTTTTAAGAGTCAAAGATCACTCCTAAATTTATAGCTTTTTGGTCAACCAGATGGATGGTGATGCCATATTTTGAAATTGTGAAATTTGAAGACTTTGTGAAATAACCACTGGGTTTATGAGTATGAAGCTTAGGTGAGAGACCTGAGTTGATTAAATGGATGTAGAAGTCATCAATATAAAGGATATCATTTTGAGTTGATCAGTAGAAGTTATTTCATCAAAATTTGAATCAAGATTTATATATATATGTAGGTACATATGAATTAACATTTTGTAGTTAAAGTGCTCCCCACCCCCTTTTGTTTCTATTTTTTTAATAGTTCTGGGTTATTTCCTCTTCTTGCGAATGCTGCCATGTCTGTGAAACCAACATTGCTAAGTTTGTATGAGATCTATTACCTGCCTTTGGGTAAAACACTGAAACCTGGTCTTCAAGGATTGCTAACTGGTATTCTGCCTGGCTTAGAAGAAGGATCGGAGTACTATGAGAGGTAAGGTGGTAATGTTATTGGTGCAGCTAAGTAAGCAAAGTCATAGATTTGTCAGTAAGCATCCTTGGATTAATAATGTTTTAACCTCACAAAAATTATTCTAGACGCTTCAGTATATGACCTGAAAGTTTCTATAACAAAAAAAATATTTTAGTATATGTAGTTTGTGTATTGCACTGAAAATATAGGTACGTAGTAAGAGCACAGACTTGGGAGGTAGATGGACTGGGTTCAAATCCTGGCTCAACAGACACTGGACAGCTTAGGAAAGCTTTTTCAGCATTTCAGAACTTTATTCAGTTTCTTCATCTATAAAACAAATGTAATACTCTATTCTGTTACTGTAATAATGAAATCACTTAGCCTAGTCCCTAGCACATATAAGTCACTCAAAAAACTGCAACCCATAATTTAAAATAATAATATATAGGACCTTAAATTAATAAAAGGGAAATTGGACCATGTGCCAACAGTTTTTAAATTACTAGTGGTGGAAAAGAGCCTAACACCAACTACAGTGCTATTTCACTAGCTGTAACATGATGCTCTTGATATTTTAACTTTTTAAAGAAAATGAATTAATCTGTTTTGGAGCCTATAATTACTTCTTAGGAAGTTTATAGCTATAGACAATGCATGATGGCCTTAACTATCTTTAGTAGCTTGTTACTGATATTCTTACCACAAAGGAAATTGTGAGTTAAGGTAGCAAAAACAGAAAATGTCAAGCTTAAGTTGAGTACACTTAATGATTTAAATTTAAATAATTTATTCTGATGCATTGGCCAGCTACTCTATTGTGGTTCATATGTTCCTATAATGGAGTAAGAATCTAATCCTGAAAATACTGGATTACCTTCCTAAACTACTGGAGAAAATATAATTTCTGTCTAAAAACTTTTCTTTTGTTAACTTTTTTACTTGCTTAGAATTTTAGAAACATACGACGTAATTTCATTTAGTGTATAACTGAGTTGTGTTTCTAATGTTATATTAATTCTAAGGGAAACACTTTATAAGTCTGCTAGTCACAATTAAAAATTTAACATAATAATGATTTTTATGAGTGGTATGCCTATGATTTATCTCATTACGTGTCTTAGTCCGTTTGAGCTGCTGTAACAAAATACCACAGTTTGGGTAGCTTATAAACAACTAAATTGTCACACTTCTAAAGGCTGGAAGTCCAGTATCAGTATCAACAAGGTTATGTTCTGGTGAGGGCCCTCTTCCTGGTTCATAACTGAAGCCTCCTCCCTGTGTCCTTACACAGTGGAAAGGACTATGGAGTTTCTGTGGGATTTCTTTCATAAGAACACTAATCTCATTCATGAGAGTTCCACCCTCATGACTTAAGCACCTCCCAAAGGCTCTGCCTCTCTTGATGTCATCGTTTTGGGGGGATAGGGTTTTAACATGACTTTTGAGGAGACACAAACATTCAGACCATAGCATTATGTTTTAGCAGTTATTCCACACAAATTCTAATAAAGGGATTTATAAACATGTTCTTTTAATCCATAGCTCTATTAAGGCCAGAAGGGAGTATAGAGTTAGGTTAAATCACATAGCAAGTAAACAGTAGAACGCATCATCAGATTCTTTTAATTCTGACTCTACTGTACTACAATGTAATAAATTTTTAGGTATTATGTTATTCTATGCTTGAAACAAATCAAATGTAATTTATTTTTAAATGTAGTCCTTAATAAAGCAATAATGCATCTTTGATTTTGTTATAGGTCTGGTTCATTAAAGTTTTATGAATTACAGGATGTGAGGGCAATCTGGCTGTGACATCTGTCACCGGTGCATTGATCACTAGGGTTGAATCAGCTGACCTGGCTGACTAGACAGGTGGCCGCTTCTTCCTTCACTGTTCCATGTGTGTCCCTCCTGAAGCTGTGTGCTTGATCAAAGTGGACAACCTTCCACAATAGAGGGGGACCATTCTCCGGTCAAGGCTATATGAGTAGCTGTGCTCCCCTGCTAGAATCTCCAACAAACTTTCAAAGTTATTGTGAATTACATAATATGATTTCAAAGAGAAGGAAACATTTGGAAAACGTCCTTTAAGAATTCATGGGGTGGGGAAGGAGGGGCACCTGGGTAGCTCATTTGGTTAAGCGACCGACTCGTGATTTCAGCTCACGTCTTGATCTCAGGATTGTGAGTTCAAGCCCCACATTGAGCTCCATGCTGGGTGTGGAGTCTACTTAAGGGAGGGGTGCACCTGGGTGGCTTAGTCGGTTAAGCACGTGGCTCAGCTCAGGTCTTGATCTCAGGGTCATGAGGTCAAGCCCCATGTTGGGTTCCACAATGGGTGTAGAGCCTCCTTTAAAAAAAAAAAAAGGAATTTCATAGAAATACAACAGAAAATATATTCTGCTGTAGGATTACTAGTAACTAAGATGTATAGGACTGGGGGTGTTTTGTTGTTATCTTCATTTTACAGATGAGGACACGGAACTGAAGAAAGATTAAGTGACTTTTACAAATTACACAGCTAGTAAATGGGGGAGCCATGGCTGAAATCTAGTCCTCTGAACAATACAGTTCTAGTCTATCACACTTGTCTCCAGGGCAAAGCATGGAATAACAGTGGGAATGCTTTCATACATTCTGGAGGAGAAGAATTTCTTTTTAATGTGAAACTAAATGCCTGTTTTCTTAAGCCCCTTTGTTTTGTATCTCAGAACAAATACCTTGTTGGAAAAGGTTGCTGCTGCCGTGGACCAGTCAGCCTTCTACAGTGCCCTCTGGGGTAGTCTCCTCACCAGTCCTGCTGTACGGTTACCGGGAATCACATATGTTCTCGCCCATTTGAACAGGAAGCTTTCCATGGAAGATCAACTTTATATAATTGGCAGTGATATTGAGCTAATGGTACGTCTATGTATGGTTGCTCACATAACATACTTCTTCCGAGCCAGGCACACTATTCCAGACAGATAGAATTGTGCCACGAACAGAGTTCCTGTTTTCATGGAGCTCACATTTTTCATCAAGGAAACTTAAAGACCAAATTAGTCACTAAGTATTGTTTTTAAAAGCTTCAAAAAATTTTTTTCATGGGGAAGGAATTGTAGGTTATATGTTATCTCCAGCTGTTACTCAAGCAAATAAATGGTCTTTATTACTGTCTTTATAACTGATCAGACCACTATTAACATAGCCACATCAATTATGTCATTCCAAAGGGGACCTTCTCCTCAGTCATAGCTTTCATTATAGGAATGATGGATTTTCGACAAAGTGACAGCCAGATTCTGTATGGAATTTGTACAAGAAGATATAGTACCAAAGGAGATGGTGAAAGATAGTACCCAAAAAATCACATTGATTGCTTATACTTTTTAATTTCTAGATTAAGAACAGAGGGAAACCTTATATCTCTGTAGAGTGCTATACTGTGAAAATTAGCAAGGAGTAAAAAACCTTCAATGGTCACTATGAAAAGTTTTTTTTTTTTTAAATTATGGTTAATCATCCTACACTTTTTTCCCATATGATTATGGAATGACTTGAGATTTTTATGCAGGTTTTTGGTTACATTTATTAAACTATAATTAATGTACACTGAAAATAACATCTTGCGTGTACAGTAGTATGAATTTTGACAAATGCCTACAGTCGTGTAACCAATACTGTAGTAAAAATAAAGACTATTTCCATCACTCCAAAAAGTTCTTCTGGGCCCCTTTGTAGTTCTCTCTCTTCCCCTGTACTCCCAGGCCCTATGAACACTGGTCTGATTTCTGTTGCTATAGTTGTACTTTTTCCAGAATATTATATAAATGGAATCATACAATATCATCCATTAAGTCTGGTTTCTTCCGCTTTGTAGAACACACTGGAGATTCATCCATGTGTTTGCACATATCAGTGATCTGTTCTTTTACATTGCTATGTAGTATATTGTGTGAATGTACTGCGATTTGTTTATTCATTCACCAGTTAATGTTTGTTTCTGGTTTGGGCAATAATGAATAAAGTTGCTGTGAACAGTTGCATACAGTTATTTGTGGAGACATATGTTTTTATTTCTTGGGAAAGTACCTAGGAATGGGATTCCTGGTTCATATGGTAAAGGTATGTTTACCTTTTTTTAAATAACAGCTTAATTGAGATACAATTCACATACCATAATAATTACCCTTTGGAATTGTATAGTTCAGTGGTTTTTAGTATATTTGCAAAGTTGTGCAGTTATTACTATCTAATTTTTAGAACATCTTCATCACCTCAAAAAGAAACCCCATAGTCATTAATCACACCACCTTTTTCCCCTCACTCTTGCCTCTGGCAACCACTGATCTTTCTGTTCCTATATATTTGCCTATTCTGAACATTTCATACAAATGCAGTTATACAATATATAGCCTTTTATGAATGATTTCTTTCACTTGTCAATATTTTTAATATCCAGGTTGAAGCTGGTATCAATACTTCATTCCTTTTTATGGTTGAATAATAGTGCATTGTATGGATAATACCACATTTTATTTATCTGTCCATCACATAATTTTTTTTGGCGGTTATGAATAATGCTCTGAATATGTGTAAGTTTTTGTGTGAACATAGGTTTTCATTTCATTTAGTAGTGGAATTGCTGGGGTCAAATGTACGTCTGGGTTTAACTTTTTAAGGAACTGGCAAACTGTTTTCCAAGTGACTGCACCAATATACATTTGCACCAGCAGCATATGAGGGTTCCCATTTCTCCACATCCTTTTTAACACTTCTCGTTGTCTTTTTATAATAGACACCTTAGCAGGTGTAAAATATTTCACTGTGGTTTTGATTTGCATTTCCCTAATGACTAATGACACTGAAAATATTTTCTTGTGGTTATTGTCATTTTTATATCTTCTTTGGAGAAATGTCTCTTCAAGTTCTGTTTTATCTTTTGTCATTTGTGCTTTTGGTATTAGATATTATCTAAGAAATTGTATCTAATCCAAGATCACAAACAGTTATTCCTATATCTTCTTTTAGTGTATGTTTAAGTTTATAAGAAACCACCAAACTATTTTCCAAAATGACTATACCATTTTTATGCAGATTTTAAAATGTTATATTTCCTTTTAATAACTTAATGGAAATTTTAAGCAAGTCACTTTCTTATTTCTTTAAAAAACAAATGACATAATTGGAAAGCTATTTGTAACACATCACAAAGGACTACCCTCCATATTATTCAAAGAGTTACTATAAATAAATAGGCAAATATTAAGTAGAAAAACAGATTTGAACAGATAATCTAAAGGAAATAAAAATAACTCAGACATATGAAAAGATGCTCAACATTACTTATGATAGAAATAAAAAACTACACCAGGATACCAATTTCATATATCAGATTGGCAAAAATGGAAACACACACACACACACACACACACGGGGAAACATGGAAAAACAAATTGTCACACAAAGCTGGTGGGAATATAAATATATATAACCTTAATGGAATGCATTGCATTATTTATATTGCAAATGCGTATACCCCAAGGTCCAGCAGTTCTATTTTAAGGGATTTATCCTACGTGGGTACTTGTACATCTGTATATTGTAGCATTATTTACAATAGTAAATATTTACAAACAGCATAAATATCTATCATTAGAAGCCTATTAAAAAATTAGGATTCATCTATGAAATAGAGTCTTTAGCCATGAAAAAATAATGAAGCTTTGTATGTAGTGTTAAGGAAAGATCTCCAAAATCTATTATTAAAAGAAAAAGGCAAAATTTGTGATATATGCATGTATGTTTTTATTTACTTATATTTGTAGGAAATATTCACTAGTTATACTGGTTGCATGCAAAAAGGAAATTGAGTGGTTGGGAGACAAATATGGGAGAGAACTTTTTGCTGTATATACTCTATTGTGTGCCTTAATTTTTTTAAAACCATCATGATACATTTACCTATTCAAAATAATGTAAATACATTTAATCAGTGATAAGAAACTGAGAAAGATACTTATGTCTTTTGGAGAAAATGAAGCATTCCACTTGCATGGTAAATCTTTCCCAATGTGACAGGCAATAGATATTAAAAGCTCTCTTATTTCAGGTAGAAGCAGTAAGTACTTCAGTGCAGGACTCAAGTGTACTTGTACAGAGAAGCACATTGGACCTCATACTCTTCTGTTTTCCATTCCACATGAGTCAGGTAAAACATTAATAATGACAATATAAGGAATTCTTTGGAAAACCATAGATTCCTGATGTATAGTTATTTTTTAAGTTGGATTTAAGTTGAATTCTTTTGTTTTATGAATTGGTAAGTACAATACATGCAGGGCTTGAACTCACAACCTTGAGATCAAACCTGAGCTGAAATCAGGAGTCGGACACGTAACCAACTGAGCCACCCAGGTGCAGTGAACAAGTTCCTTTTTTAAGGAGTAGAATTTGTAGGGGCACCTGGGTGACTCAGTTGAGCATCTGCCTTCAGCTCAGGTCATGATCCCAGGGTCCTGGGATCGAGCCCTGAACTGGGCTTCCTGCTCAACAGGGAACCTGCTTCCCCCTCCCCCTCTCCTTCTCCCCCAACTCGTCTTCTCCTTCTCTCTCAAATAAAATAAATAAAATCTTTAAAAAAAAAATAGGATTTGTGGAAATTTTGAAAAAAAAGCTTATTGATTTGCATAAGAACATGGAAATTGAAATAGATTTTTCATACCTTTAAAAAAGTTCTAACCTGTAAAAAACAAGAGATAATCATTGCTAGCTCTGAGTGAGGCAGGACTCTGTGACCCAGGCCTTCTACCCAGCTGTTATCTCTGTCCTGATGTAACTTACCTTTTCTTAGTTTGGCGATTTGGTGATGTATTGGCATACATCACAGACCCTTAGGAGAGTTCGCTGTTTGAAAGCCAAATATTCAGTCACTGTGACATTCTCTAGTACTTATATTACAAATGAGAACAGTTAACAAATCATGAGTGAAGTGTTTCATTGATGGAAATGTAATCAATGTCTTCATTTTTAAAGAGGTGGTCTGAATTTTTTGAGTTCTAAACTTTGGTAAGGAGTTATGTAGAACACCATTATGTGAACATTCAGAATGGAAGAACAAAAGTAGTAAGATATGGAAAATTTCTACTTTGGAAAAAGATGTTTATTTCTAAAAAGTCATTAGCAGAAAAGACTGTTATTTTGGGTTTTTGTAAGAACTATGGTTGGTAGATAACTAATGAATTTTCATTGTCATGTTCACATTTTTCAAAATTATTCAGTTTGAAATTGAATTAATAATAATTGAAGAATTTTACACGTCATTGCCTGTAGTCCCTAAGTGGGACATAAACTGTCCCCATTTTCTGTTTTTGAGATTTTCCATCCTTAAACCAGAGGCTTTTATTCTGCCTCTGGCTTTTCACAGAAACACCTGCTGGGACATCAGTCTAGTCTAAACTTACCAGTATAGGGTTGGGCAAACAGCTTGTCAGGTAGTAATGAGTTTGACTTTTTTAAAGACTCATAAAAGAAAGCAAAGAAGAATATGCTAAAGTAATGTATATGGCTCAAAAACCTAAAATATTTATTACCTGGGTCTTTATTGAAAAAAATGTTTTGACCTTTACTCTTAAACTTTCCCATTGTTTTCTTCCCTTCCAAGCATTCAACGTTATTAGTCTTTCAGTATACTGATAGGTGACTCAGCAAGATCTGAAGGATTAAATCATGGTAGACAAATTGGGAAGAACTTAATTTGTAATCTCATTAGACCAGTGTTTCTCAACCTTTTGTTTAGCTGAATTTCCTTCAGTACTTTCTTAATGTACCACCTCTGTATTCCTACCAGACAAGATTTTCTTAAGCCTTACCTTTTATAATTTGTATTTTAAAACCAATAGCTGTATTTAATGTTTTTTTTAATACATACCCTACCCAGACCCAATTATATTTTCCCCCTATTACTCTACCAGATTTTTAGATTACGTGGGAATATGGAAAGACAAATCATCTTTGTTCCCCACTTTTCCTCTTTCCATATCTTTCATATATAATCAATTTTAAGCAAATATTGATTGTAATCATAACTTAAGAGAGCCTTCATTACATTGTCCTAAAAGTGATTGCTGTTAATAGCTTCAGCAGTTGATGGGTTCTTAGACTCTACTTATTTCATGGAAAGTTGACCCTAATCCCTAATACTTTTATCTTTAAGTTAGAGTTCTTTTCCATATTAGAAATGTGTGGTAATGTCAACAGTAATCAAGAAGTGACTTCTTACGTTCTTAAGAGTAGTTTGGGGGCAGGGCGCCTGGGTGACTCAGTCGTTAAGTGTCTGCCTTTAGCTCAGGTCATGATCCCAGAGTCCTGGGATCGAGCCCCACATCAGGCTCCCTGCCCAGTGGGAAGCCTGCTTCTCCCTCTCCCACTCCCCCTGCTTGTGTTCTCTCTCTCACTGTCTCTCTCTCTCATAAATAAATAAAAAATCTTAAAAAAAAAAAAAAAGTAGTTTAGGGGAGAGGAGGGCACATGGGTGGCTCAGTCAGTTAAGCAACCGACTCGATTTCAGCTCAGGTCATGATATCAGGGTCCTGAGATGCAGCCTGTGTCGGGCTCCACACTCAGCAGGGAGTCTGCTTCTCTTCCCCTCTCTCTGCCCTGGCCTCCCCCCAACGCACGCACTTTCTCTAAAATAAATAAATCTTTTTTTAAAAAAAAGTGTTTTTTTTTTTTTTCAAAATAAGATTGAGAGACATTAGTACTTTAAAAAAAATTTTTTTATTTTATTTATTTGAGGGGGAGAGAGGGAGAGCAAGCACATGTGCAGAGGGAAAGGGAGAGGGAGAGAAGCAGACTCCCTGCTGAGCAGGGAGCCAGACAGGGGGCTTGATCCCACAACCTGGAGACCATGACCTGAGCCAAAATCAAGAGTCTGATGCTTAACCAACTGAGCTACCCAGGCACCCCAAGACATTAGTACTTACCAAGATTTTGTGAAAATGTCTGTAATCTTCCTGTCTGATATTAGATAGAGCAGCAGTTCTCAAATGCTTTAGTTTTAGGACCCTATTACACTCCTTAAAAATATTGAGGCTCCTGGGGTGCCTGGGTGGCTCAGCCAGTGAAGCATCTGCCTTCAGCTCAGGACATGATCCCAGCATCCTGGAATCAAGCCTCACGTCCAGCTCCCCCCCTGCTTGTGTGCTCTCTCTCACTCTCTCTCTCAAATAGAATCTCGAATGAATGAATAAGTAAATAAGTAAATAATATTGAGGATCCTGAGGCACCTGGGTGGCTCAGTTGGTCCTGCTCGTGTGCTCTCTCTCACACTCTCCCTCTCAAATAAAATCTTAATGAATGAATAAATAAATAAGTAAATAATATTGAGGATCCTGGGGCACCTGGGAGGTGGTTAAAATTAAGAGGTTAGACTCTTAATTTTGGCTCAGGTCATTATCTCAAGGTCTCAAGGTCCTGGGATCAAGCCCCACTTTGGGCTCCCCACTCAGTGGGGAGTCGGCTTGAGGATTCTCTCCCTCTTCATCTGTCCCTTCCCCTGCTCATATGCTCACTTGCATGTGTGCATCTGATCACTCGCTCTCTCTGTAAAATAAATAAATCTTTAAAAAAATATATTGAGAATCCTAAAAACATTTTGCTTATGTAGTTTAGATCTGTCTATATCATATTAGAAATTAAAACAGAAATTTTTAAATATTTACTAATTCATTTAAATATAACAGATAACAGGAGCGCCTGTCGGTTGAGAGTCTGCCTTCAGCTCAGGTCATAATCTTGGGGTCCTGTGATCGAGCCCCTAATCAGACTCTCTGCTCATTGGGGAGTCTGCTTCTCCCTCTCACTCTTCCTCTGTGCTCTCCCTCCCTCTCTCTCAAATGAAAAGGTGAAATGTTAAAAATAAATAAAAATAAAGATAACAGTAACAAAGTTATGTTAGTATAGATAACTTTCTGTGAAAGTAACTTTGCAAACGCATTAGTAAAAAATGGTGAATAAAGTAGCATTGTTTTATTTTTCCGCAAATTTCTTTAATGTCTGGTCTAATAGTACAGAGCAGAATGCTCATATCTGCTTCTGTGTTCAATCTTTTGTGATTTTTTTTCTTTCAATTGAAGTATATGGGAAAAAAATCTCTCACTGATATGTAATTGGAAAAGGAAGGAGTGTTTCAGCAGTCTTTTGCTGTTGTTAAAACAGCATATTCTTCGATACTACACCAAAACTCAGTAAGCTGTAGTTTTAAAAAAATTAATTGCAATATGGAATCTAAAACCAAATCAATGAACTTTTCATATTCTGTTTCATGAAAATCTGCTGATCTGTCTTGTACTTTGAATACATCTTTTACCCAAAGTTTTGTTTGTTTGCTGGGCATGGGGTGGGGCTTGAACTCAGGACCCTGAAATTAGGAGCCGAGCTGAGGTCAAGAGTCCGTCACTCAACCAACTGAGCAACCCAGGTGCCCCCAAACACGCTTTTATAACATCATGATTGGTTATTTGGAAAATGTTAGTTTACTGAATTATGCAGATCTTCCAGGGGTTAACACAATAACAAACTATCACATTGCTTACTACTACCACCGATCTCATAGGTAGTTTTTTAGGTATTGGGAAGCTTTCAAGCCAAATACAGATTTTCTAAAATTCTAATTTTCTTGGGGTGCCTAGCTGGCTCAATTGGTAAAGTATGTGACTCTTGATCTTGGGGTTGTTATGTTCGAGCCCCATGTTGGCTGTAGAGATAACTTAAAAGTAAAATTTTTTTTTAAAGATTTTATTTATTTGACAGAGAGAGACACAGCAAGAGAGGGAACACAAGCAGGGGGAGTGGGAGAGGGAGAAGCAGACCTCCTGCTGAGCAGGGAGCCCGATGTGGGGCTCGATCCCAGGGCCCTCAGATCATGACCTGAGCCTAAGGCAGATGCTTAACGACTAAGCCACCCAGGCGCCCCTTAAAAATAAAATCTTAACAATTCTAATTTTCTCTTGGAAGCTCAAAATTTATTCTCTGTTATTATGAATATTGTTTTTCTTGAAGTGACAGTCTCCCTTTATTTTTGAGAAAATATCTGCCAGGTGTTCAAGTCTGAGTAATCATAGTTTGTATCAGTCCCTCTTTCAAGTAAAAGTGGTATTTGGTAAAAAAACAAAAACGAGTAGTACAGCTCACAATTCAAACAGTCACACAGTGATTTTCCTCAAGACATCTGTCATGTAATGTCAAAAGTGTTTTGTGTATACTCCCCATTTCATTACACAATACTAAAAGATTTGTGTGCAGGGGCTAATATTTAATAAAATAAACCTTTTTCTGCTTCATTACCAACATTCCTAAGTGAAACTAGCTTTTTTGTCTTTGTTTTTAATTTTACTGTAAATACATGACAGTAAAAAAATCCCCTGACTCCAAGGACAGTAAATGCCACTGCTGTATTGTTTCTGTTTATGCTCAGGTGCTGGCAGGTTTACCCAGTATTGCTCAATCAGAGCAAATGTCAACACATCTCAGAAGGCAGATAGCATCTTGGTATTATCAGGAATATAGTTTTTACCTTGTGGACCTCCTGAAATGTTCTTAGGAATCCCCAGGAGTTCAGGAACCACCCTTTGAGAATTGCTTAGGTTAATAAAAGGCATCTGTGCTCAGATGAGTGACATACTTTTTCAGCTATTGATGATCTGTGTTCTGTAACATCTTAAATTTCTAAGATTCCTTTAAAACAAATAAGCTGGGTGCATCCTTTTCCAGTACTGTCAAGGAGCATGGTGTAGTGAAAAGTTGACGAGTCAATGATTAAGAAGTCTGTTCTCAAAAAAAAAAATTGTTCAAATTAAAAAAAAAGGTTCTTTATTCAGGTGAGGTACTAACCAGGTATTTGAATTTGGTTAAGTACTTAGGCCCTGTGAGGTTCTGTTTTTTTATTCTAGAATGATTTTTAGACTAGTTGATATCCACGAATACCTTCGGTATTCCTCGGATTCCAAGATTCTATTCTAAAGTCATTATCTAGTAATATTTTTAAATTAATAGCAATTCAATTAACTGTCTTCCTTTTATCTTCTTTTAATGTCACCTCTTTTAGCTAAAACCAGACCACCAGGAAATCATTTTTTGAACATCTAATTAAGGCTATTAGGAAAGGCAAAGAAAGAAATGAATTTTCTCTTTAGAAGATCTGGAGTAAAATGAAAAAAAAATTAAGATGTGTTAAAGTTGGATATGGGTACAAAAGCATTTCATTATATTTTCTTTATTTTTCTATATATTTGAAATACTACAAGATAAAAATGTTTTAAAGATCAGGAAATGAAAGATTTGGAATTGATGAAGATAGTGAACTTCTAACTTAATTACCACCAGTTGACACCACTATGAATGTGAAAGACTAAAGGCATATGATTTTCTTGAATCTGTTCCATTTTGCTCCATTTTTTTTGTTTTGTGTCAGATCTTGCTAATATTGGATAGGATAAAGAACTTTAAACTGGAGATTAAAATAATTGAGTTACACAACTAAATATCTGTGCTACCTTTTCTTACTGTTTACTAATCTGTAAAATGGAAGTAATCATTCCTGTGTTTGAAAAGTCAAATGAGTCCTAGATGAAACTTACCTCCTAAGCCCTATCGTTCTGAGTATATTGCAAGGTGGGATTTTTTTAAAGAGGAAAGAAAGGAATGTGTTTTTGTATGTGATTAAGTAAAACCACATTTCTAACTTTTTCAGGCCACTCGACCAGATATGATCAGAATCTTGTCAGCAGCCCTTCACGTAGTACTGAGGAGGGATATGTCCCTGAACCGGAGACTTTATGCATGGCTTCTTGGTAGGTGTTTGATGTGTATTGTCTTAGCTGAGGAAAGACAGAGGGAAATTTGCCATACATAAGTATTATCAAGTTGTATGTATGTCCTAAATGAAGAAACTCATAGTCTGCTTAAATAGACAATAAAAATATAAGTAGTATTGTGTATTATATGAAGAAATTTCAAAATCTTAACAACAAAGGCATTTTTAACCCATAAGTCGTGTTTCCTTTGACAAGAGTATGTAGACAAGGAAAGATAAATTAATAACAATTTCCAAAACTCTGAAATCATCAAAGGAATCAGAACAGTTACTATTGTCCCACACACGGTTCCTTACCAGTCTCCCACTCAAGCAATAAGTTCTTTGTTCTTCCATACTTTCTGTGAGTGTTTGGCCTGTCTTCACAACTCCTTACGCCCAGAGTGAAAAGATACAATATAACTTATCTTGGATTTTCTGAACCTTCAGTTATTTCACTCTTCATAAGATTGAAAAAAAATACAGGATAATGCTGGAAGAATACTATGATATTCACTTAAGTTGAACTGGTTTCCCTTTATTAAACTATCTAAAATGATCTCTCTTGCTGACATTGATTGGGCTGCTAATTGGTAAGTGTTTGGTGCTGTTTTTGAGATATTTGCTGTTTTGGTATTTAGTGAACAACAGTTACGAGAATTCCATTTTAATTTATTTTGCTATTTGCTTCCATGGAGGTTTTGATAACAACGGTGCTATCATAGGACCCAGAAGCACAAGGCACAGTAATCCTGAAGAACATGCCACTTACTATTTCACTACCTTTTCAAAAGAATTGTTGGTCCAGGTAATGAGTGCTTTCACTTTATTTTTTGGTTACTCCCTGATCAGTGGAGTTACTCAACAAAGTGTAAGACAAGGTCCTGCCTTAATTGAATTAGTTCATCGTTGAAGGGGGGAGACAAGGCTCACAAATATCCTAAGAATGACTGTAACAAGCAAATGATTACAATAAAACGAATAAGTAATCTTAAGATAGATTCACTTCTTTATAAGTCCAGAGATCTTTCTCAACTTTGTTCTCATGACTTTATGAAAACATAGTTTCATCTTCTCACTGGTCTGCCCTACGAATTGGAGCTCTTCCAAAAATGAGCTAGGACCTGTGTTATTTCCTCTGAAGCCTCATGGAAATTTTGGTTGCAAGAGGAATCTAAATGTGGTAAAATTACTATTGTAATGGAAAGGTTAAAATGAGCTATAGTTTTATTTTATATTATTTTTACTTTAATTATGAGATATTCACGCTAACTCAGTAAAGGAAAATATATGGTATCTGAAGCATTTTTAAATGAGTGAGGTTATAAGAATACAGTTTTGAGTTACCAGTGGGAAGACAATTGCATAGTAACAGACACTGTCATGGTACTGTGCGTACTTTGGGGCCTGTTGATGATATTAAATAGAAACATTTTTATCTTTTAGGCAAAAAGTCAAAGTAATTCATGAATTTATGTTTCTAGATTTTCTTTAACTTTTCCACTTTTTTTCTAGAGAAAATGTAAGCACTCTTTTTCCCTCAAAATGGATGAATATAACTTTTTCCCCCCCTTAGCAGGGGGGAAAAAAGCTAACTCCAGTGACAGAACTTCAGAAAAGCAGTAGATGTAAATCTCCATTATATATGGTCATATTTAAATTTTTTCTTAAGAAAAAAGTCTTTGCATCTGTTTATTTAAATGACTAATATACTTTTTCTTTTTTAAAGGCAATGGTGGGGATCTTACAAGTGAATGGATTTGGAGAAGAGAGCACTTTAATGCAGGATCTAAAACCTTTTCGTATTTTAATCAGTTTACTTGACAAACCTGAGCTAGGTAATATATACTGTCCTAGGGCATAAGATCACGTGTGGTTGTTTTGTACTGTTTCATAATAAAAATAAGACAAAGTCATTACGTAGAGAAATTGCTGTATTTTGAGGTGGCCTTCAAATACAGGTTCTCAACAATTTCTTACCTAAAATTTACTCTAGAACATTAAGAAGATACGGATGTATACATCCAAGCCATATGTTCTCATATTTTTACCTTGTGATATATATATAATGGAGGAGTCATTTTAAAGATACTATCTAAGCTCTTCTTAATCCTGATTAAGTTATTGAAGCATTTATGATGTTATGACTATCTTATGGGTTCTCTCCCTCAGCTTGATTCCCCACAACCCCCTTGTTTTCTGTGTTTTCCCTATCTTCATTGTATATTTCTCAGATATTAGCTCTATTGGAAAGTTAGTTATGGCACCTGAGACAAATTAAGAAAAACCAAAAATATTTGAAACAATAAAATGAAATAAAGTATGTAATTTTATTAAATTACATGCAGATGTTTTAGCAAATGTGCATGTATTCTCACCAACTCAGAATAAAAATGAAAAATTTTAAATATAAATAATTTGAGTTGGTCGGTGGCTTTGAGAATTTATTTTAGCTATTGTGTGATAATAGATGAAGCTCAAAATTTTTTTAAGGAGATTAGCATCTGTTGTAGCAAAATTTGCCTTGTGCATTTTTATATCATTTAAAATAACGGTAGTAATATAAGTATTTATTGAATACTCATTATATTCTGGGAACTATGCTCCCCACCTTACAAATATTTTTTTCCCAACCCTGTAACGGCCCTGTAAGTTTGGTATTATCCTCATTCTAGGTGAGGAAACCAAAGCTCAGAGAAGTTAAATAACTTTTCCAAGTATATTGCTATTTTAACTGCCAAAACATACTTCCTTGATTTTGTCATTTTTATTATGTCAACCTATTTTTAAATAAACATTTGTTCAGATCAAAATGTGAAGTTTAGTGTAGTTTCCAGAAAAAAATTATTTTTCCAAAATAGTTGTTTTAAAGCATCCTATGATCAGGCCAACTTGTAAATAATCCTGATTTGTCAGTGCTAATTAATTATTGTCTTTAATATGTATATTAACTTTAGGACCTGTAATTCTGGAAGATGTCCTAATTGAAGTATTTAGAACATTATATTCTCAGTGCAAAGCAGAATTGGATCTTCAAATGGAACCACCCTTCAGCAAGGATCATGCTCAGTTAAGCAGGTGGATTACCAAAAACCTAAGCATGATATAAAGATGTCCTCATGGAATTTATGTTCTGAATGAGTAAATCTGATTTTAAATATTACTGTCTTCTGGCAGTATGAACTCTCATAATGAACTGCACTGATCTTTCAAATAGGCATTTACAGCCTAAGCATTATATAGTAGAACCACCATATTCCAGGTTGGTTCTCAATCTATCTGGTTAGAATACTAAATTTTAGCAATTAATGTGAAGATATAGATTCCAGGGAATTTATTCACCCTTTCCAAGCTCAGAAGAGATTAACTGCCATATGTCAGGGATGGAAGTTGTACCTTGCTTGGTACTAGGCCTGGATGTTTGCATGGGGTTGTGCCTCTTGGTTACTTGACACACTCAGGAGACAAAATCGTAGTTCAGAAAAAGATTGAACTTGGGGTTAAATGAATCAAAGGGCACCAGGGGTTCTTTCAACAATTTTTTTTTCAAGTTATGGTTATTCTTTCATATATATAAATATATATATTTTTAATCCCTGGGAAAAGGCATGTAATATTAGCATATCCTTTTCTCTAAGTCAGTGATAGATTCATGTTGACAAGGTCTTACTTGTTCATTTCTTCTCTACTTTCCGCAGCCTGTTTTCCATTCTCATCTATCATTATGACAAAGGTTTCAAGACTGTAGTTTCTTTTACATAATTTGCATTCCATTTGTGTTTCCTTAGTGGGCTTTGGAGATAACCTGGGCTTTCCTAAAACACAGTTTTACATTATTAAATAAGACAGTTTTTGATTTCTGATAAATATTCCTGTAATTTTTGTTTGAGAAGTTAATATTGACTACCCTGGTACTTGATTTCATTTTGTACTCTGCCTGATAATCTGTATTGCCCCATAGAGTATTCAGTTAGTCTTTTGTGCTATAATATGCTAGCTGTATTGATAGTACCTCACTATATATAAAAACAACTGTTTTAATTGTTAGGTAGGTTGGCAGGAGATGGTAGGTAGGTGGGTGCTTAATAGTCCAGATGTTCCCCACTTGAAATAAATTATTTTTCCCTGATGGAATTTCAGTAATTATGGCAATTTACAGTATTATTTTGTTGTTTTTCAGCTAAGAATAATAATTTCCAAGGGAAACAAAAGAATGTAATGCCAAATTAATAGGCACTCAAAAGTTCAAAAATAACTTGCTCTTCCTTTGCTGGAAGCACAGATATTTTTTCTTATAGGCTAATTTCTGATCTTGATCATACATTTGAGTATGAAAACCTGAACTTTGAGAAGTAACTACACATAAAGTAATAGAGTGTCAGTATATAAAAATTATTTTTTGTGATTTTCTCACTAGCAAGTGTTCTAGCAACTACCTAGGAATATGTACTGCTCTAACAACATTGCATTCAAATTTAATTCTGAAAAAAATAAATGTTAATATTTCTCAGTTTTTGTTTCTCTTTTTCTTTTTTAGTAAATTAAGGGAAAATAAGAAAACAGCAGAGCTGATTAAAACTGCCAACCTTCTCTTTAATTCCTTTGAGCCTTATTATATGTGGGATTACGTTGCACGTTGGTTTGAAGAATGTTGTAGGTATGTTAAACTATTTCATTTGTTTTAATTTAATAGCATCCAAAGCCAGTTTTTTTAAGTTGAGTCTAATGAAAAAAATGTTCTTATATATATTATATATATATAAAAAGAAGATATACATATATTCTACTGACAACTATTATTTGATAAACAATCTGGCTCTGTCATGTCACTCTAGAACATAGAATCATTGGTCATATAATCTTAGAATTGAAAAGGAATTTAGAAAACAAGTTACTTAGTTACCAGCATAGATAAAAAATTTCCCCTCTCCAGTCTATAGTAATCTGGTTTTTCTTCGTTGTAGAGAAAATACCAGATTTTGGGGCTGCTGCCTCAGCACACTTTACCAAAATGATTCCCACTTTTAATAACAAATTCCTTGGTCATTTTTGTGTTTCTAAAATCCTAGAACCAACCCATATTGTCACTGGTGAGTAATAAGTATCCTCTACCTCTTAGGACATAAAGTTTAAAAACTGAAAACCCAGGAATACTGGTGAACCTGAGTGGAATCTCTGGATTCTAGACCAAATCCTCTCAGAACCAGATTAACCTCTCAAGCCTTGGGAGCATGTAGTCAAAAAGTAAGCATGTGCGATCTTGGAATTAGAAGTCTTTTAAAAATACAAAACAGTTTAACACCCAGTGCTGCGTGTTATACGCAGACATGAATCATGGAACACTACATCAAAAACTAATGATGTATGGTGATTATCATAACATAATAAAAGAAAAAAGAAAAAAAATACAAAACAGTAATCCCTACAATGGTTTAGAAAGTTGTTTGCTTACTCATTCAACAGATAATGAGCACCTAAGAATATAGACAGTCCCAGTCTTCAGAGACCTTATAATGGGAACAAGTAAAACATGCACATGCTTATTCCTAGTATTAAATTAAAAGTTACAGATACCTTGGGGCACCTGGGTGGCTCAGTCAGTTAAGCATCTGCCTTTTGCTCAGATCATGATCCCAGGGTCCTGGGATTGCACCCCCAGGTTGGGTCAGGCTCAGTGGGGAGTCTGTTTCTCCCCTCTGCTGTGTTCTCTCTCTCTCTTAAATAAAATTTTTTTAAAAAGTTATAGATACTTAATAAATTAAAATGTGATAGGAATATTGAGGAAATTATGAATATCTTTTTGCCACCTAGCCCTGGCCTGGGTTTCCACCTTCATTTCTACATTTACACACACTCATCTGCCCTTCTTCACCCTTCTGTACTATTCCCTGAACATAACAGTGCCTGAGCCTTCACTCCTGCTGCTGAGCCTTCACTTGTGCTATTTCTTCTAAAACATTCTTCCCCCACGCTCAGCCCCTCTGGGAGGTCCTATAGAGAAGTAACCCAGCTTTCAGTAGCCTTCCATGACTCCCTCAAATCTCCCATCAGAATCAACTCCTACACTGCCACATTGGTATATTTATTTGTCTATATGCTTATATTTTTGCTGGTTAGGGACTCTGTCATATTCTTTTTGTGTCTTCAGAGTGTAGGGCAATGTATATGGTCTTATAGGACTTAATAGGACTTGGGACTTTAAATCTTACAGGATTTAAAGTGAATGTTTGTTGGAGGAATGATCAGAAGAGGCTTCCTGGAGGAGATAATGTTTGATCTCAAACCATAAAGGTTGGGTGCATTCTGGATTTGTGAGATTGAGGTTGAGAGGGACAGCAAATCAGGAGGACAAGTTGATATTGAAAGAAGGCCCTGAGGTTTATAAATCAAGCAGCACATAATCCATGTTAACTAGGAGATGATATGTATAGTGGGAGCAAGTCCAAAAAAGTGAGATCCACCCAGAACACTTGGAAGTACAGGATGGGAGCTCCAGGGAGTTCAAACCTAGGAATCTTGCTTTGGAAATTTTCCACTTGGAGTTAAGTGTCCTGGGGGAAAGGGAATGTTCACAGGAACATCATTGTGTGTGTCCCACTGTTGACTCATTAAAAAGAAAGTGATGTATGTATGATAATGAATATTCATATCACTTATACTTGATAAAGTGAATTTTGTCCTTTTAGGAGGACATTGCATGCCAGACTTCAGATTGGGCCTGGAGATAGTAGTGAGTCATCTGAGTTACAGCTGACGAATTTCTGCTTACTGGTGGATTTTTTGTTGGACATAGTTTCTTTGGTAAGACCATCTTGGTAAAAAAAAAAAAAGTATTGAGGAAGGTTAAATAACAGTAGTTCAAATATTTCATGTTGGACATAAACCGCATCTTTGAATAAATTTCATCTTTAAAGTTAAATTGATTTTTTTCCCTTTTGGCATAACTTTTTTTTTTTTCCATAAATTTTTCCAAGTGTTCTGTCCTCTGACATATATATAAGTCTTACATAATACATGGAATATACCTCATAGCTGCATGTTATTGAAATTTTAAATGTTTAGTGTATAGTGGTCTAATGCTGCATTTATACTAATAATTCTTTCTATTAAATGAAGACTGTTGGAAATCTTTTCTCCTTTTCTCTCCTCAATTCTTTGCTTTCTCATTTTGAAGCCTACTAGAAGTATGAGGGTGCTCTGTCAGGTATGATGTTCGGCCTGTCTTGTCTTTAACTGATTGTGTTCACTTTTTTAATATTATAATTTCTGTAATATAGCAGATGAAACTGGGGTTATTTTATAATATATACCTTGAAGTACTTAAATTGAGAATTTGGGGATAGAAATTTTTTAAGTCAGTAATAAAATGACCATACTTAATTAAGAGCATGATACATATAAAATATTGCAGATGAATAAAATTATTTTTGTTATGTACATTAAAAATAAATGAAATAATAGAATTTTGGGGTTATACATTATATAAACTTCTGTCATTTTCACTTTCCATCTTCAGGAGACTTACATTGAAATCCAGACAGAACACTTGCCCCAGTTGCTGCTCAGGATGATTTCTGCCCTGACAAGCCATCTCCAAACGTTGCACTTGTCTGAACTCACAGATTCACTCAGGCTCTGCTCAAAGATCCTTAGCAAGGTTCAACCTCCACTCTTATCTGCCAACACTGGAGGTGTGTTGCAGTTTACAAGTGGGCAGAGCAACTCAGTCAAAGAATGGGAAGACAAAAAGGTAAGGTTTGCTATTATTTTTGGCATTAGACCAATTATATTTCTTCAAAGCAGAATAGTTTATATGTAGTCATTTAAATATTAATGAATTTTTTCTAGATTCAAGTGTTGTGGCAGTAGACCATCCTATAGGCTTTTGGCAATTTAACTGTCTATATCAGCCCTCCACTAGAAATATAATGCAAGCAACATATGTAATTTTTAACTTTCTGGTAGCCACATTAAAAAAATAGAAACAGGTGAAAATAATTTTAATTATATTTTATTTAGCCCAATATAGCTAATATATTATCATTTCAACATATAATCAATATAAAATTGATGTAATATTTTTAAAATGAGCTATTTCACATTCATTTTTGTACTAAGTCTTCAAAATTCCAACGTGTGTTTTTTACTTACAGTACTGAAATGCAAAATTTTTATTGGAAATACTTGATCTGTATTTAATTTTATAAAGTGTACATTTGAAAAATTAGATTCACATATCCAAGTTCTAAACATATTTAAAAGTTTTATTGTAACTAAATTAAGTATTTTGTGAATTTTAAATTAACTGAAAAAAATTTAGTTCCTTTGTCAGATCAGGAATATTTGAACAGCTCAGTAGTCACATGTGGTTAGTAGCTACCATATAGGACAACAGGTTTATAATCTAAACTTTACTCATCCTTTTCATATATACACTAAATTTTTGGTGTGCTCTTCTCAATCTAGAATCTTTTTGCTCTATTCAGTCTTCCAGATTCTTAATGCTAGCTTTATGACGTTGAACAGAATTATAATTGTAATGGCTGTCCATAGTATCTTACTTAAAACACTTGTGATGCACCTATGGAAAAAAATGTATATAATTCCGTTGAATTTAGGCACAGTGGCTCTATTTTAAAACAAAGGTTTAAAATTTTCTGGCATTTAGGGTTCATTACCTTAATTCTGGGTTTGGGCTTGTATAGTTGCCCTTACTTTTTTTTCAGTTGCTTTTTTGTTTCCAGCCAGGCAAAATATTTTATCTGGATAGTCTAATACAACCTTTCCCATCAAATATTAATCCTAAAACTCTTTTATTGGACCTTTTAAATATATTGCTCTTCATATATGAAATGAATGTCACTGACAATCAATTTAAATATATCCCAGGATTATCCTACATAAGTTAAAATCAGTCTCTTATTTTCCTTCCTACCTGCTTACTATTTATATGTGATGTATATACTGATTCTGTTGGAGGAGAATTCATTTTGTATTGCTGTTTCCTTAATTTATGCCTCTAGGACCTTCTTAGAAATAAGACTAAAATAGGTATTAACTGCTTTGTTTTTTTTGTTGTTTTTTGAGTGAGATTAGTTCCAGTAGGGGGAGGACCTCAGCATTCTTCCAATAGCATGTTCAAATATGTGAATATTTACTACATAGAAAACATCTGGAGGCACTTACCAATGGTTACAGGGTAAGGTAAATGGGAACATGCATTCATATTAAATGAAGGACAATATAATATACTTTTTTTTAACATAATGGTGCATTAACCTGAGAGTATGCTTTTCCCTCTCTTTGGTTTGCTTCTGTATTCTCAGGCCATATATGTTCTTTCCTTTTTTTTTTTAACCACGGCACAATGGTATTGTCTTCACTGAAATGTCTAAAATTTATCATATTTGAAAGCCAAGAGTATTTTCCTTACTCCTTTTTTTAAAAGTATAAGTGAAGGGATAATTCTTTAAAAAAATTGTGACTCTAATTTTGTCTCCATGCACACTTAATACATTGTTATAAAATTAGTGTATTGGGTATCTATACCTGAATGTCCAAAACATGTCATTTCTTTCTCTCTTCAGAAAGACATTTTATTATAAAATAATCTGAAACATAGTTATATAATATAGACCAGACAAATAAATGTATACAAGTGTAATTGAATTTCTAGCTTGAATTCTATTAATGTAACATCCATTGTTTTATGATACTTATATGAAAAAAGATTAATACAGAAATAACTTTACAATAATAAGCTAATAACAGTTTTACCATTTAAGTGAGACTTCTTTTCAAAAAGGTATTAAAATACAAGGTTTTAGAAGTAGAAATGTCAACAGTTCAATTCTGATAGATGCCTCTAAACTGGCATTATAATATGAAAAGTTCTTTTTTTTTAAGATTTTATTTATTTATTTGAGAGAGAGAGAGCACAGGAGAGGGGGGAGGGTCAGAGGGAGAAGCAGACTCCCTGCTGAGCAGGGAGCCCGATGCGGGACTCGATCCAGGGACTCCAGGATCATGACCTGAGCTGAAGGCAGTCGCTTGACCAACTGAGCCACCCAGGCACCCTATAATATGTATAGTTCTTATACTGCTACAGTGATAGGCTACTGTAAAAATATCATGAAGTTTAAAATCACCTAAGCTAAGCTCTTCTAATAACTACTAACTTTATTTGCTATGTAACGTTGGGCAAGTTTTGTTTTTAACTTCCCTGAGCCCTCAGTGTGCTTACCTTTGAAACAGTGAAAACAGCCTTTCTTTATCCAGTACCCACTCTGTGTATTCAGTGGTGAAGTAGGCACAATCCCTGCCTTCCTGACCCGTTTTTGCTAGTTGGAAGACATACATTAAACAAGTAATTGCACATTTAATTATAGTTGTGATAAACACATGAAGGAAAACATAGAGTGGTAGGAATATGGAAAATGCGGTGATCTGACCCAGATTGTGGGTGTAAGGAAGGCTTTCTTAAGGAAGGATTGTTTCAGTGAAGCCCTAGAGAAATGGGGGTGGGATGAGGTAGAAAGAAGAGAGCACTTGAGAAAGGAAGAAGCATTCCGAAAGGCTCTTCGGCAGAAAGGAATGCTGTGCACGCAGTGAGGGAGAGATGCAGTCTTGAGATAGGCAGGGTCCAGGTCATACAGAGCCTTTTCACTATACCAGGGCTTTTATTCTTTATTTTGGAAGCATTGGGAAGACACTGAAAGGTTAAAAGGCAAGTGACATAACATGATTTCTGTAATAGATAAGTTACTTTGCAGTGTGCAGCATGGATCTCAAACTGTGGATGTGGAGAGACCTGCAGTAGTGCAGGTGAGAGGTGGTAACATGCTAACAAGATGGGGGCCTGAAGACAAATAAATGGATTAGCCTTACATTTAAGAGAAAACAATCAGTAACCCTAGTAACGGATTGGTAAGGGTGATGAGTGATCACTAACATTTATTGAGTGCTTACTAAATGGCAGGCATTAGGCCATGTGCTTTAGATGTACTGTCTTACTTAATCCTCACAGCAACTGTAAAACGTAGGAACTAGTGTTATCTCAGTTATATGTATCAGGAGACAGAGGTTTAGGTTAAATAACTTGCCAAGCTAGTAAGTGGCAGAACCTTAGCTGACTCATGGCCAGTACCCTTCAATGCTGTTCTGAAGTGGATGTAGGGGAAGTGGGAAGGAAGGGTGGAGAAGATCCCAAGAATCACCCCTAGGTTTCTGTGTTCTGATTTGATGAATGGTGGTGTCATTCACTGAAGCAAGGAACACTGGGCAAGGCCCAGCTTCGTAACCGCAGAACATTTTTTGTATCTTCAATAATCTTCACTAAGATCACTTTTTAGTTACTAAAATGTACTCATATTCAAATTCAACTTATGCTCTGGCACAGTCCCTAAGCAATTTATGATATGTACAACTTTTGTTTCCTTAAACTAAGCCAGAAAATATGCTTGGCAGTTGTACTCCTCCTGTCTTTGTAGGAAGGGGATGGTTAATGCATTCCAGCTCTACTCCAGCAGCTGGTCCATCTTTCGTTGATATTTTAATTGTCTTCCTATCTTCTCTTTCAGATTACAAACTATTCCTTTTATTCCTAGTACCTAATACAGTGTCTGGCACATAATGTGGGTTCAATAACTGTTTGTTGAAAGAATGTAAGATTAATGGCACATATTTTAAATGGTACTTTACACATTTCATACAGAAATTTCACACTCATGGGTTCTGAATAGATGACCTATTAGAATTTATTTCTGTTTTTTAAAATTTCTCATTCTTTGCATTGTTTAGACATTAGGAAAGTGATTTCATGAAGTAGACTGAATAAATTGTCCGTCATTTGAAAACAGGGATATGGATCCTAGAGATTTGTGCATACACATATTTTGCCCTCAAGAACCTAGCCTTAGGCTTTGCAGGTAGTGAATAATAAATATTTAGCAAATGAGTTTATATTAATATATTCACTAGACCCATACCAGTATTTCCTATTGATTATCATAGACATATGAATCAGTGATAGAAACTATTCTAAGATTCTAGCGGACATGTAGATTAAGTTTTAAATCATCTAATCCAAACTGACTTCTCTCAAAACATGGCCATTTCTAATTTTTAATTTCTAATATACACACTTAACCACTTAGCCTTTGCTCTTTTTAATGTCTATCAGGTATCATCAATTTCTCTTGAAAATCCTACTGAAGTGTTTGAAGATGGAGAAAATCCACCAAGTAGTCGATCATCAGAGAGTGGATTCACTGAGTTTATACAGTATCAAGCAGACCGAAGTGATGACATTGACAGAGATCTGAGTGAGGGACAGGGGACGGCTGCCATCCCCATCGGTAGCACATCCTCCGAGACAGAAACGGCCTCCACTGTGGGATCTGAAGAAACCATCATCCAGCCCCCTTCCATAGTCACTCAGGGGACAGCACCCCGAAGTGGGAAGACAGCCCAAAAAACTGCAATGCAGTGCTGCTTGGAGTATGTCCAGCAGTTTCTCACCAGACTTATCAACCTCTACGTCATTCAGGGTAACACTTTTTCTCAGGCTTTGGCTACAGAGCATCCAGGGGATCTCAGTCGAGAGCGAGAGCAAGGAGAGACTCCAAAATGGGACAGAGATTCGCACGGAGATGTAAAAGAGAGAAACATAAGTAAACAAAAAACTTCAAAAGAATACCTTTCTGCCTTCCTTTCTGCCTGTCAGCTCTTCCTGGAGTGCTCCAGTTTCCCAGTTTACATTGCTGAGGGAAACCATACCTCAGACTTACATTTGGAAAAATCGGAGACTGGTAAGGTCGTCTTGGTTTTATTTAAATATTTTTTATGGCATACCTTCTTTTTTTAAGGAGAACTCAGATATTAAAACTGGGACTTTTTTTTAGCCAGTTCATTTTTTAAAGTGTTATTTAATTTGTCGATTTTTTAAATGAAATACTATATTCATGGGGAGATATATATTAGAAAATGTTGTGATTTTGATGTCTTAGTTTGCTTACAAATGAGTAGAAGCTAAAAAGGACATTAACTCCTTTCTCTGGAGAAAAGTAATGTAACATTTAGATCCATTGGTTTCCTTTATTAAGACTAGCATCATATATGTTTACCATTATTTAATTTTTATATACGCACACGCATAGTGCAGTGAGTGCTATGAGTGCTACATAATGTGTGTTGACGAATGTACTATTTTTCAGGACAGGGAAATAGATTTATGACTTGGCATAAGAAAACTACATACTGAAAAAGTTTATGAAATTCTTGTTGCTGCTTTATTTTCTTAAAGCTCCAGTCTAGGTGAGAAACCGTGGTTTTACTAACGAATCAAGGCCTAAAGGTAGTAGGAGGTGCTTTGTTTTTTTAAATTAACCTGGAAGTTAGAGTCTGCATGAAAGGTTTAGCATAATGAACCCTGTTGGCTTCCGTCTTTTTGTTTCAGACTGGGAGCACGTGCAGCCTCCGCTGTGGCTCCAGACTCTAATGAATGCTTGTAGCCAAGCAAGTGATTTCAGTGTGCAGAGTGTTGCTATTTCTTTGGTCATGGACCTGGTGGGGCTGACTCAGTCTGTGGCCATGGTCACTGGGGAGAACATCAACAGCGTGGAGCCTGCCCAACCCTTAAGTCCAAACCAGGGAAGAGTCGCAGTGGTTATTAGACCTCCCCTCACTCCAGGCAACCTGAGATACATCGCTGAGAAGACTGAATTTTTCAAGGTAAATTCTAAGAAGTACATACATTACTAAGATGGTACTTGACCTCATTTGCTTAGCAGAGATATTCAAGATGATAATCAGGCTTCACTGAATACCTCTTCACATTATACTGTATAGAAAAAGTTAGATACCAGCTTAATCTGTACTGCTTTGCCAGTCTTGTCCCCAGTTTTGTGAGAGGGAAGAAGGTAAGGATGAGAGGAGATGGGGATGAGGTTAGGGAAGGCATGTGTTAGGGCTCTAAAGTCACAGAGGAAACAATTTCAGCTAAAAATGAGGTAAGATCATTTACACAGTAAAACTTATTTCCCCGTGATGTGGTTATGACACTTCTGGTTTTCATAGAGTACAATCTCAGCTCTCCAAAATCCCCAGGAAAAGTTTTTCTGACTCTGTATTGTCTGATCATCATCTGTGGTGTATGATGCCATTCAGAAAAAAAATGCAGTTTTTTTATTTTGAGATACCCTCTACATAGAAAGAACATCAAGTATATTGGATTATATTACATTTTTTTAAAATTTTTTATTATGTTAATCACCATATATTACATCATTAGTTTTTGATGTAGTGTTTCATGGTTAGGTAGATTCTTTATATATAAAAAATTTTTTTCTTAATTTTATCTCATTTCAATTCATTGTGCCTCATGGGATCGTTTCTCCTGCTAGATGAGAGTTGGTTTCTGTAACAGTATTATAGTGGTAAACCCTAAAAATGGTTACATTTTTTATTAATGCTATCGTAGATCATCAAGTGCTGTGTTAACACATGTAACTCTGAAATACATACAACCTGTTTTGTGTGTCTTAAATAATTTGGATATTTAGACTATGAATTAGATTTCATTTTGTAACATATAACCATAAATATTAAGCTATATTCAATGTGGGGTTTGTATCCTCTTAAGGATAATGTATTCTAGCAACAATTTACTAAAGGTCACTAAAATAGTGAAATGGGGTCTTCTCTGGGCCCTGCAGAAAGTGCTTCCATGTTTGATGTTTAAAACAATACCATTAGGGAGGGACCTTAAAAAAAATGAAAATAATCAGTCAATCATTAAAGGTCTATCATAGAGGTTCTAATTGCCTATATGACCAAAAAGTGAGCACATGGAAAGCTACACTTTTAAATTGCATCCTAGTAGCATAATGGTTATTGAAGACCTTCGAAGTCTGGCCTTCAGAGGCTTGTTGTACCTAACAGGAAATGCTTGTTAAAGAAGGTTTAATTTATGGTTTCATAACACTGTCACTTTTACATCTTTTTCTATAGCATGTAGCTTTAACATTGTGGGATCAGCTGGGAGATAGGACACCTCAACACCACCAGAAAAGTGTGGAACTGTTTTATCAATTACATAACTTGGTTCCTTCTTCTAGCATCTGTGAGGATGTTATAAGTCAGCAGCTAACCCACAAAGATAAGGTAAATTTTTTTATCTTGTCCCACCCCCACCCACCCCACTCCCATTATACCAAAAGGAAAATTAAAGAAACTCTAGGAAAATTATTGTGGCTAGTATTTGATTAGAGATTATATAAATTCTTTCAGAGTGATCTTCATGTCTTTAGAACAAATTTGCTCTGTCGTTTTTGGAAGAAAGTTCTTTGCCAAAGCACCAGTAATATGAAAAATCAAGTAATCCACAATCAGATACTGGGTTTATTTCTTGGTTCAGGACACAAATTGTGGGCAGCGATGATTAAAGTTGTTGCTGGTCCAAGTTCTTGGATCATTTCAAGAGGAAGCAGTGGCCTTGGTTATGGAAGTATGGATACATTAACAAATGCATGTGAAATGAAGTGATATGTGTGTCGAGTTACATTTATAAGGCACAGAATGCTAATAGTGGAGATATTATTTGCATTATAATAAATATCCAAAATAAGGATTTTGTATCCTAATGTATACAAAGTAATCCATAAGTCAGTAAAAGTGATAGAGTTCTGGGTGCTCCTGAGAAGAAGCCAGAATTGTCATTCTGGTTGACCTATTCAGGCAGTTCAGTGAAGAGTGTGGTCTTCCCATGCCTGCTCTGGAACATCAGGATTTTATCAAACAGCTTTTAGAGGTGCATCACCCTAATTTTTAAGAACTCTAAATGCTAGTGAGTTTTAATGGACCCTAAAAAAAGGCATTCTGTAGAGTAAATGAAGCTTTTGGCAAGGAGGGAAGTGGCAAATGAAGGAGTAAATGAGAGGAATAAAAAGTTTATTCTATTAAAATTCTATTTCTACTTTAGCACATTCTTTGAAAATTGTTTAGGAATAAAATGTTTAATAAAGCCTTGCATTTAATTTCATTTGTTTACATTAAGTGTAAATCTAGGATAAATTATATACCTGTTTACTTGTATAACATTTTAAAGAACTCGTAAGTTCTGAATAAATGTATTATACATCTGTGAAAAAAATTACAATACTATTTTTTTTTTTTACATGTTTGTATTGGTTGATGTACAAACACAGCCTTCATAGGAAAAGCATTTATTAGGCCTGAGGGAAAAAAGAAAGCACTCCTAACTGATCACAAGCAATTTAGACAGTTTCAGTCCCTGATTTTGGGAGGCCTCTACTTGAAGGATTCCACAGATGCTAGAGGAAGACTATAAAAATCTTGATAACTTCACATTTCCTACCTGATTTATATTAATTCATGTTCGTTATCACCAAAAGCTGCTCTTTCTGAAAAATGTATTTTTCCATGGTTCTTTCCATTATTACCATAACACTTAATGTTTTCAAGATAATCTCAAAGTGATGTGTTTTTCTTACAGAAATAATTTTTTAGGTGTTTAAATTTTTGAATCTAATAAACCAGCTTTATAAGTAATGACAAATTCATTTGAGATTAATATATAATTTCTGAGAGCAAAAGTAAATTGTATAGTGTAATAAAATAAATTTTGACTAAGTATTTATATTAAAATAAGAGGGAAAGTGCTTCCTATACTGAAGACATCATAACATGTGCATTACTAGTTCTTTCCATCCCCTGTTATATAGTAATCTAGAAACCGGGTTACCTAGTCTACACTAAATTCTAATGATTTGTGAGGTAGCATGAGATGATCCTTCAGGTTTAATATTTCTGCATATATTTAAGTCTTTTTTACATTTCTGCTTTCATAAAAACAGTTTATTGTGTTGTGTGTTGAGTACTATGAATATTGAACCTAATACTGCCTCTTAAATTGCTACTTTGATTTACTAAAATCCTTTAATATCTTCAAGGGAGAATAAAATAATTTAATCTTCCGTATTCTTCCTCAGAAAATAAGGATGGAAGCACATGCAAAGTTTGCAGTTCTTTGGCATCTCACAAGGGATCTCCATATAAATAAGTCGTCATCTTTTGCACGTTCTTTTGACAGGTTGGTGTGTTTGATATTCGGATTCACAGTCAGATATCTCAATGTCTCTTTTCTTGAATCCTCTGGCTAGTTTGGCACGAGTAGAAAATAAGAATTTACAGATTTTATAAGGAGAACTTATAAATTATTTTTTTAATCGAAGCTATATTAAAATGCATGGCATTGAAGCACCCAGAGCCCCATTCTTTCACTAGATGACAATTCATCAAGACCCTACTGTGTGCCAGATACCATTCTAGGTGTCGGGGATACAGCAATGAATACAGCATTTTGAGTCTTTATTCACAGTGAAGTTTCATTAAAACAGTAGATTATGGGAAGAGGCCAGGTTTCCAAAAGGGCAAGAAGAAGGAACCAGTAGTTCCGCTTTCAGGATAACCACGTAGCCCCAGTTGATGATACAAGAAAGCTCTTCCTTACCGAACAATGCCAGCAAATAAATGTCAAAGGCATAGTATTCGCAAACACCCTCTTGCAATCCCTAATGAAGTAATTGATTCGGGCAAGGAGTATCAGTGGATGCTAAACCCATTAGGTAAAATGTTTCTGGGGGTAGTGATGGATCTAAGGAAGAAAACAGTAGATTATGTAACTGTTTCTCCAACAGTTATTTTCAGTCTTCTGCCTGAAATGGACCTAATAGATCTATAGCTAAAATACTGACCACTTCATGTGGATTCAGAGAACCTGTAGCTGCCTGAGAGTGGTTTTGCTACTTGTCTAGACCACTTAAGATGACTCATCCCCCAAATATGAGATTTGCATCAACTTCCAAGGAGATGCTGTTACGTGGTGGTTTAGATATTGGCATAGGATAATAGCAGTCTCACCAGCAGCTCTCCTAGAGGAGGCCACAGATCTGACTACGCTTATAGCCCCAGCTCAGGACCAATGTGTGCTTTACTAGACATTACTTTTTCAACAGCATCACCATTTTTAAATCATCTGCTATTGAACCAGTACAATGAAATAGGTCCTTGACCTAGGTACTTTACATATAATTATCTCTCATTTGACGCTTGCCTTTGCTCATCATACAGACGAGGCACTGAAGGACCAGAGAAATTAAGTGGCTTACTCAAAACCACACATGAGGTTGTGTGGATAACCTACATTTGAATCTTGGGTTTTCTGATTCCAAACCACACCTCCATACCTTTCACAGGTCTTTCCTTGAATTAAGCTCGTAAGTTTGACGTGTAAAGAGATTAGGTGCAGAAGAACATGGGAGCAGTGCTGACTTGCAGGGAGTTCAATATTTGGTGACTTGAAAAGGAATATGTTGCTGAAACAAGACTAAGGTTTTTTTTTTCTATTTTATAAAAGTAATGCATGCTTGTGAAATTAAAAAAAAACCACAAGTATATAAGAGGGGAAAGACGATTTTCTCCTTTCTCGTATCTACTGAGACTGTAGGGATTCAGATTATTAAAATACTGTGGTCAACAGTTATCCTTAAGTATGACTACTTTTTAAAAAGTTAATTCAAAATAATAACACTGATAATAATATTGATTTAAGAAAAACTATAGTGTTACAATTCAAGTAGGTGTTTTTGTTTTTTTTTTTAATTATCGGTGTTTATTGTAGGTCGCTGTTCATCATGTTAGATAGCCTTAACAGCCTCGATGGTTCTACCAGCTCAGTGGGACAAGCCTGGCTGAACCAAGTGCTACAAAGACATGATATTGCAAGAGTTTTGGAACCATTGCTATTGCTCCTGCTTCATCCTAAAACTCAGAGGGTGTCAGTGCAGCGTGTACAAGCAGAACGCTATTGGAATAAGGCTCCCTATTACCCTGGAGAAGAGAGTGACAAGCATTTCATGCAGAATTTTGCCTGCAGCAGTGGTGAATATCACATGGAAGTAGAACAGCTTTATTTACAATTAAATTATGAAAATAAAGTGAGAGGTGAACACAGTGGTGATTGGCAACAGTGAGGTGTTCTCCGTGGGCTTCCCCCGCCGCGTGCCCTGGCGGTGCTCATGTGGGATGTGTCAGAATATCCTTCATCAGTGAGCACCTTAGAGGACTTGGGATCTCTCTTATCAGTTGACTCTTTCAAGGGAGGAGTCAACACAGGTCTGGGCAAAGACAGTCTTCAATTTTGATGAAAATGCCTTTAGAGTGTAATTAGCAGTTTTGGTCCTGCAAGGCTGTGGAGCTACTTCACTGGGAATGTGTAATAAGCTTGTAGTGCACACTTAGCTTTCATGAGTCATTTTCTTCCTCTGAAATGGGGATCATAGCACCCACCTTTCCAGGCTTCACTGTGAACATCAGATGTCGTCCTGTTTGTGACATGTTTAGTGCAGACTGGCATATCCTAAGTGTTTGTTAAATATTCACTATTATTACTTGAAGTCCACACTTTACAAACTGTCAAGTGATGCCATCTGTAATACAGTGATAATGGCTCCATAGATTAGATAAGTTTATTACACTTCAGAGACAAAAGATGCTCACATATCTCATTTGTACCTTCACAAATAACCCTGAGCAGGGAGCTGCTGCTGAGCGGGCTGTGGCTTTCTCACAGTCCCATGGCTGCTGAGTGATGAAGCTGTGACCAAGCTGGTGTGCTCCTACTTCATCTTTAGTGTGTCTCTACAGAGCCTTCTTTCCTTTCTCTGCCTTCCTTTCCACTGCTTCCCCTGAGTCTTCTCAGAGCATGCCCTACCCTGCTTATCACCCCAACTTCCTTGTGTTAGCATTTTACTTGCTGCAGTTCCTGCCTGTCTGCTGAATTCTCACCTTGAGATCAGTCTCCTTAGCTGTAGGGTCACCATGCTTTCCCTGAGTTTTATAACATTTGCTTGGTACTATTCATATGGAACTAAGCCTTCTGCTCTTTCTAAAAAGAATGCCGTCAGCCTAGTATGCCCCTCAAAAAGTATAGAAATGGATGAATGTGTTTGTGATCCCCTACTGAGTTCAAACTCTGTAGAGAGCAATGATGTCTTTTCCTTCTCTCACCGCCATTGTCTCTAGGTTCAGGGCCTTACTCATACTAGATAATTCATAAATGTTGAATTTTATTGAAATCAAGGAACTACATATATATATACCTACTCCCAAACTACTTGAATTCTTAGAAATAACATAGCTAAAGGGAAGTATCACACAAGGAGGAAAAAAACTAAAATTTTGAACTGCCATAAAAAAGATACCTTATTTGGGGATAAGGGCAAATTTTTATATTGTATCTGTTTTAAATGTGTTGTTCTGTTCAATTCAATTGAATTAATAGGCTTTCTCTTGTTGAATTGTCTTGCTAAATTCTAGTTAATAGTCATCTACATAATTTTCTAACTTAAAGGGTCTAAAATAGTAATAAATTAAAATGTAATTTTAGGAAAGTATAAGTTGGTGATGAAGCTAATGATTAAAAATCTTGAGTTCAGTCTACCATTTCAATTATTTTAATATGTCTTCTATTTTTCCTTCTTTGCTATTTTCCTCATATGCCAGTAAGCCAAGTACAACTCATTGCATCTAAAGGGAATGGTGAAAAGCCGCTTACCATGGATGAAATAGAGAATTTTAGTCTCACTGTTAATCCATTGAGCGACAGACTTTCCCTTCTAAGTACCAGCAGTGAGACAATTCCAATGGTTGTATCTGATTTTGATCTTCCAGACCAACAGATAGAAGTACTTCAGAGTTCTGACTCTGGATGTTCACAGTCCTCTGCTGGGGACAATTTGAGTTACGAAGTCGATCCTGAAAATGTGAATGTCCAAGAAGATTCCCAAATGCCAAATGCGAGCTCCCCAGATGATGATGTTCAGCAGGTAGTGTTTGACCTGATCTGTAAAGTTGTAAGTGGCCTCGAAGCAGAATCTGCATCAGTTACATCTCAGTTAGAAATTGAAGCTATGCCCCCAAAGTACAGGGATGTAGGCCCAGGCGAAGAGATGCTCCAAACTGATGATCAGTCCGCTCCGCAGAGCCAGAGTGCTGTGCTGAGTAATGACAGTTCCCGCTTTCTGTCTGTGTCTGCGGAGGGAGGCCATGAGTGCGTGGCAAATGGAATCTCCAGAAATAGTTCCTCACCTTGTATTTCAGGAACCACACAGACTTTCCAGGACTCTAATGTTGCCTCCGTAGAAACCAAATCTAGACAGAGGAGTCACAGTAGCATTCAGTTCAGCTTCAAAGAAAAATTATCAGAAAAAGTCTCTGAGAAAGAAACCATCGTTAAGGAGTCTGGTAAACAACCAGGAGCAAAACCTAAAGTAAAACTTGCCAGAAAAAAGGATGATGACAAGAAAAAAACTTCAAATGAAAAACTCAAACAAAACAGTGTGTTCTTCAGCGATGGCCTGGATTTAGAGAACTGGTACAGCTGTGGAGAGGGAGAAATTTCTGAAATTGAAAGTGATATGGGTTCTCCCGGATCACGGAAATCTCCCAATTTCAACATCCATCCGCTCTATCAGCATGTGCTTCTGTATCTCCAGTTGTATGATTCGTCGAGGACTCTCTATGCTTTTTCTGCCATCAAAGCCATCTTAAAAACTAACCCTATTACTTTTGTAAATGCCATTTCAACCACTAGTGTAAATAATGCATACACCCCTCAGTTGTCTCTGCTTCAGAATCTCTTGGCCAGACACCGGATTTCTGTTATGGGCAAAGACTTTTACAGTCACATTCCAGTGGACTCAAATCATAACTTCCGGAGTTCTATGTACATAGAAATCCTTATTTCCCTCTGCTTGTATTACATGCGTAGCCACTACCCAACTCACGTCAAGGTCACTGCACAGGACTTAATAGGCAATCGAAACATGCAGATGCTGAGCATTGAAATTTTGACGCTTCTCTTTACTGAGCTGGCAAAAGTAATAGAAAGCTCAGCAAAGGGTTTCCCGAGTTTTATCTCTGATATGTTATCTAAGTGCAAAGTTCAGAAGGTGATTCTTCACTGCTTGCTGTCCTCTATCTTCAGCGCACAGAAATGGCACAGTGAGAAGGTGACAGGCAAGAACGTGGTCGCCGTCGAAGAGGGTTTCTCAGAAGACAGCCTTATCAATTTCTCGGAGGATGAATTTGACAGTGGCAGCACACTCCAGTCACAACTTCTTAAAGTGCTTCAGAGGCTCATTGTTCTAGAACACCGGGTAATGACTATCCCTGAAGAGAGCGAAACGGGTTTTGATTTTGTCGTCTCGGACCTGGAACACATCAATCCCCACCAGCCCATGACTTCTCTTCAGTATCTGCACGCTCAGCCAATCACGTGTCAAGGCATGTTCCTTTGTGCAGTGATACGAGCTTTGCATCAACATTGTGCTTGTAAGATGCACCCGCAGTGGATTGCTTTAATCACGTCTACTCTGCCTTACATGGGAAAAGTGCTACAGAGGGTGGTTGTTTCTGTGACGCTGCAGCTTTGCCGAAATTTAGATAATCTAATCCAGCAGTACAAATACGAAACAGGATTATCTGATAGTAGGTAAGGTTGATTTTTAACTTTATCATTGACATCTTTCACATGTTGACACGGAATTGTCCACAAAGTCACTTACCATTTGAGTAAACAAATTAGTGGTTATCAGTACATTACAGATAGTATATTATTTTCACAACGAAATTCAGCTTGAGAAAGAGTGTCGATAAAAGAATGCAAGAATGGTAGGAGTAAACAGGCCTTTTTTTATTCTAAGGATTGTAATTAATTTTGATGTTCTTCTTGACTGAGCTGGCGAAAGTAATGCAAAGCCCAACAAAGGGTTTCCCTAGATTTATCTGATAAGTTACCTAAGTGGAAATTAATGTCACACTAAAATTAATTTTAAGGGGCGCCTGAGTGGCTCAGTGGGTTAAGCATCTGCCTTCAGCTCAGGTCATGATCCCAGGGTCCTGGGATCGAGCCTCGCATCATGCTCCTTGCTCAGCGGGGAGTCTGCTTCTCCCTCTCCTTCTGCCTGCCACTCCCCCTGCCTGTGCTCTCTCTCTTTCTCAAATAAATTTTTTTAAAAATTAATTTTAAATTAAAAATAATTGTTTTCCCATCTGATTTTATTTCTTGTTTCCGATTTTCGTGTTTAGTGGTGAATTCCATCTGTATCCCCATGTTCAGTCATCAGAAATTAGCCACATGTTTAATAGACTCGTGTCTGGTTTATCTCCTGTATAACCTTCGCTACTACGTGTAAAGTATGAGAGAACTGCCTTTATCATTTAATATTGATATGACTGCTTTTACATAGTTACTAGAAATTTACTGGCTATATTTGTTTATTTTGTATTGAATTCTTTAGCCAAAAAGAACTCTAGTACAACTCACTTATTTTAGAGATTAGGATATAAAAACTTCTAATATATGCTCTTATTTACTCCTGTACTATTTATTGAGCACCTACTATGTGCCTAGCACCTGCTGGACATTTACTCTTGATAAGAATATGAACTTTTCTTTCACAGAACTTGTGTTCAAATGAATACATTTTATTTCAGGCCTCTGTGGATGGCATCAATCATTCCACCAGATATGATTCTTACTCTTTTAGAAGGGATCACAGCCATTATCCATTACTGTTTGTTGGATCCTACTACTCAGTATCACCAAGTAAGACTGCATGAATATTTGGCTAGTTTGAAAAGAATGAGGTCCAATAAGTACCCATTTGTAAACCTCAGTAAGTGATACGTGTTTTTTCCCCCGATTTAAGCTTTTGGTCAACGTAGACCAAAAACACTTGTTTGAAGCCCGCAGTGGAATCCTCTCGATCCTTCATATGATCATGTCTTCTGTGACATTGCTTTGGAGCATCCTGCATCAGGCTGATTCTTCAGAAAAGATCACCGTTGCTGCCTCTGCATCTGTTACCACCATTAATCTTGGAGCCACAAAGGTTAGACAATTCACATTTCCTCTGTGGAGCTCAGGAGTTGATTCAGGGACTTTCCTAAAGATTGTATTCAGAATTTGTGAATAATTTGAGTAGTATTTTTGACATGCTGCATGAATTGACTAATTAATTCCCAAATAATTTTAACTGTTTCATTGAGAAATATCACAGAATTCACCCATTTTAAGTATATACAGTACAATGATTTTTTTTTCTACTACATATCCAGAGTTGTGAAACTGTCACCACAGTCACCAAACGTGTCCATCACCACAAAAAGATTCCTGGTGCCCATTTGCAGTCACTCCCTGTTCCCCCTCACTAACTCCAATCAACCACTAATCTGTTTTCTCTACATATACATTTCTTTTTCTGGACATTTTTAATAAATGGAATCATGTGTTACTTGGTCTTTTGTATATGGCTTCTTTCATGTGACAATGTTTTTGAGGTTCATTTATACATATTATAATTTTATTCCTTTTCTTTAGGACATCTTAAGTTGACATTTTAATATACAAAACCCTCCTAGAAAATAGTTTAGCAATATGCACAGAGAGCTTTAAAAGTTTTGTAGTTTATGACCTAGTAATCTACTTTAGTAATGAATTCTAAGGTAATCAAAATTATGCAAAGATACATACATGTCATTATAGACTTATGTAGTGGCAAAAAGAGAGATCCTAAACAGCAAATATGGAAATGGTTAAATAAATTATACTTTTAATGTTACATTATGTAGCTACTAATAATTGTGGTTTTAAAGAAATCTCTGGATAGAAAATGTGTAAAACTTCAGTGAAACAAGGATATTACATAATTGAACAAATCTTGTATTTATAATTCTATAAAAAATTATATGCAGAAAAAGAAATTAATGTTAATAGTGATTATCTCAGCATAATATGATTAATGGTTGAGTGTTTAAATTTTTTTGTTACACTCTGGCATTTTCCAAATTTTCTACTTTATACTTAGATGAAAATTCTATTTGAAAGCATGTTATGCAAAGTCAAGTTGTTGAATTGATAGTCCTCAGTTACCTAATCTTACTCTTAGACTTGACTCCCTAGATCGAGGAGTAATGGGAGCACAATTGAAATTAGGGGAAGAGGAAGGGTGGAAACTACTTTAAAATTTTACTTAAGTACTTACGTATAGATTAAATTATGCTTTTCCGTTGTATAATTTCACTTAAATATAAAACACTCCCTTTCCTTTTTAAAGGGATCTACTAATGTAATTGGACTTCATATATAGTGTTTTCCTATTACGTCATATAGACAATTGGCAGTTGTCATTTTATAGGGTTTTTTTTTCCTTTCCCAGTTAAAATAACCGTGATTGCCTCCTTTAACACTATTAAAGTGTCCTGTACTGTTATTTAGGTGGCAAAAATGAAAGCACTATACAGTATTTCAAAAAAAGGTAAAAGTACAGTCTATTAATGTTTCATAATTTTTAATTCACTTGTTTATTTAAATTGTTTTAGAACTTGAGACAGCAGATCCTTGAATTATTGGGCCCCATTTCAATGAATCATGGTGTTCACTTTATGGCTGCTATTGCGTTTGTATGGAATGAAAGAAGACAGAACAAAACCACCACCCGGACCAAGGTACATGTTTAACCATTTGGTACTTCTCTTGTGTCGTTTGAGAAGCGTTTGGTGAGTACATGCAAATCTTCAATTCCCCGTTAGTTGCAGTGGGCCTGGGGTGGGATGAGGAATATAAAAGCAATAGTTTTTCTACAGGTTTAGATAATGATGTATTTATTGCCCAAATGTCTTAAATAAGTATAAAAAGCATCATTTTATGCAAGAAAAGAAATTCGTATATTAACTCTATTTGAAATAGAAAAGTTAACATAGTACAGGGTGTTTTTTTAAATGTTAGTCATTCAGGGTATGGAGAGTTTTCATCTTGACTAGATTTCCATTAGAAACTAACTACTAGCTTAAGTAGTTAGTTTCTAAATGTAATCCATATATTGGCTTAACTGGATTATATATGTGAAATTTTTGCAGCTTTGTGAGTTCGAAAGCTCAAAAATGTTCTATATTGGAAATAGTAACTCATTAGACTACTAAGGCTATTAAATAATTAACATTCACAGAAGATATATGATTTGTGTACTTAAAGGTTTCTGATCTGTTATTTTTGTGTTGATTTCACATTACATATATGTTGAAATTTCAAAAGGAATAAAAATATTCATACTTATGACATTTTTTACATGGTAGGATTCAGTAACAGATACTACATTAGACAAGTAAAATCCTGAACTATTTAAAATCAGTCAAGGACCTGTGTTTTGTTATTAACAAGGCATAACAAACACATGCATTTTTCTGTGCTCTTTCAAAATTGAGAATAAAAGAATTTAAAAATGCATAAACCCACAACAAAAAATTGAGTTGACCACAGAAAAATAAGAAGTGTCAGCAGAATTTTGCAAGAATGAAAAAAACACGTCTGTGTGTGGTAACTGATTTAATAGAGAAAATTGATAACTAAATTGCAAGAAAGGAAGCAGTTTCCACTGTAAAACTACAGATGGTTTCTGGAATTTGAAGTGTCAGGTACCTCTAGGCACAGGGTTGGGATGTGGCTGAAATCTGGAGGATTGATTGAAAATTTATATAAGGAGCAGCTGGACAACTTCTAGATCCCTTTTCCCCAGCTCAAGCAACCACTTGCTCTTAATTAGCATTAAGCACCCAAGCAGGAAATTGGAGTCGTTTGCCCTGTAAAGAGTTGGTCAAGAAAGGCTCTGAACCCAAGGGCACAAGATTCACACAGGTACACATTAGACTTCATGGTGAAAACAGGAGCGTTCGCAAAAATTTTATATATTGAAAACTGGGCACTAGCCTCACCCCAGTAGGTAGCAGGAAGCAATATGGCCCTTAGGTAGGAATTTTGAGGATTCCCTCCTGGGAAGATGACCTGACCAAGAAAAAAGACATATAGCTACTAAAGTTTTTGAGGCTACTAACAAAACACTAGGCTGCAGTGACCACACAGGGAGGCCTCCCTACCCGCTGGTCTTGCACACAAATGCTTGAGTTCTCATCACTTTTTAATTTCTGTTTCAAAAGCAATAATAGTTGTTATGAGCACAGACTTTGAAACCAAATCCTTACTTTACTAACTGTATGACCCTGAGGTAGAAATACTACTTCATGGAGTTGTGAGAATTGGAAGAATATAGGTATGTGGCACTTAGAGCCAATGTCTGGCACTTAAAAGCACTCTGTAAATATTAGTCGTATTATTATTCCTGACATTTAAATATGAATAAAGAGCCAAGGATTACCAGCCACATGAAGAAAGCCTCTACTATTGATAGACAGTGACCAAAACAACTAGATAAAGTCAAAAGAAACAATACAGGTAACAGAATAACATGTAAGTAATAATAGTGATGCCTTTGAAGAGGTGAAGCTATATTGCATCCATGATACAAGAAAATTCTAAGAAAGACCTTTGCAAAAATTAAAATTTTTCTTGGATATGTTTTTTTATAGCAGAAATGAAACAAAATCAGTACAAGTGTTGGAAGAGAAAGTGGATAAATACCAGAAATAAAATATAAACTTAGAGATATGGGAAGTAGGGGAAAGGAGATCAGAAAATTAGGAGAGGTGATACTGGAGGGTCAGTATCTTTTTTGCAGAAAGAAAGAACAGAAGAAATGAAGGGAAAAAATATTAATGAAATGGTACAAGAAAATTCTCCAGAAATGAAGGAAATAAGTTTCCACAGACACTGTGAAAAGAGATTTACACAAAGATCAGCATGCAATTTCAGAACACTAGAAATCAAAGATCTGAAAATCTTCTTAAGAGAAAATACTATTCCTATTCAGTGGAATCATGATAAGACTTATCAAGAGCAGCGCTGGAAATTGTGATGGAAAAATTAATTTCAACCTACAATGCCTTATCCAGTCAAACTGTCACTCAAGGCATTTTGAACCATGCAGTATCTATTTTTTATAAAGGTATTACCATCAATTCACCCTTTCTCGGCTACTGGAAGATGCATCTCCATTAGAGGAGGAATAAACCAAGAAGGAAGAAGACACGGGATCCAAGAATGAGGGGTTTGGACAGAGAAGACAAGGAATGGGAATTTCTAGACTGATGGTCACAGAAAAGATATCAAGATGTTACTTTGTAGCAAGCCTAGGGAGTACCAACCCAGGGTAGAGCATAAAGACCTCTAACAGATGTCTCAAGGAAAAAAAAAAAACAGGAGGAAAAGGGTAGAAGATTAATTATCTAATATATTTGAATATGTAATGAGAGGTTTACAGTTGTTGGAGTAATTTGCGGATGAATTTATGATAGAGATGGAGAAAACCAAACAAAAATAAAGCAGTTTATTAACTCTAGGAAAAAGAAAAAGTAAAAGAAATGTATGACAGTATAATACACAGTACAACCGTAAATAGTTAATGAATATTAGATATTGATTTAAGTAAAATTATGACATAACTATGTTGGGAGGTAGGGAGAGAAGTGTAGGGGAGCTAAATTTTTGTCTTCTGACGTAGGAAGTCAGTAGGAAATTGAAAAAAAAATCATGAAATGGGGGAAAAAGCTGTGTATCACTCTAATAGAAAAGAGCTAAGAATTGAGCAGGGTTGCTTTGGGAATGTGAGATACAGGATAGGACACTGCTATCTTTTCTTGTAAGGCTTATTGTCCTATTTGATTTTTTGAAATGATATATATACATTGTATTGATAAAAATATATTTTTTTTACCTAATCAGACTTGCAAAGTCCTTTATATTAAAAAGAGCCCATGAAATATTCTCTTAATTCTGTGACTTCTCTTAAAAGACTTATGTACCCACCTACATACAGAGATACAATGATGTATTTATCCAGGTCATTCCTGCAGCGAGTGAAGAACAGCTCTTACTAGTAGAACTCGTTCGCTCCATCAGTGTCATGAGAGCAGAAACCGTTATGCAGACCGTGAAAGAAGTTTTAAAGCAGCCCCCAGCCATAGCCAAGGACAAGGTAAGAAGAGCTTTTCTTTGCATTTATTGACAACTCTGTTTCAGAAATGATGCTGGGAGGTAAGATATTTTTTTGTACAGCATTGTCCTTTTACAGATTGCAGAGAGGAAGGCATCACACTACCATAATCAACATTTATCAGTATCTGCAGTGACTGCTATTGTGATCATTCCCGTAGCTGGTGAAGAGCCATTCCCTGCTTAGATCTCTTATGTGAACATCTAAGGCAGTTCAGACTGGTATGACCGAATTCTTAGGGGAGGTTTTTCTGGTCATTTAAAGGAAGAACCTACAAGCCAGAGCCCAAGGTCAGCTGACCTCAGTTGTTGCCTTATTATTATCATTAGTATTATTTTACAGCTTCTTTATTGCTTTCTCTCTCGAATGGATGTCCAACATTTTGCCGTAACTTTAGTTCTAGTCAGTGTCATTTCTTGACCATGTACAAACCCGCACTTTGCAAGGGCTACAGGAAATGAATAATAATATAGTAATAATAATACAATACAGTAATAATACATTATTCACAGCACGTTGTCTCTAATTAGGCAGATATAAAAGTCTGCAAATGAGTAAAATTATGAACTTCTCTACTTTCTTCTGTTCTTTGTTCCAGCAATACTAAGAGATATTTTCTGAGAAAATAAACAGAATTGTTACACATATCTGAAAATGTTTATTTTTAAAAATTTTATCTTTTTCTTGAGTTGCCAATGGGAAGAGTATACCTGCATGTGTGAATAGCTAATATCCATATTAGCTTCTAACATGCTAACTATTCCTACATCACCCCTGGGGCATTTGCGATAGGATTTTAAATTTGCATGTGAAAGCTCAATTCAGCATAATATTTTGAGCACCTGCTTGTGCCAGACATTGGACTAGGCATGAAGGACATGAAAACAAGAACAAATTCTACCACCACACCCTCCAACGGCTGCCTCCTTGCTCTGAGTCTAAATTCTGAATCCATTAGATACTGGATTTTTCTTTGTGTATGATAAAGGGGAACCTTCAAGGGAATAGTTGGTACTAAAAAGGAACAAATTGGTAAATGTCAGTGGACATCAGTATCATTTTCTTGCCTGTTACTAATTTTATTTTATTGTGTTAATCACCATACATTACATCATTAGTTTTTGATGTAGTGTTCCATGATTCATTGTTTGCGTATAACACCCAGTGCTCTACGCAGAACGTGCCCTCTTTAATACCCATCACCAGGCTCACCCATCCCCCCACCCACTAGAGATAGTGCCGAGTGTGCTAATTCTAACGACAAGTGTTTTCTTTTTTATTATATGTTACACTCGGCACTATCTCTATTTAAAGACTACATTAGGAGGCTATTAGGAGTTGGTCTCAGATTTGAACAAATTACACTAAGTTAGGAGAAACTTGTAGTAAAATAGATTTAAATTCAAATTTCGTAAAAATCTTCAACCCAATTCTGCTAGCACCAACCAAGTATAAGCTGATTAAAACTGATGTTGATGCTTACAGAGTAAATGGATCATGTAAAAATAATGGCTGGAGTATCAACTTTTGATGTGTTGTGGGGGAGGTTTGACAACCTTTTGATTTCTTCTATCCATTTTCAGCTTTTTAAACAGCTCTTGGGTTAAGTTTTTTTCTACTAAATGAATTCACATGGCTTTATTTTTTATGACAAACTAGTGTTTTTGTTTTCTTTTAATGTTTTATATTAAAAATTGGCAGTAAAGTACAGAGTGGTTGCAACAGTAAAAAAGCTAAAGCAGCGTTTTTCTTCAATGTAAAATTGATTTCTTTTGTTTATAGAAACATCTTTCTTTGGAAGTCTGCATGCTTCAGTTTTTCTATGCTTATATTCAGAGGTAAGATAACTGATAGAAATCTCTCCTTACTGCATTAGCAACGCATAAAGGTCAGGGAATAGAGGAGACAAGCACCTGAATCCTTCCAAGAAGTTGCTATTTTTCCTTTTAAAACTAAAAGAACAAATGCTAGAAACATTGTCTATGGAAATATTTATACAAGTCAGTGGGTATGTTAATGAGCCAGCCAGGCAGATCCTGCAAACCTAAAGACCTAAGTGTATTAGAGATTCTGTGGCTACTGAAACAATGAATTGTAAGAAAATCATTTAAGAATAAATGAAATGCTGAATCCAACTCTTGAAACCATGCCTCTTGACACCGAATCCATTATTACTTTGATATGGGTGAACATGTAATCTAATCTGACTTTTTTTTAACGTTAGGAATGATGATAAAATATCTTTTTCTGGTATTCCAGTTTTATGTTCTCCTGAACAGAGGTCAGTTGAGCTTTGATAAATTCCTTACTGAAGACCTAAATCTTAATCCTCCCTTATAAGGCAGTTCCATATTAATCACCAAACTTGGCATCAATTTGTGATGTATGACTAACATTTATAAACTTAGGTTAGGTAATATATTTAAACTGATTGTCATTTAGAGCAAGGACTACCTAACATCTGAACTTAGATACATAGAGGTGTTATGGTTAAGGCCAGACTGAAACAGAGATAATCTTAACTTCTCTAGATGTGAGACCACTTGGTTCAGGACAGATTGATAACTCTCCCTTCGATGAGATAAAGACTCATAGGTGAAGAAAAAGAGCTAATATAAATGGAGAGAACAGGACTGAGAGCAAGTATGATGTCAGTAATTAAACTGAGACTTACTGCAATTGTATTTGGCTTCTGAGAGTCCATGTAATTAAAACTGGGATTTCTCTAGCAAAATTTCTGTACTAATAAGTCACACTGGATATTTTAAATGTGTTGGGTTTTTTTTAATTTAATATTAATAGAAAACAAGGCTTTTAGGAATTTTGTCCTATATAGTCTATACAAATTTAGGGAATGTTTCAGAGAAACTAGTAGGAAAATGTGTTAAAGGCTGTGGGAAAATATAAAGAAAATTAAAGTTTGCTGTGCTTCTCTCTATATATACACAACTCTATTTATCTTGCAGAATTCCAGTGCCCAATTTAGTGGATAGCTGGGCATCACTGTTGATACTTCTGAAAGACTCTATACAACTCAGTCTTCCAGCCCCAGGGCAGTTTCTTATACTTGGGTAAGCAATTTCGCTTAAAAATATTATTTTGAAGAACAGAATAATGTTCACTGACCTAATTGCTGAATAACAGATGTTTTGGGTGACCACACGATCACTGTCTTCTCATGGAATTCTCAAGGTATAGAACTAGACATATGGTATGAGGCCTGAAAAAAAGGGGAGGAGGCCGTAGGGAGGAAACAATGCATGTTTATACAAAATGTAAATGTACTAACATAAAACGTGTAATAGTAGTTACTTTAGGGATGAGTAGGATGGCTGATAGGGAACTTCATAGAGGAAAGTCATTTGAGTTCAGGGCCCTGAACATGAACAGGCTTCACCCCAGACCACCCCAATTAGAATCTGCTTTCTAGCAAGATCCCCAAGTGATTTGAGTGAGTGCACACTAAAGTGTGAAAAGGACTGAAAAGGACTGCTTAAGATATAAGGGCGGGGGAGGGAATAGAGTAAACTTTTCCCCAGCCTTTTTACATTACCTCAAACAGTCCAATGAGGTCTTCAGTGGCCAGCGACAGTCAACATATTCTCATATTGAATGGATATAAATTAACCAAGTCCAAAGAACTTTGACCTTTTGGTTGACTTCTGTAGTTCTGATGGGGATTTTATATGTGTAGGTGTGTGACTATATACACAGACTTAGCTTCGACCCTTATTTTCCTTATGGGAACTAGCAATTCTGATTTGGCAACCAATGGTCTAGAAAATTTTGAAGTGGAGAAGGAAGGTGAGGATCCTTCAGTGAGATGGTGTCAAGTTTTCTGGTAAATGCGGACATGTACTCTTGCTCTAGGAAGCAGAGAGGAGGTAGAGGAATCGTGGTGAGAGCTTGGTGAGAGCAGGTCAGGCTGAGGTAGCTGAGTAACACTAAGGTCCCAGCCCAGCCAAAGTGAGCCAGAGCCCCTGCCCAGGAATTTCAGGCTCATGATGATTCCCAGTCCCTCACACTACCTATTTTGAAAATTATCTAAATCAAAAAGCTGAAGGAGTTTTAGATGTTGAAGATGTAATGAGAAAAGAACAACTGACTCAATGTCTGCAATTCCTGGATCAAAAGTTCAGATAACTGGTGTGTATGAGTTTTAGTGATTGAGAAGATAAATATAAATCCTAGAAATCAAACAACGTACTCATGAAGATTTCTAATTCTTCTTTTCTAATCTCTAGTTCCAGCCCTCGTTCCTGTGACCTTGGGTACCGCATAAATCTCTCCAAGGCTATTTTCCTGTCTGTCAAGCAAAAATAATGGCACCTGCCCTACCTACCTAAGTTATTTTGAGGCTCAAAGAGGGACTATACGTACAGTTCTTTGAGTTACAGCAAATAACCCTGCTGCCTAATTTCATTAGAAATTAAAGCTATTTATTGTCACCTCTAGCTTCCCCATAGGAGACTCTCCTCACCTGCTTTTTCTTCCTTTCTCGTTTCTCAGAAAATAAGGGATCCTACCTCCTTCTCAAGTGTATATACTGAGATTGTTTAAGTAAAAAGTTAGACATTTCAGTTAGACTAGAAACTTAATTCCCTTTTTAAATTTCTGGTTATGTGTTTGTTTACTACCGACCATTCCACTGATGTTCTAAAAATTCTTAATTATAAAATAGAAATTGATATGAAGGTTGCTTTTCAATATAACCTCACATGTTAGTTTGGAAATAATTATGCATATAATTTATCTTAACAAAAGGTAAGTGTCAGAGTAAATATTGAGTGGAATTTTAGCAAATAACAAGTTGACATTTTTTTTCATTCATGAAGTATTTTTAATCTGTTATACACACACAGGGTAAGAAACCATTTCTGTTACAATTTAAAATTGCTGGGTTTTTTTTTTTGTTTTTTGTTTTTTTACTTTTTTGTTGATACATAAAACAAACAGAAAAATATACAAATAATTAGTACACTACCCCACAAGTTATTAGAGTGAACATATCAACTATATAATCAAGTCTAAAATAAGAAATAAAACACCATGTGTCTCCTCAGGTGCCCTCCCCATTACTGTCCTTTTCCTTCTCCCCAAAGATAACCACTATTCTGGCTTCTAACACCACAGATAAATTTTGCCCTTTTTTTGAACTATAAGTATATGTAAATATTTTATTTTGTGTCTGCTTCTTTCACACAACTTATGTTTATAAGATTCATCCATGTAATTTCATGTAGCTATAATTTATTGTTTCATTGCTCTTCGGTATCACTGTATGATTATGCTACAAATTCCCTTCTGTTGCTGGACTTTGGGGTTCTTTCCAGTTTGGTATTTTTATGAATAAGTTGTCAGGAACATCCTTTACATGTGTTTTTGTACATATGTTTATTCCTTTCAACAGAGTCATAGGATACTCATATATTCATTAAACACATAAAATAGAAGTTGAGGCCACAAAGCCACTTGGTCACTGGGACAAATCAGATTGCATCATTTCCTTTACACTGATATTTCCTGTTTTTTTTTTTTTTCTTTTGGCCCTTTTAGGGTTCTGAATGAGTTTATTATGAAAAACCCTAGTTTGGAAAATAAAAAAGACCAAAGAGACCTTCAGGTAAGGCATTCTGAATTGAGGGCCGTTGCCAAAACTCTGTGTCTCGGTGCCCTCAGCTCTAAAAAGATAAGGTTAAATAAGATCATCTCTGAAGTTATAAGAGCACATGTGTGCACGCAGACACACACATATACATAGAGTGGTTTTTTTTTCCTTTTTTCTTTAGGACGTGACTCATAAAATAGTGGATGCAATTGGTGCCATTGCTGGTTCTTCTTTGGAACAGACAACATGGCTGCGACGAAATCTTGAAGTTAAGCCTTCTCCCAAAATAATGGTGGATGGAACCAATTTGGAATCTGATGTTGAAGGTATTGATCTCAAACATTGGGGTTCATATTTATAGGCACCTGTTTACTACGAAATCCTGGCAACTCGCACTGTAAGCACCATAAGACCATCCCTTTCTCATGTTAGCAGGTAGCTTTTTTTACGGGGAAAAGGTGTAACTGTAACTTTACCTGTCTTTTCTCTTATTTAGATATGTTATCACCTGCAATGGAAACTTCAAACATAACTCCTTCTGTATATAGTGTCCATGCATTGACATTACTTTCTGAGGTAAATATCAAGTTTTTTCACACGAACTTCCAAGAAAACAATGTCATAATTCAGTAATAGCAGGTAATTCTGCCAGAGGAGTTTTAAATTTGAAAAACCATTTTGTACTTCTAGAGATCACTATGAAGAATAAAGTTTTGACTTTGTATTCAGACTATTTAGTTTGTTAAATATTAGCGATAGCTTTAGATATTGCTTCCTTCCCCATGCACTATTTTTTTAAGTATGATTTTTAAAAAGAAAAGTGCTTTTGTATCACAGTATGGTCAGGAGGGCTAGAGGTGGTATAATGATGCTTAATGATGCTTGCCACTCTGAAATAATTTACAGTTTACCAAATATTTTTAGATCTATCCTCTGACATGCTCTTTTTTTATATCCTGTTATATAGTCTTGTAGGTCACTTTTGTTTCCGCTTTTCAGTTGTGGATACGAAGCCTCATAAAGATTAGAACAATATGACTGAGGCCAAAGAACTATTAATTGATAGAGTTGGGACTTAAAACAGCTCGGTTCATTTGGTTAGTTTATTTCAAGCCCTCTTTTAACTGTCAAAGAGAATACTGAGTGTCTAGTCTTTAATTCACTGTTTAATCACTGTCACATTAGAAGGTTCTTGATCTCTCTTTTTCCATACTTCCCTATCTCAGTTGGAAATAGTAAAAATTTGCTCATACTCCTATCCTATAATTATAGTGGGCAAAAAAACAAAGAGTGACAGAAACCATTCATATAAAAATGGCTTAGATCTGATTTTAGATTTTTATAATTTTAAGGTATTCTAGGTATTCGACTTACAGACTGAAACCCACCTCCAAATGCTGTCAGTTTTAGCTGCTAGATTATACTTCATTTCTTATGTTTTTTAGGTTTTGGCTCATCTTTTGGATATGGTTTTCTATAGTGATGAAAAGGAACGGGTTATTCCTTTACTTGTAAATATTATGCATTATGTTGTGCCCTACCTCCGAAATCACAGGTACTCTTATTAAAGTAGATTTCTTAATTCAAAGCCTATTAGAAACAAATTGTGTTCCTTTATTGCCATTTTTGGAATTACCACAAAATGACATTATTTTTGCTTTGAATTGTAATGATTTTTAAAGAAAAACATTATTTCTGTTATGGGGCCTTCATTTCATATCACCGTTTTAGGTGAATGTGAACATACATGAATCACATGATTCAAGTTAGACCGTATCAGTTAAAATGGTTCTGGTTCTCCTTCCTCCTAGTGCACATAATGCCCCTAGTTACCGGGCCTGTGTCCAGCTGCTTAGCAGTCTTAGTGGGTATCAGTACACACGGAGAGCTTGGAAAAAAGAAGCGTTTGACCTCTTTATGGATCCCAGTTTCTTTCAGATGGATGCCTCTTGTGTTAATCAGTAAGTCGTGGTCTTGCTTTCATTCACTGTGATAATGCATCTCACTGAAACCAACGACTATCCTGCAAAGTAGAACACTGTGTTTTTAACGGTAGCAGCAACAAAATCTTAATTATGTATCGTAATCCTTGTTTCTTTCAGTTGGAGAGCAATTATGGACAATCTGATGACACATGATAAAACAACATTTAGAGATTTAATGAGTGAGTATTATGGGATGACAACCTAAGCAGTGTATTTCCTGATCATGACCCATTCTTATTGTTTACCTTTTTCTTTAGAAACTATTGAATTAGCTCTTTGTCAAGTTATACTTAATATCCTATAGGGATGGAATGTTAAAATTGAAAGAGGATGGGATGCTTGGGTGGCTCAGTCAGTTAAAGGGTCTGACTTTGGTTCAGGTCATGATCCCGGGTGAGTCAGTCTCCCCACTCAGTGGGAGTCTGCTGCTCCCTCGCCCTTTGCCCCTCCCCCTCCTCACGCTCTCTCGCTCGCTCACTTGCTCTCTCAAATAAAATCTTTTTTTAAAAATGTAAAGAGGACAACAGGTGATAAATAATCAGTAAAACTGTTTGGTCGTGTCTAATTTGTGTTTAAATTGTTCCCCCAGCACACAGCATGGCACTTGGTACATCGTGAGCACTCCATGAGAAATGATTAAATGAATGAAAGACTGACAGGTGGGGGGGGGGGCAGGGAAGGGCTGACAGCTGGGTTCAGCCTGTCAGACAAGTCACTAAATGCTGGGCCTCTGTTTATCTCCTCTGAAGGAAGAAAGAGAAGGACCGAGAAGATCAGAATCACTCTACCCGCCTTCTACTCTGTCTTGATTGGTTTTATATAGTAGGGTTCCTATAGTATTTCATCTGAAAAAAGGGTTTTCCTTTTTTTTTTAAATTAATTTATTTTAAGTAATCTCTACATCCAACATGGGGCTCAAACTCACCATCCTGAGATCAGGAGTCACGAGCTCTTCCGACTGAGCCAACCAGGGGCCCTGGGGTTGGTTTGTTTTGTTTTGTTTTGTTTTTTAAAGTATAAAGTTACTAAACTAATGACTAAATAGCACTAAAGCAGGATAAGTCTGATGATTTCATATAAGTTCTTGAACAAAAACTGTAGTTTCCCATCTGGAAAAGGGGCAGCATATTCTCTGTCCTCTGATCACACAGGGTTGTTTTAAGGTTCAAATTCATCTGTTCAACAAATACTTATTACAAGACAAAAATGGGCCAGGCCATTATGCTAGCCTTAATCAAATAAATAAGATTATTTCAGGGAGTCAATAGTTATGAAGAAAGTAGGGTGATATGATAGATTTTAAGTAATACCTAAAGAGCTGACAGGTGAGGTGAAACTGAACAAGCCAACCCTGGGAGGGCCTAGGGACAAAGCATTCCATGCAGGGAACAAAAATTACAAAGGGCAGGCCAGATATTATTTTTAAAGCAATGAGGCATTAGGCAGATGGCATGAAATGTGAAAGGGTTTTATAAAATGGCATTGTTGGTGTTCGGGATTTTCTAAATCTTCCTTTCTCCACATTCACAATTGCTCCCCTATGCTGGGTCTGTTTGCCAGCCCTTCTGCCCCAGAGAAGAGCCGGGAATCCTCTACCCCAAGCTCCTCCCACCCTTGGAAGTCATAGGGTGTCTCACCATTTTTAAAAACATGACAGAATGATCTTTTTTCAGATGATTGCGTGAGTGTATCACAGCCTCTCGCTTGCGTTCTTCTTTCAGCTCGTGTAGCTGTGGCTCAGAGCAGTTCCCTTAATCTCTTTGCAAACCGAGATGTGGAGCTAGAGCAGAGAGCCATGCTTCTCAAAAGATTAGCATTTGCTATTTTTAGCAGTGAAATTGACCAGTACCAGAAATATCTTCCAGATATACAAGGTAAATAGTGAAAACCTATTTTCTCTGTCTTCCAAACTGTTTTTTTGTTCCTTAGGAACTACTTTCCTTAAACTATAAGTTGGGGTGAAATATACCAAGTGTAGGTGGATGGAGAATGTTGTAGAAACAGAAATCTGTTCTGCAGAATCAACAAAGATTACCATCACGTAAAAAAAATATCAAGCACTGAATTTGTAGTGTTTGCCTAAATATGGTCACTACTTATTGTTTGGTTTGAGTTTCCTGAAGAATTCATACTTAAAGATGAGGCATAAGACTATTTTGCTGCAGGCAGGCATGTTAGTGGGATTTTTTTTTTTATTGTGGATAGGGGGCTGTTTTATTTTTAAGGAGAACTAAAATAAAGGCAGAGCCGAGACATTTTTGGCCAGAAGTAACATTTGAGATCTGTCGTTTGTATGGGGGATTGCATAAGGTTTTTGATAAGCTTTACCAAATGGGTTTAGATGAACTTGGCCTGGGGTAGAATGGTTCCATACCCAAGTTCGTGTACTTAGGCAGCCACCAGCTTCAACAGCCACCATTGGGGACTGGGCTGGGAAGGACAGTTGTCATCTCTTGAGTGAGATCATTTCTCTCAGAAGATAAATGGCTCCGTCTTTCCTAACTCTTTCTACCGAGTGTCTGATATGCAACATTGCACACTATTTATATTTATCATGTGATTTTATTTTTAAAGCTGACCAAAATCAGTGCTACTCAAAAGTGTGGTCTCTGGACCAGTACCAGGCTGTTATCCCGTCCATGATAAGTACAGAAATTTAGAGTAAGCATTTTAAACTTACTTATATAAATTTGACAGAATCTGTTGAATCTAATAAGAAAATGGCATCTGTACTTTATATCTTCCTTTGACTTTTTTTCTAGTAATTCATTTTTATTTTATTTTATGAAAGTAACAATCTGCAACAGTTTGGAAATTTATTTTTTAAATTGGTCCTTCACCAGATAGTTTGAGAAGTAGTAGGCTAGCTTATATGGAAAAGCTTACATGAAAATGATCGTCATTATTAACCTATTGAAAATACACTGCATGTCTTTCAGAGAGATTGGTTGAGAGTCTCCGTTTGCCCCAGGTGCCAACTCTTCACTCGCAAGTGTTCCTGTTTTTCAGAGTGTTACTTTTAAGAATGTCTCCACAACATCTTACCTCACTCTGGCCTACCATGATTACAGAACTTGTGAGTTAATTTTAATCCTCAGGTTAAAACAGTGTGATTAGCATCAGCAGGCTTACTGGATAAAAACTAATCTTGGAAAAGAACCGAACTCTCGTTAAGCTTGTTACTGACAATTTTTACAGTTGAAAATGGTAAAACTAGTCAGATTCCATTTCCACAGAGCTGAAACTTCCTTGGAAATCATTACCCTGTCTGATCTGGTTTCATGTATTCTCTTCTACACCAGATTTTTGGTCATGGCTTCCAGGCCTGTTTGCAGGCTGCTGTAGCGGTGCCTCTGGAGGGCTGAGAGCTGGCTTCGCTGGGTTACCTGCCATGAGGCATGTGCTCACTCTGGAAGGGCAGCACTTACCCGAGCTAAGCTTCCTTTACGGAGACTTTCATAGATTTTGTAATCTCGCAAACAGTCAGCCTTCCTGAGTCCCACCACACCCATCCGTTCTCCTCCCTGGATCATACCGTCACCCTCAACCGAGTGATTTGGGGAGCTGGGGAAGAGGACATGAGTGAAGAAAGGGAAGTGAATCAACTCCGAAAACCCAAGCCCTTATAATCCTCACAAAGACATTGGCTTTACTATTTTTTTTAAGTAACTATAACCATGTTCCATCATCACCAGACAAAAGCCTGGCTTCATCCCAGCTCGGTCAATAGGAAGGCTCTGTGCTAACTTTGCAGTTTAACTTTCAGAAACTAGATAGGGTTTAATTTGATCGGACCCTAAAATTTATTTTTTTGTTTAATGAAAATATATCCAAAGAGAACTTGAAAGAAACATTAAATATCAAGTTTAAATATTTAACATGAATTTCACGGTCTTCAGGTACAGGTATTTTTACTGATGGAGCAGGAACTCACTGCTGATGAAGATATTTCACGGTAATATGTATTACATTTCCATATTTTGTCAGTGTTCAGTATCTAAAGTCATCCAGAATGTTACAACTAGGAGAGTATAGATACTGTTTTATATGAATACTTTGTATATTCATCTGTTATTTCCTAAATGATCATATTTGGATATAATATAGTATCATTTATTCCTTAACCATTTTAGACTAAACTCTCAACACGCATGGCCTTTGTCTTTGAGACAAATTTAGTTTAAAACAATATTATTTCAGCTCCTGAACTGTGTTGGTTTTGGTAGGTCACATGTTGTCCCTGAAACATCAGCAAAACCTATTATGTCAGGTAACCTGTAAATAAGGTATCCGTATATCCAGATCTTCCAGCATGATCTCAGTGTACTACACTGTATTATTTTTAGTACAGGCAATGTACTAATATTGACTAAATATAATTTTTTATATGTAGGAACTTTTGTATAAGTAAGTTTATAAATTGAAAAGTTTCCTTTAACACCATATGTCTTGAATATACTTTATTCTTCAGTGCTAGGTTTATTTAAAAAAAAGCATTCCCCAGTCCTAATAACAATTTTTATAGAAAGACCTCCCCCCCTAATCTTTACAGAGAGACATCGAGTAATAGGGAGGTCTTTTGGTTTTACAGCTTGTATTTTTATATTTCTTGAGTGTAACTTAAGTTATCCTGTACTATTTTTACATTTTCAACATAAGTGAACTTTTTAGGGCACCTGGGTGGCTCAGTCACTTAAGCCCCTGACTCTTGATTTTGGCTCAGGTCATGATCTCAAGGTCCTGAGATCGAGCCCCACATTGGAGTCTGCACTGGGCTTGGAGGCTGCTTGAGATTCTCTTTGCCTCTCCCTCTGCCCCTCCTCTGCTCACTCTCTCACCCTGCCTTAAAAAGGGGGGGAGGGGAAGTTTTTATTGGAAAACGGCAAAATTAATTTAGTCATGACCTTGCTCAGCAGTTACTGGTACACGTACCGGAATGAGAACTGTTAGCTGGCATTTGGGAATCACCTGTTAGGAAATGGGTGCAACTGCTGACATCACTGTCTGCTGCTTACAGGACTTCAGGCCCCTCTGTGGCTGGTCTGGAGACAACCTACACAGGAGGTAATGGCTTTTCTACTTCATACAACAGCCAGCGGTGGTTAAACCTCTATCTGTCTGCTTGCAAATTTTTGGATTTGGCTCTGGCATTGCCCTCCGAAAATCTTCCTCAGTTTCAGATGTAAGTAAAAGCAAGGATATTAAATGGATATTTTTGAAAATGCATTTGCTTTGGTAACTGACATCTAGGACTAATTTAAAAGTTTTTTGTGTAAGTTGAAATATTTGGGGGGAGTTGTGCAAGAGTTACTGGAAGTAAATGGTTGCTGTGGATAAATTAACACCATTTAGTTAACAAATTGAATACCTACTGTATGTGAGGCAGTGGGATGTGTGACTCAGCAGCTTCCAGTCCAGTTGAACGCATGCTGGGTGTTCTGATAGCTGACATGCAGGAGGCTATTGAGATCACACAACAGAGACTCCCTCCTAGCTTTAGGCGCCAGTGCAGATTTACACTGACATGGTGAAGAACAAGGGGGACACACGTGGAGTCTGGGGGGTTGGAATGGACCTGGTTTGTGTGAAATGCTGAGGAATCAATATTGTAGGAGCAGAATGTTGTGAGAAGAGGCTGGAAAGGGGCTGAATAACGTAAGGCCTTGTGAGCTGTATTAGAGTATTCGACTTTAACCTAGGGACAGCGGGAACCCATTGAATCATAATAAGGAACGAAGTGATGTTACCAGGCTTGCATTTTAAGAGTTTTACTTTGGCTGCATAGTTTGGACAGAGGACTGGAGATGGGCAAGCCTGGAATCAAGGAGGCTTTCATTTCAGATGATAGTGAACTGAACTGGAGAGATGATAGCAGAGGGGACTAAGGAGAAACTTAATAGAAGTAAATTCTCATAAGTGTTCAAAAATCTTTCATTATGGCTTTTCATATTTAAATTTTTTAATAGGCAAACTAAGATTGTTTTATCAAACATAGCTAACTTGAGAATTTAGCCATATGATTAAATATGTTTTTAGATATAATGTTTTATTTTTCTTCTGGAATGGAGTATCAATAGGATAAAGGGTAAGCTACCAGAATCTGCTTTCTATACCAGACATGCTTAAGTCTCTAAAAAGTGCTGTTTCACAAGCTTACTTTTCATTAATGGTAAGAACTAGAAATTCTTTATAGATTATTTCTAGTTCCTTTTTTCCTTCCATTTGAAAAGTACACCTACTTCTTAATAAATTTGAAGAGTCGCGTATCTTTAAACTGATGTTATTCCTGAAGAAATTCAGAAAGGGACCCTAAGCAGAATTGTCAGAAAGTGGCCAGAATTAATTTAGGAGGCTTATCGTCACAAAAGTGATAGAACTACAGTCTTCGGTGCTCTAGGAAGAACATTAAGTAGTATGCTCATGGTACTGATTTTTGGCTTCCGTGATCAGAACCAAAATGAGTTCATCCTGTTTACTTGTCAGGACAGCCTTACTAAAGAAAAGGGATGGAATAGGCTGTAATACTAAAAAAAAAAAAAAAAAAAACTAATTTTTTTTTTAAACTACCGTTTTTAAAAATCTATAAAGTAGTAGAAGATGACATGGAGAATTTAATCTTGAAAGAATAATATCTTTCTAAACATGATATATATTTCAAAAGTTAAAGATATTTAATAACCATAAAAAATCTAAAAGGTTTCTGTGTGACCAAAAACTACCATGAAGTGGAAAAGGCAGCAATGAGTTGGGGAAAGATATTTGTGAACTTGCTTAATATGTAAAAATCAGTAACCCAGTAGGAAAATGAGCCACTGACAGTTAACAAATGGTTTATAGAAAAGAAATGGCCTATAAACATGGAAAAGCCATACTCAGAAGTTCCACTTATAAGTAACTATCATAATGGTAAAGATCTAAAAGTATATTTCTTTGTAACCTTAACAGAAGCATTATTCTAGTTGCAAGCATACACAGATATCATCCAGTAATTCTCCAAGGAAGTTATATTTACCAAAATTCAAGATACACTTTAAGCCAGTGATTCTGTTTCCAAGAACTTACCCTATGGCTGTACTGTCAGATGAGTACAAAAGTCAGCATTATGTGAGGGTAGCCATTGTGGCATTATTTGTAATAGCAAGAAATGGGACAATCTAGGACAGGTTAATTCAGTTCATTCCAACACTGGAGTACTGTGTAGTTGTTAAAGAGAATGGGGTTTTTATAGGACATTATCTCCAAGATATCTAATTAAATCAGAACAAGCAATAGTCATGCTTTTTTAACTTCATTAAAAAGGAGGAGGTTGGTTGTATGCAGATGTGCCCTATTCATGAACTCTGGATGGACACACAGGAAGCGTGATATTGATGGATCCTGTGGTGGGAGGGAGGGAGACCACTTTTCTTTAGTATGTCCTTTTATACTGTTTGAACTTTTCCCATAGATATTAATTTCACTTATTGAAGACGAAAATAAAAATACAAGGGAGGTATGAAAGAAGTCTTAATTGTTTTATTTCTTTGCCTCCTTGTGTGTGTGGGATCATCTGGCCAAGTACATGGTAGAGATTTTGCCCATTAACAGATGAGGATGGAATCATTTCAGTTACTTGCTTTGTGCTCCTGACAAAAAATGAACACTTTGCTTATTTAGTGTATACAGCCCTATGAGGTAGTTAATAGTATATTTCATGGGGAAGAAAAGGGTCAGGTGAAGAATCCTGTCTTGGGTGACAGGGCTGCAAGCAGCACAGCTGCCACTGGAATCTGTTGAAGTGGTGGGGTCGTGGTCTTTCCACTGCACTCATGTAGCCTTGTCTTACATGGCACATCTTGTCTTAGCAGTGTTGAAATTCTTCTATACGTAGGTACCGATGGGCCTTTATTCCAGAAGCCTCAGATGACTCTGGTTTGGAAGTCAGAAGGCAGGGCATACACCAACGAGAATTTAAACCTTATGTGGTTCGACTAGCAAAACTTCTTCGGAAAAGGGCAAAGGTATTGCATTTTTCTTTTTAAGTATATAAGAAGAAAAAATTTGTAAAGTGTACTTATATCCTGTCTTATGTACTTTATATCTTTCAGTATGCATCAGGCTAGAGATCTTTGCCCCAGAAAATAATGAATTTGGCATGCTCATCAGTGAGCCTTTGTTCCAAATCTTTTGTCTTTTTTTTTTTAATTAAAAAATTTTCAGGGATACCTGGCTGACTCAGTTGAGCATCCAAGCCTTGATCTTGGGTCATGAGTTTGAGCCCCATGTTGGGTGTAGAGATTACTTACAAAACAAATAAAACAAGACAAAATCTTTAAATTTTTTTATTTTTTTCAAAAATGTAAAGTTTGGGGATGTGCTTTTGGGGTTTGCAGTATGTGCTTTGAGTGCTCAGAAATTTTCCAGTCTTCTGGGTCCCCTAATCAGGCAGCCACCCCTAAAACTAACCCACATTCTGCAAACAATGGGTTGGAGGAAAGTGATTAAAGAGGAGGTTGTGCTTGAAGGATCTGAGGAACTTGATTTTAAAATTCTTCAGGAACTAAGTAAAAGGGCAGAGATGAAGATGAAAGTTGGATCCAGAGTTTAGGGATAGGACTTGGGTACTTCTCACTTTGATATTACAGGGTTTGAAAAAATAATTGTGATGATAAATCCAGAAGCCGTGCACTTTCTGTCATCCCTACATCTCATTAGTATTGACCATTTTTATAAGACCCCTCTCTGGACCTAAGGGATAAACAAGACAGCCTTTTGCCAAAAACGTGTCCCCCAGAATAAGAAAACAGTTTTGATTAGAAAGCATTTTCTACACTTTAAACAAGGTCTTCATGGCCAAACATACATTTGTAATTGGAACAAAGGCTATGAGTTCTCCTCTTTCCTTCCACAGGACAAGGAGGAGGACTTTAAGACAGTGATTTTGGAGGGATTGGAGATGGCCAAGCATCAGGTGAGGGTGGCTTTTTGATGCTTGTGATGTGGCAGCAAAAGTTGCCACATCTGGACCAAATATTGAGACACAAACCCAGGTCTGGATCTCAACAAGTACAAGAGAGGTAAACAGGAAGGAAGTCTGTCTTCAACTGTAGACTGGTGAAGTGAAAGGAGAAATCATTTTTATGGAAACATGTCTGAGTTTTTAATTTTATTATTGAGGAGGTGTTATAGTTCTGATGAAGAGCAGAACACCAAAACAGGGGCACTCTTTATCGGTCAAGAGCTTAGTAGTAAAAGTCCCTCTCTTACAGGTACATCTTGGCAAGAATATAAACAAAAGATTACACCTCAGTTACATTTGTAAACTAGTTGTATGGAGGGTTCAAGCATATTATGCCTTTTCCCTCAGGATAAATTCATGTTTACTCTTGAATTACTATTGGATTGCAGTTTAATTTCGGGGACTGGAAAGGTGGTATGGTCAGCCAACCGAACGGTAGCCAGTGATGGGAAAGTTGGTCCCGGGACTGTCATTAAAGCCAGTGTTCTAGTTAAGCAAAAGGAAGAGGTTTTCTATAGCCTGTATTTTAGATTGGAGGTTAAAGAATTGCTGGGGTTTTTTTCTTTTTTTCTGGCTCTAAAGAACTGGATGATCTTTTTTTGTTTGCTATTTTAACTTCAATCTATTTTCCTTTCTCAGGATTTCATTTTTAAATAAGCAAACAAAGCTTGTGATCACACATGATAAGCTGGATTTTGCATCTCCTTTCTCCACTAGGAAACTAGTGTTACTAAAACTTAGTGAAAGAAACATCTGATCTGAGAAGGCAAACTCCATTTGTTAACCAATAGGACAGACTGTAGTAGTTTTGCTTTTTAAGTCCCCCTTGATGATTTTTTTTTCCCATTTTCTATCTAGTCCATGTCTGTTTTCATTCTCTCCACTGTTTTTATATCTGTGATTCTGCCCAAACTCAGACATCTCCAGTTCTCTTGTAACTTTCCTTAGATAGACTGATGTCTACATCTTTGTATAATCTAGTTGGCCTTTGAAACCAGCCTCTTCGTACACAAATTATTTTAATTGCATTTACATTTAGTTGACAGTTTTCACCTACATTCTCGTTTGACTTCTCTGCTGGAAAATAGATTGTTTCCCCACTTTTTTAAAATGAGGAACCTTTCTGTATCTTGCCCAAGGATGTCCCCCAGTGAGTAAATAGAGCCGTGACACCCACCCTGTTATTTCGACCCCAGGTCCAGCTTTCCTCCCTATGTTGTTTAACACAAGAAGCAGATGGCAGGGTCTCTCCTGAGTGCTCCTTTCCTTTCTCTCGTACTGAGTTATTCACTTGGAAGCCTGCTACCATGTTGTGGCAAGTTTAAGCCATTTGGCTAGAAGGGAACTACCTGATTTACTAGTGGTGACGTGGAGAAGACTGCGGTCTCTTCTTAACCTTCTTCTGTGGTCACTTGTCCTGGGTCACCTTAGTGGGAGTCCAGAAATCTGGGAGCTTTTTGAGTATATGCAAAGCACAACATAAACTGTTAATATTTGACTCTCCCTCTCCAAAACCAATTCTGCTAATGAGCGTACTTACGCACTCCAGTTGGAAAACGTGACTACGGCATTGGACCCATCTACCCACACTTTGTAACTGGCATGAAGAGGCTTCAGTTAGAAGCAGGAGTTTAATCAAGTCTGGAATGGAGACTTACTGTCATCATTTGTATTTGTTAACTGTTGCTGATGTTTATACCCTTTGAAATGTTCTCATGGACTGTATTCATCTGTATAACAATCTCCTTCTGTTTTCTACAGAAGAATCCGGAGGAAGACAACTCAGGGAGAACGTTGGGTTGGGAGCCGGGGCACTTGCTGCTCACCATCTGCGCCGTGCGCAGTATCGAGCAGCTCCTGCCGTTCTTCAATGTGCTCAGCCAAGTCTTCAACAGCAAAGTCACCAGCCGATGTGCAGGACACTCAGGGAGCCCCATCCTCTACTCAAACACCTTCCCTAACAAGGACATGAAACTGGAAAACCACAAACCATTTTCCAGCAAAGCCAGGCAAAAAATAGAAGAGATGGTAGAAAAAGATTTTCTGGAAGGGGTGATAAAAACTTGAGGCATTACAAGTGGTTCCATTTAACTAGATGTAAATGTAATTATTTAAAACAAACATTGCTCCGAGTTGTATAGTTTTTTTTTCTTTTTTGTATGTAACAAAACACATTTCAGGTTGTATTTAATTTAAATATTTGTAAATAAGAGCAAATGTCTGAATGTGGCCTGAATCAAGTTTAAATATTGTTGGCTCATATTGATTATGGTGCCTGAGAGAGATCTATATACATCTATAGTCCATTGTTTTACTGTCCTGAATTGTCTTAAACCTGCAAAATACACACTGCACATTTTTTGCTATTGGTTTCAGGCTTTGTTTAATTTAGATTTGTTGGGATCTTCTTTCTATTACCACATTCTAGTATCAGAATGGCGTCACTTTTCTGTCGGAGGCATGGTAAGGTATGACCATTAGTTTTCTCCCGCATGCCTTCACTAAGAGGAGTAAAGAATAACTGGAGCCTGGGCCATGCATCCTCCTAAATGCAGCATGAGCATTTCAACCTCTGTACAGAGTAGAGATGCACAGTCTCCATCTCACACCTCTGAATTCCTGGTGATGTTCCTTGAACAGGTAAGTCATTTAAGAATCATTCTAAAAATTGTTTGTATAAAAGTCTTCTCCACCCTCCCCATCCGTATCAACAATGGTGAATCCTGTAAAACAGCAAGTGTGGCTAGGTAACGGCGATGGAAAAAGACACTCCAAGGAGCTGATAATAAGGTTTACTTTTCCAGCAGCCCTCATGAATTTTCCCTGCATGTATTAGAAAGTTAATGACTGAATCACATAGTGAAGCCCAGGTACTTTACATTAGTGAGACTGAAATTCGGTAAGTTTTGCTTTTTAAAAACTAAATTTAACAAGTATAAGGCTTACCTACTTCTAAACAATTACTTATGGTAGTGTTTAAGAAAAACAATCTGTTCTAGAAGCAATCTAGTAAGATGCACTGTAAACATTTTGATTACAAATGTGTTTGAACCTGTCACCATAATGGCAGTACTATTTTGTAAAAAACTTTTTAAAAACCCAGTTTCTCATGAACATAAAAAATTGTCTTCAGAAACCTGGTTGGGGTGTTTCTCCAACTCCTCCAGCCAGCTGAAATACTGCCAAGCTCACTGCATGAGCAAGGCTATCCGCATTTTCCTGCAAATTACATGAAAGGAGATTAGATGAGAACTAGCATCAACTCTGAGGGAAGGGGAAGGAGCTTCTTGATTTTGTTTCAACGTATCAAATGAAAAATTTTCTTTTTTTCAATCTTTCAGTAACAAATTCCAAGACTCTGAGAAGAATTTGAGTTTTCCATTTATTTAAGGCAGGTGAGTCCTTAACTGATTTTACAATCTAATTTGATTATTCCCAAACTCTGAATAATTCAATAAAACCTACTCCTTAAAAGCAAGGCCACAACTGGCCTAAGAGTAAGTAACTGTTCAGGTCCCAGATGGCCTCTCCCCGTCCACCAGGGATTTTTATTCACTATATTCTGGGATGGCCTAAGCTTCTGCCAAAAAGCTGCCAGCTCCCTTATAAAATGCCTCCTTCTGACTGCCTGTTATCAGGGTTTAAGATGATGGTGTGTGAAGAGGGCAAATTTAAAAGTCCAGACCATGAGGTCTTTACCTTATCAGGAGAATAGCAGCAGAGGGCAAGGCTGTCTAAAGGAAATTACTTTAAAAAACAAAAGTCCAGAGACAAAGGGGTGCCTGGGTGGCTCAACCAGTTGAGCATCTGACTCTTGGTTTCCGCTCAGGTCATGATCTTGGGGTCCTGAGATCGAGCCCCACATCCAGCTCCGTGCGGAGTCTGCTTGGCTTTCACCCTCTGCTCCTCTCCCCCCGCCCACTTGTGCACACTGTCTGTCTCTCTCAAATAAACAAAGTCCAGAGACAAAGATGAATTTCAATCAGCATGGCTGATGGTACCAGTTAATTTAAACATGGACCGCAAAGCTGATTGTTTTCATAAAGCAGCAGGATTATGTTTTTAAAGGAGGGGAAAAAAGGATAATCCACTTCAGGCCACATAAGGCAAACCAAGTCTCTATTTGTTATTCATACCATAGCTAGAAATAGGGCAGTTTCAGGAAGTCTGTAGTAAATCAAAAGAAAAATATTTGGGGAAATAAACTAAGTGCATCTAATTTTGTTCAACTACTGATGAAAATAATTTTGTAGTATTAATATGAACCTAAAAATCTGCATAAACAAATCTGACATTAAACCCTTAATTATCAGTGAGACTGCAACACTATTAAAATAGTTTTTCTCTCCTGCCACCAACCCCACTACCCATGTTGTCAGACTCTCACTGCACATTTTTTCAATAGCACTGCCCCAGCTTACCTGCGAGTCCGCTTCTGCATATACTCGGACTATATCTTCCGTACCAGAAGGCCGGACAAAAGCTCGGGAAAGCTTGTACTTCTTCACCAGGTCATTGATGGCCTCCTGTAGTCCCGGAGGTGTAACTACTTGTCTTTCAGCATCAGTGGTGCTAATGACTTGCCTGTCTGCAACCTATGCAAAACATTTTGTATTTGTCACTATTACACTTCCTTTCAGAAGCCTACCTCTTCAACGTAATTCCTACCGAAAGACTGTGGCCATTTCAATAGTAACAGACCTACATTTCAGCTTATTGTACCCCCAAGTGCAACACTGTCAGACAGTAAGGTACCAAAATAAGCACAGAATACAACTGCACTAAAATTTTATGGGGCGCCTGTGACTCTTGGTCTCAGCTTGGGTCATGATCTCAGGGTTGTGAGATCCAGCCCCGCATCATGCTCTGCGTGGAGTTGGCTTGAGATTCTCTCTCTCTCTCCCTCCACCCACTCACGAGCTCACACTTCTAATAAAATGTTTTAAAAATTTTTACGATTTTTATTTCTGACAAAATCAAGGTTAATTTCAGTTGTACAGCTTCTTTCTTCAATATCTAAAGAATACCTCAAGCAAAAAAGATACCATTTCCACACTGTCTTATAGTTACCACTAAAATAGCCAGTAAGTACTGTAGGCCTTAAGTCACTGATCAAATAACCCTAAGTATTTTTATAAAGTGGAAAGTGGCAACCAGTTATGTAAGAGGGTCATGATAAAAATTGCCTAAATATGCCAAAAACTAATCTGAACAATGAGTAGCCATTTGTGTGAACTCGGGCCTTACTACCTGTTAATTATCTTTCACAAATGTGTACAATGGCGTATAGGTATCAATTAACATTTCTATGAAATGCCTTTAAAAAAAATTATCTCCTACTTTGCAGCATCTAGCCCCAGGAAAGTACTATATGAACCAAGAATCACGCAAAGGGAATATTTTCACTCAGAATGATAGGCTATCAGGATTGCTTCAAAATAACATGGGGGATATGGTGAAGGACAATAGCTGAAATCTGTTGAAGCTGAGTTTTGTTCTCCCCACACTTCTGTGTTTTAAACTTTCCATAATAAAATCTTCATTATAAATAATATGTATCACCTTTTCTTTAAAGTTTGTAAAGTGAATACTTCTCAAACAATTGAATGGTTATGCCATAATTTTTAAGATGTGACAAAACACAGATGATATAAGGCATTTTCTGTGCAATATACGTACATAATGAACTATGACACAAAGGAACTACTTTCACATAGAGATTGGAGATAATACATTTTAATTTTCAGAAAAGTAGTTTTTAAAATCTCGCTCCCACCTTAACTTTGAGCTGTCTGTTTGGGAGATCTGTATAAAGAGCATCCCACTGCTGTACAGTCAGGCCCTTCAGAATCAAGATTGCCTCAATCACCAGCATGTCAGAAATAGCATCACCAGCTGCCTACGAGACACAATGGAAGAAAGTACTTTAATGCCAGCAAAGCTTGGATAAGAATGCTCTGTCTTAGAAAACCAATCACAGTATCCTGTGCTTCCTCCCTGCCCCCACATGGGATTATTAAACTGGAGTGGATGGAGAAATAAGGGAATGGAAGACCATAATGAGTTAAACAAAGAACACTGAAACTAGCTCTTGAGAAACTTGCCTCTAATCTTCCTCATTATAAATTAGACTGGATAACTCTTAAGGTTCCAGCATTAACATTCTATGATTCAAATTTTCCTTTATAACTAGATCCCTTTTGAGATATTTATTACCATGACAATGGAAGGCATCATGCATGGTAAAGTGGTATAAGACACACCTGAAGTTAGATCCATACTCTTCACTTAGTAGCTCCGAGCTCTTTGTTTCTTATGAAATGGGAATTATAACCCCCTCCCTGTGTTATTACAAGGATTACACAATGAGGTATGTCAAGTGCCTCGTATGTGCAAGATACTCAAATATTAGTTCCATCGCTTTTCCTAGTCCCACTCTTTGCTTGCTCTTCCATTGCCATATTGTAGACTCCAATCTCAACGATGCAACACATATATATAGACTCAATAGCTGAATCTTGCCTCTAGGTGCAAGCAACTCATTATACTTAAAAATTTTCATCATAAAACGTAGGGGGAAGGAAGCACATCAATGTTTTATCACCGCATTTCAGTGTAAATCTCAACTGTATATACATACCACTGTGGCAAGGAAGGTGCCAGGACTTTTCTACTTTAATGTCTTATTCAGGCGTGCCTGGGTGGCTCGGTCAGTTAAGCATCTGACTTTGGCTCAGGTCATGATCTCAGGGTCCTGGGATCGGGCTCCCTGCTCCCTGGGAGTCTGCTTCTCCCTCTCTCTTTTCCCCCAGCATACTATTCTACCTTCTGAATAATGTAAAAGTAACCAAGAGCCTGCCACCCCACCAGCTCTGACCTGGTTAAACAAGTCAATAACATTTTCAAGCATCTTAGCAGCTTCCCTTTTCTTATCTTCTAATTCTTTTGCTAGTTGTTTTATCTTTGTTTCAGCAGCTTTACTAAACAGTACCTGTAATGAAAGCATAAAACACAAAGTCACAAACCACTATCCATGCCCCAGGCACCCTAGCTAAACCACTTTTGAAACTCAAAATGAATCCGGAAAAACTGAGGGGAAAAATAATAGCAGATGTCGAATGAATGAAATTAACAAGATTGAATCAGTACCCAAAAGATATTACAGGGGGAGGGGGGATTCATTTATAAATTATGACACTGGTTATCAAAATTTAAAGAGCTGATTACAAAGAAAGTACCACCCTGGCAGAGGCAAAATACATGAGTTCATTATGTCTGCCCCTCGGCCAGCTCCATCTATCCTGTGCCACCAGATTCTTTAAGCCTGTGTCCATTTTACTTGGAAGAATATATAATTTAACATAAGTAGTGCAGTTTTCTTATCCTAAAAATTTAAAGGATATAAGCTAGGTAAAAGTAGAAAGCGGTTCATCATATTTATCACATTATGGCAAACAGTACCATGGATATTATATACATCATGTTCCTCAAGATTCCTGTCATTTTTAAAATTCTTTGGCCATGATTTTAGTGCCTTCCAAGGCTCAATACTACAGTCAGCACTTGATGAAATAGATGTTTGTTGGTAAACTAAAATACACTGGCCAGTTTTTGCCGGAACACAGCCACACCCACTCACTCAACCCTATACCAGCAACAGCGACCTTACAGCCCAAAGACTAGAATATTTACTATCTGCCCTCTAAAATCATTTATCAACCTCTGCATTAATTAGATTACTGAAGTTATATTTTAACTGCATTTCCTAAGACGTTATTTTTCTTACGTTCAAGGCCTCTAGAAGCCAGCTCGGAATTAATGAGGAAAATAATCTGACCTAGATAACATATTTTCTGTTGGCCACCTCCAATCCATTTATGAAATGAGGTGAGATATAAAAACGTTTTAAAAAAAAAATCAACCTTATGAATATACTGAAAGCCACATAATACACTTCAAAATAGTGAATTTTAAGGTATGTGAACTATATCTCAAACTTTTTAAACATTCTACCTACAGAAAGCCCCCTAAAAATTTTATATGCTTATTGCTAATTACATTCATTTCTAGTTGTTCATAACTTAATTCTCAGGCATTCCAACACTTCAATTCACCAAAGCTACTGAACTTTCCTTGTACCACCTGTGGCCCGTTCAAAGAAAAGATTTTAAACAATATATAGATGATCTGCTTGTAAAAAAAGAACTGCATATTTTTTTTAAGAAACGAAGAATCATCTCTTCATACTCAAAGATCATTATCAATCTAAAAGAAAACCAGTTTCACAACACATAAGAATATAGTATGTTAACCAAATAATCTGATTCTACCATCATACTGATCATTTCAACAAAGGGGGGTATAACCTATTGCCATCCAGATACAGAACTCCCATCATTAAAAAACGTCCAGCTAAAGCCGGTTGTAGCTGATTAAAAAAACTTACCGTGCCATGCCCATTTGCTTCAAAATAAACTCCAATGTCAAACTCTTGAGCCTTGTGGTGCAAATGTTTTACACCAGTTTTAGTACAATAGACAGACACCTATAACATATATTTAAAGAAACACAACAGCAGTTATTCAATGGGCAGATATTATGTACCTACTCTCCCAAGGATACAATAGGGAACAAACCTCCTGGAGCTCGCTAGTGAGGAAGACAAGCAATTAAAATACAAAGTGGTATCAGTATGCGGGAGAGAAGGCAGTAAAGAAGCCCACAGCCAAGGAAAAAGCAAGAGAGAGAGAGTGTGTCCCCTGATAAGATAATGAAAGATTCCAAGTGGGAGAGTGATATGATCTAACTGCAGAAAGCTCAGTTAGCTACAGTGTGGAGAATGGCTTACAGTAGGGGTCTGCAAGCTTTTACCACAAAAGGCCAGATGATAAATATTTTAGGGTGCACAGACCATATGATAGAGATCATATCACAACGGCTCACTTCTGCCACTAGTATAAAAGCAACCACAGATGATAACGGCAACAAATGAGCATGGTTGTATTCCAATAAAACCATAAACCCGTGGCAGGCTGGATTTAGTCCACAGGCCCCTGTTTGCCATCCCCTGGCTTAGAAGGGTCAAAGAGATTGGTTTAGGAGGTTTCTAGGACTAATCCCATTAAGAAATTAGAGTGGTAAGACTAGCAACACTGGGCAGCCCAAGTCTTGGAGAGATCTGAACGAGAAGAGTGGTTAAGACTGATCGCGGCAGAACTACCGAGGAGACCAAGATCAAGTTAGATCAGCATTTGACTGGATTTAAAAGACCTCAGGAAAGGCTAGAGCTCAAAATACTTCATCCACCCAGAGGAGAATGGATTGATGATTAACAGTTTCTGGTGCATTCAGTTTCTTAAACAGGGCATTTTACCTATAAAAATTTTTTAAGACAGAACATGAGAAAATACTAAAACGATAACTCAAGTACTGAGAATAATCCTCATGAACAGCAGGCCACTGGGCCAGATGGAGTGCCGAGGGCGTTTACTGCAACCTTCTACTTAGGTCACAAACTAGCAGCCTCCTGATGTGTTTTATTTTGCCTACCTCTGGAATTTCGCACCAATTGCCAAGACTAAAAAAGTAGGAGGTTCACATAAAAATTCAGATTTTCAGCTTCTCTTGAAGAATCTGACTAAAGGAGACAGCAGTGGGCCTGGTGGGCACTGTTCCTAGTTCTTATACCCCTGCTGTTCTTACCTCACCTATTCTACCAGAATTTGACTTTGCCATTCTTGCTTAAAAAAGAATGAAAAGGTACCAAAAACTAGTAAAATGCAGCAGTCTGAAAAAGGATACACAAAAGTTGGAAAATAATACACTAGCTAGTGAGAAAAAGAGAAAGACAAACATCTAATTTTGGTCATGGACCCTCTAACTCACTCTTAGAGCAGGTGATGTGGTATAGAGGATGGTCAGTCATCTGGTGGATGTTGGGGGAAAAAATAAGATACAAAACTAGTAACAGATTCCATCCTCAGACCAAACTTGCCCTGTGAGCCTGAACAGGTCCTATCCCGTGGGCGCGTCTCCCAGAGTCCAACCTCAGCAAGAATGTCCTACCTTCGACAACTGATCAAAGTCCTCACGCTGTACCATCCCCCAGGTAATATCTAATCACCCAGCCTGCCTTCAGGAGTTCAGGTAGATTTAGCCAGAATCCTCCCTGACCCCTGATGACTGCTCAGTAATTTTCCATCTAATGACCCCCTCCCCCTTTGCTCCTTGGCTCCAAAATCTCCACTTTTCCTTGCTGTATTAGTTGAGCCCAGTCTATCTCCCACACTGTGAAACCCCAAAGCAATAGTCCCTATGCCTACTGAATAGGCCCACTTCTCAAGAAGACTGCACAGGACCATTTGTCACACACTTTGTCTTAAATGTGCCTGATAACTGTGGTGGCAGTGTTTAGTCCTTACCAAAAGAATAATAAAACCTCTCATATCTCTATAACAAGTAGATAAGTGGCTGGTTCCAAGCTCTAACTAACGGAAACTCTCAGGAGCCTGGGAGACAGGGGTGCTATCTTCCCTTAAGATTATATTTCAATGAGGGGACTCCAGACCCTTATGGAAAACATTCCCGAGCTATAAAACTTGCTTAGCCTTTAAAAAGATTTACATTCACTATAAAGGAGGCAGAGAAAGAATTTATAAGTTTTCTAAAAGAAATGCTCTTAAAAAAAGGGAGGGGGGAGAATCTCTCTTTTCACATCAGGGACAATATTTTTTTCCTATTTTTGATTTCTACTTACCCTTAAATGGACAACAGCTCAGTTTCATGTATTACAACCTATTCACTTATATGAGGGCATTGTTTTCCTCACAGAAATATCTTAGAATATATTAAGAAGCTACCAGAAAATTGAAATGGTTCAATACCTTCATAACTTCTTCAAGATACCGTGTTGAACTTCCATTTGCATACGCAGTTTGCACAACACCAATATTCAAACTTTCTCCAATCTAGATAAAAATAATAATTGCCTGGCCATCAAAAGTAATGACATTAATTACAAAAGCAAACATATAATGAGAGTTCTAAAGGATGACAAAATCATCGCCTAGGTCAGCTGTGTCTCAGTTTATGCAATAAATGCCTAAAGTGAAAATTTACATGAATGCCAGAAAAAAAGCTAAAATACTTTTGAGCATTAAAAAGTATTTAACTGAATTCTCAAAGTATATCTTTCCCAATATTATAATAATTACTTCTCATTACGTTCTATATGTAAAGCTGGCCTAGGATTTCCAAAAAAGCAAAACAGAATAAACCTCTCTCACATTATTAAGCATATTATAACACAGTAAATATAGCTCTCAGAAGATGAGATTTTCTGTTTAAACTTGAGGCTTTGGGACTGATAATGGGAACTCTCATTAAAGTGTCAGTTATGAAGAAACCAAAACTTCACAAAGCTTCAAATCACAAACTCTGCCAGTATAAGAAAAGAGTACTACCTTCAGGTTCCAAATGCCCCGTGTTGAAATGACTAAAATTACCGTATCTTCTTGTATTTTCTGGCCACAAAGGTAAGGAACTCTGTAAGAATAGTGCCTCTGAGACATTCAAATGCCTGTTAGTCACCAGTAAGTCTTGTTTTAAAGGGCAGTCGATCACCCCACCATACCTCCAACAGGAGCTCTTTAAGGAAACTGCTAATTAGTGTTGCTATCTTGTCTCCATCTATGAGATGAAAGTGACCATCTACATCAAGGTAGTAATAAACAATTCTGTCTGCATCTCCATCAAAGGAACAGCATCTTTCATTAGACTTCATTTCCATTCCTAGCACACAGAATTTTAAAATGCATTTCAGTCATAGAAATGGGAATAAACCTCCATATAAAAGTTTTTTCTCTTACATTGGTTACAAAGGAAAAATATTTCACTAAAGTATGATCATAACTGGCCTTGTGGTACTTAAAAAATTATCCTTCTAAATAAAAGCCAATGTCTTAATCTTTAAATAGTATAAAGGTTTATTGGTCGTTTTTACAGGGTAAATTCTTTCACAGCTAATTGGAAAAGAATTCTATGCTGAAACTTGATGTAATATTAAAATAAAATTCTGTTTTATAAGCCAGTTGGTTTGGCAAGACAGGTTCCCATATAGTTTTTGGAAAGCTACAGATATTTGTGAATGCAACTGACCTAGTACTATGACGTCCTTTACATATAAAAAATAATCAGCAATAGGGGCGCCTGGGTGGCTCAGTTGGTTAAGTGTCTGCCTTCAGCTCAGGCCATGGTCCCAGGGTCCTGGGATTGAACCCCACGTCAGGCTTCCTGCTCAGCGGCAGCCTGCTTCTCCCTCTCCTCCCCGCTTGTGATCTCTCTCGCTATCTCTGTCACTCTCCCTCTCAAATAAATGAAATCTTTAAAAAAATAATAATCAGCAATAGATGAGGTATGTGCTTTAATTCTAATAAAAATGATTTTTATTTGTTCACACCATCAGTAACAAGAAACATTGGTAACTAAGAGCAAAGAATTATAAACTGTGAGAGAAATATGGCTTGTGTAATTTGCATAAAGCTATCAAAACCTCAGCAACTGTCATGTCAAACTTATTAGAAAATTCTGCTGTTCCTTAGCCATGACAGCAGCAGGTGGACAAATCCAACATGAGACTTCCGTGAGGAATATGAACATAAGGTTGACTACAGGGCATAACACAAGCTTCAGGAAAGTGAGAGGGCCTATGCTTTTGTTCATATTGTAGCCTGTGATGTGGGGCCGCCAGCGCAAGAGTCAAGAAAGAATTCTTGAGGCATTTTAAAGTACAAATATGTGCTTCTATTATAGCAGGGGACAGGATCCATACCAGAAAGAGCTGCACTGTGATGGTGAGGAGTGACTGATTATATACTTTTAAGTTTGCGAGGAGGAGTGATTAGAGATAAGGGAAGTTTCTAAGGAATTTCTCCATGCTGAAAGTGAGGTTTACAGGACCTTGGAGGTCTGGTTATTGTCAAGATAAGGTTGCTTTTAGTCTCTATTAATAAACATCAACATGAAGGCAGCCATAAGTTCCTTGAGGTATGTCACACTCTGCATGTCTCAGGTATGAGTGGGCTACAAGTTGTAAAGAGATTAATTTTAGCTACATTTCTCATGCCTTTGTTCTCCTTACCAGTGCCTAGAGCAAGGGAGAGGAAGAGCTCCACATTCAGTGAATGGACAGAACCAAACTGTCAGTAAAGGTCGAAACAAGCAATTCAATAAAAAGTTCAAACTGGTTGATTCAACTAAAAATTTAACTGCTTACTACAGTGAGGCAGGACCATATAAATGAGAGAGCTGACTGGATGAGGTCTGTGGAGTTCTGTCTGAAGTGGGCAGGAGCCACTCCACGGCAGCTGATTACTGCCATGTGAGAATGGACATTTTCTGATTTTGGTAAAAAGAAGCCAGAGTTTCTAATATTTAAGTGAAATCACGGAGTTTTTAAATGGCGACAATTAAACACACACACAGCAGACCAAACAAAACACATCTGCAAGCCAAGCGTGGCCCACCCGCTAACAATTTAGTATCTGCAATGCAGTTAAATATAGAACACCTCTTAGTACAACTACAGTCTACAGAAGTTTTCCTCTAATATACCGACTGTGGAGAACAGTGATTTTTGCAGACAATTATAATTAAGCAGAGTTGAATTCCCTTTCCATAGTGTGTCTAATTCAGATAAGGTGAAAAATGCTACTTACTATTGCTGTCCTTTAGATCAATGATTCTCAAAGTGTGGTCCCAGGAGACCAGCACCATTAAGGAAGGCTGGGTACTTGAGAAATGCAAGTCCTTACCATACCTAAATCCTACCCCAGAGACCTACAGAATCAGAGACTCTAGAGCAGGACCAGGAATCTGTGCTAACAAGCCCCCCAGGTGATTCTCATGCACGCTACAGTTCGAGATTCACAGCTCTAAACACCAGTTTCTGATTTTCCTTCCCCCACCCCCACACAGTAGGAGTTGTGTGACTTACGGCAGAGAGCAGACCACGTTCTAAATGGCACTGACGAGTAAGGAGACGCCCAGATGTCTCAAGCAGCAGTGCCAGGACTAGCTGCATGGACTCAACTCACTTGGCCACTCTGTCTGGAAATAAGACTGGTTTCCAAGAGCTCTAAAAACAAATTTTCTACATACCCTGTGGAGGCTTCTGATGACTTTTCACAAAGTCAGCCCCACATAAATGGTTGAGTTTCCCTTTGGTTCCATCATTAAACAGCTGAACTGACAGACCCTGGGAAATGTAGTGTTCCATTTCTCTCAGCTTCAGGGCCCCTATGCCGTTGGCACAGTCAACCTTAAGTGATCTATATTCATCTCCACTGCAGAAAGCCTTAAAAGGAAAACACACATGGAAGAAAAATTTCAAGTTATAAAAGAGTAAAGCATAAGGCAAATATAGGTATATGTAAACATCTTCCATTGTTTCAGTTAACTCATCTATTTTAACCTGGGAAACAAAAGGGTACACACATTCAGGTGAAAATTGTAGAAAACCAAAGTAAAATTTAAAAACCTTTAAAAACTTTTTTTTTTGGACACTGACACTAGAACAGTTTCACTGATGGAATAACTTATGGTAATGGAGCTTTGTCAAAATTTAGCCTCAGTTAAGCAGGGTCCCTTCAAAATAATACTATAGCCTATATTACATGACAGGCATTCAAATGTGGGAATAATTATATAGACGGATGAGCAGAATGACACCTGTCATTCTCTTCACAGCATGTAACACCACTGGGCAGATCTGGGTTTTTCCTTGTCAGTCTCCTCCCTGGCCCATCCTCACTTCAGAATATAAATTCTATGAGAACAAGGGCTTTGTTGGGTTAACAACATGCATTCAGTATCTGTTGGTCAAATTAATTATACCCCCCCAAATCTTTCTCAACCTGGTTTAAGAAGCTAATCTACCCAGGAGATAAAATCTTTCTCAGCAGTAGACACTTCAAGTATCACGCCAATAGCACCTAACATTAACCCTATGAGAAAATTCATCTGAATGAATATGAAACCACAAGAACCCCATGTTTTCTCTCCCAATTATCTCAGAATGTACTACGTGCCTTGCCAAGTAAATGCCAACAGATATTTAGCAAGATACAAGGGTCAAACCTTGTGGTGCCCTAGAAAGAAAAAGGAAATACACTGCATTTTTGGAAAAAAGGAGGAGTGACAAACTATCTAATTAAGATAAATTATTCAACTGATGTTACTCATTTGCTTAAACTCTAACCATGTTCAAGAGATTTTCACCTGTTTGGTAAGCTCCATAAAGGCCTTAGAGAGTTTCTCATAGTAACCTTCTATGGTTGCCTTTCCATATTGGCCACTGGTATTTCGACAGTACACCATGTAGTGTAGCTGGGGTGTTGTTAACAAGCCGTAATCTGTCAGAGAAATACAAAAAGCAATTTGTCACATTTCTTAATAAAGAAAAAAAAGTTTAAATGGATTGATACCATATGAATTTGACAGATCTTCCTTAAAAAAAAGACATCTCAGAAAACTAAAATGCTAACTTCCAAACTATTCAGAAATATGCATAAATATCCACTGAAATCATTACAAGTAACTGTTACATTATGATGTTGTGATTTATAATAAGAAATAGAGATTTGGTCTCTGTCTCCATTCCTGGCAGGGCTTCTAACCTTTAGAATTTCTAAGCGATGAGAGCAAGGAATTGTCTTTTGTTATGCTAATGAGACGACGAGGACCGCTCCTAGACAGGGCCAGGTTGGTTGCCAGGGAAACCAACCATGTGATTAAAGAGTTGAAACTTCCAGACCTCTCCCTTATTCCTGGGCCCCCTGCCACTCCAGGGAGAGAAAAGGACTAGAGATTGTGTTCAAATAGCAATGGCCAATCACTTAATTGATCGTGCCTATGTAATGAAGCCTCCATAAAAACCCAAAAGGATGGGGTTTGGATTGATAAACGTGTGCAGACTGGGGGGAGTGGCTGCCCAGACAGAGAGCACGGGAGCTCCATGCCCCTTCCCACATACCTTGCCCTGTGCAGCTCTTCCAGCTGGCTGCTCCTGAGTTTTATCCTTTATCATAAACCAGTAATCTGGAAGTAAAATGTTTCTGAGTTCTGTGAGCCCTTTAGCACACTACTCAAACCAAGGAGGAGGTCGTCAGAAGCTCAGGTGACTGGATTCTGAAATGGGGGAAGGGGAGGAGACATGGCACTGAGCCCTTTACCTGTGGGATCTGACCCTACCTCTAGGTAGATAATGTCAGAGAATTAAGTTAATTGTTTGGTAGTGTTAGAAAAAAACACACATTTAATATGGATAGGTAACATAAAAAGAGAATATAGAAAAATAACTGAGTTCTATTTCCAACAACACTGCAACTATTTAATTCAGATGCACCGTACTCCTGAAAACAACCAAAAATGCTAGATAAAAGAAAAATCTCTTTTAAAAAAGCATCGCTGTGCCAACAAGTTACAGAGGACTAAGGCCAAAACCTCTGTGAAGAGAGAATTCCAAAATTTGAGCTCTGGGAAGCCAGTGTGGCTTTGAGGGCATTCCTCTAAAGCAGAAATTAACCTACCACTTTTGGTGCAAAAAAAAATCCTTGCTGACTTAAGATGGGAAGGAAACCCAGTAGAAGACCAGCCCCTCATGAAGCTGAAGCCTCAAAGAACTATTCTTCAGTGCAAGGCTGAGTCAGAAGTGAACTAGCTCCAAGTGCCCACTCCTAGGAGATTTGTCTTGACATCAAGAAGAGCAGGAGATAACCCATCCCTGAAGAGCTGTCACCAGAAGCACAGGCCTCGCCTGGATTTCTGGCCCAAATCACATAACCAAGAACTCCCATCAAGAAACTTGTCATCCACCCGTCAGGTAGCACCCCCAGGCACCCAGCAAAAGCAATAACCAAACTTTGCCACAGAAATAGGCCTTCACCATAAACCTCAAAAATGTCCCACAAATAATTTCCCAAGAAAAACCGCTTATAGTCAAAAATAGCAAACCACACAAGAAAAGCACCAAAAGCAAGAGCAAGAAACAGGAGAAATAGCAGAGATGACCAATATCCAATAAATATTCTGTAACTAAATCCATCAGAGGTCTTCAAAGTCAAGCACATGAGTTAGGACTAGAGACAAAAAGTCATTTAAGCTACTGAGCCCCGCAGGTATACAATGGAAATGGTATTTTATGAAGGCAACCACGGCTCTGATACAAGATTCGGAAAGAAGGAGAGGGAGGAGTTCAAAGTGGATCAGCACTTAACCTAGTGCGATGGAGGTGTATAAGGAGAGGAAAACAGTATTCCAAAAGACTTACTCAAGTAAGTAATCTTTACTACAACGTTGGGATGTTATGACTCGTGCTTACTTCCCTGACCTTATCTACTAGCTTCCCCCATTCTCCCTATGCTGTGGCTACATTAACCTTTCATTTCCTCAAGAACACTAAGCTGAAGAGAGAAATGACGGAAAGGTCCAAAAAAAAAAAAAAAAATTACTCTCACGTTTTTCTAGATTAAAACATTAGAACAGTGATGGTTCTAGAGCTAGAATGACAGTGCAAAAGGTGAAGCATTCTGAGGACAGTATAAACAATAGTGTTACACCAGGTGAAGCTGGAGTAAGGGCAGACCACCTAAGTGGAGACCTCACTTAGCCTAGTGCTTTACAAATTGCAGACCTGAGCCCATCAGGGATCATGGAATCCACTTAGTAAGACACAACCAGCATCTCTGCATTTTTTTTTTTTAAATAACACAGATGAATGCACGTCGTGCAGTGTGGGTATTATTTACTGATACTTTTGTGTCAGTTACACACACAGGTACATATACACACATCATGATACAAAATGGGTTTCTTACTTTAATTTGTGAGCGGCATGAAATAGACTCCCTGGAGGGTTGTATATAGCAGGCAGTCAAAATGTTTGATGGGGGCGCCTGGGTGGCTCAGTCGTTAAGCGTCTGCCTTCGGCTCAGGTCATGATCCCAGGGTGCTGGGATCGAGCCCCGCATCGGGCTCCCTGCTCGGCGGGAAGCCTGCTTCTCCCTCTCCCACTCCCCCTGCTTGTGTTCCCTCTCTCGCTGTGTCTTTCTCTGTCAAATACATAAATAAAATCTTTCAAAAAAAAAAAAAGTTTGATGAACTAATAAAAAATTAAACTATACATAGCTGGAGCTTTGGCAGTAAAGATGATCATTCAAAAATCAAGCAGAATGAAAGAGAGAAATAAGGAACACCCATATGAAGAGAGTGAACCCACAAAGAAGACCGATAAGAAATAGTGGCCAAGAAAGTCGAAGCTTCAAGAAAGAAAGGAAGAGGTCACAGTGTGAAGAGCTATCAAGACAGCAACTGAAATAAAAACTTCAAAATATAAATTCTGAAAGTTATTTTTAGGTCACAGATCCCTCTGAGTATCTGACGAAAGCAGTAACTCCTCTCCCGAGAAAAGTGCGTGTGCTGGTTGGTAACACTCTGCACACTGTTATCAAGAGATCAACCAGGTCCCTGCAGCTTAACCACACATTTCCCAGGGAGCCCTGGGCCCCAGGCTAAGAATCCCCACTTTATAATAGCCACTGGATTTGGCAATTAGAATTCAGGTGAGTGTTGAGAGAGACACTTCACTGAAGGGGCAAGGACGGAGACTTTGCCTGCAGTGGGCTAAGTAATGAGTTGAAGAGCAGAGAAGTAAGCTCCTGGAACAGGCCAAATTAACTCTGAAGGACGAGCACAGAGGAGCTGGAAAGGAGGTTAAAGAAGTCTCTAAAATGAGAAACTAGGGAGATACTAGGGAAATTCACCTCCAAGCAAAATGGAGTCACTGCATTCACAAGGGGCATGAACGATGTGAGAGCAGGATGCTAGTCTCCATTTTCCTGCATGTAGTTCTTCATTTGCTAAAATAGGAAAACCTGTCAAAACTTAAAATCAGATTATAAGCAGGCCAAAGATATTTTCCACCACTATTCGATAGGTAACAGCTGATTCCACATGTGATCAGCTATTTGGGAATACATGATATTGACAAAAGCTCCCCAGAATGAACACCTTCTAGTTAACGTCAAAGGTTTTTATTTCAGGAAATTTGGCCTTACTAAAGAAAGTTAAGATCAGTATTTCTTATATATAATCTCCTATAGCTAAAACAAAATATGCACACCCAGAAAAAATCGTTAACTTTTTAAATTTAAAAAGCTAGTATTTTATACCTAGAAGTTCATTTTTTTAAAGATTTATTTATTTGGGGTACCTGGGTGGTTCAGTCATTAAGCGTCTGCCTTCGGCTCAGGTCATGATCCCAGGGTCCTGGGATCGAGCCCCTCATCGGGCTCCCTCCTCAGCGGGAAGCCGGCTTCTCCCTCTCCCACTCCCCCTGCTTGCGTTCCCTCTCTCACTGTGTCTCTCTGTATCAAATAAATAAATAAAATCTTTAAAAAAAAAAAAGATTTATTTATGAGAGAGAAAGAGGTAGAGACAGTGCATGCTCATGCAAATGGGGGGAAGGGCAGAGGAAGAGAATCTTTAAGCAGACTCCTCACTGAGTGTGGAGCCCAATAAACGGCTCTATCCCAGGACCCATGAGATCCTGGCCTGAGCTGAAAACAAGTGTCTGACGCTTAACTGACTGAGCCACCCAGGTGCCCCTGTACCTGGAAGTTCATTTTTTAAAAAGTTATTTTATCTGTACTTTCAAACTTTTCTAAAATAAATGGTACTACTTTTACAACTTTCTTAAAAGTTTTTTAAGTTTTTTAAAGTTTAATTTACAACTCAGGATAGCTACATACCATGGAATTGACCTCCTAAAACAGTCACACCATCTATTACAGACTGTGAAAGTTTCTCGCTGCTGGGCCTAGAAAAGAAAAGGAAGAAAATAACACATCCCATTCTGAAACCAAGAGTTGCTAGTTCTGAAAGCAAATGCTACAAATTTCAGGATAATAGGTTCACTGTATTTGAACTGAAACCTGTAAAGTCTGAAAACTGCAGAGATAATAGAGGTATAGAGTATAAGCATTTTCCAGCAGCCTTTCACAATACATTTCTTGGAAAGAGTTTGGCTTTTAAATGAATTTAGAAAACAAATATAAAAATACACTAACTACACCATACCCAAAAACCTTTTCAAGTTTGACTGTAACACCATATACAACACCTAAAAATAGTAGCAATAAATACTGAATGCAAACACTTTGCATAATGCAGTACTGGGTATTAAACTACCAAGGATACAGAACCTATTTTTCATTTGAAAAAGTCAGAACAAATTATCTATCTGAAAATAAAGTAGATCATTATAACTGCCTTGTAGAAAATGAAGTTCTATATCATTTAAACTAGTTAATCGGTAAGAGGCAATTACATGTGGGATGGCTTTACTGTAGGATAATAATTTGTTTCAGAACATAAGTCACTAGGCTATTTCTGATACTTACAAATCCACAATCAGTGGTATTTAGAAGTCTCTCTGGTAACACATTAAGGATAAAACACCAGACATTGTCCTAATGTCCTATCATTAAGACTACGACTAGAAATTTCCTTTAGAAAGAATCTCTAAAATGAAATCTTAAAGAGAATGCTTCTGTTTCAAAGTACACTTTTAATCTAACATTTTACAATAATATCTTTTTGTAAAGGAAGGCAAAAGCTGCCAAATATGACAAGTAGCCCTCTCTTGTCCACGGTTTCGCTGGCCATGGTTTCAGTTACCTGAGGTCAACTGTAGTCCAGAAGTCGAAGATCCACCTTCTGACATACTGTCAGGTCAACAGGAACCTAACACTACATCACAATGCCTACATTGGCCTCATATCCTCTCTCACACAGGTATTTCATCATCTCACATCATCACAAGAAAGAGAAGAGGGAGTACAGTACAATAAGGTATTTTGAGAGAGAGACTACACTCACGTAACTTTATTATAGTATGTTGTTACAATTGTTCCACTTTATTATTATTTATTGTTGATCTACTACTGTGTTTAACTTATATATTAATCTTTATCATAGGGGCACCTGGGTGGCTCAGTCAATGTTAAGCATCTGGACCCTTGATTTTGGCTCAGGTCATGATCTCGGGGTCCTGAGATCAAGCCCCACCTTAGGCTCAGCGCTGGGCACAGAGTCTGCCTGGGCTTCTGTCTCTCCCTGCCCCCTGCTCCTCCCCCCATTCATGCTCTCTCTCTCAAATAAATAAATAAAATCTTTAAAAATTAATCTTTATCATAATTATGTATGTATAGAGAAAAACATGGTATATAGAGTTCGGTACTATCTATGGTTTCAGGCATCCACTGGGGGTCTTGGAATGTATCCCCGGCAGATAAGGGGCAGGGGGAGCTACTGTATGTGAAATAATATATTGTTAATGTTTTCCAGTGAATGCCAGCATGGGAAAATGATATAAATATATGAACCAACAATAATGTAGATTATGAGGTAAATCTCTATAAATATTGAATTACAATCACGTGTTCTTACTTTATAGGAGAAAATAGTAAATCTATAGAAGTAAAGGGGTGGGAGACATACGTTAAGTACTTCTCTCGGGTCAGGAAATAGGTATTTTGCATACATTATCTCATGTAATCCTCACAAAAGCCCTGAGTTGGGCTTTAACATCAACATTTTATAGATGGGCATATGGAAGCTCCAAAGGTTAAGTAACCTACCCAGTCATACAGTGTTAGAGTTGGGGTTCAGACTCCAAAACCCCTAAGATGCAGGAGCGGATTACCACCTCCATCCTATTAAAAATAAAAAGGCCAGGTAGGTGGAGGAGCCTCTTAGTTCCACTTAATTCTTTCAATTTATCATGGGTACTAAAACTAATGCAATCGTTTAGGTCCAGTTCACAAAGCTGCTTTCACCAGTAACTCTGATGGTCACCTGGTATCTCTACCAATCACTACGAAGGCATCTTGGTGCAGATTCACGGCTGCTTTCACACTGATGTCCATCAACACTCTCGGCATCTCGTGTTCCTCGGCATTTGCCAAACAGGTAGCATGTTCCTCCCAAGATGGTGCCAACATTTCACCCAAAGGATCAACCAATTTTACCCCATTGTCTTCCTTAAAAAAAAAGCAAACAGTAAGTCATCTGCGCATATTCACAAGGGTGAGCTGAGGAAGTAAACTCAAGCTGTTTTCCCCTAAAAAAGACACTGATGGGTGAGTGGCTTTACCTGTGACCGTATGGAATGCCAGGCACTGGACTAGGTGTTTTATATAAATCCTCATAACAAACATCAATCCTACTAATGATGCTATTCTTACTCCAATCTTACTTTGAAAAAAAAAACAGATTCAGAGCAAGTAATCTGCTTATGTTCATACAGTATCAGTGCTGCTATTAAAACATCAAGTCTACATGACTCTTAAACCCACCAGCCACTATGCTACACTAGTTTTTTAAAAAGGTTGTCATCTGTGCATTCACCAACAATTACATGACCAGGGCACAAATGGAGTACAATGAAGGCACCGAGAGATCCTCCTCACTATGACACTGGACTCTTTTAAGAACATACTGGCCAATATATCAACCAGTAGGTGACAAAAGCTGAAAACTGACTCCCAATTCTGTTCTGCTCAAATTTTGGGGAAGAAATAAAGTGTAGTTCAGAGTGAATGTCAACTGAAGAAAACAGTTCAGTATTGTTTTAAGAAGTAATTCTAGACCTAGCAATAAATATAGGCTTCAGCCCACAAGTCATTAATTGTGGTGATTTAGACATTCAGACACTTACACATTTATAATGATCCACATTTACAAGCTGGACAAGCAATGTCCTCTTGTGTGGGGGGAAGAGGAGGTTATAATCCTTCACAGACTTACAGAGCTTTAACTTGCTGCTGATTTAGCTACAAAGGCAAAAGTCTCACGCTCTTGCAATCAAAAAGAGGCATGTTATTCAAACCACATATTAGTGAGCTACAGGCAATACACAATAAAACAGTTAAACTATGTCAAAAAGAATACTTTGCTAAAAAAATTGGGGGGCACCTGGGTAGCTCAGTTGGTTGAGGGTCCAACTCTTGGTTTCGGCTCAGGTTATGATCTCAGGGTCATGGGATCGGGATCAAGCCCCACATCAGGCCCTGCGCTCAGCTGGGAGTCTGCCTGAGAGTCTCTCTCCCTCTCTCTCTGCCTCTCCCTGGCTCACACACTCTCTCGCTCTAAAATAAATAAATATATCTTTAAAAAAAAAAGTAATTCTCATAACACTAGAATCATCAGGCCTCATCAGTAATCTGCCCAAAGCTCACTTTTGTTTACGTGGAGCCACCTGTTTGGCTGTTCATTTAGAACAGGAAACTCTTCCCTAATATTCCCTAACTACAGAAAACGGGTCTGGGGTGCCTGGGTGGTTCAGTCAAGTGGCTGCCTTCGGCTCAAGTCGCGATCTCAGGGTCCTGAGATCAAGCCCCACATCGGGCTCCCTGCTCAGTGGGGAGTCTGCTTCTCCCTCTCCCTCTGCTGCTCCCCCTGCTTGTGGTCTCTCACTCGTGTGCTCTCTCTCTCTCAAATGAATAAAATCTTTAAAAGAAAAAAGAAAAGAAAACCAGTCTAAAAAATTTTCAAAATGCACTACATCTTTTCAAATGTTTGCCCTTCTCCCCACCTTGGCTCCAATCTCTCTAATCTCTACCAAATTAACATAAGTAATACTTTTTGTTACTTATACTGTCTCAATACAACTAACTTGGAAGGACATTCTGTTATTTCTCTAATATGGACACAGTCCAAGAAATGACTCTCAATTTCATTCTCTCCACACCCTCTACAGTCATGAGCTAAATGAACACTCATCAAGAAAAAGCCATTTCAGGGGCGCCTGGGTGGCTCAGTCGGTTAAGTGTCTGACTCTTGATTTCAGCTCGGGTTGTGTGTAGTCTCAGGCTTGTGGGATCCAGCCTGGTGTCTGGCTCCACATTCAGTGATCAGTCTGCTTGGAATTCTCCCTCTCCCTCTGCCCCTTCCCTCACATGCACTCTCTATCTCTCTCTCTAAAATAAATTAATCTTTAAGAAAAAGCCATTTCAAATCCAAAGGCACATACCGAGTAGGCACATTCCTAGAATTAGAATTTGTACTTGGGGTCAAACTGCTCAGACACTAAGATGTGTTATTGTAAATAAAGGTTTGCTTTATAAGAGCACTAAAGGCATTACCTCAGGATTATGTGATGCCGTTACCATGACTCCTATTGTAGACTTTGTCTGTTTTGACCTCAGGACAGCTAATAATCCCATGCGAAACATGACATGATCAAGATGTTCTGCTTTCGTTCGAAAGCCAGCGGTCCCATATTGAAGAACGAGTCCACTGGGTTTGGCATGTAATGCTGAGTATTCTCTAATAGCATCTAAATCCATGTCTACAAAATTAAGGAATATTTTTCAAGCATAAGAAATCTTTCAAGGGCCATTTGCTTCAAAAACTGCCACCTTAAACTAACAGGTCTGCCTCGTTCTGAACCCCAACAAAGAATGTTTGAGAAAGAAAAGAATGGTACAGGGGCGCCTGGGTGGCTCAGTCGTTAAGCATCTGCCTTCGGCTCGGGTCATGATCCCAGGGTCCTGGGATCGAGCCCCGCATCGGGCTCCCTGCTCAGCGGGAAGGCTGCTTCTCCCTCTCCCACTTTCCCTGCTTGTGTTCCCTCTCTCACTGTGTCTCTCTCTGTCAAATACATAAATAAAATCTTTAAAAAAAAAAAGAAAAGAATGGTACAGTAAGTCCTGGTGGTAGGCATTACCTACAAGATCCTGCCCAATTTGCATCATCCCCTCCAGGGCAGATGGCAGATTACCCCAACTCATCTCTCATTTTGGCTCCAGGGCTATTCCTGGACACAGGGTGAACTTAAAATGGTCCACTCTCAACTAAAATGAAGATTCCACACATAGATTAACAGACTCCTACACAATCAAAGATTACCTCATTTCACAAATGGAAAAACTTAAGCTTGGGCCTCGGTTAAATAACCTAAATTTACATGGGTAGCTGGTGACAGACTGGGGCCTAAGGTCATACTGTCAAATGGACTGGGACTACATATCCAAAATATCTGGGAAATTTGTTGGTTCTTTCGTTATTCCTCCCAGACCACAGAGACATACACCCAAAGGAAAAGCAAAGGACAACAGCCTCCTCTCCAAGACTGCCCAGACCTCCTAATGTTTCTTGCAGTGGATTTTTCTATTTTCATAAGGGAGGATCAGGACATCCTTCTAAATTAAGCTCTGAAAGTAACATCTTCTTTTTACCTTTAACTGGCCCCTAGCCCACCAGTACTTCCTTCTCTGGGATACTCCAATTTTAAGTGGAACTTGGGGTTTCCAACCTCAGTTGTATGTACTATTTATTCAATTCTTGGGTCAGTCCCATTCCCAGTTAGCCCAGAGATGAGCAGCAGTCCTATCTTGTTTTCTTCATTTTCTTTCATTGCTTCAATGAACAAAAGTTAAAGGAAATGGTGAAAAAATTTTTCTTTTGTCCAGCTAGAAAAAACTGGTATTCAGCAAGCTAATTTAGTTTGGTCCAAAGTGATCAAATCTCTTTCACAAGCATGAATACACTTTGTTAAAAACTGACCATTCGGTAATACATCATGATTATTCATAAGGGCGTAAACCAGTCCTGTTAAATCCAGAAAATCTTTTTAAAAAGAAAAAATGCTTCCACCCTTCAAAGCGTTTTCGGTCCTAAAACTACGTTCAATGAGGGCGCGACCACTTTTATTCAAAGCTTACAAGCCCAAACAGTGACCACTCTACAAGAGTTGAGAGCATCCCCCTTCCCTCCATTCAATTATCAACCGCTTGCTTGTTCCGCTTTCCTTCCAGCCCCCAAATGGCTGCACGTTTCCCGGCTCTCAACCCTGAGCCAGCACCCCCAGCTCCAGGCCTCTGGACCAGAACACCCAGCATGAGACCCTCGGGCCCGCTCGGAAGGCGCAGGGGCGGGTGTGTTCCGCGCGCGGTCCGTGGGTCAGTCCGCTAGCCTACCCGCTAGCCTGCCCGCTAGCCTACCCGCAGCCCATCGGTAGGCCGAACCCCTACGGACTGGAGAGTCCCATTCCCGTCGCCAAGCCTAAGGGCCCCACTCACCTCCGCCGGAGATTACCCCTCACCCCCACCTCACAGAGCAGCTAGCCAGCGGCGGCTCCTCCTACCTGACTGAAGCTCTCCGAACCCGCAGACGTGGCGCTGCGTGACTTCCGGCCCATCGCCACGCCCCCCGGCCAATCACGGAGGGGGGAGGATCCGCTGGCCCCGCCTCGCCTCCTTGCGGATCATGCGCAGCTCGCGCCTGCGGAACTGCGGATCCCGGTTCTGAGAGGGCTTGGGGCTGTTTCCTTTGAATGACCGGGAAGGGTGAGGCCCCCCGCGGTGGCCCGGGGGTTGGGGCCGAGGGTCGTGGGCCATCAGAGCACTGCGACCGGCAAAAACGCAGTCCCCGCCTCCAAATTTGGGTCTCAGAGGGTGGCAGTCTTGCGTTCCTGGGAAGCCAGGGTTCCTAGTGATCCCAGATGGGGGGTACCAACCCTGATTTGGGGCCTCTGACAAGGTGGACTCGGCCATCTCCCCTTTCCCGCATCACCTTCTAGATCCTCGAGGTTCATCTCCCCAAACTTTAACTCCGGGAGCCTTCTCGAGCCGCTACCCCCACCCCATCTCTCCGCACCAGCTCGCACTAAACATCATTTTATTAATGTACCTGTAAGACTCCCCGTTAGCCTGGGCCCTTCGACACACAGGCCAGATGGACCCAAATCGTCCGGAGCTATCAGGATGCCATCCCGGGGTGATGTGGCTCCCGGGTGAGCCGTAAAGGCCCGCTCGGAAGGGGTCCTTGGCGCTGGGGTCTAGGCGCCGCAACTGGCGTTGCGGGCGGCGGGGCCCCCAAGACCCCGGAGCCAAGGGATGCGACCACCGCCTCGCCAGACTGCGGGCCTCCCTCGCCACAGGGCGCAGCTCCACCCAAGCCCGAGACCCTGGTGGGATTGCAAGCTGGGCTCCTTGCCTTTCCTAGAATTCAGGCTTGCAGAGCATCTGCAGGTGTTTGCCAACCACCTACAACGGAATAATTTGGAACACCTGTTGAAAGTCCAGATTCCCGGATTTAAATCGGAAGCGGGGGTGGGGGTGGGGAGATAACGGAATTGGGAATCTGAATTTTAACGAGGTGTCTTAAGGGATATTGTGTATACTAAATTTGGGGGTTGGGAAATAAAGCGAAGAAAGAGTGTAAGTGTCCCGGTTTGTGCCCCTAGCTGTCGGTGCGTAGCGTTCCTGCAAAACTGCTTCCACGGAAAGGGACCTTCGGGAAATTTCTCTGGACACCGCTGAAATTAACAAACCTAGTGCCCCTGGGCCTTTCCAGTTTTCCTGGCAGGTGGATTTCGAGGCAACATGTCTTCTTCAATGAAAGAATGCCTGCAGCTTCAGCTGCTAGAGATGGAAATGCTGTTTTCTATGTTTCCTAACCAAGGAGAAGTAAAACTTGAAGATGTAAATGTCCTGACGAATATAAAGCGATATTTGGAAGGCACAAGGGAGGCGCTGCCGCCAAAAATCGAATTTGTGATTACCCTCCAGATTGAGGAGCCCAAGGTAAGAACCCTGAGTTGTTTTCATTTTTGCCGGGTGCCCGGTTTTTAGTGGAAACACTTGGAACGTGAGATTTCTGTCCAGGAAGCAAATAGAGAATATTCCAGATTCGTCTATCCTTTACTTGTTTGAAAGTGAAATATGTAAAATATGGGATGCCCTGTAAATTGTCTTCAATAAATATCTTGAATTTTACATAAACATGCAATCTTTTTAACAAATGTTTTTATTAAAAAAGTGGTTTTTATTAAAAACATCTTGCAGTCTCATACTACCATTATTATTCTGTTCACTCAACCAGTTTTTTACCATTCCAACTCTTGTAGTATGTACTGTCTTGTACATGTATTATAATTTTTATAAATCTAAGTATTACCTTTAGCAAAACTGACTTGAGTGGATGAATGTTTCTTTGGTTAGTACCATGACACAAAGCAAATACAGACAGGAAATCTAAATTTAGTATTTAGTATTTTAGTATTTAGAATGAATGAATGAATTTACCTTCATCTTCTGATCCATTGTCTCCACCAACATGAGCATAGCATAGGTAACAAGTGGACTAGGCTTTTGAGAACACCTCCTGTAGTGATTTCCTGCTCATCCTTCAGCTGTCATTCCTTCACCAAAGATCTCCTGGTTCCCAGACTGACTTCTGTCTCACTGGTTACACATTTCAGCGGATCCCTGTTCTTCTCACCATTGAAATTAAGTACTTGTGATGTGTAATTATTAGTTTAATGTCTGTCTCCTTCACTGGGCTCTAGTCTTCATGAATAGCAGAAATTTCATCTAGCTTCTTCACTTCTTTATCCTAGCATGGGGTCCCTGACACATGGTGGGTGTTCAATAAATACTGGAATGCATGAATGCATACATGGAAGGAATAGTGTATGTGACATTCTCAGTGCAGTTTCTGGCCCATAGCTGACACTTAATAGTAGCAATAACTTATATTTATCAAAATCATGCTGTTGCCACTGATAAACTAGCTTAGGTGATTTTATGGTACTTAAATCTATTTGATTTTCATTTTAAGGTGAAAATTGATTTGCAAGTAACCATGCCTCACAGCTACCCCTATGCAGCATTGCAGCTATTTGGACGGTCGTCTGAGCTTGACAGACAACAGCAACTACTTCTCAACAAAGGTCTCACTTCTTATATAGGGACTTTTGATCCAGGTGAGCTCTGTGTATGTGCGGCAATCCAGTGGTTGCAGGACAATAGTGCCTCCTATTTCCTGAACAGAAAGCTTGTTTACGAACCATCTACACAAGCAAAGCCAGTCAAGAACACATTCCTCCGAATGTGGATCTACAGTCACCACATATATCAGCAGGACCTAAGAAAAAAGATTTTGGATGTTGGGAAAAGGTTAGACGTGACTGGATTTTGCATGACAGGAAAGCCGGGTATAATCTGTGTGGAGGGCTTCAAAGAGCACTGTGAGGAATTCTGGCACACAATTAGGTATCCCAACTGGAAACACATTTCCTGTAAGCATGCTGAAAGTGTCGAAACCGAAGGAAATGGAGAGGATCTGCGCCTTTTCCATTCTTTCGAAGAATTACTCCTTGAGGCCCATGGTGACTATGGATTAAGGAATGACTATCACATGAATCTGGGCCAATTCTTAGAATTTCTAAAAAAACACAAAAGTGAGCATGTGTTCCAGATACTATTTGGTATTGAAAGTAAAAGTTCAGACTCCTAGGAAGCTTAATTAAGAGGCCTATGCTTATAATTTCACTAAGGCAGTATTTCTGTTAATAAGACCAAAATAAAAGGGCCAGTGGCTGTTTAGCATCCTCTGTGAGACAACTAGCCCCCAAATTTTTACCTGGTAATGAAACACAAAGGCCTTTTAACTTTATAACAGTGCAATTGTGATGTTATCTCTATGTTCTTGTGTTAACTGAAAACTAAGTGTAAATTAATAAAAACAGTCAATTTAACCAGTGAAGCTGACTTGATTAAAGAGGAGTCCAAAACCCGTAATTAATATTGATAGTCAAATTGCAGCTCTGAACTCATATAAGTAATGTTCCTCTCTTTCTTGATACTGGCACATGATGGCACAGCACATCTTCTTTCTTTCATTATCGGAGAATGAGCTTAAAGTGAGAAGAGCACACGGTGACTACATTTCTTCCTTTAAGTCAGACCCCCTATTTCTAGTTTTTTCTCTTAGTAAAACTCAATCCTAAGTGCGGTGGCAGAGGAATCAGAACAGTGCAGCCTCAAGAGCACTGAAGATGACATGTAACGCTATGTGTCCTTTGTCTGGCTGTTCTGACCAGCTGATTAATGATACTAAGGGTAAGAATACCGGGATTCTTCGTTATACACACAAAAAAGATGCAGTTTCGTGCCTACAGAGTGTTCCACAAGTAATGTGTACTGGCAGCCTTCCCCTGTGCGCCAGGATGCATTGCTTTGTAGGGCGCCAGTATTGAGGAGGACCACGATGGATGGCTCTGCTCCATCACCTTGGGGGAAAAAAATCAAGCTCTGCATTTTGGTGAGAAGTCACTGCCATCTCCTCTGAAAATTGCCGGCTTCACCAGCCTTTGTCAAAAATGAGAGTTTATTTTGATGACAGTGACCTCTAACTAGCACCTGCCACACCTTTTCCTTTTCATTGCAAAGTATCCACCCTCCCCAGGGATTTCTGGGAGTCCCACCCGTGTTAAGAGATGTCCTGAGCTGACTCTGCAATTTTCTCTGCTTTCCACGGTCTCTCTTTAACCACTACTGCCCTTTCTCAGGGAGCATTTCATTCTCCGGCTGGCCTCAGGCACCCCACCGATGCCCTGGTCCCACCAGGATGCCAAAAATGGATGCTGAGAGTTAGTACCTCAGGGGGAATGAGTGCCTCACTCCCTATGTTGTGATACATTCTCTTAGATGCCAAACATTGCTGCATGTGCCAGGGAGCTTACAGAATTTTTGGTGAAATGGCACATTCTGGTTTTACTTTCTGTGTCTAGGATACAGACACATGTGCTTGAGCTAGGGCAAGGATCTAATGCAACAGCAGACCCTGCACTAAGCTATCTTGACCTTGAGGCCTTGGAACTGAGTCTACTCTGCCCTGCCTACACACTCATAGCTCAGAAGGAGTTTCTTTTCAGGGCACAACTCAGACCTTCAAACCAAGGCTCTGGTCACGGGCCTGCCCTGCCAGATGATGCAGCTTGTCCATTCATGTTTTAATCCTAGCCTTGGATGTGGCTGGGACGCAAGCAAGGGCCTTATATTTTACCTTTACCTCTATACAAAGGGAACAAATGGGACTTACATTGCCAAAGACTCATTTCTCAATCTTTGTCAGGACTGAAAACAATATAGTATAGGAGTCGGTATCCTACGTATTGTCCCCAAGACCATCAGTAAGTAGCATTCACAAGTTTTTACTGTTAATTTTTTTTTCCATATCAGATGCCATCCACCTAATAATGTGCCTCAACTTCCCATAGAGGATTTTTTTTTTCTATGATTAAATTAGCAGAAGTAGGGATGGAAAGATAAAGAAGCTTAAAGAAGTATAATATAGAATAAAAAATTACGTAATTCACTAAATGAAAGGAATAACTTATGAACTCTTTACTGCTTCTGGAGCTATTTCTGGTGGTAATTTTTCAGAACCTATTTTTACATGCTTGGTGTTACCATGCAGCAATACTTCTTTTCCTATCAGAAACACTAATAATAGACATTAATTATGGGAGAAGTATAGGTTTTATAGAAAAAAATAGACATATGATAATTCAAAGCTCTGCTTTGTATGTATAGTAGACTGCTAATTTTCTCTGCCCAGCCCGATAGGAGCACAGACCACCCTCCTCCTCTAGCACCTCCCATCCTGCCGCCCCCCCACCACCAGCCACACACACACACACACACACACAGAGACATACATAAAACACTTACTCTGAGGAACTGCCCTTTCTCTGTATGGTTTGGGAGAAGTAATTGGAATCAAATCACCCTCTGGGAGCCTTCTAGAGAGATGGTTTAGAGCTCTTGCTGCTTAAATCCATAAGGCCACCCTCATTTCTGGCCTACTGAATGTTCAGTTGTTCAACACTTCTTTTGAGCTACCTAACATCTGCCCTTTTTTTCTTGAAAGTCAGAATCAGTCTGAATCACTTGGAATTTAAGAATCATGATATTGTATACATTATATTTTTAAATGGTTATTTGGAATGAATGCTCTTTATAAATATTGCAGTGTCTTTTTAAAAAACTTACTGATTAAATCAACCTTTCTTCACATATGTTCTCTGCCTCTCCTTCCTTACTGGTCTATCATGTCTTGGGCTAAAGGCTAAGGATACTTGCATAGTGGATTAAGGAGTGGACCAGATGAGTTGACGGACATAATACAAGGACCTCTAAAACATCCCTATATTAAATCAGAAGTATGTTGCCTATGAATTTGAGTTTCCATATATGACTGTTTAACATGCCAACCATCCCTTCAGAGAACTTGTGAAGGCCTGAGGGAGCCTACTTGAGGTCTTCACAGAACCCTTTTGAACAAAACAATTTTCTTTCATTTGCTTTATCTTATGTAGCCCAGTAGTAAGTTGAAAGAATAGTTATTTTCTGAAGTTGACATGGTTTGTTGAAAAATCCTTGTTTTATACAGAATGCTGATTTGCCTCAAAATTCTGAGTCCATTGGGTCTCCCTCATAAGGTCTACATGGTAGAACTACTTTCCCTGCAGCCTGGGCCAGCTAGAACAGCCTTTTTCTGAGCCCAGTTAAAGCTAGAAGCATTTGGATCAACCCATAAATCAGTTTGAGCAGCGGACACAAATTGCAAAGAAGCCCAGCAAATATTGAGGGACCTTCTTAGTCATAGATGGAACAAAGTACACAATTAGTTATTCCCTATGGAGGTCACATCCTAATATGCGTAAGACATTCGACCTCCACAAATTTGGCTGAGGGTGGCAGACTCTTGTGCTTTCATGAGATCTTAGCAGGTATTCAGGAAATCTAATGATGCCTGTGCTCTAGGCCCAAGAACATAATATCATCATCAATTTGTTAGACCAGCGTGATACCTTGTCTAGCAGTGAGATGATCAAGGTCTGGTGTCAAGAATTATATTCTGGCACAGAGTCAGAGAGTTAATGGAACACTGAAAAAAGACAGTCTGTAATGTTGTTTATTGGTAGCACAAACTGCTTTGGTGGCACTCTACTTAATGGAATATAGGAAAAACAAAAAAGCATTGGCCTAATCAGTAGCTACAAGAAAGAGAACCTGTCAGCTACAGTTGGAATCACCATCTGATTATGTTAATATGATCCAAAGATCATATTGAGTCAAGATGTGATAAGAATCATACCCCTGTTGGGCACCTGGGTGGCTCAGTCGGTTAAGCGTCTGCCTTCGGCTCAGGTCATGATCCCAGGATCCTGGGATCAAGTCCTGCATCGGGCTCCCTGCTCAGCAGGGAGTCTGCTTCTCCCGCTGATCCTTCCCCCTCTCATACTCTCTCTCTTTCTCTCAAATAAATAAATAAACAAATAATCTTTAAAAAAAAAGAATCATACCCGTTTCTTTTAAAGCTTTTGACGGTGAGACTTACCGCTGCAAATCATTGGGTAGTTCCAGTCAGAATAACCCTTTTGTGTGTGTGATTAGGAATCCAATGTGGTGATAGATGATGAAGAAATTAACTCTAACTCTTCACTGAGAAAATGATTAGACGATGGATTTGTTCCTATATACACTTAGTCCTAAGCATACACTTAGTCCCATAGACCACAATAATTTCTGAGACACTAGAAATTTGTATTTGTTCAGAGCTCTGTTGCCAGGTGATTTCCAAAAGGACTAGTGATTTCCTTTCTGCAATGTATTGTTATTCTAGTAAATGGAACCTTGAAGATTTTGGATATTACAGAGTTCATCACCTTAGGGGTCTTTCATTCATATCTATGCATGGCAATTTGCTGAAGGCCTTGACACTCTATATTGGTGGCTCTAGTCAGGTTTTTCTGCTGTTGTTGTTATTCATAGCAAGTAAGGTCTACATTGGGTTGCCCACCTGTTTGGTCCGAAGCCCAGCTGATATTTAGCTGATATACACTGGTGTGTTTGTACCAGCTGTATACACACTGGCACTGATTTTTCTTGGTCAATAACTGTGCTATCCTAGTAGTTAGATTTTCAACATCATTTCAGGCTATGAAACCCAGTGATTTACTGGCCACCACCAAAGATTTCTGTAGGCCAAACTACGCCGATTACAGTGGACCAGCTTCCTATTATAACTGTTTCCACTGTGTCTCCATTTGGAAGCACTGCTATTCAGTCTCTGTCAACCCTAAGATTCTGATGTCTCCATTAAAATAGGGAGCCTATTAAAAAAATAAAAAAATAAATTAATAAAATAGGGAGCCCATTTTAACCACAGCATTTCCCACAAGTCTCCGAGTTATTAAAATGTCAATTTAGAAAAAGTCCTCAATAAAATGCTGATTCCATTAATACATTAAAAGGGTCATATACGATGAACAAGTGGGATATATTTGAGGGATGGAAGGATGGTTCAACATCAGCAAATCAGTCAATGTGATACATTACATTAACAAAATTAAGGAAAAAATCATATGATCATCTCAATAGATGCAGCATTTGACAAAATTCAATACCCATTTATAATAAAAACTCTGAACAAAGTGTTTATAGAGGGCATAATAAAAGCCACATATTATAAGCCCATAGCTAATATTATACTCAATGGTAAAAAGCTGAAAATTCTTCCTCTCAATCAGGAACAAGGCAAAAATGCCCATTCTCACCACTATGTTATTCAACATAGTATTGGAAGTCCTAGCTAGAGCAATTAGGCAAGAAAAAGAAATAGAAGGCATCCAAATTGGAAAGAGAAAACTGTCTCTATTTGCAGATGACATGATGCTATATATATAGAAAACCTTAAAGTACCAAATATCTTGTTAGAACTAATAAATGAATTCAGTAAAGTTGCAGGATACAAAATCAATATACGAAATCTGTTGGCATTTCCATACACGAATAACAAACTATCATAAAGAAAAATTAAGAAAACAATCCCATTTACAATTACACGAAAATAAACCCCTAGAAATAAATTTAACCAAAGAAATTAAAGATCTGTACACTGAAAATTATAAGACATTAATGAAAGAAATTGAAGACAACAAAAATAAGTGAAAGGTATTCCATGCTCATGAACTGGAGGAATTAATATTGTTACAATGTCCATACTGCCCTAAGCAATCTACAGATTCAGTGCAATCCCTATCAAAATTCCAATGGCATTTTTCACAGAAATGCAAAAAACATTTTTAAAATGTTTTAAAATTTGCACAGAACCACAAAAGAACGAAATAGTCAAAGCAATCTTGAGAAAAAAAGAACAAAGCTGGAAGCATCATACTCCCTGATTTCAAATTATATCACAAAGCCATAATGATCAAATAGTGTGGCACTGGCATAAAAACAGACATATAGATCAATGGAACAAAATAGAAAGCCCAGAAATAAACCCATGCATATATGGTCAATTAATTTACAACAAAGGAGTCAAGACTATACAACAGGGAAAGGAGAGTCTTTCAATAATTTTGGAAAAACTGGACAGCCACAAGCAAAAGAATGAAACTCAGCCACTATCTTACACCATTCACAAAAACCAACTCAAAATGGATTAAAGATTTGAATGAAAAACCTGAAACCATAAAAATCCTGGAAGAAAGCATAGGCGGTAAGCACCCTGATGTCAGTTTTGGTGATGATTTTTTGGATTTAACACCAAAAGCAAAGGCAAAAAAAGCAAAAACAAACAACTAAGACTACATCAAAACTAAAAAACTTCCACACAAAGAAACCATCAACAAAATGAAAAGGCAACTTACTGAATGGGAGGAAATATTTGCAAATCACATATTTGACAAGAGGCTAATATACAAAATATATAAAGAACTCATAAAACTCAATAGAAAAAAATCCAATTAAAAAATAGAGAATCTGAATAGACATTTTTCCAAGGAAGACATACAAACACATGAAAAGATGCTTCACATCACTATCATCAAGGAAATGCAAATCAAAACCACAGTGAGATATCATGTCACACCTGATAGAACGGCTATCATCAAAAAGAAATGTGTTGGTGAGGATGTGGAGAAAAGAGAACACTTATGCGCTCTTGGTGGGAATGCCAATTGGTATAACCACTATGGAAAACATATGGAGATTCCTTAAAAAATTAAAAATAGAAATACCTTATGATCCACAATTCCACCTTTGGGTATTTATCCAAAGAAAATGAAATTGCTGATTTGAGAAGATATCTGCACATCTATGTTCACTGCAACATTATTTTCAACGACTAAGATATGGAAACAACCTACATGTCCAATAGCAGATGAATTGATAAAGAAAATGTATAATACTGTGTATATATTCATATATATATGTAGTTCAGTCATAAAAAAATAATTTTGCCATTTGTGACAACATGGATGGACCTTATGGGCATTATGCTAAGTGAAATAAGTCAGAGAAAGACAGGTACTGTGTGATTGCTCTTGTATGCAGAATCTAAATAAATAAATAGGGATGTTATGTAGAGCTCGGTGACTATAGTTAATAACACTGTATTGCATATTTGAAAGTTGCTAGGAGTAAATCTTAACAGTTCTCATCACAAGAAAAAAAATTACTGATGGATGTTAACTGGACTTACTGTGATCATTTTGCATTAATATATACAAATATCTAATCATGGTGTGTATGTGAAAGTAATATAATGTGAATTATACCCCAATATTTTAAGAAAATGCTTTTCATGGATGCTGGTATTCCCATCACCATTGTATTTCTCAAGGCTTTAGTGAAAGGAGGGTCAGGGATAGGTCTTCTTGGGAGACTTAGATCACCAGGATTAAGATGGTCTGACTGCACATGACAAATCCACTCCAACATTCCTATCATTGAAATCTTTGAATTCCTCTAACATTATTTCAAGGAATGCTTGCATTCTCAATTTCATTTAATGTGGGCCATTATTAAGTGTACATTTCAGCCAACTAATTGATCCAAAAGTAGAATGACTTTCAGCTGCTCAAGGCAACACACTGAATCCAGAATCGATGGCAAGTGCACCCCTATCAATCCTTTCCAATCCAAAATTGCACTTCTCCTTTCTCAGTACATTTCAGAATCCCATATATTTTCCCTCAGGTTTTGAAAATATAAATAAGCAAAATCAAGAATTCTTTTGGTGGGAGTCTTCTTATGGGTTTCCCTTTCTAACTGTATCTACCACAGCTCCTCTCTGGAATCTGATATTTAGTGTGTGGAGGTAAAGAGAAATAATGTGGGAAGAGCGGGAGGTAAACTGAGGGAGCTGATTACAGGATCTTCGAGCTGGGCAGTTAACAAAATCTTTAGACAGGAAGAGCTCCCACTTTGATTAGCAAGGGAGGACGTGTCCATTCTTCCGGTTTGCCTAGGGGATGAGGGGTTTCCTGGGACACAGGACTTTCAGTATTCAGACCTGGGTTATTGTTCACACTAGCAGGGTATCACATGTCTTCCAAATCCCCCTACCCATAAATCCCCTTTCCAGATCAAAGTCTTCCCGTTTCTGATCAATATTCTTAAATACGAGGCCTGGTGAAAGCTGTGAATGCAATTCCTGGTGGAATTTGGCAACCAGTAGGATCAAGAATGTTCTTGTTTTCAGTTATTTCAGCCTTACAGCGAGCAAGACAGAAAAGATTCTTCTGGCAAAAACATAGGCATTTTTCTAGTTTTTAATGCCATGCCTTGAGCTGATTTAAGCCTTTGAGCCTCGATCATCACTTTCTTGATGAACCCATCTCTGTAGAAGCAACCACCCTTTCCCACAGTCCTGGATTTCTCCCCACTTTACCCTGTTTGATGGCAGCAGCCGTTTGTCGGCCTTAACCTTCCCAGCCTCACATAATGCATTCCATTTTTTGCTTCATGGTTGTGTTTTTGAGGTCCCAAAGATATTTTGCTACGTTAATTTTTATTAACTTTATATTTTTACTATTTATATTTAATTCTTTAACCCATCGGAAGTCTCTGTAAGGTAGGGTTCTAGTTTTAATTTTCTCCATGTGCGGTAGGCCCGTTTTCCCAATTCTTTTATTAAACACCCTATTCCTTTTATCTGTTGATTTTTGTGCTACCTTTGTGATTCACATACTCAGGGGGTCTGTGGGCTTCCATGACTTTGATGTATTTGAAAATATCTGGATTTTGGAGCTTAGTATAAGGTAATGTAAAATATTTCATTAGTATTTTTATATCAATTACATATTGAAATAATATTCTGGACGTGTCAGTGTACATAAAATAAATTATTAACATGGATTCCACCTGTTCCTTCTTTTTATGAGGCCACTAGAAATTACACAAGTGGCTCACTTCCTTTTTCTATTGGACAATGCTGTTCTAGACTGCACTCTAGTGAAGAGAACAGACCGTGAAGCAAGGTTAAACACGGAGCTCACCTCCTTCACTTATTAGCTCTGTGGACTTGGTTAAGTTCCTTCAAATATCTACTTTGTAAGGAACTTGTAGGGGCTACAGTAAATAAGATAATCTACACAGAATACCTGAAACCTAGTAAGTAATCATCCAATGCTTGTTTCATTATCTTTCTCTGAGGATAAGAAAGTAGTTCATTTATCATAACATACAGCAAATATGACAACACATGTATTAAACGAAGGTCATGCTGAAATTACCTATTAGAATATTTTTAAAATGTATACCCTATCACATGACTGCTGAGATGCAGCATTATCATTTTACAATGTAACAATATTTTAAGAGAAACAGACAATCGTAATTTTATTCATTCACGTTTTCTATGCTTTAATCAATCTTTTGCATAGGTAAATACATTTAGTTAGAGCTACAAGACAACATGAAACAAATCAGCATTCTGGATCTTTTCAAACTATATTGAGGAAACTCTTGACTAAATGTTACTTTCAGAAATACCCCCACCCCTTCTATTCACACCTAAAACAATCTGTGTAACCGTCAACCTTCAATAAATCATTTTATAGTATAGTTTATCTTGAACATCTTCTTCTACTTTTTAAAGGCTTTACTTCAAAAACAAAATCCTCCAAATAATTCTACAAATAAATAGCAAATGTTATTGCACCTGAGCTTAAGAATTTAAAATTGTTTCCATTCATTCAGTTATGAACGTCTAAAGTAAAACTTGAAATTAATATTAATTTCTGGGCTAGAACTACTGATGGTAATTAGAGTATCTCAATACTTGACGTCAAGATAATTTCTGATATTGGGGAACTGGTTACAAAATTTCCTCCAAACCCAGAGGAAAGTGAGTTTGTTGTTAACACAGTGAGCTCCTCATTACCTGAGCTAATCAAGGAAACACGAGGGCAGGTCACCCATGTTGGAACCCAGCTTCTCTGGGAACCATGCTCTCGATCCTGACTCTGGAGATCTCTGTCCTAAGAGGTCAGCTCCAGAGGCAGCCCTTTCTCAAGGAGATTATCTGCTCCCTCTCTCAGCTCTTCCCATGGCTCGAGCTATGCTGAACTGAGGATACCAACCCTAGGACAGGGACCACAGGCTGTAAATGCCTGGCAGCAACAGTGCGAGGAGAGGACATTCAGCCAGGGGCAGAAGAAAGGTGCTTTTAGAAGGGATATCTGACTGAGGACCAAGGTGGTAAGAAGATGTAACAATGGCGGAAGAATATTAAAATCTAAGGCTGCACAAGGCATTGTAAACAGCAACGATCTTTCTTAGAAATGTTAGAGTTCAGTTGCACTAAAAGAACTAATATAATCTAGGATTGGAATAAAAATACCTGAGAAGTTATTTTTCTCTAGGCAACAAAGTAAGTGTCATTTCTGTTTTTAGCAAAAGTTCACCTATGCCTAAATTCATTTGTCTTTATAAAAAAAGAGCAGATTTTAACAAAACAGTCAACAAAAGACCTATGGATTTTAATGTTGAGTATATCAATTTATTACTAATTTTGGTCTTTCCATTAGTTCCCTATATAAAAATTATGTGTTTCTCAGTAGTAGGTACAACAGCTTTTAAAGAGAACTTGGGCAAAATAATGAAGAGAGAAACCATAAATAACAAGAAAGTAAATGAAGCAAAATTGTCTAGTGTGATGTTTACCCTAAAGTATATTAATATCCTTCCATGAACTTTTATTATTAAAGTAAAATTCTTAGTCTAATGAATTATTATAAAAGATTCCAATCTTTAAAAATTATGAAAGACTTTAAGATCTCATTAACAGAATTAGAAATGTCAGTTATTATGCTACTGGCCAAGTTTGGTCTGTATTTTCTGGGCCTCTTTAGGCCAAGAATAACAATCAGGTAGAATCTGGTCATAATCAGTATTATACATCTGAGAGCGGACAAAGGCTTCCTTGTTTGGGGGTTCAGGATAAACTGTGGCTGTCTTTTCTTGGTAAGCATCATTCATAATCTAGGAATAAAAAAGAATATTAATTACTTTAATGAATAGAGTTGGTGATGAGCACATGTCAGTTTTTATCTGTTTCAAAAAATTAATTTGTCTTGTCTAAAAAAATTAAGTTAGATTATAATAAAAGCACACATACACAAAGAAGGTATAAAATGAAAATGCAATTTTAAATCATATAGCAGGAGGAGAATACGATAGCAACAGAAAGTGTGCACAAGAGAGATTTATCAAATGTAATCATAACAGGATTTCACAGACAATCCAGTGGCAAAAGTCTTGACATGACCTGAATGATAATTAACTTGAACTAAATACCTTAATATTCCTGCTAAGTTTGAACTCAGTGTGCAGTTTCAACAATCCCTATGCTGACCACAGTCTCCTACAAAATGTCCTTATTTAACCCTGCTCACCTAATCAGCTGGACTCTGGTCAGTTTTAACGCTCCTCGCCAGTATCACAGAATCTCGTCTCCCTGTCTTGCTGTCACACTTGCCATTCTGGTCACCAGTCTGGGGAACCCTCAGTGCTGGCTTTCTTCCTCCATGGCTGCCTCCTGAGATGCCATACTTTTCCTAATCCTACCTGGGTCCATGTGGTCACACATTATGCTTTTATCCTTTTCTTTAAACAAACAAGAACCCTTTCTCTCCTAGTTCCCACAAGGCAATTTCAAACCTTCCTCTGTCAAATCTGCATTTGACTGTCATCACTGGAATGAGAACATTCCAGCTAATCAGAGAAAACAATCTCAATTTCCCCTTCCAACAACTCAAAACTATCTCCTCTGTATCTTTAAACATTCGCTCTTCCTTTACTTTCTTTGAAAAGAATGGATTCTCCCTCTTGTCAAAATTAATCACTCTATGTTCTTTAATTCACTCCAGTTGTAAAAAAGTAGTCACTGGGGGTTATTTATGTAATAGAGTTATTTGGATAAGTCCGATTTTGAAGACTACTGGAATGATTAAGTATCTCTTCTCAGTGCAAAATTATGCATTTATGAAAAATTATGGTTACAAAGACTGTGCCATATTATGGAGAAATGTTTGTGAAAAACATGAAATAGATGTATACACCATGATTAGGATGATGTTAGCAAAGAAAGCAAGCAAATGGAAAAAAGATTGGAGGCGAATACACCAAAACAATAAAACTGCTTATGTTAGAAAAATAGAGTATTGGGTAGTTTCTTCTCTTTTTCCCAAAGTACCTATAATATGCTATTATTACTTTTTAACAGCTTTTTTGAGGTATAATTCAGACTACAAAATCCAAACATTTTAAGTGCACGATTAAATTATTTTTGTAAATTGGCAGAGTTGTGCAACTGTGATCACATCCAGTTATCAAACATCTCCATCACCCCAGAGGCCCCCTGTGCTATGCACTGTTGCGTTCCTGACATAGACTATGTTCATTCCTTTTTCTGCTCCCAGGACACACTGTTTCAATGATCCCCTCTCTCAGTGAGGTCTTCACTCTCTCCTCGTCAATACCAGACTCTGCAAGAGCAGCTTGTATTCTCTTGCTTTCTGAATTCTCCCTAACTTCTGTGTTACTGAAATTGCTTTTGTAAAAGGTTCTGATAACTTCGCAGGCACTAAAAAGTTCACCTGTGTTTCTCACTACCACAGCTGTGTCGATCATAACTGCCATGCCCGTTCTGACACTGGGCCTTGTCTAATTTCTGACCCACTGCTCCGTTCTGAGTCTCTTCTCAAAATCCTGACTTCTCTTCACTGGCTTCTTGCCTCTGTCTTCCGGACAGTATAACAAACCATGTTCTATCCTTGGTTCTCACCTGTCTGTACTTGCTGTCTTGGTAGCCCCAACCACTCCTGGCCCTTCCCCCGTAACCACACGGAAATACTGCCCACGCCTGTATATCTAGTGTCTCTTTAAGTTTCAGTCATTTCCATAGACTTGCTGGAATTGTGGGAATTGTATACAAACATGCCCTGAAACCTCAAGCTTGAGGTCCACTTAGACCATCTTCCTCCCTCAACTTGATTCTTTGTCCTGACTTGCTAGTTTCTGTCTCTGCACTCTGCGTTTTCCCATTATTCTAGGTGTAATATCTGAGTCTGTCTGAACACCTTCTCATTTAAATCTTCAAACTGAACTTAACATGATAATGTCCTGTTCCATGCATTAACAATCCAAACTCGTTAAAAACTAGGAGATATAAACAGTAGAAAATAGGATACTCTTTCGTGGACAGGAAACCAAGCAGATTATCTAAAGTTTTTTGAAGTATTATGTGGTTTTTGAAGCATGTGCCCTCAATCAACAAGACAAATAATGGTATGTGAGTCCTAAATATGGTATTGTTTTGATAAATTTGCTAATGGTTTTGATTTTCAATCAAAAGTAATTTTGCCCCTGAGGGGACACTTGGCAATGTCTGGAGACATTTTTGGTTGTCACAACTGGGCAGAGGCTACTGGCATCTAGTGGGTAGAGGCCAGGTATGCTAAGCATCCCATAATGCCCAGGATAACCTCCACAAAAGAGTTATCCAGCCAGTATGAGCATAGTGCTGAGGTTGAGAAACCCTAGTTTAAACATAACCATTATGGGCTGACCTCTGTCACCCAAAATTCATCTGTACTAACCCCCAGTACCTCAGAGTGTGATTCTCTTTGGAGACAGAGCCTTTAAAGAGGTAATTAAGTTAAACTGAGGCTGTTTGGTAGGCCCTGACCCAAACTGAGTAGTGTTCTTATAGGAAGGGTGAATTTCTCATACCAAGAGAACCAGGGATATTTGTACACAAAGAAAAGACCACACAAAGACACAGTGAGAAGTCATCTACAAGCCAAGGAGAGAGCCCTCCAAGAAAATCAAGCCTCCAACCTCCTAATCTTAGACTTCTAGCCCTCAAATTGTTGTTTGAGCCATCAGGTCTGTGGCATTTTGTTATGGTAACCCTAATAGGCTAATACATTTATATTGCATTAAAAAAATCAAATTTCTCACTCATCTTAAAGAAAATTTCTCTGAGTTTATGCTCTTCTTGGCTAATTGTTCCAATAGCTCATCTGTCGGCCCAACAGCTTTGAGTTGCTTGCCCTCATTGTTTTGCCCCCTGCCCAGTATTATCAGTTGTGATCCTGAAGATGCCATATATCAAGGCACCATGGATAAGACAGGTGACTCAAGGTCTAAATATTACTCTACCACATCTGCAGTATTTTGGTGACTATTCCAAGTGTGATATGGAAAACAATAAGTAAAAAAAAAAAAAAGATGAAGTGGGGGAAACCTAACTGAAATGAAACCCTACTAACTTATTTAGATTATGGAACAGAAAAAGAATGATAGGAAAATTAATGATTCAGCCTAATTCTTCAATTCCTAGGGATGAAGTGTAGTTCCTAAGTTCTGCTGAGGCACTGTGTCTCATTTCCCTGACTTCTGACAAAGTAAGTTGATTCAGATATACATTTCAAGGAAGTGGATTTTCAGTACCTAAAAATGCATATTTAGCAATAGAAGGAAGGAAAAATAATGAGACTCGAACAAGAGTGGTTTTACCTTTGCTGCGATTTTCAGAGAAACATCTCTAATGGTGTCCAAAGGAGGATAAAGCCGGCCCTCTTCCAAGTGTTTATCTGATACCTGCTGGGCTATAACCTTTCAAAAAAAGAAAGACAAAAAAGGTTTTACTTATATTTAAAAGGATAACTAGGTGAATGGTCACATATGGTGATGTATAGAAGTGGGTCACATTAATGTGATCACCTGATTCGTCTCTCCCTTTGTCAATGGGAAAACAGCCCCGAGAGACTTGGGGATAGCTGGGGGACACCATTAGTAAGATGGGAACAGAATCTGCATTGTCTGTTTCTCCAGTTCCTTTTCTACTGGGCCATGCAGTGCTGGAAGCTTTCCTTCTGATATGCTAGAGGCACAGGGGGGAAGAGGAGCAAGGAAGGCGGAGGAGGATGACAGAAGTGAGGGGAAAAGTACCCTAAGAGTACAGGAGGGAAGGGGGCCGAGGCTGATCACGCTGCTTCTCCCGGCTCACACATTTTTTTAAGTTAATTAATTAATTTGTTTTTAAATTCAATTAATGAACATATAATGTATTATTGGTTTCAGAGGTAGAGGTCAGTGATTCATCAGTCTTATAAAACACTCAGTGCCCATTACCTCACACGCCCTCCTGAATGTCCATTACAGTTACCCCATCCCCCCATCCCCCTCCCCTCCAGCAACCCTCAGTTTGTTTCCTAGAGTTAAGAGTCTCTTATGGTTTGTCTCCCTCTCCGATGTCGTCGTGTTTTATTTTTTCCTCTCTTCCCATATTCTGGCACAAGCGGTGGAGCAGGAGGCTGAGACAGCCATGTTGGAGCCACACTGCAAAGAGGATTTCAATTTACCCAGATTCTGGATTATCTAAATCACCTAACTGGCCTCGGCATTCAGTGTCCCTGGACCCTTCCCTATTTCTAAATCAAACGGCATATACTTAAACATCTGCTAAGAGGGTAGATCTTATGGTAAGTCTTCTTATCTCCCTTCTCAAGCACTCTCTGTCTGTCTGTCTCTCACACACACACACACCACAAAATAATAATAATAAAGAGAACAGGAAAGGGCTTTTGGCAGTGATGGAGGTATTCATGGTGCATGTGTTGGTGATCATTTCACAGGTGTATTCTTATCTCCAAACTCATCTAGTTGTATAAATATGTACAGCTTTTTGTATGTCAATCAGACCTTAATAACATATTTTTTTAATTAGACAGATTGACATTATATGCCTCCTGAGGTAGGATGCAATTATTAGGCCGTTGGTGCTCCTAACAAGACCACACACCGGGAATTCAATCATGAGGAAACAATCACATCAACCCAAAGTGAGGAACACTGTAAAAAAACAACTGGCCTATATTGCTCCCAAATGTCAGCGCCATAAAAGAAAGACTGAAATATTCTTGCAGATTAAAGGATTAGTCTAGAGGCTAGAAAGGCCTTTTCTTATGAATAATTGGCAAAATGTTAATTTGGACCATACATTAGATAATACTATTATATCAGTGTTAAAGTTCCTGAATTGAAAATGGTACAGAGACCACGTCAAAAAAAAAAAAAAAAAAAAAAAATCCTGAAATATCTAGGGGTAAAGGGACATAATACTGTAAGTTGCTCTCAAATGGTTCAACAATAAAGTTCTATATGCTCAGTTATTTGCTAAACCTGCTGGGGCACAGAGGCGGACTCAGCAACCTTGAAGTTCCCTTCAGCTCTAAGACTTTGATTAGGTATTTCAGCAGGGCAAGTCTAAACCAGTTGAGTCTATTATTTAATAGACCTGAGGATGCAGAGAGGAAGGAGACAATCTTCTTCGTTTGAAACATTTTGTATAATCAAACACTTATTTTTCAGTATCTCTTAATATCTTTGAGATTTTTTTTTTAAAGATTCCATTTATTTACTTGAGAGAGAGAGAGAGAATGAGAGATAGAGAGCACGAGAGGAAAGAGGGTCAGAGGGAGAAGCAGACTCCCCGCTGAGCAGGGAGCCCAATGCGGGACTCGATCCCAGGACTCCAGGATCATGACCTGAGCCAAAGGCAGCCGCCCAACCAACTGAGCCACCCAGGCGCCCTATCTTTGAAATTTTTTAATCATGAAATTATTTCTGAAATTTATTCCATCAGCAAATATGAAAGACACTAGGCAAGCATAACACCAATAGAGGTTAAAAAAAGCAGTTCCTGCTCCTGAGAGAGTTATAATTTAGTGAGGGAGAAAAAGAAAATGCTGAGAGAGGACAGCCTAGGCTAAAGGTGAAATGTGAGTGTTACGAAATCCAGAGGAACACTGGAGGGAGCTGAAGTACGGGACTGAAGAAGAGCTAGAAGTTATATGAACAGGGAAGCGGTGGCCCTCCAGAAAGAAGATTCAGACCAAAGGCAGAGATGTATAAGCTGGACTCAGTGAGCCCAAGTGACCTGATCTGGGGGGGGGAACTGTATAGAGAATAGGGATTGGAGCATTGTCAATGCCAAATTAAGGAGTTCTGGTTAAATCCTATGGGTGACTGAGGACTTCTGAACAAGGATATTTAGGCAGGGGTGTGGGGTGAAGGAGAGCAAGATGAAGTTACTAGTATAACTGTTATTTGATTAATAGAATATCGCATATTGTGCAAAATATTATAATGTATAATTATATTCACAAAAGTTGATCATAAAGAACTTTATAATAAAGACACTGTTCAACTCATTTATTTCTTGCCTTTGTAACAGGATGTTGAGTAAAACTTTTCCTTTGCCCCAGATTTGGTGATTAGGGCCCCCAACTCTAGCACAAAGAGAATTAAGTGTTTGACATTATAATGAACCCACTAAGTAAGTGGGGACTGCCATCTCCCTCAGAACCCAAAAGGTGGCAGAATCAGCCCTGCCACCCCCACAAACACAGCCACCCCTTCCCAGAGGCTGAGATGGGGAGAAACAGGGAGAGTCGCTAGAACCATGATTTGGCCTAGTGAGTAATGCAGTGGCTTTTCCTCCTTCTTGCTGCATGCTGCCTCCCCTGGAAAGCTTTAGGTGCCTTCAAGAAGGAGAGACTGGCATTCTGTTCCCCACTTAGCCTGAGCAGTTACAGACATATGTATATAAGGAGAGGTGAAGAGAATGGGAAGAGGGGGTTGCTGGGGAGGAGCCCATATCCCTAGAAGACATGTGCTTCGAAGGCTGAGTGACCACTGTGGAGGATGAGATCCAACAGGCTGGGAAAGCTGAGGAAGGGGAGGGAGGCTGAGCTGGAGCCAGACCGCTCATGTCTTGCCCTAGAGGATCCTTTAAACTCTTGTATACGTGCCCCATGAGAAAGCTAGATCTTGGCCCCTGCCTCCAATGGTTTCATGGCCTAAAAAAGTGGAGAGTAAATAAAAGCCATGATTGACCTTTTCCATACCCTTCTTTTCGTATCCAACATATTTGAGGAGATAGGCCTTGATGGGAAGAGGGAGGAGGTTTTTCAGAACCTGGCCACACCCAAGCCCCTCGAGGCGCTGGTATGGGGGGGAAGAGAAGGTGGCTCTCTGCTGGCGGCTGTTGCAGGCCTCTTGTACTGAAGGGAGAGGGCATGCTATCTGAACCAGGTACAAATTCTGAACTTGACAGATGTTTAATTATTGTTCACTGAGGTAGCGCCAGCACCCAGAATAATGCCTAGCACATAGTAGGTGCTTAATTAACACTCATTAAAAGAACGAGTGAATTGAAACAGAATTAAATGTTACTGAGATGCGATTAAGAGAAAGAAAAGAGAGACTTGAAGGAGAATTATTCCAAACAGCGATTAGGGCAAAATAAAACCATTTTATGTTGATTCCCCCCCTCCCCTTGAATACAGGCTATTTAGAAAATCATGTTACTTCTTGTTTTTCTGCAAAGGATTTTTGGCAGATTTAAATCAGTTGGCATTTCTTAGATATTAAAGCAAAAACTTGCATGGGGATCCAGTATTGTTATTTACCCAGATAGAGAAAAAAATGAGTAGTGCAACCTTGAAAGGACAGAATTTCATGGTGGTTGAAAGCTCAGGCTCTGATGGGAGGTAGGTCCATATTCAAATTCTAACTGCAATAATTACTATTTGCTTGAATTCAGGCAAATTAATTAACCTTCCTAAACATAGTTTTCTCTTCGGTGATATAAGACTAATAACAATTCCTAAGTCGGGGGATTAAATGAAATAAACACCAGTAAGGAATTTACCACATTGTCTGGGAAAGTTAGGTGTTCAATAAATCTTTTTCACTTTTAATCTATCTATTTCACTTTTAAAGTGAGATCTATCTATTTCACAATAAATCTATTTCACTTTTAAAAGAACAGTTGGCAGCCAGCATGGTAGAATGGAAGAAGATGGCTGAGTAAAGAAGAATCAGTCTGAGTCTTTGCTCTCCATGGATGCCTGTCATACAGAGAGGGAGCCAAGAAACCATGGAACAGAGTCAAGCAGCAACAGGTGACAGAGGGGAGCCTACCGTTAGGAACAAAATCACTAAAACGGAAGGCACTGACCTGGGGAAAAGAGAGAGTATACAAGAGTCTTAGTGTCACTCTCACCTATTAGCTCATTCACTCAAAAATTATTTGCTGCTCTTGATATTCCATTGGTGTCTCTCTAACTACACTGGGTCCACTTTCAAATTATCTCTCTTCGTTTCATTTTGAAATGTTACAGTGGCTAGATTTTCAGTTATCCAGTGACTTAAATGAATCCGTTTCCTGAAGATGCTATTGTCTATGGTGCTCATCTCTAGCGTCCTCTGGACAGACATCAGAAAGGGGTGGGGCGAGCCAGGTGAGAGGACACAAAGAAGGTGACTCAGGAGGAAGAGTGTAAGGGTAGGAGGCCAAGGCTTGCATCAGATGTGGACAGGAGGTGAGGCGTCTGTTCCCAGGCTGCTGTACAGACAATGCAGGGCCAGGGGGGCTGACCCAGGGGAGCACTAAGTGTTCTTATCAGAGGTCCAGAAGGCTGCCAGAGTACCAGGAAAGCCAGAAATCTCTTTGTGATATAAAAATGCCCAGAAAATCTTCAGGACTGATCCTGATCCATGAGATTTCCAGTTCCATAAGAGACCCAACTAGTATTTCAGTAATAATCCTAAATTAACAAATTTTGGGTTGCCAAACAAGAAGAGTCACCTAGATCTCCCACATGTAACTTTTGTTAACTACAAAATATAATCTAGACAAGGACTTCCCTCTTTGGGCCCTCTAGCAATGAGCACCTGTGGTATTATATTTATTCTTCTTGCTAAGATATATATGACTAGTTCTATTTAGCTCCATTCAGTATTTACTAAGTTTCTATTATGTGCTTTTTTAGCATTGCACTAGGGTGCTAACGGTGTTTTGAAAGAAGTATATAAAAGACTGTCTTTAAAAAGTTAATTTACAACTTAATTGTAAAGCAACACTTAACTGTTTAAAACATAAAGCTCTCAAGAGCATAATACAAGTAGAAATTAAACTAAATATCAAAGGGTCTGATAAAGACAGCCACGGCTAAGGAGAAAGATCAAGATGAGCCACAGTAGTCACGAAAGGTTTCAAATGTGAGGTGGGACCTAAGCAGTGACCAGAAGGATAGGCTTAGATAGGTGGAAAATAGTTCTCAGAGTTTTCCAGGCAGGATAATAGAGCAGTTATACAGCTGTATGTATGCACAGTGTGTTTAAAGCTTTGGGATAAGGGAGAATGAAAGAATGTCAGGCTTCTAAGATTTAATGTCTGCTTAGAAAGGGGTGTCACTAATAGCAACGCAAATATTGAGGGGTGAGGGAGGGTGAGAAGGTTTTATGCATTTGTGTTTAAGGAAAGAGCAGGGCATTTCTGTGGAAATATCCATCAGGTAACTGAAGACATGGGAAACGATGAAACCAGAGATACGCAGATTTGGCCACTTTTAGAATTAAGATAATGGAAACAAGAGAATGGATGAGATCTCTAAAAGCATAACAAAAAGGGAAGAAAAAAGGACAAAAAAAAAAGAATGCTAGAAAAAAGCTCTTAGTTAAAAGGGACAGAAAAGAAGACAAAGAAAACAATGAGGTGGTATGAAAAACAGGAATGTTGTGTTGAAGCCCGAAAGAAAACCAAGGGAAAGGTCAAAAAGATTTCACCAGAGATATCACTATCTATGATAAGAATAAGACTACTGACATTACATTTTTTTTTCTTCAAAGTTTTTTGGTAGTGATTATTACTTTGCCTGGACAGTAAATGGAAGGATCTTTTTCATGAACCTTGTCACTAGATGGTGCTGGAGTTATTTAGGAAAGCAAACATGGACGGCAATGAGTAAAAGATTTTTTTACCCCTTTGATGTGTCAGTTACATAGAAAAACGATTACATTTTCCTTAATGTATAAACAGCTTTGAAAAGCTGAGTAATTAGACATCTACTTATGTTTAACAAGATTTTTGAGTTAAAGAAACTCTGAGACATCAGCTGTCATGCTTTTAGTGCAGTGAAGAGAGGAGCAGAACATTATAGCCTTCAGACACCTGTTCTCACAGAACGAGGCCAAGTGCTAAGCATTGGGATTATAATCCTTGGATCATATCAATAGCATAAGACTCTTTATCTATATTCTTAGAGTTCCCCTTCAAAACAGAAAGAATAGTATGTTTGCAAGATGAAAATATTTGAATTTTAATCAATTTTTATTTTTATTTAGCTCGGTTTAGTTATAATGTTGTATAGTGGTTTAATTTTAGAGGAAATTCACTCAAATTTCTCAATCATGAATTGCATCCTGTTCAAACATGGTATCAACTAGATGAACATTCTGATTATCAAAAGCTCATGATTTTACAAATATATGCCTGATCATTGTATCATCCCCCCTGAAGCTTGTGGGGTAAGGGGAGGTGATGGGAACCTGAAATTTATGGTACCTCTCGTACCATAAGTAATAAAGGCATTTGTCTCTGACCTAAGGGTTTTGTGCCACCATCTATGAAACTATGGCAGGCTAACTCGTTAGCTTCCAACTAAGGTAAATTTTAGATCCTTCAGTTCCTTAGAGTAGCTTAACAGTCCCTCTAGTGGGTCTGCTCTGTGATATTTTGAGAATCTTTCCTTAAGGCCCACACTCAAACCTACATCTGTCCTTTTAATGACTTTATAAACACTAATTCGCTATTTTAACTTTCTTTCTGCTTAAAATATTAGAGTATTTTCTGTTTTCTGCCCTAAACCCTCAATGATAAATAAGACTTTCATTTTCAACTTCCAAAATGCTGTTATTTACGAAGGTTTGGAGAAATACTTACCACTTCATTATGATGTGGAAACAGTATTTTTAATTGTGTTACTACTGTCACAGAATTCGACTGGAAGTGTGAAGACAAAAAAGGGTTCCTTGTAAGAGATCAGAATAATTTTTCTACTGGCCGCTGAAGAACAGTCTTCTATTTAGTGACTCAATATGAACCTGCTACCCACCCCTTATTGTCCACTAGGAGAGATTTTCTTCCCCTTTCGACTTTGTACCTTATAGGGAGCAAGGTGAGATGCTATATAAATAAATCATTAAACTACCTACACTGAGCTCTCATTTGGTGTTTTATAGCCTTGGTGAACACAGAGTATTTTACAATACCTCAGCAGTTGTGAGAAAAATCTTATCTGTGATATGTCTCACGCCACACGCCACGACACCCAGAGCCACTCCGGGAAACACATAGGAATTGTTTCCTTGGCCAGGATATAGGGTCTGTCCATTTGGAAGAGAGACTGGATCAAAAGGACTGCCACTGGCGAAAATCGCACGCCCCTACAACACAGACACACAACCAACTTTAAAAAGAAGCATGATATTTGAAAACAAATGTATCATAACAGAACTACGCCATAGTTAAAGTACTGAGTGTTTGAAAGAAGACGAATTTTCATTAACTCTCTAATAAATCCGGGCAAGTTTTTATGATGTTGGCAATAAGTTCTGGAGTGGGTGATTACTACTCTTCTCTGCCTCATTCTCCTCAGAAAAGTGTGCAAAGCACAGGATACCCCAAGACCCCAACCCTGTTCTCTGCAGGGGTCCAACCCAAAAGCTTATCAACCATTTCTATAAGGGCTTCAGATTATAGACTTCTGAAGATAAAAAAGTGATAGGTTAACATTAGAGCACTGGAAAGAATGACATTTTAGGTTAGAGTTTAGGGAGCTACGCATTTCAACAAATCTTATGTATTTCTATATTGTAAAGAATTATATAGAAAATCATGTAGGAAACAAACTCATTAGCACAAATGGGATTGGCAAATAAGAGGAAGGTTAAATTATCAATAACTGTCAAAAATTATCATGTTTTCCCTAATCTTCGTATTTTGTCACACTGTTTTTGAGAAACCTCATATATTGCATGCTTTAGATGGCAGTGACCTAGGGCCTACCAGGTGCTGCAATTCCATACTGCTAATCAAAAAGGAAGAGGGGCACCTGGGTGGCTGTCAGTTAAACGTCAGACTCCTGCTTTCAGCTCAGGTCATGATCTCAGGGTTGCAAGCCCCATGATGGCCATGTGCTGGGTATGGAGTCTGCTTGGGATTCTCTCTCTCCCTCTCCTTTGCCCTTCCCCCCTGCTCACGTTTTCTCTCTCTCTCTTCAAAAAAAAAAAAAAAGGGAGACTGATCTGCAAAGATGAGGGTAGAAATATAGCTGAGAACTTCAGGCTTCTAAAATAGGTATAGGAAACCCTTGACAAATAAAGCATCACAATCTAAGAAATCTATTTGAGAGGTCCACAGCACCAAATACCCACAGCATCATTTAAATGATCACAGGCTGGGCTGTAACTTTCATCCCTATTTAGAGTCTAAATCCATTATAATGTTAGTAATATTAACTTAATATTCATTTTTAACAAAGATCATAATACACTTTTTGTATATAGGTAAAGTTCAACCCTCATCAGGGTATAAAAGGATGAAGACAGATGAGAAAGAAAATTGAAATTCTCATCTAGATGTCTGTAGGACACTATTTTATAGAACATTAGGTCTTGTTTTCAGACAAGTCTGATTACCTTCAGCTCTGTTTAGCAGATAAAATAATTACAAGCAACTTTCTAATATAACTTAATTATTACTTGATATATATATTTTTATCTTCAAAAACCTGTATTTGAGAAAAAGACCTGCAATATTATATAAATGTTTATTTCCCTCCCTGCCTTCATTTCCTTTTTTTTTTTTTTTTTAAGATTTTATTTATTTATTTGACAGGGAGAGACAGCGAGAGAGGGAACACAAGCAGAGAGAATGGGAGAGGGAGAAGCAGGCTTCCCGCAGAGCAGGGAGCCCGATGCGGGGCTCGATCCCAGGACCCTGGGACCACGACCTGAGCTGAAGGCAGACGCTTAACCACTGAGCCACCCAGGTGCCCCCCTGCCTTCCCTTCCTGCCTACGGTTTTAAAATCATCATTTTAAGGAGGAAGGGCACTCAATAAATGACAGCTAATAAACATTCTCATGGATATGGATTGTTAATAAGGAGAAGAAAATCTCTCCATACTATTTTTGGACTATAGTGTTTCATGATTCAATAATCTTACTGCATTTTGCATTTTTTAACCTTTCCTGATGACCTTTCACCTGTGCCTGAGTCTCTACTCGTCTTTGCTTTGCCATAAACCTTTGGCTGAACCAGTATTTAAATTTTTAGCCTCAAAATGACTTCCAATTTTATTTCAATTCTTTTTTTTTTTAAGATTTTTTAATTTATTTGACAGAGAGAGACAGTGAGAGCAGGAACACAAGCAGGGGGAGTGGGAGAGGGAGAAGCAGGTTTCCCGCGGAGCAGGGAGCCGATGCGGGGCTTGATCCCAGGACCCTGGGATCATGACCTGAGCTGAAGGCAGACGCTTAACGACTAAGCCACACAGGCGCCCCTATTTCAATCCTTTTTAAACAACACAGAACACTAAGTAAGAGGATAAGAAAGAGTTTAGGCCATTTATATCAGACATTCAAATAAAAAATACAACTATATAAATTTGGCTAATTTTGTTTATGTCTATTACTGGTGAGTCTATAAACTCTTCACACCTACTGAGATATATGACAAAATAATTACATAAACATTTATTATGTGCTTACTGTGTGCAATGCACCATGCTAAAATTTTATTGCCCAGAGGAATTTGTTTTCCCTTATACAGACTTAAGAACTACTGAAGGGATGCCAGGCAAATTCCCCAAATCTAGAGATGGGTTGAAAATTTAAATTATTGAGGACACTGATGTCATTCCAAATAAGAGAGATAAGAGAGTACCTCCTTGCCAACAATTGCAATAATTCTAGTAATGAGCATTTAAGGTTATAATATTAAAGAAGCTGAACCATCAAGTTCTGATTTGTGCAGAGTGACTTAACTTTGTGTCATATTTACCTTTTCTAATTCATTTTGGATTTATTTCCAAAATAAATGTGCTAGATATATATGACTCAACCTCTATTTTGTTGTAATGACATTTTCAAGTCTTTGAAGGGAAGAGAGCTCTTGTCAACCTATCAGTCAAATATATATTAATACAAACGCAGTATAAAATAAGCCATTTTCTTTTTTGAAACAATAAAGTACTGAAGCTCTGAAGCCTCCTATTCCAACCTGGCTGGATGTCAAAAGAGCTGCCCAAGTGTACCACCCATGGCATCAAAATCCAAACCCAGGATTTAGCAAAGCAAAAATAAGATTGTGGTTTTATACTGTATGCTTCAATGTTCAGAAATAGCTAGTGAAGAGTTATTTTAATAAGCATTTGAATCAAACTTTTTCCTCTTTAGCGTTCATATGTAAATCTTAGATACTTCCAAATCACTTGGGAAAAATTATCAATAAACACAGCAGAGTTTATTTTGTTTTACTGAAGAGGAGGATTTATACAACAACATTCTAGAAAAGGAAATAGCTCTTATCCCTTCTGACTTACTCACTTTTCTTTCAATCTTGGTTGTTTAATTTTTAAAGATTAAGTGGTAAGAAACTTAGATATCCTTGGCTCCCCTATAATGGATAAGAATTAGATTATTAAAATATCAGAGTGTACGTCAGCATTGGTGGAGCTGGGGAATGGGGGCAGGTAGAAATCAGTTATACTTTTGCTTTACCTTGGTTAGTTTATAGCACTGCTCTGCAGTACATTCTGCTTTGCTAGTTGGATTACTCAAAGCAAAAATAATAGGCCGTTCATTGAAGGCAGCCATATCTTTGAGAATTTGTTCTGAGAATGCACCACCAATTGCAGCAACTCCTAATGTAGAAATGAGAAAGCAGTGAATAGACTATTATTGGTTAATTAATCTAAGAAGTTCATGCCCTCAAAACAATGAGAGATGTCAGGTCACTGTCTAAGAGACCCTAAACAAACTGTAGAATATCTGCATTAAAGCGACAAAAACAGATAAGTTTATTAATGCCAATGATCTTTAGGGTTACAAATCTACAAGTATCTATATAAAAAATCACAGATATAACATTTGGCTCATCATACATTGAGTTAGTGACCCATTTACCAGGTATTTTGATTACAAACATATCAGGAAACTAAAATGTGCCTAATACTTATTATTTCTCTATAAACAACTCTATGAGTATATTCCAGTCTCTCAGGCTATAAAGTAATTATGTTTTATAAACCAGCGCTAACACTTAAGACAATCATCCAATTCCATTGTAAAATTGAAGTATCACTCAATGAAAGAAACCTAACAGAAGAATAAAGCAATTAGCATAATGGAAATGGAAAAAAATCATATTCCTAATATAATAAATTTTGTTAAAAATAACAATAAAGGCTTATTGCTATTTTTGTTATAGCGTATTTGCTTTCATTATGATTAACATAATTGTTCTCAATACGGTCATCTGTTTCACAAGAGCTTCTAGCTATATGAAGTATAATACAAAGTAAAGACTAACATCATATACACACAAAAATAAGGCATAAAGTTTTATAACTTCAACTGAGTTTTTTTAACCACATTAAATTTGACCTTATTAAAGATCATATGTGCACATGCACTGTGTAAGCTACTGTGTTAAGTGCTATGAGGATTATAAGTATGGTCCTTGTCTTAAAGGAGGGTCCAGTTAGTTCAGTGTTTCTCAACCTCTGGGATATTAACATTTTGGGTTGGATAATTCTTTGTTGTCAGGGGGCGGGGAGGGCTTTCCTGTGCATTGTAGGATGTTGAGCAGCATTCTTAGTCTCTACCCACTAGATGTTAGTAGCCCTGACCACCCGACCCCCAACCCCTCCAAAGTTGTGACAACCAAAAACATCTACAGACATTGCCAAATATTTCTTTGGGGGCAAAATCACTCCCATTTGACAATCGCTGTTTATCTGGAGTTATCAAGCCTGGTGAAGAGTTCATTATGCCAAGGATCAACAGGTTGACCGAATTAGCAGAGGGGGACCCCCCACTTCAGCTGGAATCAGTTAAGACTGAAAAGACAGTAAGTACTAAATTTATAAATCTAGGTGTCCATGGGGTACTGTTGATTCAGTGAACATGTAATTGTGTTTGTGAATTCCAAAAGTAAAATTTCAAAAAGTTAAATTATGCCTCAAAAATCAGTATGAAAATGAATCAGGCCAAAATGGGGTCAGGGTAGGGTTTACTGGAAAGAGGGAGAAGTTTACCTATGAGGGCAGTTGGTTTTATTTCTTGAACAATGGCTTCTAGGTTCTTCATTTCTTCATGTTCATGGGCAAATTCCTCCTTCTCTTGTGTTAAGGCAGCTCGTCCCTAAGTAAAGCAAATAAAAAGAAATGTTAAATCTGCCAAACGTATGTGAGCCAAAGAAATTTCAGAATATTACACATATTACCAGTATTTGTGTTTAACGTCTTCATGTATCATGTGTTACAGCTGTTCTTAAACTCTCTTCTCCAATTATCGGAGTATTCTTTCATTCAGTCTTTCAACAAATACTGTGTCTCAGACAATGTTCTAGGCAATGGGGATGTAACAATGAACAAACTAAAGTCTTTCCCTTTCTTAACTATTATTTAATATTAAAAATCTTGATTCTACAGACATTTGTGAGAAACTGGCACTAATAAATAGCAATGCGAAATGTCATCATATATATCATTTATGAAACATTATTTGTGTTAAAAAATACTGTCTTAGAATGCAGAGCTGGCTTTAGCCACAGCACTTCCAAATTATGTACCACTGAGTAAAAATAGAACTTGATGCCATATTTATATCACAGTTTGATTTTCTGAATAAGAACTAGCTTTGTGTATTTTTATCTTAATGTTTTGTTTATGAATGTATCATGTATTATCTAGGAAACATCTAATTATAATTTTCTAGCTGCAAATTTTTAAGATTTTAACTTAAAATAATAAAGCACTGCCTAATGTTATATCGTACTTTATGACTTACAAGTTCTCTTCATATATTTCATATGATCCCCTCAACAATTTTAAGAAGTAGGGCAACTATGGGGTGCCTGGGTGGCTCGGTCAGTTGAGCGTCAGACTCTTGATTTCGGCTCAAATCATGATCTCAGGGTCGTGAGATGGAGCCCCTTCCAGGCTCCAAGCTCAGTGGTGAGTCTGCTTGAGATTCTTTCCCTTTGCTGCCCCTCCCACCCCAGTCCTGCCCCCGCCCTGCTCGCATGCACTTCTCTCTCTCTCTAAAATAAATAAGTCTTGAAGAAAAAAAAAAAGAAATAGAGCAACTAATTAGAGTCATTTTACATGAGGAGACAGAGGCTCTGAGATGTTAAGGGACTTGCCCAAGGCAGATGCTGGAACAGCACAGGAGGAGAAAAAGCTTTACAAATGGTATGTTTGTTTTCGTACATTTGTTTTTAAATGGTATATGTCAGATTGCTTATAAATTGTTACCCCTGAAGATGTTACAATTTTCTTGTTTTGAAAGGTTATTACCATTTTATTTCTGTTTTTAAAGATTTATTTATTTTAGAGAGAGAGGGAGAGAGAGAGAGCAGGGGGAGGGGCAGAGGGAGAGGGTGAGAGAGAAGCAGACTCCCTGCTGAGTGTGGAGCTCCATAGGGATCCCACAACCCTGAAACCAAAACCTGAGCCGAAATCAAGAGTTGGACGCTTAACTAAGCGCCCCTAGGAGCCCCTATTTCTGTTTTTAAAATACACATGGAGTCTGCTTGGGATTTTTCCCTCTTCTTCTCCTTTCCCCTTTGACCCTCCCCCTGCTCGAGCTCACTCTCCCTCCCTAAAATAAATAAAATTTTAAAATCTAAAAAAAATAAATAAAGTACTTAGGATTATGTCAGGTTTTTCTTTTTTTGTGTGTGTGCCAGTTTTTAACAAGAGCTCAACATTAGTTGTAGTTGTAACTAAAATTATTGTGAAGAAGAAAAAAAGTCATAATTGCAACAGTTATAATTTTGGCACATTTCTTACAGTTATCATCATTAGTCATTTCTGAGTTCTAAGAGGTTATTTATCTTACCTTTTCTTCTGAGACACTGTGAAAAATAATCTTAACACTAACTAGAAAAATACCTGTATCCTCACATTCACTGCAGTGTTATTTACAATAGTCAAGACACGGAAGCAACCCAAGTGTCCATCAAGAGATGAATGAATGGATAAAAAAATACACACACACATATACATACGCACACAGAGAATACTATTCAGCCATAAAGAATAATGAAATCTTGCCATTTGCAACAACATGGATGGACCTTGAGGGCATTATGCTAAATGAGATAAGTCAGACAGAGAAAGATAAATACCGTATGATTTTACTTATATGTAGAATCTAAAAAAAAAAGGAAGAAAGAACCAAAAACCCCAACAAACCTGAATTTATAGATACAGAGAACAGATTTGTGGTTGTCAGAGGTGAGGAGTGGCGGGGAGAGGGAGCAAAATGGGTGAATGGGAGGTCAAAAGGTATAAGCTTCCCATTACAAAATAAGTCAGTCTTGGGGATATAATGTACGGCTTGCCAACTATAGTTAATACTGTACTGTATATCTGAAAGGTGCTAAGAGAATAGATCTTAAAAGTTCTTATTACAAAAAAAAAAATTCCAACAATATGTGATGATGGTGTTAACTAGAGTTACTGTGGTGATCATTTTGCAATATACACAAGTATTGAATCATTGTGTTGCATACCCGAAACTGGCACAAAATGATATGTCAATTATATATCAGTAAAAAAATCTTACTTCATTCAGAATGAAATTTGAAGCTTACTATTTCACATTCACTTGAGAGAACATTCTAGTTTTCAGTAATATTAAAGTGAATATAGTTAGGTCATATTCATCTTATTTATTAAGAAAAAGTCAAAAGCGTCATATAAATTCAGTTTCCACTTTTATCAGGAAGCATCAAATTGTTCAATAAAACCTATCTATCATCATAGGCTTTATAGAATTAGTTATAAGTCTAACAACAAATAGCTTACACAAACCTAGACTGATTTCATGAGTAAACACTAAATATTCTCAGTTTTACTTTTGTATTTATGAGACAAGATTTTTTTAAAAATTGCCTTTTAATAATATAAAGAAATGTATGACGATACTGAAATCTTTACAACTCTCACCAAACTGAGGGGAAGGGCTCCCTGGTGCCCCCATCCTCGTCTCTCTTAGCTTCTCAGCCAGGAAATCTATTTCACTTACATATCTCAATTACAGAAGTTAATTCAACATTATCCTAGTACATAAACAAAGGCTAGGTCTAATGATAATTTATTAGTCACAAATGAAAAAACAAAGCCATTTGGAGTACCTCAGAATTCCCTCCAAATATTTTGATAGTTCAGACTTTGACTCAAGCCCCAATTCCTCACCATCCATTTCCTGTGTCAATGTTCTTTGTGCTGTCTGACAGTTCCTTCCACAAAAGGCAGTTTTTATGCTTTCTAAGCTCTTGTCTTTGGACTTGAACATGTAATTTCTTTGGTCAATAAAATGTATGCTGAAATGAGAGTGTGCCAGTTCCAAGCTTAGGCCTTAAGAGTAATTGGTGTTTCTGCTTATTCTCTTGTGCCTTTGCCATTTGTGCTTTAAAAGTGCGTCACCTGGCTAGCCGGCTGGTCCAACGAGGATGAGAACCTTGTGAAAAAGACCTAAACCCAACCTATGACTTAGAGCCACCTAGCCAACATCATCAGAGCTACTCCACCTAGCCCTCAGGGGTGTGAGAAATAAATTATTATTGTTGTATGTCACTGAGGTTTTGCGGCTTTTGATAACCCAGCAATAGCTGAGTGATACAGGAGATAATTTTAATTTTGATTATACATTCCACCATTTCTTTTTACTCATTGTTCTTATCTGTTGCTTTGGGAATAAGAGGTTCCCTTTCCTGAAATGATTTAATGAAAGGAAAGCTTTTGCAATCTATCTGCTACTTCAGTGCTCTTATTACTGCTTAGTTATTTGGCAAAAAAAAAAAATAATAATAATCTTGCATTATTGGAAAAGAAGGAAAAATTCTGGTCTTGGATAGGAATAAGAACTTGGAACCATTTGAGAGTTACAGTATTTAAATTATTTCTGAACTATTTCTGGAAGTCATATAAGCTAAAATTCATGACCATTTTTGTTCTCACAACAATGAAATTTCTAGGACAGGTACTAAATAAAGTTGCAGCTTGGGGAGACATATTTCCTGGGAATAACAACTTTTAGCTTCCAGCATTCTAAACTAAACATGACATAGTTTTGGCTTGTTGCTCTTTCCCAGAAATGCATATACTCTATTTCAAGTATAAAGGCAAGAAGTTAGACTAACGTCTACCTGAGGCTCTATATGGCAAACGCTACAGAATTCCAAATTGCTTTTGGCATGGTTCCTGCACACTTGAGGCTAAAGGGCTAAACTAGATCTTGCAGCCAGAGTTTCTACTTTCAACACAGCAATCACCAAGCTGAGGAACCTTCATAGGATCCTGAGGAAGAAAATGCATATCACGAAGTAGTGGCCATATGGCTCTTCCCGAGGCTTGTGGTAGTGCTCTTTATTTATTTACTTGAGAGAGAGACAGAGAGCAAGAAAGAGCACATGAGCAGGGGAGAGAGGGAGAAGCAGGCTCCTGCTGAGCAGGGAGCTCAACGTGGGGCTCCATCTCAAGGTCCTGGGATCATGACCTGAGCCGAAGGCAGACGCTTAATGCACTGAGCCACCCAAGTGTCCCATGTGTCTAGTTCTTCTAAGGTTTAAAGATTTGCACTTCAGAATGTTTTTATATCAAGGGAACTTTAATGTGTACTACGTTCTCAAACAGAGAAAAAGATCCTAGGATAATTATTCAAACTACTCCAAACTGGCTAGAGTCACCTCAGCACAATGTCTCGAGAGCTGCTGAGAAACTGCATTAACTCTTAGAGAAGACAACGTATCAGAGGGTTTGCCTACTGGTCTTTTTGATTTTCCACCTGACAAAGTGTTAAGTATTATGCAAATATAATTCAATAAATTTACTATAGTATTTGAAAATGTCATATTACATTTTTTTAAAGATTTTATTTTTAAGTAATCTCTACATCCAAAGTGGGGCTCAAACTTACAATCCCAAGATCCAAAGTCACATGTTCCACTGACTAAGCCAGCCAGGCACCCCTTGAAAATGCCATATTAATTTTACGTCCAAATCCTGAAACCCTTTTCATAATTGTCCACCAATATTCATGCTCTCCTTTTTAAATTCTTTTTTCTTAAGCTTTATTTTTGTAATCTCTACCCACTGTGGGGCTCAAACTCACAACCCCAAGATCAAGAGTTGCATGCTATTCTGACTGAGCCAGCCAGAAACCTCGTATTTTCCTGTTTTTTTTAATTATATTATTGTAAAAATGCAATATGAAATCTTAAATCTTTAGGTGTATAATCTCTCCTTTTTTAAAAAAAAACTTTTTTCATTCACTCTTTTTTAATACTAAGATTTCCCAGTTTTGTCCAATCACATTGCTACCCAGGTGGAAACTATTTCTTAGACTCGTTGCACCTAGAGTGGCATGAGACTATCTCTGGTCAAAAGGATGGAATGGAAGTGATGTGTGCAACTTCTGACACAGCCACCTTCCCTGCCATGTTCCGGCCAGCCCCCACCCTCTCTCCCCAGCTGGCTAGGACAGTGAGAACTGGAAAGCTTCTTTGTACCCCGGGAGAGATGGATGCACAGATGCCTCTCTTCTGCCTACCTCTATACTATCAGGTGACAGAGAAATAAATTTTAACTTGTTTAAGTTACCATATTTTGGGGGTCTCCTTCTATATCAATTTAACCTAAAATCTAACCAATCCATACCTTTAGGCTAGTAGTCTCTTCATTTCATCTCTGAACATAGCACACACACAATCAGGAGGAAATTGCTTTGACAAACCCTTTTCTTCTGGGAAGGCCAATGACCAAAACATTAAAACCAAGAAACTGTCTATACATTTTTAAAGATCCAAGGCAATGTAAATTCTACCATTTCTCCATACTTAAACAATTGCTTTTTATTCCCAAATTCCTGCTTACTGCAATTTAATACAATTTCTTTTTGTTCAATTTTGTATCAGTGCCCTTAAGTAATCCTTTGTGTTGGGGGTGGTGCCTGGGTGGCTCAAGTGGTTAAGCATCTGACTCTTGGTTTCAGCTCTGGTCATGATCTCAGGGTCGTGTGATCGAGCCCAACCATGGACTCCGGCACTCAGCATGGAGCCTGCTCATCCCTTTCCCTTTGCTCCTCCCCCCGCTTGCACTCTCTCTTCTCCCTCTCTCTCTCAAATAAATAAAACTTTTAAAAAAAATAATATTTTGTGTATTTGAAAACAGATACTGAATCACACTGTCTCCTTTCCCAGGTGAGGAACCCCAATGTTTTTAATCTACTTTCCTACTTGAACCCATCTCTCTTCCCTATCACGGGTTAGTGGCTCAACTGAACTCTCAGATGCTCTTGTTCCCCTTTATATACCACACAACTGAAAACTGCACTCCATCAAAAGAATAACCAATGTTGAATATGGTCAAGGAAGACCACACTTCCTAGATCTGGCTTTAAATGTTGTATTACTGCATTCTAGTATCATGTTTTCTTCTTTAATAACAGTAAAATATAATCAGTCTTTCCTTGGGATTTACATCAAATAGAAAGGAGAAACCCCACAGAAAGGATGGTGAGAGAAAAGAACATTTATAAAATTTTCAGAATTATCAATAGAATAGGAATAGGAAATACTAAAGAAAGAGGAAAATACACCACTGCTTTATTTTAAAAAGTGCTTAGGCTTGTCAAACAGTAAGATTCCACACAATCCATAGAAAAACAGCCTGGCCCAAAGCATCTGGTGTTCCCAGTCTGAGAAAACAACCAGTTTTTGACCATTCAACTACTGACAAACTACATGACAAGGCAAATACATCCAAGCTGCTTCTGGTATACAGTTTAAAATAAATTCACATACGATCTCCATAAAAATGGCAATCTGTTCATTTTCATTAGATCACCAGGCAAGAAGTAGCCTCCCACGTGAGAAAATAAAACTAGCATAAAAGTCTTAGAAATGATTTTTTTTAGCAGCTGAAATAACTGAATTCAACCTGGTACAGCATGAACTGTGCTGCTGCAAAATGCAAACAAAAGAAGGGGGTCTTGCCTGTTTATATTGAATGGGGACCTGCAAATCCATGATGTAAAATGAGTTTAGAAGACGCTTAGTAATCTGAAAGTGACGGACATGATCCCCATTCGTACTTCAATAATTCAAAGTATTTTCCTGAGACCTATGTCTCAGATTATCCAAAACTGTAAATTTAAAAAAATTTTAAATGTAGGGGCATCTGGATGGCTCAGTTGGTTAAGAGTTTGCCTTTGGATCAGGTCATGATCCCAGGGTCCTGGGATCGAGCCCCACACATTGGGCTCCTTTGCTCAGTGGGAGCCTGCTTTTCCCTCTCCCTCTGCCCCTCCCCCCGCTTGTACACCCCCATTCTGTCAATAAATAAATAAAATCTTCAAAAAAATAAAATTTTAAATGTATTTTACCACGTTGTCCACACAATTCATTGCTGTCAATATACCATTAATTTGTGATAAATTTTGTTGGCTAGGAACTTGAATAAATCACCAGTAGCAGAATGCATTCTAGGAGCCAACAGCAAATAAATTTATGTTATTCCTGATAACTACTCATGATATTCAGAAAAGTAAATAAAAGCTCCCGAGTGAGACACAGAAAATACCATCTACAAATGCTGGAGACAGAACATGGGACTAAGGCTCAGGATCGCAGTCCCCAGGCTCTTCCCTTTACTCATGACCTAGGGCATATCCTTTGAGACGTCCATGGATGTTGATTTCTCCATCTATTGAAACAGTCTGGATTAGTGAGGATGACAGTGTGATGAAAAGTGAGCCAGATCTGAACTTTCCAAAGCTAACTGAGCACCAGACTCACCTCAGGAAAGAGAGATTCCTGAGCCCTGCTTTTAGATATTCTAATTCAAGTCCAGGAGGAGGCTCTGGAATCTGGGCCTATTTTTTTAAAGTCTCCCAGGTGACTAGGATGATTACCAGTTTTGAGAATCACTGCACCAATTTATCAGATTTCTACTAGATGCATTTTAAAAAGATATGTGGTATGTTTTCAAAAATGTATAAAATGATTTTTCTTTTACTAAAGAAGAAAAGTTTCAGAATAACAAATTATTAATCACAGATTTCTAGTACTGCTTTTTTTGACTGACAACTTTAAATCATTTAATGAAAAATATCGTTAAGCATCTGCCTTCAGCTCAGGTCATGATCCCAGGGTCCTGGGATCGAGTCCCGCATCGGGCTCCCTGCTCAGCAGGAAGCCTGCTTCTCCCTCTGCTACTCCCCCTGTTTGTGTTCCCTCTCTTGCTGTCTCTTTCTGTCAAACAAATAAATAAAATCTTAAAAAAAAATTTAATGTGGTTTAAATCCTCTATATTTCCTGGAATGAGAAGCAAATCACAAAGAAAATGGATACATATTATATGAAAGGCAAAGATGTATGCTTTCAGCATGAACACTTTACTTTCTGAATCACACCAACAGCACGGCTAGCTCCCAGCCAACCGAAGCCAGATCTTGACCATAAGACATCCACCCAGTAAGAAACACAGATTACCCACAGCCTCTCCCCCAAAGGATTGATTCTTGCTGGAGATTTAGGAAGGCCAGGAATCATGAAATGGAATATTAGCACTACCGAAAGCCTCTACTTGCCAAAAACAGAAGAATCAAAAGACAAAAATAAAGGTCTCTCTGGTAATTTCTATACCATTTTCAAAGTCTATTTGAAGATGTGGTTTAGAAGAATAAACTACTGGAATGTGACCTCTAGATCGGCAACATTAAGGCAAATGCCCACACCTTCATGAAGACTTTCTGTTTTCTGCACCAATGGCTCATTTTCCTCCTTCTTGCAAAATCTGATTGGGAATCCACATTCTTTACCCTACTCCTATCAGCTGGATATGGGTATAGAAGACTTCTTTTCTGTTCATTCCCACTTCCAGGATCCCTTACTGAAATGCTTTTTGCCTTCCTTTGGCAAAGTGCACATAGGCATTTCTTATCGAAGAAATCCTAAATCCTGTGTGTTTCTCTTTTTTTACGAGTCTTTAATTATACCAAATGTATCACGGATAGCTGAGAATTTCTTTTGAGTGTTATTATTTCTTCAATCTCCCCTACCCCCTTATTTTGTGCTCACTCTTAGGAGAGGACAAAAGATACGGGCTAGCCGTACTGAATTACCACCTTTTTCAAAAGCACAGATGTTCTGGTACGGGTGGAGAGGATAGGTGGCAAAGACCATCAAGATTTGGGGTTAGCACTTCCTGACCCAGAATAGGTATAAAAAATTAACTATGGATTGTTTCTGATAAATATTTATTCCTTCCTACACACAGGTGCTAGAGGACCCCTTCCACAAGTGCTTTTGTTTGCCTTCTCTTGGAATCCACGCCTGCTTGGACGTTTGGCCCCATGGCACTGGCCCAGTACTGCTGCCAGGTCATCAGTTCATCAGAGATGAATCGGGCCCCTCTCTGCATCTACAGACAGGGCCCTCCTTGCGGACTGCCAATGCCATTTCACTGTCAGAATAATTATAATCTGGTCTGATGATGATGGAACTCCATAAACGAGGCAACCACACACCATACTTTTTAGTTTTTGGTTTTATGTCTTTAAAAAGTGAAGGAGTTTGGTATATTTTTCCGTATTATAAACAATTACATGACAAGTTAGTAAAATTAATAAAATGATTCTTATTGGTTCTCAGGAGAGGTTGTGAAAGTACTAAGGATAAAGAACAACAAAAAGTCATGAAAATTTGAAAGCAAGATTATATTAATTTACTAGTTATCCTTAGACTTAGTTCCGCAACAAAAATCAACATAATTTTGACTTTTTTTAAAAACTTGAAAAAAAAGTGGTAAATTGAAGCTTCATGTTTCTTTAATATTAAATAGCGCACAAGCTGTTAAATATATAACAACCTTTTGAAATGTAACTTTATCTTGGCAAGCAGAATATATGCAGTTCTTTATTTTGGCAAGTAAAAGACATGAGGTAAGAATGACTGATTAGGTCTAGGCAACAAACTTCACAGTTATTCTAAGTATTATAATCCATGGAATTTGGAGTCTCAGTTCAGTAAGTCTACACTAAAATTATTTGAGATGCTAAAATCTGTATATTTTTATAAAGATTTCACATAAAAATGTCATTAGAAATCACAAAAGAAATCCATAGTCACAGACTTTCACTTTTTAAGATATTTACATGTATTACATCCCTAAATACAATGCAATTTGTATAGCTTTTTCCATGGCTCCAACTTTTTACATGCAGATATTCCTGAAATCTTTATCTCCAGGAGCCCAGACCCTGATCCTGAGCATCAGTCTTGTACCTCTGATTGCCAAGGGGACATCTCCATGAGATGTGCAAAGGTACCTTAAACTTGCTATGTCCAAACTGGATCACGTTATCTTTCTCTTAAACTTGGTCTGTTCGTTATTCCTTTTCAACAGTAATGGCCACATCATTTTCCGGACACCCAAGGAGTCCTGCTAGATTCCTGCCTGTACTCTACCCTACTCCTCCTTCCATATTTAGTGGTTACTAAGCATGCCAATCCTATTTGCTAAACATCTACTGAATCAAATGTCTTTTACTCACCCCCCATAATTACTGCTTTATTTCAGGCACCAATTAATTTTTATCTGTATTACTACAACAGCTTTGTAACCAGTTTCCTTTACTCAGTTACACCTCATTTCAATCCATCCTCCACAATGCCTAGATTGACAAGACACAAACCTCCTCTGTATAAGTTGCTTCAATTGCTCATTGCCAGGATTTAGAAGAGCCTTCTGCTTCCTTTCAAATCTAATCCCTAAATACCTCTTATAGTGAAATGTTTCTTTTTGCAAATGCTGTTTTTCTGCCTGGAAGACCATTCATCAATCAATTCATTTATTAACAAAATATTTACTGTCAATTATGTGCTAGACACTATGTAGAGCTTTGAAGACACAGAAATGAAAGACATGATCCACAGGTTCAGCCAAGATCTCCTAGCGAACTTTCCATTATACTTCCCTGTCTCACTTTCAGATAGGAGGCATTTCAGATGTTCATGGAGACTCAAGATAAACTCCTAACTCTTCCTTTCAAACTGAGGTGAAGAGACACCTTTTCTAGCAACCCTCCTGGCATTCTCATTATTCTCGTCAGTGCAGCTGGGAACATCATTTCCAGGGCACCCCTGGCACTAAGGACATATTTCTTTTCTTTTCTTTTTTAAGATTTTATTTATTTATTTGAGACAGAGAGAGAGAATCAGAGAGAGAGAGAGAGAGAGAGAGAGCACATGAGAGGAGGGAGGGTCAGAGGGAGAAGCAAACTCCCCACTGAGCAGGGAGCCCGATGTGCGACTCAGTCCCGGGACTCCAGGATCATGACCTGAGCCGAAGGCAGTCGCTTAACCAACTGAGCAACCCAGGTGCCCAGGACATATTTCTATAACATTTTCATATAGAGACATAACTTTCAGCTTGTTTTGAGTTTTTCCCACTAGTCTGTGAGCCTCCTGAAATCAAGGGATTTACTGAGTCCCAGAGCCTGACCCAGAGGTAATTTCATTCAGTAAATCTCATTTCATGACCATAATATGAGTGGCCACAATGTACAACTTTTTCTATTTATGCTGATTCTTGAAAGCCATAGCAGTTTTTAAGCCAAAAAACTTTAAACTTTATGCTTTCTTATATATTATAAAAAATTACATTTCAAGTTAATACAATTAATAAAATGATTATTTGGTTCTCAGGAGATATTGTAAAAGTACTGCCTGTCTTGTTTTACTTCCTTACAGATACTCATAAGCGACAAAGAGTTATGCATACACTCTTTAAAGCAAAGTCTGTATTAATTAAAAAAAATTTTTATAGCTCTAAAAGAACACAATTGCTAAGAAGAATTTGGAATATACAGAAAGGCATTAAAAATAATGTTTTAAGCTAATACATATTTTATACATTTACTTCTGTAATTTTATATGCAACGCAGTGTTTTTTAGATTTATTTATTTATTTGAGAGACAGCGTGCATGCATGCAAGCAAGGTTGGGGAAGGGGCAGAAGGAGAAGGAGAGAGAGAACCTAAAGCAGACTCCCGCTGAGCATGGAGCTCTACACAGGGCTCAATCCCATGGCCCAGAATCATGACCCAAGTCGAAATCAAGAGTCAGCTACTTAACTGAGTCACCCAGGCAACAATGCAACTCAATTTTTAAAATAAAATAGTAACATATAACATGGTCTTTTCCTTTTTTCATCTAACATTATATTGCTAATCTTTTAATGTTATTTATTGTTCTTTAAAAAAAAAACCTTAAGACTGTATATTCTATTCATCTGGCTACTCCACAATTATTTCACAATCATCCTTTATTTAGGTAAACACAACATATTACTTTTTTTCTTCAGCTAAGACAGCATATTACTCTTATAATGGCTGTATAATAAAACATATCACTATTCTAAGTAATGCTGTGATAACATCCTTAAACATAAAACACTGTGGCACAAAAACAGACACATAGATCAATGGAACCGAAGAGTTTGTTGTCAATCTCCAACAAAGCAGGAAAGAATATCCAATGGGAAAAAGAGTCTCTTCACCAAATAGTGTTGGGAAAACTGGACAGCAACATACAAAAGAATGAAACTGGACCACTTCCTTATACTATACACAAAAATAAATTCAAAATGGATTATAGACCTAAATGTGACACAGGAAACAATTAAAATCCTAAGGGAGAACATAGGTAGTAACTTCTTTGACATTGGCTATAGCAACCTCTTATTAGATACATCTCCTGAGGCAAGGGAAACAAAAGCAATAATGAACTATTGTGACTACATCAAAATAAAAAGCTGCACAGCAAAGGAAATAAACAATGAAACTAAAAGGCAACAAAATGGGAGATGTTTGCAAATGGCATATCTGATAAAGGGTTAGTATCCAAAATACATTAAAAAAATTACAAAACTCAATACCCCAAAAATGAATAATCCAATTTAAAAAATGGGCAGAAGACACAAATAGGCATTTTTTCAAAGAAGACATACAGATGGGCCAAGAGACACATGAAAAGATGCTCAATATCACTCATCCTCAGGGAAATACAAATCAAAACTACAATGAGATATCACCTCACACCTGTCAGAATGGCTGAAGTCAACAACACAACAAACAACAGGTGTTGGCGAGGATGTGGAGAAAATGGGACACTCTTGCACTATTGGTGGGAATGCAGACTGGTGGAGCCACTCTGGAAAACAGTATGGAGGTTCCTCAAAAAGTTAAAAATAGAACTACCCTATGATCCAGCAATTGCACTACTAAGTATTTACCCAAAGAATACAAAAATACTAATTTGAAGGAATCCATACATACACCCTGATGTTTATAGAAGCATTATCTACAATAGCCAAATTACGGAAACAGCCCAACTGTCCACTGACTGATGAATGGATAAAAAAAGATGTGGCATCCATATGTGTGTGTGTGTGTGTGTGTGTGTGTGTGTGTGTGTGTGTGTGTGTGTGTGTGTGTGTATTCATATATATATCTGGATGAGATATGCAAAGGTACCTTAAACTTGCTATGTCCAAACTGGATTGCATTATCTTTCTCCTAAACTTGGTCTGTTCGTTATTCCTTTTCAACAGTAATGGCCACATCATTTTCCAGACACCCAAGGAGTCTGGCTAGATTCCTGCCTGTACTCTACCCTACTCCTCCTATATGTATGTATGCATAATGGAATATTACTCAGCCATAAAAAAGAATGAAATCTTGCCATTTGCAACAACATGGATGGAGCTAGAGTATTATGCTAAGTGAAATAAGTAAGTCGGAGAAAGACAAATACCATATGATTTTACTCATGTGTGGAATTTAAGAAACAAAACAAATGAGCAAAGGGAAAAAGAGAGAGAGGCAAACCAAGAAAGAGACTCTTAACTACAGAGAACACACCAATGGTTACCAGAGGGGAGGTGGGTGGGGGATGGGTGAAATAGGTGATGGGGATCCAGGAGGGCACTTGTGATGAGCACCAGGTATATGTAAGTGTTAAATCACTACATTGTACACCTGAAACTAATATTACACTGTATGTTAACTAACTAGAATTTAAATAAAAACTTAAAAAAAGAAAAAAAACCATAAAAGACTGTGTACATCTCTAGACTATAAGATATATTCTTACAATGGAAACTATTGGATCAGAAGCATAAAATTTTATTTTTTATTTATCTTTTTTAAAGATTATTTATTTGTCAGAGAGAGAGAGCACAAGCAGGGGGAGTGGCAGGCAGAGGGAGAAGCAGGCTCCCCGCTGAGCAAGAAGCCCAATGCGGGACTCAATCCCAGGACCCTGAGATCATCACCTGAGCCAAAGGCAGATGCTTAACCGACTGAGCCACCCAGCCATCCCAGAAACATAAAATTTTTAAGGCTTTGGATACACATAAGCTAGTTTTCCAGAAAGTTTGTACACCTTCACATTTGCTTCTTCTATATTACGTTCCTGAAGTCTGTGCTTATCACTGGTTATTTTAAAAATTCATCTTCATGTAGAAAGGAAATTTACAAGTATTTTTTTCTGGCGGTTTAAGGAAGAGTGTTTAATGTGCACAGATGGTAAAGAAGCAATATTAATGTCTTGTAACTATGTAGCAACATGGTCAACCTACCTAATCTTATTTGGTTCTCACAATAACCTACGAAGTAGTTCCTGTTATCTCTATTAGAGCTGGGGAAACAACCTTGTATTTAACATTGAAGCAGCCCATTTATTAAAGCCCTTCTCAAATATTGTTTTTTTTCAAACCCTCAAGAATTTAGTCAAGAGAAAGTAGCAGGCTGAAGAGTAGCTATTTCATCATTTGTTCTTTTTTTTTCCTAGTTAGGGTGCAATTTGACAGACAGCCCTAAATAAAAGGAGCTATACCTAGGCGTTCAGCTGTATCAGCATCAAACTGCCTCCTCTGGAGACTAATTCAAATGCACTGACAACCCATAGAGTTGTTAGGGGCCTCTGTACTTCACGGGTCAATTCTGTAGCTGAGCCAGTCTTCTTTTTCAGAAGAGTATCAGTATTATTGTATGACATGGTCATACATGCATAATGGCTATGCATTTAACCAGTGTTGGGGGTAGGACAAGTGGAAGTAGTAGTAATCTTTGAGATGGGCATCCGGAATGGCACATTAATTTTTATTCAGTTGAAAATGACAAATTCTTACCTTAACTATTAATCCTTTTGAGTCGACCAACCATATCTTTTTCATGGCTTTCTCTTTTGGTAAACCCTCTTTATTCATGGCCATAACAATCAAGTGTGCAATCCCTAAGGCAGCCTGTGAAGAACGTTATGAAAACAAAACTTTAAAAAGTTGTTCCACATAATAACTTATCAAGAGTTATGCTTCACTCCATTTTATCTGTGTTAATAAGAAAGAAGAGAATGGATCTACTGACCGAAACAGTTATATTCATTCATTTATACTGGGAGCCAAGTATTTCTGTCACATTTGGGGTAAGCTAAAGGACAATTATTTACTTTTCTTATCACAACAGAACCACTATTATGTGGCTTGCTCTATAGCTACAGATAAACCAGTGATATCCTTGACTGTCACCATCTTTAATCCTATTAATGCAATTAAGATTTGCTCCAATGAGGAAATACTGAACTTAAAAGAATGACCTGGTCAGCCTTGCTTATTGGACTGTATTGTTTATTGTTGGGCCCCAGCTCCTCTAATTGAATTTGAAGAATGAAGCCTGGTCATTTGGATGGGAACCTGACCAATTAGACAATAGAATAAAACCCATAAAATCTCTGTCCCCAAGCATTTATTTACTCTATTAATTTGGACAAAGAAAGTACTGTGAAATCTCTTGCAAGATTAAAGGAATCAACTTCTTTGGTATTTGATAAATTTTGTGATAATCTGTGAATGTCCAAGACCTTTTCAGGGACAAACAAGTGCCAGTTTTGAATCATCCAACCATGAATACCTCTGCCCTGCTGAGTATTAAGAACTGGCCTGTACCATTCATCAAAAACCCTTTGGAAATTCAAAGAATTTGAACTCAAAGAAGTTGACTAAAATTAAATACAGCATGTAACAGCCACACAAATAAAAAACTCAAATTTTAATAAGATGTAATTTAGCCTTGATTTTTATTTTGACGTGAAAATGAACTTGTGATTTATATTCTGAATACTCTGACATGTTTACATCTTGGCATTTAAGTATCAGTTTTGTGTATTTCATTTTAAGAACAAGTAAAATCAAAACCAACTCTACACAATTTCTACCAGTGTAATACACTTAATCAAATTCAATTTGTTTTTTTTTAAAGATTTTATTTATTTATTTGATAGAGAGAGACACAGTGAGGGAGGGAACACAAGCTGGGAGAGTGGGAGAGGAAGAAGCAGGCTTCCCGTGGAGCAGGGAGCCCGACGCAGGGTTTGATCCCAGGACCCTGGGATCATGACCTGAGCCAAAGGTAGATGCTTAACGACTAAGCCACCCAGGCACCCCAATCATATTCAATTTGAAAATTTAAAGCTTCTTAAAATATATATAGCCACAAAGTATTTCTCCATTCATTACATTCTATAATTCTGAACAGATCTGGGCAGTTTTCTCACAAGAAGCTCAAACTCAATTGACATTTTAATTTCTATTTTGGGGGGTGAATTATCATTGGAGTCTAGTTTTCTTCTTTCAAATGATTAACTCATAGCAAAAAAGAACAGAAAACAGCCTACTTTTGTCTTGCTGCCATCTCCTTCCAGCAACTGTAAATGTTTTGGTTCTTTTGCATGTGAACAGTTATAATGCACGACAAGTCTCCAATTCAAATATTTTTCTCTTAAAAACTTGTATATTGTTATATAAGTGCGCAGTGACTCGTGAGTCAAATTAAGAAAACTCATATGTGCCACTGGAGGATACTAAAAGCATCAGATATAAGAGCCTAAATACTTAAAGGCTTTTATACATAATCACACAATGTAAACTTTTTTGTTCCCGCAAAATATGAAAAACAAAAACCCACGCCACCATTTGATAATCTCCAGAAATTTAAGATTGTATAAAGTATACCTCTATACTAAAGTCTCCTATGACAAATGAATATGCCTCAACACTTAACTGGGGAATCTTTCAATAAAACCTATAGCCTGCAATATACTAAAAATTGAAAGAATACCTCAAACTTCAAATTGATGAATAATTAAGATGAAGTCTGTTCATTAATTTAAGGGAAAGAAAGTATTGTATAAGGCAGGTACCTCTCCAGCTCCTTGGAAGAGTATTGTTTGATCACACAGTTTGTTCTTGGTTATTCGAAGAGCCGCAAGGATGCCCGCCACTGCTACAGACGCTGTTCCTGAAACAAGTAAGAAATCGTCTGCAGTGATCCTCAAACAGATCCTGCCAAATCCAAAGCTTGCAATCTTTATTCACATCTTTAGCTCATCACACAACAGGGTAACTGGTACAGAAAGGGAACCTGCGGTTGTCCGACCCCATGATTATAGATGAGGTGAAATTCTCAGGCTACTGACATCAATATTTTAGGATAGCCACTCACTACTATTCTTGATAATTTCCCAAAAAGATTCTGTGACTTAATGTGGTGATTTAATGCATAAGAGCATGGGGTTTGGATTCTTATGTGGACTCCAGCTGGATGAATTTAGAGAAATTATTTTGTTTTTTTGTTTTGTTTTGCTTTAAAGATTTTATTCATTTATTTGAGAGAGAGTGAGAGAGACAGAGCACAAGCTGGGGGAGATGCAGAGGGAGAGGGACACCCTGGGATCATGATCTGAGGCAGATGCTTAACTGACTGAGCCACCCAGGCACCCCTAGAGAAATTATTTTGTATATTAGTTCCCTCATCTGTAAATTAGTTGCACTGTGTGAGACAAAACAGTACTAAGCGCTATTAGATTCTCCCACCTAATTATTCTAGGGACTCTGAAACCTACTGCTGATCCCGTCTACACAAAGTAAGTGCCCAGTAAATGCTTGCTGATAATGGTGGTGGTGGTAATGAGGTTTTCAATACATTTGGAATTTAATCTTTTAATCTTCAATCTGAAAAACTGACAGTTAATAGCAATTAAAATCTGATGTTATGTGTCCTTTAATTGGCTTCCTACCTGTAATAATCATGGGTGGATTCCAAATGTGCTAGACAAAATTAATGTAAAATTTATTTAGGATGAAGACTGAGTTGTTTTCATCATGCCCCAGGGTCACAGAAACTTCACCAGTTCTACATTTACTACTTTGACATATAAGCTTTCACAGATCACAGAGCAGTTTTCTTGCTTTTAAACGTAATTATGTAGCTCAACTACTTTATTGGCTCATGTCTGAAATAAAACTTTGGACCCTCCTGCAGTATTTTCCAGCTGTATCTACATTTTACTCCTCTAAATAACACTCTACCTATAACGATTCCTAGATCACTCACCAAGGTAGCAAAACTTAGTTAAACTTTAAATACCCATATCTGGTTTAAAAAAAAAAAAAAAGATTTAGAATAGGTTTGATGCATGACACAATGATGAAGTGTTACATATGCCAAGTACCAAAGATGAATTAAGCATTTTACCATCAGTATAGTATGTTTGTTCTTTTCAATTCTTTGGTTCTTTGTTTCTTTCTTGTAGAATTTGGTAGTCATAAATAAGATCACAATAAATGATAATTATTGAAGACCTGTGTGTCGCATGTTTTTTATTTAGAAATAATGTAAAACATGAAAATAAAATGCTTGCAATTTTGAGCCACTATTATAATAAAGTATGAACTGTGGTAAGTCATATATTAAGTAGAGGTTTCTCTTCTATACATTATTTAAAATGAAAACCTGTTCTCTTTGGGGAAATACCTAGCAATGGAATTATTGGATTATATGGTATTTATATTTTTAGGTTTGGGGGGAATCTCCATACTGTTTTCCACAATGGTTGCACCAATTTGCATTCTCAGCAACAGTGCACAAGGGTTCCTTTTTCTGCACATACTTGCCAACACTTGTTATTTCTTGTCTTTTTTATTTTAGCCATTCTGACAGGTATAAGGTTATAATCTTATTGTAGCTTTGATTTGCATTCCCCTGATGATGAGTGATGTTGAGCATCCTTTCATGTGTCTGTTGGCCATCTGTATGTCTTCCTTGAAAAAATGTCTATTCAGGTCCTCTGCCTATTTTTAATCAGATAATTTGTTTTTTGGTGTTGAATTGTATAAGTTCTTTACATATTTTAGATATTAACCTCTTATTGGATATATTTGCAAACAAATGAAAACACTAATTCAAAAAGATATATGTACCCCTATATTTACTGCAGCATTATTTACAATAGCCAAGATTTGGAAGCAACCCAAGTGTCCACTGAGAGGAGAATGGATAAAGAAGATGTGGTGTGTACACACACACACACTGGAGTATTCCACAGCCATAATGGGATCTTGCCCTTTGCAACAACATGTATGGACCTAGAGGATATTAGGCTAAGTGAAGAAAGCCAGACAGAGAAAGACAAATACTTATGTGTGGCATCTAAAAAACAAAATGTCCCGCTGTGTGGACATCGCAGGCAATAAGTTCTGGACAGGAGGTGAAGACACCAGACTATATTCCTGGGACCTGAGGAGCTACCAGAGGTTGCAGCGGCATGAATTACGGCATGAGATCTTAGCATTACCCACGGCCCCAGTGAGGGGGTGCTAGTAGGCCTGAGAACAAGCGATATCATAATTCTCCACACGCACCAGAGGGAGAAGTTTAAGGCAGTCCTTATCCGTCAACCACCACAACCTCAAGTCTGCCTTCTGTGGGAGCTATTTTGTGACCACATGGATGAGGCGATCCACTGCACAGCGGCACCTTCTCCACAAAGGTTGTTTCAGGTAGAGGAGCCTACGGATGTCCTGTGTTGTGATGTGTCTTCTGACAACCAGTACCTGGTCATGGGCTCCAAGAACAGTGCCATGGTTTACGAGCCTCTTGCACTGAAGTTTGCGTGCTGTGTTCCTGCTGGTGAAGACCCAGAGGAGGCCAGTAGGCTGAGGGGATGGCAGCCTCCACGCCCCGATATCTCTGCCTGATCCTTGGTGGCCGGGCCTCTGTCCATTCCCTGCCCCCAGGACACACCTCACCTGTGCTCGCGGGTTTTTATGATATGGTGTAGGGGTTTTTCCTGTTATTATTCTTATCACTGATTTCTGGGTTTGGGTGGGGAAACTTGCCTTTATAATTAACAAAATAGAAAAGCAAAAACCAAAATAAATAAATAAATGAACAAACAAACAAAAAGTAGAGTCAGATCTATAAATACAGAGAATGAACAAACTGATGGTTGCCAGAGAGGGAGGATGGGCAAAATGGGGGAAGGGCAGTAGGAGATATAGGCTTCCGGTTATAGAATGAACAAGTCACAGGGATAAAAGGCATAGCGTAAGAAATATAGTCAATGGTAATGTAATAGTGCCATATGGTGACAGATGGTAGCTACACTTGTGGTGAGCACACCATAACATATAGCGTTATTGAATCCCTGGGTTGTACACCTGACACTCACATAACATTGTGGGTCAACTATACTCAAAAAAATAATAAATACAATAAATAAAATGAGAGCCTATGTAAAACTACAGCGATCTATGTAGAAAAGACAACACGACAGACTCACAAGAGCTGTTAAATAGAAAAAAAGAGAACTTTAGAGAGGTGTTAAGTATCCAGTAACTAGATAAGTAGTCATTCGCTAATAGTAGCTCAAGCTATCTCAATCTCAGGCTTCTTGAAGTAAACTGGCCCAAAGTCTGGATTTGAGGGACTCTAATCTCCCTTCCAACCCCGAGATTCTATCATTTTAAGGGTCTCTATGGATTCTACCAGAACCACAAGATTTAACCAGCTGAAGAATCAAAGTTGAAGTATTATCAGCAATCACTGTGTTTGTATTATCATTTTGATTTTAAATAGACCTGGGCATTTAAGAACAGACAGAATAAAATATTTCAGGAGATCCAAACTATAATGTGGTGACATCTTTTTATGGTTATGCTGGATCATTGTGTATTAAAAGCCAAGATGTTTTAAGTTTGTACATATTACCTCAAATAAGAGAAAATAAATCTGTCTACATTGGATGGCAGAGCCTTCTATTTAAAACATCTCATGAGGACATAAACTTCTCTTCATAGAATTGGTTAATAAAAATCAAAAAGACACTTTTAGCACTACCAAAAACTTAACTGAACATGATTCTTGCACATGTCCTAGACCTACTTCCTGGTACTACTTTGATTTAAATTTCACTACAGTCAAGGGAGTAAATGGGGCAAGACAATATTGCACAAAAATGCAAGTTTCACAATAAATTGTTCCAAAGTAATTTTTGTTTTGAGATTGAAAACTAAATTTTTAGTTACGCAAAGACAGGCTGAAGTTTATCTCTGTACTATGACTTTTAGAGTACTTAGTATTTAACACTGATCAAAGGATGTTTACTAATGCAGTAATTTGTTAAATCTGATTAGAATTACTATAACTAGCAAAGGAGACTCATATGTAATCAAATAATTATAATCCTCATGTGCCATTAACTAAATAGATCAGACAGAACTAGAAGCAAGGGGAGCAGAAGTAATTTTGTTGAATCAGGGGCCACAGCATTAGGAGTATATGCTACCCGAGAGTACAGTATCAAAGGATTAACATAAGAGGTCAAGGACCTCCGACAGGGCAAGCATGTGCAAAGACATGGAGGCAGGCTGGACTGGCCAAATGAGGGACTGAACACATAATTTAGTTTTCCCTCCCCCAAATATACTCTACTAAAACAACAGAAAGACGATTAAAATAAAAAAAAAAAAAAGATCAAGGAACCAGAAGAGGATAGTTAACAAAATTTTAGAAGCTAAAAGGCAGATGGGCAAATGGCAACAGAGAGTAGATGTGAAAAAGCTGAATTCTTGGCCAGCCATGGGGAATGCTAAGAAGCAATTGGATTGAGAAAGCAGAACTCTCAAAAGGCCTGGCTATAGGGGGCACCAAGTACCTCTGAAAGTGCGGATGAAGAAGAGGCGAAAAACAGGAGGCTGCTCAAAAATCTGCTGAGAAGTAGTTATAACCTAGGTCCATTTTTCTCACCTTCTCGCAGATGGCTAACCCTCCACACTCTGGAGGTTTATTTAAAAAACTACAAGTTTATTCTCTAGAAAGGATATCTGAATTGTAAGAAAACAGACATAACTGTCAGGCATCAGGTATAATTGGGTGCAAGGGTGCCGTACTTGAAAACAAGAAGATTAAATGCAAATTTACATACTCAGTATGGAGGACCCCCAATCTTCCCCTACTTGGCTCAAAGAATACTGGCAAAAAGCTCATCCTAGCAGAAAGCTACTAGGGGCGCCTGGGTGGCTCAGTCGGTTGCTTAAGTGTCTGCCTTTGGCTCAGGTCATGATCCTGGAGTCCGGGGATCAAGTCCCGCATCTGGCTCCCTGCTCAGATGGGAGGCCGGGAGTCTGCTTCTCCCTCTGCTCCTCCCCACTCATGCTCTCTCTAATAAATAAATAAAATCTTAAAAAAAAAAAAAAAAAGAAAGCTAATGTCAAGAGAGAGACTGAAAACAGTGTAAGAGAAAAAAAAAAGAAGAGGAGACTGGTAAGGAGGATTTCCTTAAGGAAATGGCTCAATCAAGTATCTTAGAGTAACGACCCAGAATACAAACTCCATTTGTATGCCAAGCCTCCCAAAATGTAAAAGGAGCAAGAACACAGAACACATATGAAACTGTAGGTATTATAGTGTTGCTGATGCTGGAGAAGCATTATATACAATTATATCTAATATTCCTTCATATAACTGGTATAAGATCATGCAGGGCCTTCTGCTACATACTAACAGTAATTATATATATGGTTTTATATACATATAAATATATAATGTATATATACACTATATACATAAATAAAACTAAAATTATAAACTATATAACTATAAAATTATATAACTATAATCTATTACAGGTAACAGATGGAGGCTGAAAGAGTCTAAATTCAGAGAGCAGTGGGGGGGGAGTAGATTTGGGAGTTGGAGGCTGGTGGTATGTAGACAAGTTAGGAGGTCTTGCAATTACTGAGGAGAGAGGATATGGCAACAATCCCAAGAGAGAAGCAAGTTGAGAGGGAGGAAATATTTAAGAGATAAAAATCAACAGGATTTAGTGTGATTAAATGCATAGAATGGGTGGGGAAAAAGTCAAGAACGATATGTTTTCTTGTTTGGATGACTAGAAAAAAAGTTTGCAAGGAAAATAGTTCAGTTTTGAACTTATGAGCTTGTGCTTCCTATCTGTGTGTTGCTCGGGGGGCAAGGTCAAGAAGGTAGTTAGATATACAGGTTTGGAACTCAGCCTAGAAATCTAAGTCAGAGATAAAGCTCTGGAATTTGAATACCTGCAGTTGTATTTAGGTCATGTGGATTGATAACACTATTCAGTGAGTGGCTAAAGGAGAGAACCCAAATGAAGATAAACATTCAGGGAAAAGGGCAGAAGAATGTGATACAGGGGAAGATGGCTAAGTAAAAAAAAAAAAAATGATCAAAAAGGAGTGGGAAGCAAGAAAGTATATGGTACCATGGAACCAAAGGGAAGAAGTAGCAACAAAAGAAGAAAGGTCAATCAAGAAAGAAAATGCTAAATAACTACTGGATCTGGCGATTCCGTCCTGATGACCTTTCAGAGAGCCATTTTAGTGATATATGCTAGAGCCGAAGCTGGAGGGCAGTGTGCCGAGGAATAAATAAAAGATGAAGAACAGAGACAGCAGGTGTACAGTAATCCTTGGAAGAGCGTAGGTAAGAAAAGAATGAGATGGAGATGGAAATGGGAGGGAAACAGGGTCAAGAAAAATATTTTATTTTTATGTTTTTATGGGAAGAATGACAAGGGCTGTTGGAGGAAAGAATGTTAGGGTCAAGGCAATTATTTTCAGAATTAAAGCAGTTTAAGCATGGGAAGAAGGCAGTAGAGAGGAAGAGGCTAAAACACAGGAAAAGAAGCTATCCACTAATTTTTTTATTTTATTGTTATGTTAATCACCACACACTACATCATTAGTTTTTGATGTAGTGTTCCATGATTCATTGTTTGCGTATAACACCCAGTGCTCCATTCAGTACGTGCCCTCCTTGATACCCATCACCAGGCTAACCCATCCCCCCACCACCCTCCCCTCTGGAACCCTGTTTGTTTCTCAGAGTCCATCATCTCTCATGGTTCATCTCCCCCTCTGATTTCCCCCCCTTCATTTTTCCCTTCCTACTATCTTCCTTTTTTTTTTTTAAACAAATAATGTATTATTTGTTTCAGAAGTACAGATCTGTGATTCAACAGTCTTGCACAGTTCACAGCGCTGACCATAGCACATACCCTCCCCAATGTCCATCACCCAGCCACCCCATCCCTCCCACCCCCCACCACTCCAGCAACCTTCAGTTTGTTTCCTGAGATTAAGAATTCCTCATATCAGTGAGATCATAGGATACATGTCTTTCTCTGATTGACTTATTTTGCTCATAATACTCATGAGTTTTTCCTAATTGGTCTGGTTTCACTATTAGGAAAGCAAAGTCGTGTTTGAAAAATTCTGCTCAATTAAATTCTCTGGTAAAAAGAATATTTGACAAAATAGTCCTGCATTCTAATTCATGTGCCCCCCCCTTTTTTTGGATAAATATTTGACAAATTCTAATATAGCAAAATAGTCTACACAGTTTTTTGTCTTAAGATAAAGACATCTTAGCGGAAATGCAGGGAAATGTAATTATGGTGTCTACATGTAAAATAAAGTCCTTTGGAATATTAACGTTAAATTAACTGAGTATTAACTTAGAATCTACAAGTAAGAGGAAGAAGTGTCATCAGAATACTATTTTCCTTTTTTCTCTGTATAACTTATCTTGTATGATACAGTTATATCTAATATTCCTTCATATAACTGGTATCGATTAAGTGGTAACACGAAAAGTGTCTCTTCTAAGAGATGACAGCAAATACCAAATTACAACATTAACTAATAACAGTACCACTTTGAAAAGAACACTAATAGAAGCAACAGGTTTTTGGTACTAAATAATGAAAAATTACGTATTTTTGTGTTATGGCTCAAGAACTCAGTAAAAAGTGCTGTCTTTTTACACTTGAAAAATTTATTCATAAGTACATGCCCATTGTAACAAGTGCATTAAACAGTTAAAATCCAGATGGACAAAGACGAAAAAGATCACCTATAATCCGACTGTCTAGGTCGGATCATTTACAACATTCTCATGAACATTCTTACAACTGTTCTCTACATCTGATATTGCAAACTAAAGAAAATTTTAATTTGTAAAAAAAATCTCATTCCATGCCTATTATTTTAACATATTTTCTGTCACTTAAAAATATCTTATGACTATCGTACCATGTCAATAACATATTTTAAAGTATTTTGTATAGTTAAAATATTCCATAATATGTCATAATTTATTTAATGTCTATTTTTGGATAATTAGAGGGGTTCTCATTTTTTGCTATTAAAAATAACATTACAATAGAGACTGCATTCCAGAGAGGGCAATGGGTAGTGAGGGCCATCCTCAAACCTAACCCAATCTCCTTCCCCTGCCCTGGGGGGCAGCCCCGTCACCTGCCACCTAGAAAGGGATATAGGAAGGTTTGACCCAGACTCAGGACATGCTGTGGATGCGCCAGGCTACAAAGAAGCTAAGTAACTGATGCTGGACTCATTGGCTCTGCTCCAGCCATACTCACACTGCTTGCTCCAGAATTCCTTACGTGTGGTGTCAGGTGCCCCATTTGGTATCAGCTGAAAATGGGTCTCTAAAATGCAAGCTCAGGAGTGCCTGGGGTGGCTCAGTTGTTAAGCGTCTGCCTTCAGCTCAGGTCATGATCCCAGGGTCCTGGGATCAGGCCCCGCATTGGGCTCCCTGCTCGGCGGGAAGCCTCCTTCTCCCTCTCCCTCCCCCTGCTTGTGTTCCCTCTCTCGCTGTGTCTCTCTCTGTCCAATAAATAAATAAAATCTTAAAAAATAAATAAAAAATAAATAAAAATAAATAAAATGCAAGCTCAGCTTAGGAGAAATCTTTGGACAGTCTTGCACTATCCTCTAAAATTGGATCACGAAGGGATTAAAAAAATGACTTCTGGATGTTGCTTCTAATGCTTCATGTGCTAGTGGATGCTGTGGAACCAGAAGAGGTATCGGAACACGCCATCAAGTTACAGCTTGATGAAGCAGAGGGGCAGTTAGAACTCAGAGGAAGCAGTGGGTCCTCCATAGTTGCAGAAAACTCTCTGGGCATCTTTGCTAAAAGACTGTGGTTCTTTACCAACTGAAAAGGGCAATCAGAGAAGTGGAAAAAGATGCTGGCCTGTGGGATGAAGAAACAATGTTCCAGGCACACACATTTGAAATTTTCCAAAAAGAGCTGAATCGAAGTGAAAATGCACAGTCTTCCAGGCTATCTATGGCCTCCAGAGAGCCCTGCAAGGAGATTATGAAGATGTGAGCAAGAAGGAGAGCAGCATGCAGCACCTGGAGGCCTTGTGCAAGGCTATAATAAAGGAAAAGACAGAATGTGTGGGACTTCCGGCAGCAGGAAAACACCAAGGTGAAACCCTCAAAAATACACAACATCAAAACAAAAGTTTATCCATCCCTGATGATATTCTTGAGGATGGGAGAAAGGCAGCATATTGCTCTGAGGAAGATATGGAAGAATACACTTTCGATGACAATGCATTGGTCAAAGAAGGGGTCAATTCTGAGGCAGTTCTGAGGGTGGAGGAAGAGTTCAACTCCAAGCAAAATCGCACAAAATGAGAAATGGAGTATGATGTGGGTCTTAGCGTGCTGACTCCCAGAACCCCAGAGAGTGACAACCCAGTCGCACCACTCTGCAAAGAACACAGTTAACACAGGAATGCTATCTTTACTTGTAGCCAGCTGTTCGCAACAGGACCGCTTACAATGTTTCGTTACACTATTTGCGGTACACTTGGGAACTCCAGGACTAAATAGGATTAAGTTTATTGTACAAGTGGAGACATTAGGAGAATTTGGGGTTCTTTACTCTTTTTCTTATTGGCTTAGAATTTTCCCTAGCAAAGCTAAGAAAGGTAGGGAAGATTGCCCTACCAGGACTGTGTCATATGACACGACTAGTGATTGTATTTGGCTTATTCTGGGGACACCTCTTACAGATCAGACCCACTCAGAGCAGCTTTATTTCTACTTGCTTGTCCTTATCGAGTATACCCTTCGTGTCCATCATGGGTAGTGCCTGGGGTGCAAAAGTAGCACTGACCATGCTGCATGAAATGCTCCAAGTGCAGAATGTGCTGCTGGGCTTCCTAGTCATGGCTGGCCTGCCGACACTTATCCAAGCAGGGGCCGGTACTGATTTCAGTATTGTCATAGCTGTCCTGTGAATACGGGCTTGTTGGTCAGATTCTTTTCTCCATGCATGCTGCTTTTCTTCTATAAAACTGTTGTAAAGATTCACCTCATAGGACCATATTATCTAAAGCTGTGTATGGAAAGCAAAGGGAATAAAAAAATTTGTATCTTAGGAATCTCTGCCTTCATCTTTTTAATGTTAATAGTCACAGAGCTGTTGGATGTCTCCATAGAGCTGGGCTCATCTCTTCCCAAGGCCACATGGTTACCGAGGAGATCCTATCTTAAATTAAGCCTATTTGTGACTTCTTGGTTATCATTTTCTTGGCATCCATATGTAGGTCTGTTTCCCACTTTTGTGGTGTAGGAGCTCACCGTCCTGACAGTCCCTACTTTGTCAGTGGTGATCATGAAGTTTGCTCTGGCATCTCTGGTTCTTGTCTCCTCCTGCTAAAGACCAGCGTGGATGTCAAGTGGATCATGGCTGCGGAGGCCCAAGGGAGCATGTTCTCTTCCATCTTGGGGGCAAAGCACACAGAGCAGGCATCGTTTCTCAGAGGTGTACCTCCTAATCCTGAGTGTGACCATGCTCAGCCTTTTACTGGCCCCAGTGCTGTGGAGAGCTGCATTCCCAAGTATGTGCCACCTCCGGAGAGAAGGTCAAGGCCCTGAGGGCACCGAGATGACCCATGACTTCACAAAGTGAAAACTGTGTATGGGAATGCAGAAGCTTGGGACACTTCTGTGGGTGTCCATTTAGTGCACACTTCTGGGAGCCATCTACATCAGGAACAAAACACTCTATTGGGGGGGGCTTCATATCAGCACTGCTTTACAACTATTACTGCCAGAGTTTAGGCTCTTCCAGAATAATTTACTGCATTCAACTGATCAAGAACAGAACAAATAAAATGCTGCCTTTTACAAACCATCTTTACTATTTTGTTTGGATGTGTCTTTTCTTTTGCAATTAATGTTAACTTTCTATTGTTATTCATTAGTTCACGATTTTTTGGTAAACAAATAATTAGGGTTTTATTTATTGTTCAACTCTAGTGTGTTAAGATTTGCCATTAACATTTTCATGATGTGAAATTTTAATTCTGGCAATGAGTTTGGAAAGTTATTTTTAAGGCCTAAAGCCTATATTTTCTACAATGAGACAAGTACCTTCTAAATGTCTTTGTTTTTATTATAGTAATTTAAAATAAAACACTCATGTCAATTTTTATTAGGTATATCATTCTTTTGAAATATTTGTTTTGAATCACAAGAATATGCACGCTTTAAAAAAGATCATTTGTGATCAGAGTATAATTAATTGAAAAAATAACAATAATAATATTAATGATAAAAAAATAATGTTAACAATAATGTTAATAACAGTAAATATCCTTATCTAAACAGACATTTCTCCAAAGAAGATAAATAAATGGCCAACAGGTACATGAAAAGGCTTTCAGCATCACTCATCAGGGAAATGCAAATCAAAACCACAAGAGGTATCACCTTGTGTCTGTTAGAATGGCTATTACCAGAGACAAGAAGTAACAAGTGTTGGCAAGGATGTGGAGAAAAGGGAACCCTGGTGCACTACTAGGGGAAAAGTAAACTGCTGCAGCCACTATGAAAAAACAGTATGGAGATTCTTCAAAAAATTAAAAATAAAACTACCATATGATCCAGCAATTTCTCTTCTGGGTATCTAAAGGAAATGAAATCACTATCTTGAAAAGATATCTGCACCCTCATGTTCACTGCAGTATTATTTACAATTGCCAAGACATGGAAACAATGCAAATGTCCATCAATGGATGGAGGAATAAAGAAAATGTGATACATACACAGACAGGCACACACACAATGGAATATTATTCAGCAGAAGGAAATCTTAATATTTGCGACAACAGGAATGGACCTTGAGGGTATTATGCTAAGTGAAATAAGTCAGATGGAGAAAGACAAATACTGTACGAGCTCACTTATATGTGGAATCTAAAGAAAAAAAAAAACCAAAAACCAGACTCATAGATATAGAGAACAGATTGGTGATTACTCAAGATTGGGGGTAGGGGGTGGCATGAAGGTTGTCAAAAGGTACAAACTTCTAAGTAAGTCCTGCAGATGTCATGTAGAGCATGGTGACTATAGTTAACAACACTGTATTGTACATTTGAAAGTTGCTAAGAGAGTGGATCTTAAAAGTTCTCATCACATGAAAAAAATTGTAACCATATGTGGTGATAATGGATGTTAACTTACTATGGTAATCATTTTGCAATATATACATATATTAAATCATTATGTTGAACACCTAAAACTAATACAATGTTGTCAGTTATATCTCAATTAAAAAAATAAATACATATTTAAAATAAACAAATAAATACCCTTGTACATTTTCTTTACACACCTTTATTTGCTCAGGGTAAATTTCTAAAAAGAGAATTGTTGGATCAAAGAGCTGTAGACTTTTAAGGTTTTTGACACACACTGCCTCCCCAAGAGTTGTACCAGTTTATATTTCCATAGATATATAAGGGTGCATATCTTCTTACAGCATCGTTAACACTGGGATTATAATAAAAATCTTTGCTAGCTTGATAGAGAAAATCAGTTTCTCATTTGCTGTTTTATACATTTTTTAAAACTTAGTGGCGTTAAACTCTGAAGCTATTAAACTGTTTTCTGGCCAGTGGTCTCCCTTCTTTTGTGAAAAGTCTGTTCTACCATGTCTGATTTTGATCTTTTCAATTATCAAAGCATTTAGTATAAGATTAGGCTATATTTACCTTATTTTTAAAAAAATCTTAATAATCATCCCAGGGTCCTGGGATCAAGCCCCACATCGGGCTCCCTGCTCTTCAGAGAGCCTGCTTCTCCCTCTCCCTCTGCCTGCCTCCCTCTCTCTGTCAAATAAATAAATAAAATCTTATAAATAAATAAATAATCTTAATAATCAAACTAGTTTATTATGGCTAACACTTCTACATAAAATATTTACAGTGTCATGGTAGAGAATAGCCATTCCAGAGAGGCCATAATGAGAACAACTCTTTTTATAATGATTTTAAATGACCAGAGGATGAGACCTTATTATTTTGATCTGAATTTGCTGAATTCTGATGGTCTCCTGATTATATTATTAAATGTCCAATTTCTTAATAGATTTAACCAGCACACTTTTCCAGTTAAAAATAATTTATAGTTAGAATGCATTAGAGTCTAAATCTCTATCCAAGACCATAATCTCTATCATTTAAAATTATTTTAGATCACTAATATAGAATTTTAAGTATTTTTAAAATCAAATACTTTTCATAAACTATCTTTAAATAACATATCTGTTAAAAAAAGAAAAAAAGTTGGGTGCCTGGGTGGCTCAGATGGTTAAGCGTCTGCCTTTGGCTCAGGTCATGATCCCAGGGATCCTGGGATCGAGTCCCGCATTGGGCTCCCTGCTCAGCAGGGAGCCTGCTTCTCCTTCTCCCTCTGTCTGTCTGTCTGTCTCTCTCTCACACAAATAAATAAATAAAATCTTAAAAAAAAAAAGAAAAAAGTTCTCCCAAGGGTTCAGTGTGAAACATTTATTTACATGGTGAGGCTGTAATAGCTACATAATTATTTTCCTTGGCACTGGAATGCAATTTCTATGCCCACAGTGGGGAAAGTATTACATTGTGGGCAAAATGGCAAAAAACATAAGGTTAAAAAGGTAAAATAGAAACATATGGGGAAAAAGTGTCACTAGGGACACTATTTTGGTATGGAGAAATGCACAAAAAAGTTTGGTCATTTCTAGTCAGAACCCCACTAACTTGCCAAAAGTTTTCTCTAGTCAGAGTTTGGGCCCATTTTTCTCAAATCTGTCTTTTTGTTGGCTAAGGCAGTAATACTCTTAAATTCCTATGTGTTAGTATATAAATATGCAGATTTAGGACAGATTAGCTGGAGTGAAAAATTAATTATTTAGTGCCTCCCCTGTGGTGACCCTCTGGGTGCAGGAGGGAATATTCTGCAGTGGAGCCTCTGGGGCAACTCCACATGTAGTGCTCTTGCCTTGGCTTAGCATCGGCCTCAGATTTTCTGTGCTCCTGACTTTAATGCTGATGCAGCCCAGGCCTTGACCTCTAAATTCTTAGTCCTAGTTGATGGGAGCTCTGACCCTAATTCTAAAATGTTCATTTTGTTTGGTGATTTGAATTTAGCATTCTTTGTCTTAAACTGAACTCTGATGTCTATTAATTCTGCATAATGGTTCAAAAGTATGTAATATTAGTCTTTTAACTTCTGCATGGACATTTCTGTGGGACCCACAAAATCAAAAGATAAGAATATTAAAGAAAGGACAGCTTGTTCAATAGTTTATGTGGCTATCTTTTTTTTTAAGATTTTATTTTTAAGTCATCTCTACACCCAACATAGGGCTCAAACTCACAACCCCAAGATCAAAAGTCACATGCTCTACACCAACTGACCCAACCAGGCGACCCTAACATATTTTAGAGACCACTGCAAAATGGACTGGTAAGTGACTCAGACACTGGCCTACAAAATCTATGTTTGCAGCATCAAAGGCACGTTATCATTATACAAGTATCTTCAAGTTAGGGCTATAGCTCTGTAAAATTAGACTCTTTTCTTCCCTTCTGAAATCCTCCAAATATTCACTTCTCATGAATAAATACTCAAAAAGAAATTTAATAAAAGAAGAAGAAAACAAAGCTGAAATAATGTAAAGCATCTCTGTCATGAAAATGGCACTAAAGTAACAATGTGATTAACATCACAAAGGATCTGGGGAAAAGAAAGATTCCACCCATTACTTTAGTGTGCCCCAAAAGGTACAGAGACTCATCATTTTTAAACACATTTATCTAGCTATGTCACACCACAGATTTTAAGCATAGTGAATTTTAAAAATTATATTTGTAAAGTACATTTTAGTTCATAAACTACAAATGAATATTTGTTCTCAGTAACAAACTATGGATAGAGAAACATGATCATCCTCATCTTACAGTTAAGCTTTTCTTTGACCACCTCATTTCCAATAGCATTCGTCTTATTTTACTTTGACTGTCTTCCTCCAAAGTTCCATGCTGGTGCTTACCATCACTCAGATCTAATCCTTCATGGAAATACTATATTAGAATACCTCACTCCTTTCCAGGTTATTCGATTGTTCCCATTGTATCTATTCTTAAACTTCATGGGAGTATCTGGGCCCTCCTGTCTGGTATCTTCACTTCCTTCCCCATCCAGCTTACCTTGAATATCATCATTGAATGTGCAATACTGGTTTTGATATTTCTTCAGGAGACGAAAGGCATTTATATTGGCAAAATCTTCAAACTGAATAAGGCAATTCATCCCATACCTATGGGACAAAACATTCACATGAGAAGAGGTCTGTGAAATAACATATAAAAATAAACCTTTAAAATTAGCCTATAGAAAAGACAAAACATTTTCTTCTAAAGGTCCTATCTTGCTACTTAGTATAAATATGTAATACAATGTCCTTCAGCAAATATTCACTGTATACTTACTACAGGAAAAGCATTGTGTTGGCACTGTAAAATAAAAAAATGACAAAAATACAGTCCCTACCATCAAATAATTTAAAATTTAGTAGAAACAAAAGTATTTTGAAATAAATAAGAAGTAATGTAAAAGTGATATAAACAAGGAATTATAGATGTTGAGAGGACAGATATCACTCCTAGCTGGGGTCACAGACCAGGTAATAAATGAACTAAGTTTTAAGGAACAGCTATGATTTCAAAAATAGAGATATAGGTTTTTACAAGCCAGATAAATACTAGAAGCAGCACAATTGAGGTGAAAACTCAAAGAGAAAACATTTTTCAAAAAATAGCAAGAAGCCCTATTTGGCTGTCATGTGGTGATACATGTGAGGGTGTACTAAAAGAAAAGGTCAGAATTTTATATTGGGAACTCTAAAATTCAAGCCTAGGGTTCTGGTTTTCATTCTACAGCAATGGCCAAACACTGTAGGGCTTTGAGCTTTTGAAGTATATTGGACAGATTTTTATTTCTGATATGAACAGCTTCCTTGTCTGACCCTTTATTCGTATGATCATCCACCTACCTAACCTAGCCAAGGCAAAAGAAATTAACATTACTGATAACCCAAGATTCTAAGCGTTGCCAGAGAAAGCCATATAGCCATGAACATCCTTGCTATTACCAATTTATGGTCTCTACCCTGGGCTAGACTCCCACTGCTGCTCTATGTGTGATTCCTCTTATTTGTTCTGGGTCAGCTTTCCCTTCTAGTACACCCAATGGTTACTCCTAATGTTTCCCAATCCTTTTAAATCTTGCTTTCTTCACTTGTCTCCTACACATGCATATGGTTTCCCTATTCTAGTATACTGTGCCATTAATCATGTACACTGTTCCTGTTTGTTTTTACAAAAGGAATTTTAAATTTTTTAAAGATTTTATTTATTTATTTGACAGAGAGAGAGACAGCGAGAGAGGGAACACAAGCAGGGGGAGTCGCAGAGGGAGAAGCAGGTCTCCCGCGGAGCAAGAAGCCCAATGCGGGGCTCAATCCCAGGACCCCAGGATCATGACCTGAGCCGGAGGCAGACACTCAATGACTGAGCCACCCAGGCGCCCCAGGAATTTTAAATTTTTTGTAGTCAGATCTTCTTATTTATAGTTGCTGTCCTTGATGGTATGCTTATTACAGTCTTCTCCACAAACGTTTACTTAAATATTAATCAAAAACTTCTTCTAGTGATATCATCAATTTAGGAAATAATCTCTGTATCTGGTATAATTTGTTTTTACTGTTTTGAGGTACTTTTTTAAAAAAAAGATAATCAAAATTTCTGTTTTATATATTTACAAGTCAGTATATATAGTTGACAATTAAAACCGTGAGCATGATTGAGACTCTATTAGGAGGCACACACACCTATATACAGTAGCCAAGGACAGAGTAATAGGAAACACCAATGTTTAAGAGCTGAGGATGCCACCAAGGAGAAAGAAGAAATGATCACATGTTTAGGAGAAGGCACAGAAAAGTATGACATCCCAGAAGTCTAGGGAATAGAATTTCAAGAAAAAAAGACAATTCACCCAACTATGCCAGCAATAGTCTACCATTTCCTCTCATGACCTGTAACCAGATACTATATTCTGTTATATAGTAGGGTTGGTTTCTGTGCTTTTCCTCTTTTATTCTACTATTGCTAGTGGCAACAAATATTTTTTCACTCCTAAGTAATATGCATGTGTCTGTATACACTTGTTTATTCTTTACAACCACTCTATGATGCAGATAGTAGTATTATCTTACATATGAGAAAAAAGGCACAGCATATTGATGCTGCCTTGTAATAATAGTCCAGTGGTAATGATTAGTGTACTGATCTCTTTATCCAGAAAAAAAAAGCCTCTGTTTTCGTTACTACAGTTTTTTTTAAGGATTTAATTTAATTTATTTATTTGAGAGAGAGAGAGAACACAAGAGGGAGTAAGGTCAGAGGGAGAAGCAGACTCCCCGCCGAGCAGGAAGCCCGATGTGGGACTCCATCCCGGGACCTGGAACCATGACCCAAGCTGAAGGCAGTTGCTTACCAATTGAGCCACCCAGGCACCCACTATAGTTTTTAAATATCTTTAATACTTAGTAATATTTATCTCTCATCTTTCTCTTTATGCATTCACTTGGGTGTGGCAGTGGTTTAAAACACAGGCTTTAGAGTCAGAGCTCGTGGGGTGTAATCCTGTCCTCACTTATTCTGTATTCTTAACTGTCCTGTGCTTCTATGTCTCCACTAGAATAAATGAGAATAATAATGGCATATTATCATAAGTTTGTTATCAGAACTAAGTGATTAACGTAAGTTCTCAGTGTGCGAAGACTGACACGAGTGCCCTATAATCACGAAATATTTTTTACTTAATAGCAACAACAGAAGCAATAGACAGTGGGTATCTTCAAAGGCCTAACAGAAAATAATTGTCATCTTAGAATAGCATGTCTACCAAAGCTATTCTTCAAGAGTAAGGTTGTGATTCAACTATACTTCAATTAAAAAAAGTGAAAATAAAGAATTTTTTTTTTAAGTAGGGTTGAAACGAAGACATCTTCAGATAAATAAAAACCAAAAGACTTCAACTAAAGGAACTTTTCAAGGGTATATTTCAGGAAGAAAGAAAATAATCCTGCAAAAAGTCTATGATAAAATAAAACAGTAAAATATAATAACAAGGAATTTTTATCCATATAAAATATTAAGGGAGAAAAGGCCTGACAGAGTGAGGAGGTTGGGAAAATTTTTCCCCAAACAGCAACAGTAGAGCAGAACAAATCCTTCAAAACAACCATTTCAGGGCTCTGGAAATCAACTAAAGGCAAAAGGAGCAAAAATTTTAAAGTAAAATGTGGGAGTGAGGTCAAATCTTGAAAGGAACATAACATTTTTATGCTCCTTATATATATGATGCCATTCTAGTAAATTCTTTAGCTATCTTTATTAAAAATCACTAAAATGTTTTTAAGAATGGGCAAAAGCATTTCTCTGATTAGAAATTACTACTTTTCTTTTACAACCTTAGCAAAGAAGCAAACTTTGTGGTAGCAACTGATTACCCCAAACACAAGTATCAGTTGATAATCATCTGGTGCTTGTAATGGCTCCTTCCCTACTTCTCTGGTTTCCACACAGGCCTTTAGAAAGCAAAGGCTGCACGCTTTTAGACAATGTCCTCATACAGTTTGCTCCTGATGGGTCATGTACTGATGGTCTAGCAACACTAGACAATCTGTCATTATGTTCAGAAGCAGCAGAACCTTGTGGTTTCAGTACGTGAAGACAAATCAGAGCCTTCTCAGTTCTATTCCCGGATCTACTACTTACTTGGGTCCTGCGGTTTTGGACTTGTTACAATTTCTCTGTGGTTAAAATGAAATCCCCACAATATGGTTTGCCTTCAGTGTTTAGGACACAATGTGGTCAGGCTACAATTTTATAATATTTTCTAAGTAAAAATCTAGGAATAGCCAGCCATAGGGAGTAAAATGCTATACAAGATACTTTATCATTTACAAAAGTTTATTTTAGAATTATCCCCTGGAGAATATTGTGTACCATTTTTAATTTCATGACTTTTCTCTACCTGGTAGTTAACTCTGATTTGACTCTTAAAGATTTAGAGAGAGGCATCCTGGATTCATTTTGTGATACAGCATCCTGCATCATATAATAAAAGAAAACCATGTAGGAGATATTTTGTTCCACGTTGAACCAACCTTGTCACTATGAAATTATAAGTAGAGGAACACAAGGAAGTTAGCCAATTCAATTCTACATAACTATGAAAAGAACCTACTATTTTATGATCAAAATATCACATAAAATAGTGGGTGTAAATCGTTTTAAAAGTTAACAGAAATACCACCCATAAAATTAACCTGTGAAAACTGCAAATTTTCTCTTGTGGCATTGTTAAATCACAGAAAACCTCATTACAGTGACTAATCACCACATCTAGGTAGTGCCACGCATTGTGCTCTACTCTTTACATGGATTATGTCATTTAAATTCTCTCAGCAACCCAAAGAAGAAGGTAGTTATTACCCATTTTACAGATGAAGAAACTGAAGCTCAGAGAGATTAAGGGCCATAGCTGAGTGCACTACTGCTAATAAGTGGTAAGGTCTGGACTGAACCGCAGGGCCCAGGGTTTTAACTACTATATATACCAGCTCCCACAGAGCACCAATGTCATGATCAAATCAACAAAGTGAACAGTATATTTACAAATAAAAGGACTGAAGTGATAAAATAAAGGAGTTACCATTTTATAAAACTAGCAAGACAGCATTTGTATGTATTCAATATACTAGGTATTGTCATTATAGAAAGTATATAAACAGATATTGGTGAAAACAATTAGTCTTTCTTTGATTATAAACTATTAAGAATTCACTATAACCACGTCAACCAAGCACATTTTGATTTTCCCCAAGAGATACAGTAAAATGTCATTCTTTTAGGATTTATTGCATACACGGCACTGTGTAGTAGTTAAGATCCAGAGCACTTTAGTTTTGATGGGTACCTCAAAGATAATTTATTACAAATTACTCATTTTTAATAATGTAATTGAGGTCTGAGGTGCTCAAAGAATTAAGCAGCAACAGGACACGTGGATCTGGTACTTAAAATGCTTACAGTCTCACTGGGAAGACAAAGGATATAAGCAAAAATTTAAAAGTTCAGGTTAAAAGGAAAATCAGGAGTATAAAAGAGACCACTTTGGGATTTAGGGAAGACAACATGAATTAGAGGCTTCAGCTGGGCCCTCGGCTAGGATTCAAATGAGGAAAAGAGCAGGGTTGGGGAATAAAATCACAGAGGCCTCAAAGTTTGTGCTGGAGGACATGAAGGATGCTAGGTTGAGGAACTTCAGAAGATCAGTACTGGTTGCGAAGTTTCAGATTATGGATATTCTAGAATTCTAGGATAAGTAATTTGAAGTTCACTGAGGTTCCCTCTGGCCAAGAACCATCCAAGTATAATTCTTCCTTGTAGGTAAGAACTAAGAACAGAA